>NC_086155.1:181315869-181947744 GCF_035149785.1 Candoia aspera
GATGGTATCGAAAGCTGCTGAGAGGTCAAGGAGAGCAAGGATGGATGCACTGCCCCCATCCTGCTCCCACCAGAGATCATCCATAAGTGTAACCAAGGCTGTTTCTGTCCCATATCCAGGCCTGAAACCCAACTGAAAAGGGTCCAGATAATCTGTTCCATCTACGACTCTGTGGAGCTGCGACACCACCACTTTCTCAACCACCTTCCCAAGAAAGGGAAGGTGGGAGACTGGATGAAAATTGTCCAGAATTGTTGGGTCCAGTGACGGTTTCTTGAGGAGGGGGTGCACCAGCACTTTTTTAAAGGCTGTTGGAAACACTCCCTCCTCCAGATATGAATTCACCATTGCCTGGACCCAACTACACGTCACCTCCCAAGCTGTTTTTACCAGCCAGGAGGGGCAAGGATCTAATTGGCAAGTGGTGGCATTTACAGACCCAAGAATCCTGTCCACTTCTTTGGGCCCAACAAGATCAAACTGTTCCCAGATAACTGGGCAAGTCCATTCCCTGGGCATCTCCCCAGGCCCTGCTACATGCTTGGCATCCATCTTGGAATGAATCTGAGTGATTTTATCCTCCAGATGCCCAGCAAACTCCTCAGCCCAGCCCTGTAGGTGGGTTTCTGAACCCTCCTTCCCCAAAAGGGATCGGGCAATCTTAAAAAGGGCCATTGGGCAGCATTCTGTGGATGCAATAAGAGCAGAGAAATATTGACATTTCGCCATTCTTATCTCCACAAGGTAGGCCTTAATAGTGGCTCTAGCTTGTGTTCGGTCAGAATCAGTCCTTGTCTTCCTCCAGCGGTAAATTGGGGTATTGGTTGTATTACTGGGGATAAGCACTTAGCACATGGCTTTTTCAGAAAGATAACAAAACCACTTTAGTGTGATTGGTGCATGTGGAAAGCTTAGCTGATACTGTTGTACATTTCATAGGTGCATGGAGCACTTTCATTAAAAAAAAAAGTTCATCCAATATCAAATAAATGCCTCCTTAGTATAAGATGCTAACAACTGGGGGTTAATGCAAATGTGGAACTAACAGATAATAAGGTACCATTGGCCACTTTACCAATTTTACAGGTGTAGTTTCTGACCATGGAACCCTATACACATCTACTTAGAAGGAAATCATATTATTCCATGCAAATAAAAGATAAATGAAGAACAGGGAGATCCCTTTTGTTAATCAGCATATATGCTCTAATTCTGCCACATTTCATCAGCTATAAACTGTGAATAATAAAGAATCTATCTTAAAATTACTTTTAAAATTACTGTTTGTATAAACAAAAAGGTAGGGTCTAATCTTAATAATAAATAAGCACTTGAATTATGGCCAACTACTTGGCCTACTTATAGCAATCACTACAATATGCTATGCAATTAATAATTTGTTGTGCCAACAATACGTGGGCTTTTTAAATTTTCAGAGTTTAATACAGTAAAATATTTGCAAACTCTTTAGTTCCTGGTCTGAATGTTGCAGAAAGCAAGGTGATTATTTCAGTGATGTAGTTTTTAATGTTATGGGTAAATTACTTACGACTTTTTGCTAATTTTGTTGCATAACTTACTTCATCACTATTTGTAGCCATGGGAGTTAAGAGGCATTTTGTCAAGACAGAGATGTCAGTTATGTCAACAACCAGAAGTAACCCAGCCCAGTGTTAAGATCAAGTAGTACAGGGCAAAAAGTGCATTAAATCATGGGAACGGCAGGAAAAAGAAGCACTGGACTTAGATTACACTGGCTAGAAAGAAGGAATTGCACCTTCATGTTGACAGTCAACTATCTTGGTGTTTTCTTCTTAGCATGTCATAAAGATTCTTACCTAATGGCATGCCATGTGTTGGAAAGCCTTAAGCCAAATACAAGCCAAAGACCTAGTCAAGCTATGTGAAGATAAGTGACAGGGAAATTCTTCTGTCAGACTATAGGGAGTCTGACAGCAGCTGTACTGATAATAGCTGAAACTAATTTGCCAGAGTTTGAAGGTAAAAATAATAATACTGTGAACTAAAACCACATGTCTCTAGTGTTGCCATATATAGTAATTCAATTATGGGAATTTGACATTAATGAGATGTCTGGGTCACTAGGAAGAATTAACCTCATGACTTGTCTTAGTTGCTCACATAACCTTTTTATATTAATGTTCATCTTTAGATTCAACCTCATTCAAGTAAATCAGTATCTCTAACTGAACTGTAGATCATTTAAATTAGTCTTCCAAAGCCATTCAGCCCAATATGGTTTGTAACAACTACCAGTATAAACTTTTGACAAAACTATTGAGTGCTATAGGTAGCGTCACATAAGTACTGTTCTTTTCAAGCAACAGTACTTCCTTTCCTCTGTCTGCATTCCTGTGAGTTTCCTTCTATTCTGCTGAGTCCCACAAACTGTAGTCAATACCATTTGATACAATTCTCATTGGCCCAAAAGTAAAATGAAGTATGGGAAGATATGTACTCCATTTATGGTTTATGGAACTTTACTTTCATTCAAGAGTGGGAAGCTTCCTTCAGATAATGAACTGGGGGACCAAATATTATTTGCATTTCCTGATTATAGCTTACATATCAGTTGAACTGATAGTGTAGAATTCATATAGCTGAAAATAGGCATGTATGTATTTTATGCATTGCAGTCATTCCTATTAGCTGTTTAAAACTGACAATATGTAGAAAAGTTCACAAGGAATCACTAAATAGTTGGAAACTCAAAAGATGGTAAGAGTCAGCAATGAATCTGTTAGGTTTTAAATTTCATTTCACTTTTTCAAACTAACACATTTTATTCAAAGCCATAAGTGTAACAAAAAATGTGTTAGTTTGAAAAGGTGTTACTAGACACCTCCTAATTTTCAACTATTCCATTGTTTCTCTTCCTTGGCAGCTTTCTGATGTATGGACAATCTAAAAGTTGCCAAAAAAATTCCTTACCCAATCCCAATGCATATTGGGATTGCATCTTGTATGCCTGTTCATTACAGTTAAAATAACCTTAAACATTTATGCAGTTGCTAATTACATGTGTCCTTTTCATCTCTTTTACTGTTGATCCGTTTATGCATTATCTAGTCTGCTAGCTGTTTTCATGCTCCATCCCACAGAATACCTGGAGCCCCATGATAGAGAGGTCAAGCTGAACCAAGCAGTGACATGGTCAGATAAACAGAGACATCCATCGTTCTCTAGCATGATCATGCCACTTTTTAATTTTTCTGATATTGGTGTTTTCCAAATAGAAGGTAGGAAGGGACAAATATCCTTGTGGCCTGAATAGATCTTTTTTATAAAGGGATTAGGGACACATGAAATTAGCCTAAGGGCCTCACCTAGTCTGAAGGATGTATGTTGCCCACCCCTGGTCAGTAGCATAATAACTGTGTCTTTTTTCTATTTAGTATATTACACCAAAAGTTACTAAAACTTATCATAAGAGAGAGAAAGGGATGAAATAATACATCAGATTTAAGATACACAGTATTTTAAACTGATATTCTGTCAGATATTAAGACGGTGGCCTGAAATAAATAATTAATTTGGACTTGTGCCAGTATCATATATTAGCTTCATCTGTTTACTTTCAGATTGTTTTGAAAGAAAATATAACAGTCCAAAACTTTAGATACTTCCAATAACTTTTCTTTTTTTAAAAAAATACTTTTTATTAAAGAGTTTTACAGTGCTAAAATATATTACAAACTGAAATCAGAAAAAAGGGAAAAGAGTAGAAAAAAAGAAATACAAAGTGCAAAAGAAAAAGAGAAGAAGAGAGATAAGTATATTTAAAGAAGTGACTCCTGATCTTCATTTCGTCCAAATGTTGGCAAAAAGTCCCTAAAGGGTTTCCAGAATTTTATAAAAATATTCCATATTTTAACCTTGATCAAACAAGTCAACTTTAAATTCCTTTCATTTCTAACAGTTTTAATCTTTAGTTCATCAAGTTGCTGTCATAGGAATTTTTTCAAGGTTTTAGAAACCTTCTTTTGTAAATCCAAAAATAAGTCTTTACCCAGTTCTTTTTCACCTCTTGATTTGTCATGTGTGTTTCCACTCTGTCATCTCTGTCTTATAATCCTCCATTTCTTTATTTTCCAATATTTCTCCATCAGCTAGAATTTATATCTCCTCTTCATCCCATCTATCCATTAATTCTCTCAAATTTTTGTCTGTCACAGCTTTCACTTCTTCTTTATAATCTTTTTTAAAAAAATACATTCACAGGTACAGAGATTATTGCTGTCATATTATTGGTTGTAAGTTTCTCTCCCAGTTCTTCAAAAAATCCTTTGAAATGTCTCAAGTGTCATACCTTTGTCATTTTGCAGATTTCACTTTTCTTTCTCCTGCCTGCAACTTTAGTCCTCTCTAGTGGCCCATTTCTATATTCATGAAGTCTCGGGTTTCATTATTACTTTGTTTTCAACCTTCAGCCAATGATCTCTTTCCTGGTAGACTAAACAATTTCCATGGAAATGTTGTTTCGTTTACTCAGTTTTCCAAAAATCTTAGCAACAGTCCTAATATTCCAAATTTGATCCCTTAATCCATTTAAAACTTTCTTAAATTAAATTCTTATTCAGCTTTTTGCCATTTGTTTTATGTTATTTTAAGTTCCTTAAACTGCTAATTAACTTTTCTTCTATTTTGGGATGAAGTTTTACTGACCAGGTAGTTTTTCAAAATTGTTGTTTGAAAGAACACCTTTATCTGTAAAATAATTGGAAATCCAAAGATGATTAGAAAATGATGTGGTTGAACCCAGTGTACTTAAAGGCTCTACTGAAGTTGAAAGCTTCCCTTGTCTCCTGGCACTCAGATCCACAGGATGATCACTATCCTGCAGTCTCCTTGCGAGGAGCAGCCATCTGGAGTGCAAGTGAGCAGTCTCTCATCCTCTATCTGAAGGGGTTCTGTTGGACTGAGCTTCTGTCAGTCTGTTGGTTGTCACCACAATGTTTTCTTTGCTGTTTTGGAGACATCTAGTTCACCATTTTCCTCATCTGGACGTCAGATACTGCCAATAACTTTTCAAGAGTTGGCATCACACACCCTTATTAAATAACAAGGACACTTAATGTAAGAGCTTCTCTTGTAGGAACAAGAAAAGTACTCATGAATTTTAGCATCCATTTATTTTAATACTATATATTAAATATGTTCCACATTAAGATGTACATGTACTGTACATCTTATTGTACAATAAGATGTACCGTACAAGTACATTGCCTGTATTGCAGTCTAAATAAATGGCAGGATGCATAAGTTGTAGATCAGTCCACCAGGTATTTATGGAAGAAAATCTGGGATTAAAGCCAGTTGAGTCCTGTTCAACTAAGCTGGATGAAATCCAGCTCTTCATGTGTTCAGTTACTGGAGTTCTGGCCATTTGGCTGTGAGCAGGATTTATCATACTTAATCAGACATGGTTCAGCACCTTTTACCTCTGTGACAATCTACTATATATCACTTGTAGCCTGATTGGGCAAATTTCTGTATGTAAATGTATCAGGTTGAAAGGGTGGTATTTTGTAGTGATCTGAGCTGATGCACTGTGTTCTGAATTTAACCCAGATAAATGTTTCTCCACTTGCTGCAGCCATCATTAGCAGATGCAGGGTGAGATTAACATGATATAGCACAAAAATAGGGCTGTGCAGTTATAGGTGGAGTGAGATTTTGAGTGGGAAGAATTTGAAATATGAACTCTCGTAATCTGCCCCTGATCTAAGACAGATCCAAATCTTTTTTGAGATGACATTTTATCTACCTCCTCACCCCTCAAATCATATTGGGGCGACATGTATAGGCTAATGCATAAAAGTAAGAAATTGGATAGATGTTAATTTTTATGCAAAATTAATCAGTTCTCACTTCTGTATAGGAGTCTCCACACAGTTATGCCTTAAAGTGTGCACTTCGATGAATATTATATGATCTGCAACTGATAAATGTACTGTATGTATTGTGGAAAAAGTGCTCAAAGCACAACATGTTAGACATTAGCAAAAATGTATGTATAGGGGACGTTATGGCGGGAGCCGGAGGGCAGGCCATCTTCAGGGAAGACGCCCCCGGTGTTTGTTACCGGTGGCGTGTTCCGGCCCTCTGCGCTCAGACCCAGGCCCTGGTCAGCAGATCCATAGGGGCCCTGGTTTCCGGCTGCTGCTTCTTAATGCCAGGTCAGTCAATAACAAGGCCCCCCTCATATGTGACTTGATCATTGAGGAGGGGGCAGACCTGGCATGTATTACCGAGACCTGGCTGGGCACAAAAGGGGGGGTGCCCCTTTCGGAAATGTGCCCAGCTGGGTTTACGGTATGGCACCAGCCGAGTTCCCAGGGCAGGGGAGGAGGGGTGGCTGTTGTCATCCGAGAATCTCTTGTGGCCTTCAGGGGCCCTGCTCCACAAGGGGCTGGTTGTGAAACCCTGTTCTTCAAGTTGGGTTCCCGAGAACAGTTGGGAGTGTTGCTGCTGTACCAACCTCCCTGCTGCATAGCAACCTCCTTGCCTGAGCTGCTTGAGGCCGTCTCCGTGCTGGCGGTGGAGTTCCCCAGGCTTATGGTTCTGGGCGACTTCAACCTGCCATCCCTGGGGCGTGCCTCAGAGGCAGCTCCAGAGTTCATGGCTACCATGGCAGCCATGGGCCTGTCCCAGATAATTCGGGACCCGACTCGAGACAGTGGTCACACCCCAGACTTGGTTTTCTTGTCAGAGCAGCGGCAATGTGATCTGAGGGGAGAGATAGATCTGTCCCCATTGTCATGGTCAGACCATACCCTGGTGGCCCTGAGATTCTCTTATGTCACCCCCCTCCGCAGGGAGGTAGGACCCATTGGATTGATCCACCCCCAGTGACTGATGGACCCAGTAGGGTTTCAGAGGGAGCTGGGGGTTATACCCGGTGATTTGCTGCACGGTCCAGTGGAGGCCCTAGTTGCAGCCCGGAATAGGGAGGCGGCCGAGGCCTTGGACAGGATTGCACCTGTGCAGCCTCTCTTGTCTCATCGAACTCGGCACTCCCTGTGGTTTACGGAGGAGCTGAGGGTGCTGAAGAGGGTTAAGAGACACCTAGAGCACCGCTGGAGGAAGACAAAGACTGAATTCGACCGAACACAGGTAAAAGCCACCATTAAGGCCTACCTTGTGACAATAAAAGCGGCAAAATAGCAATATTTCTCCGCTCTTATTGCATCTGCAGAATGCCGCCTGACAGCCCTGTTTAAGATCACTCGATCCCTTTTGGGGAAGGTGGGTTCAGCGACCCACCTACAGGGCCGTGCAGAGGAATTTGCTGAGCATCTGCAGGACAAAATCGCTTGGATCCGCTCCAAATTGGACTCCAGGTGTGAGGTGTGGTCTGGAGAGATACCAGGGGAACAGGCTTACCCAGTTATCTGGAAGCAGTTTGATCCTGTTGGACCTGAGGAAGTGGACAGGATCCTACGGACAGTAAATGCCACCACATGCCATCTAGACCCGTGTCCCTCCTGGCTAGTAAAAGCAGGCCAGGAGGTCACATGTGGTTGGGTCCATGCGATGGTTAATACATCCTTGGGAGAGGGGGTGTTTCCAGCGGCCTTTAAAGAGGCGTTGGTACACCCCCTCCTCAAGAAGCCATCGCTGGACCCTACTGTTCTGGACAATTCTCATCCAGTCTCCCACCTGCCCTTTCTGGGGAAGGTGGTTGAGAAAGTGGTGGCTTTGCAGCTCCAGAGGGTCCTGGAGGAAACGGATTATCTAGACCCATTTCAGTCACGTTTCAGGCCCGGTTATGGGACGGAAACGGCATTGGTTGCACTTATGGATGATCTCTGGCGGGAGTGGGATGGAGGCAGTGCATCCATCCTCACTCTCCTTGATCTCTCAGTGGCTTTCGATACCATCGACCATGGTATCCTTTTGGGGCGGCTCAGGGAGATGGGGGTGGGCGGCGTAGTCTTGCGCTGGTTCACCTCCTTCCTCCAGGGCCGATCCCAGTCGGTGTTGATAGGGAAGGAGAGATCAGCCCCGTGGCCCCTTCTTTGTGGGGTGCCACGGGGATCAGTACTCTCCCCTCTCCTTTTTAACATCTACATGAAACCTCTGGGTGAGATCATCCGTCACCATGGGATGAGGTATCATCAGCATGCTGATGATACTCAATTGTATATCTCCATCCTGGGTGAAGTAAGTGATGCCGTGACCACCCTCTCCGAGTGCCTGAGGGCTGTGGGGGCCTGGATGGGGAACAACAGGCTTCAACTGAACCCTGGTAAGACCGAGTGGCTGTGGGTTAATGGTTCTTCTGTATCCGGGACATTAACATCTCTGGTTCTGGATGGGGTTGCACTGCCCCAGACAGACCCGGTGCGTAACTTGGGGGTCCTCCTGGACTCACGGCTCCTGCTCGAAGAGCAGGTGGCAGCCGTGGCCAGGAGAGCCTTTGTGCAGCTACGTGTTGTGCACCAGTTACGCCCCTTCCTGGACCAGGAGGCCCTTCGAACAGTCACTCATGCTCTTGTTATCTCTCAGATAGACTATTGCAATGCACTTTACATGGGGCTACCCTTAAAAAGTATCCGGAAGCTTCAGCTGGTCCAGAATGCAGCCGCACAAGCCGTTTTTGGTGCCCCTAGAAGGCAAACACTCTCTTCCAACAACCTAAGAGACGGCTTTATACATGGACTTCACCAGATGGACAACACCGAAATCAGATTGATTACATCCTTTGCAGCCAAAGGTGGCGGACATCTGTACAGTCGGTAAAAACAAGGCCTGGAGCTGACTGTAGTTCAGATCACGAACTTCTTCTTGCACAATTTAGGATCAGACTAAAGAGATTAGGGAAGACCCACAGATCAGCTAGATATGAGCTCACTAATATTCCTAAGGAATATGCAGTGGAGGTGAAGAATAGATTTAAGGGACTGGACTTAGTAGATAGGGTCCCGGAAGAACTCTGGACAGAAGTTGGCAGCATTGTTCAGGAGGCGGCGACAAAATACATCCCAAAGAAAGAGAAAACCAAGAAGGCAAAATGGCTGTCTGCTGAGACACTAGAAGTAGCCCAAGAAAGAAGGAAAGCAAAAGGCAACAGTGATAGGGGGAGATATGCCCAATTAAATGCAAAATTCCAGAGGTTAGCCAGAAGAGATAAGGAATTATTTTTAAACAAGCAATGCGCGGAAGTGGAAGAAGACAATAGAATAGGAAGGACAAGAGACCTCTTCCAGAAAATTAGAAACATTGGAGGTAAATTCCAGGCAAAAATGGGTATGATCAAAAACAAAGATGGCAAGGACCTAACAGAAGAAGAAGAGATCAAGAAAAGGTGGCAAGAATATACGGAAGACCTGTATAGGAAGGATAACAATATCGGGGATAGCTTTGACAGTGTGGTCAGTGAGCTAGAGCCAGACATCCTGAAGAGTGAGGTTGAATGGGCCTTAAGAAGCATTGCTAATAACAAGGCAACAGGAGACGACGGCATCCCAGCTGAACTGTTCAAAATCTTGCAAGATGATGCTGTCAAGGTAATGCATGCTATATGCCAGCAAATTTGGAAAACACAAGAATGGCCATCAGATTGGAAAAAATCAACTTATATCCCCATACCAAAAAAGGGAAACACTAAAGAATGTTCAAACTATCGAACAGTGGCACTAATTTCACATGCCAGTAAGGTAATGCTCAAGATCCTGCAAGGTAGACTTCAGCAGTTCATGGAGCGAGAATTGCCAGATGTACAAGCTGGGTTTAGAAAAGGCAGAGGAACTAGGGACCAAATTGCCAATATCCGCTGGATAATGGAAAAAGCCAGGGAGTTTCAGAAAAACATCTATTTCTGTTTTATTGACTATTCTAAAGCCTTTGACTGTGTGGACCATAACAAATTGTGGCAAGTTCTTAGTGGTATGGGGATACCAAGTCATCTTGTATGCCTCCTGAAGAATCTGTATAACGACCAAGTAGCAACAGTAAGAACAGACCACGGAACAACAGACTGGTTTAAGATTGGGAAAGGAGTACGGCAGGGCTGTATCCTCTCACCCTACCTATTCAACTTGTATGCAGAACACATCATGCGACAAGCTGGCCTTGAGGAATCCAAGGCTGGAGTTAAAATCTCTGGAAGAAACATTAACAATCTCAGATATGCAGATGATACCACTTTGATGGCTGAAAGCGAAGAGGAACTGAGGAGCCTTATGATGAAGGTGAAAGAAGAAAGTGCAAAAGCTGGTTTGCAGCTAAACCTCAAAAAAACCAAGATTATGGCAACCAGCTTGATTGATAACTGGCAAATAGAGGGAGAAAATGTAGAAGCAGTGAAAGACTTTGTATTCCTAGGTGCGAAGATTACTGCAGATGCTGACTGCAGTCAGGAAATCAGAAGACGCTTAATCCTTGGAAGAAGAGCAATGACAAATCTCGATAAAATAGTTAAGAGCAGAGACATCACACTGACAACAAAGGTCCGCATAGTTAAAGCAATGGTGTTCCCCGTAGTAACATATGGCTGCGAGAGCTGGACCATAAGGAAGGCTGAGCGAAGGAAGATCGATGCTTTTGAACTGTGGTGTTGGAGGAAAATCCTGAGAGTGCCTTGGACTGCCAGAAGATCAAACCAGTCCATCCTCCAGGAAATAAAGCCAGACTGCTCACTTGAGGGAATGATATTAAAGGCCAAACTGAAATACTTTGGCCACATAATGAGAAGACAGGGCACCCTGGAGAAGATGCTGATGCTAGGGAGAGTGGAAGGCAAAAGGAAGAGGGGCCGACCAAGGGCAAGGTGGATGGATGATATTCTAGAGGTGACGGACTCGTCCCTGAGGAAGCTGGGGGTGTTGACGACCGACAGGAAGCTCTGGCGTGGGCTGGTCCATGAAGTCACGAAGAGTCGGAAGCGACTAAACGAATAAACAACAAAAGAAGGGCACATGTAACACCGCTGCTGCGCAAGCTGCATTGGGTACCAGTTTGCTTCTGGGTCCAATTCAGGGTGTTGGTTATTACCTTTAAAGCCCTACATGGCATGGGGTCAGGTTACCTGAGGGATCGCCTCTTCCCCATTACATCAACCTGTCCCACCCGATCGTGCAGAGAGGGCATGCTGCAGACCCCGTCTTTAAGACAACTTCATTTGGCAGCATCCAGGAAGCGGGCCTTCTCTGCAGTGGCGCCCGCCCTGTGGAACATGCTGCCCCGGGAGGTGAGATTGGCCCTGTTGCTCCTGGCCTTTCAGAGGAGACCTGGCTCTGCCACCTCGCTTGGGGTGGAGAGGGGAATAGATCTACATGGGGATGGTGGCTATGGACCACTCCTCCCACACTTGGACTGTTTTAGATGTTTCATCGCTTGGATTTTCATTCTTTATTTTTTATTTCTATTTATAGTATTTTTACTGTATTTTATTTTTTGTATTATTCTGATGGTTTTAATCGCTTGTTGTAAACCACCCAGAGGCCTCCGACAGGAAGAGATGGGCGGGGATAAATTAGATAAATAAATAAATAAAATAAATAAAATACAAGGAACTGCAGGTAAATGTGTGTGTATGTGTGGACCACGAGTACAAACTTGTATTTTAGGAGAGACTAGCAACGAATGTATAAAGCATATTTAATACTTGCTAATTGATACAAAATGGGATGGAATGAATTTAACCCTGAAAAAATGAGAAACAAAATAAAGACAAACCTTATATGGATGTCACCCTACTTAAGAATATTAAACAACTTCTGGAGTCCTAAGCATCTTTGCTTTAATTGAGCTAGATTTTTTTTCTAATGCAAGTTGCTATGAACTATGCGAATTGGTTTATATGTAAAGATCTTAGAAGTTATTCAAAACATTATCTGTCTTCCAAGAAGTCTTTTAACAAGGTTTTGAATGGTTCGATATTTCCAGGTTACAATTCTCTGTATTCTCAGGAACAAATAAATTTTTCCATTCCTATCAAATCACTTTGGTATTGATTCAGCAGTAATGTTCAGTGGGCTTAGAAACAAAAGTCGTTCAGTCTTGAGCAGATGGCTTTTTTCTTGAAACCCTTAAATGTATTTTTACAAAAGGAAGATTTTTTTCCCATCTTGCTTTTCTTTCTTTCTTTTGGGTTGCAATTAGCTCTTACCTGCTGTCTGCAAAACCTTTTAGCAAATAGACAAACTTTAATGGTATGATCGATCTCTGGTAAAATTTAATTGTAAAATTTTGCAGATTTCCCTCTACCTCCCACCCATATATGTATCTCTCTGTGTGTATCTTTCTCTCTAGAGTGATCACATCATGCAGCAGATATCCCAGAGATAAAACTTCAACTCCTAAGAGGTATCCTTGCCCACGGTATACCATTTATACTAGTTTTATTCAAGTTTATTATACTTCTGACCTGTGATTTGAATATACACTTGAAAGTATACTTACTGAATATACTTATTTTACTGAAATATGGTTCCCTCTCTCCATGGATCGTGAGGTCCTCCAGAGAGGCCATTGATCAAGTTTGATGAAGTGTCGCTGACTACTAGTGGTACCTCTCAAGTGTTGTGTGCTTTTTCAGTGGAGATTTTTCTGGTGAGTGGTTTGTGGACTTTTGATGCTAAGCAATGGCAATTTGGCTAGGCTAAGAACCAGTTTGGTGTAGTGGTTAAGACATCAGGCTATAAGCCGAGAGACCATGAGTTCTGGTCCTGCCTTAGGCACAAAGCCAGCTGCATGACTTTGAGCCAGCCACTTTTTCTCAACCCTTTGGAGGAGGCAATGGCAAACCACTTCTGAAATCTTGCCAAGAAAGCCACTGGGACTAGTCCAGGCAGCGTCCAGGAGTCAAAAATTGACTCAAAGGCACAAATAAACAAATAAAAATCCTCAGCTAGTCAAATAAATTCTCAAGGGGAGGCAGTTGCACTACCTCCGTATCACTGGATTGCCAAGAAAACTACATGGCTGTATCTATGTCCAGTGCAGGTTTAGTTACATTTTAATGCTCTGGGGGAAGGAAGGAATAAGCCACTATCAATTCCTGCTAAGTTACCACGGGACAGAAGTTGAAGTTGTTATTACTGTTTTCTCTTTCTCCCCATTCCCTTTTTAAGAGGAAGTTGGTCTTACTTTTTAATGTTCTCTAGAACAATTTCATCTGTAATCTTTTAAATTACATTTAAGTTCCTGTGTGAGGCAGGGGGATATTGTATTGTGGTTAATTATTCTATTTCAGTGCTTCATTGATATGGCAGTCCACCCGGATACTATTATTCACACTGTTTGTTAAAAACAAAAGTATATCATTGAGGCAAATTGCATCATTTGTGTTATGACATAATGATGGAAATCAGTGCAGAAATCAGTTCCATTGCACGGAAAGTCTATTTTATCAAGGGCTGCTAAATTTCACTGTACTTAATTATCAAGAGATTTAAAAAATCACCATGCTAATAGTTTAGATTACAGCCTCAATGGTGCGTCAATCTATATAGCAACAACAATAATTGTAGCAATAGCAACAGCAATAATAACAGCAGCCATAGCATACATTACTACTGTAAGTACTCTATTTCTGCAGTAAAACTAGACCAACAATAACCTCCCTTGCAAACCTCCAGATGATCTCTAGATGGCAGCAAAGACATAATATTTTCTGTATCACTTTGTTGTTGCCTAGTGGTCATTCATATTTTTGAAGTCTAGATACAGTAACATCTTTTTTTTAATGTTTTGTCTTTAACAGAACAAAAAATGTATATAAAAAAGCAGCAACAAAATTATATAAGGGCTTCTCATATACATAATTATGCATATAAGATTTGATATGACAGTTTCAATAAAGGATGATCATATTCCAATGTAATCATCCACACATAATCTACGTTGGTAAGCAAATTGTTCAGAAGTTGCAAGTAACATCAGGCCTTCAGTCCAGTATTGGGACCATGAATTTATCTTTCCAGTATTGAAGGACAAGTCTGTAAGTAATAAGCAGCATTTGAAAAATTCCTTTCAGATATGGACATCCAAAAATATTAAACTGTATCTCAGAATTAAAATAATGTGTAATTTCTTTCCACACCTTTATGATAATGCCAAAATATGTTTTAATGAAACATTGTTCTGAATGTATCTCCAACCATATGTTGATTTATTCCTAACTTTTCTATACAAACAAGTGGGATCCAGTAAATTAAGAATTTTTTTTTTTCAGTCAGATCCCCTATCAACTAAATACTATCTGATTCATCCCTAGTTTTGTTAAATCCAAAACTATCATTTTTGACCTCTGAAGAAATCGCTTGCTGAAGTCTGTTGGCTAAAACAGCAGTTAAGATTTTAATATCTACATTAATCAATGTGATAAGATGATAGTTAGCACATAATATATGATCTTTATCAGGGTTTGGTATAGCTCTGATATCTGTTTTGTTAAAGAACGTAAGATACCACTTTGAAAAATCTTGTATAGTTGATAGAGTTATGAAAAAGTATTTCAACAAATGTTTTATACTGTTCTACAGGAAATCCATCAAATCCTGGTAGTTTACCATTACTCATAGTCAAAATTACTTTTTTGATCTCATCTACAGAAAGTCAAAGGAGTGACTAACAATTGTTGTAAGGAATTGTGGAAGGTGACTTTCAGCTTTAAAGGCCTATCTTCAACAGATAGGTTTTCAGATTTGTATACACATCAAACATTTAAAAATTGAAAATGTATAACTTAAGGAGTACTGTATACATTAACATTCCCACAGTTGATGGCTATGTCTTTTTTTTTCCCCCTTTGGGCAGTTTGCCATGATCTGGTCAGATATTTCACTCTTTTCTCAGTATTTTTGACATAAGCATGTCAATGCAAAATCAAGTTGTTGTGATATTATTCAACTCAAATTTAATTTACTGTATCTCCTTATATAAGCTGGTAATAAGATATCTGATCATCTTTGAGTTTCCTTTTTTTTAAAATCAAATTTGTCTCATACATAAGTTTCTTCTTATATGATACATATGCAGTAATGTGATCATGGATACAAGCTTTATAAGCCTCCCATTCAAGATTAAGAAACCAGCTGTTCCTGCATTTACTTCAAAGTATTGCAAAGTCTCAAAATTCATCTGCTTTATAAATTTGTTATAATTCAGTAGAGAGTCATTAAAATACCAACTTCCAGACAGCTTAGTGGCTGTTGAAGTTGTAAATTAAAACTGATTGGGCTCTGATCTGATGTATATGAGATGTCAGTCATGCATAATGGAATGTTAAGATAATGTTAAGGAGACCAAAAAAAGAGTCTAAAAAGTTCTTATGCACAGCTAAGTAAAAAGTATCATTCTCTTGTTCAGGATCTAAAACATCATTGGCACGTCCCTCATAATAATATAATCACAGGATGTGTAATCTAAATAAGCAGAACACTCATGAGACAAAGCTACATTACATAGGTGTAGTAATGTCTTCTTAAGTATTGATATGGATTCTCTCTTGGGTTATGTACATTGTCTGGATCATCATATTCTGTGATGAATATGTTTTGAAAGAACTGAGATGTCAGGTACACCATTTGTTTCTTGCTGCAGAAAAAAAAAAGTGTGTTAAGCCATAATCATGGTTTTAGGTTTTAAAGAAAAACATGCTGTGACCAGTAAAATTGTAGAAGAATGTTCAACAAAATCCTTTACTGCCATCATGTGGCTTAAGCAATGTACTGCCTTAGATTTAACACAGAAATGTTAATTACATCAGTCTTTTTCCTCTGAAGAAAAATCCATTGAGTTCAGTGGAATTTATTTAAAAGCGAGTATGCATAGGATCACAGGATCATAGAACATAATTATTTGTAGCATTATTACTAATATACATTCTTCTAGAATATCAAATAATATTCTCTGTCATAAGAACATGCACCATTATTAATCCCTTATATGTTCTTTCACTTCTACCTTATGACCAGTTATGTCATCATAATTGAACTGGGCAAAAATAAAAGAAACTTGGGAGATCTAGAAGTCCTGTTTACTTTTAAGAAATTAGTCTTATCAACAGACTTTTTATTCCCAAGGGAAGTAGATAATGGAGTAACAAGAAAGAGGTAAAACGACAATCTCTGATTCATATCTTGAGGTAAGATCTGAAACTTCTTGTTGAACACAGTCTGAGGCTGCAGCTTGCAGCCATAGATAACTTTGACAAACTCGTAAAAAACATTCTGGGAGCCCACAGAATCAGATATCTGTTCTTCTTCATACACTTAATGTCCGTGCTTCCTAAGAGCCTGGAGATTAGTAAACAGGAAGTTGGCATTTTTACATAATTGGATATATTTCATGGAATTGACATACTGAATTACACAATACAATCAGTGAAAATGTCAGTCCAAGGTGTGGCTGCTGTATAAAACTGCACTGTGGGGCAAATTTGCAGCTTTCGGGGCTTTTTTGCTTAGAAATAAAGCAGATAAAATCATGGCATGGTTAGTTAGTTAGTTAGTTGCTTATTTGCTTATTTATCTTCTACATTTTTACCCCACCACAGTCCAGAGACTTCTGAGGCTTATACGAAGTATAAAACCAGGTAAAGCATCTATAATATAACCACTACAGAAACAGTAAAAAAAAGAACACCTGAAAATTACAAACAATAAAAAAAGAAAATGAAGATGTCCTGGTAAAATAAGGAGAAGGTTCTCCAGAAGAAATCCATCTTTAACATTTTCCAAAATAGGAAGGAGGGGGCTTGCCTGATCTGAACCGGGAGATTATTCCACAATGTTGGCGGTGCCATGGAAAAGCAGTACCTCCTTGCTCTGCCCCTCCCAAGACCTCCCCAAAATGTGGGACCAATAAAATTAAAAAGTACATATCCTCTGAACTGAGCTGACATCTGGTGTCCACATGGAAGCACAGTCCTTCAGTTTTCTTAGAAATAGTACAGAAGTGGTTTGCTGTACCTTTTTCCGCAATGGTTTTCTGACTTTCCAGTCTAAACTACAACCCTGGAATTTCCTGATGGTCTCCCATCCTAGTCCTACCCAGGTCTGACTCTGCTTAAATTTTTGAGATCAGGTCACTTATGTGCCACCAGCTGATAGGCAGAGTGAAGCAGTAAAGTTATATAAAATCATAAATGAATGCAGGCAGAGGGAAGCATCAAGTGCTTCCAATTATTTCCCCTCACCTTCTTTTTCCTTTAACAGAATACGATTTGTGACGTAAAAGCTGTTGGTCAGAGAAGTCCTTTTTTACTGCTGTATGAGTCTCTTCTCCATCCCTCTCTCTTACTTGTCATACAGAATTTTATTTAGGAAAATAATTTGGCATTTCTATGCGATATATAGCTGCTGAAGCAGATTGTTTGTTCGGAAGGATTTGTGTATCCATGTTGCTGTGCCCAACCTTCTGCTTTGCTTTCTCAATGCTAAAGTTAACGTGCCTCCATTTGTCTTGTCTACATATTGAGTTCCTGCTTCAGAAAACAAATGTATATTCAAACAAGAACTTTTGCCTTGTTGTATAGAAGGGTCCCCACCATCAGCCCCCCACCCCATCCCCAGCCCTCCACTTTATGCTCATAATCTTGCAATTAACTTGAATGACCTCTGCAATAGACTGCTGATGTACTGGACAGCTGTGAGCTCATGGGGAAGACATGATTATCCAGATAAACATTTGATTGAATTGGTGGAGAAGTAAAAGAAGTTATTTTCTCTTGGCTCCTGTTTCCCTTCACCTCCCTTAGCACAGCTAACTTGTGCCACAGTCAAGCCAACATTTCTAAAAGGTCAGGCGCTGAAGGAGAGCCACATTTTTAAAAAATTCTAATTCCAAATTGTAAGGAGATATCTAAGAGATATGAAGAAGGAAAAGAAGTAAAGCCAGATGGATACAGAGAAAATAGATACGTCCATCTCCTGATAGATTATCTATATCATGGATGAGCCTCATGGTATTATGAGCAACAATATGCCCACAGATACATCCCTTGAAGCCTGGCAAGTTCCTCCCTACCTTCCAATTTCTTCTTTTAAAAATAAAATGGGATACTGGCAAAGGATCAAGACTTGACAATTTGGACAGTCAATGTCCCCAGGATTTCATTTGCTCTGTCTGAAATCTCACTAGATGTCTTAGGAAAATGCTGTAATCTCTCAAATTTTGACCTTATTTTGAATGATTGCTTTATGTTATTGGGGGGTGGGGGTGGACACAGTTATTGGTGGAAATTGGATTGCTTAGAGGCACCAGGCTATGACAATGTCTGCTTTAGTGTCATATAGTCCTTCCTAGAAATTTATAGATTTAGCTATTCCTAGAACATAAAATAGTGGGTGGATGCAACCTAGAGATTTTGGCTGGAAATGTGCTCATCTGCAAAGAAAAGGCTTGACAATCAGCTGATGGAAAAGTGAGATGATGGAAAATATTCTGCACTCCAAGAGCAGGAGATTGTGGGCTTGCAGCAAAAACATCCAGGATCCACCATATTGCCTATCTCTGTCATAATCCATAGAAACTCTGGCTTAATATCAACTAATCCATAAGCCAGGGTACGTTTCTGGCTTTTTGTCACAGTTGATTAATGGCTATTAAGTCAAAAATCCCAAATTCAGATCTATTTTAGAGCAATTTTACTTTAAGAATAACGTTTGACTGTTTGAGTTACACTCCAGAGGAATTCAGTAGAGATGCAAATAATGGACAGAACCATTCTATTTGTTGTTCACTTCTCAGGCTAAATGTGATGTTCAAGGCATGCAGATGAGCACTGGTATACATTTGGGTTACCAAATGGATTGTGGAACATATCTCACATTTCAACTTGAAATTCTAAAGCCATTAAAAATACACATCGGGATATTTCATGTGGGAATGTTTATAATTCAGGCAGATTTATTCTGGCAGTTGCTTAATATTGTAGACCTAGGAAATGCACATCAGACAGAAATACAGACCAAGCTGGGCCTAATCCTGATTCCTTACATGGAGTGGAGCAGAATAGAAAGTGCCTACTTTCTGGCTTTGTGACTTCCTTTTTAGGGAATTGTCCTTAATTGCCCTGCCTTTTATCATTTATTCTGTTTTATTAAGTCTTTTCTGTCTTAGCTAACTTTGGGTTGTGATAGGCCTTTTACTGATAGAACTTTTACTGCTCTTCTGACTGTGCATGTATGTCACCATCACTGTCACTACTACTCCTATAACTGCTATGTATATGCTATAGTACATCCTGTAAGCAAGATACATATGTTTGAAGGGTTAGAGACAGTCCTGTTGATTCTTAGGGCTCTACCATTTTCATAGTACACCTTTTGCACAGTTGGACTGGCACTGTAGTCAAAAGCTTATCTTCTAAGATG
Organism: Candoia aspera; assembly: GCF_035149785.1. Classification (NCBI taxonomy): domain Eukaryota; kingdom Metazoa; phylum Chordata; class Lepidosauria; order Squamata; family Candoiidae; genus Candoia; species Candoia aspera. Next base: position 181,335,219 of record NC_086155.1, read on the forward strand.
AAGTGGGCTTGTGGAAAGAAGTTCCTCTGTGGCACTGCCAGAATTGAGGGAGACTAATAGAAGGTGGGACTCATTACCTTTATGGACATGCCTCCTTCATTTCTCCTTTCTTTGGTCTCCTTTCTTAGTACTCTTTCTATCATGTGCTTGTATTTTCTTTTTTTTCTCCACCTACCATCTGATGCAAGCATGCAAGTCCTGGTATGATGTCATCGTTATGCATGTGTCATCATTTGCCCCACATAAATGCCCCCCACCTCACTTGGCAACAATATAAGTACAACAGTACACTGTCATTTTTCCAGAGGGCCTCTAGGAGTGAGAGACAGAAAGTGGCAGAATGGGACCTCTACTGATTTAGGAGGAAAATGTTTGAATTTGGAAACTGCAACTTTTCGCTCTGGCCTAGGAGTCCCAAAGGGTATTCAACCCTCTCTAAAAGTTGGAGCCACAATACTTAGAAGCCCCAAATATGTTAGGTAATTCAGAAGTAGTCTGAACTGGAAAATGTATTACTACAGGTAGTTCTCAACTTACACTGCAATTGGGTCCAGAATTTCCATCATTAAGCAATGCAGTCGTAAAGCACAACCACATTGCTTAGCAATGGCAATCCCTGCAGCCCCAGTTGCTGTCATTAACCAAATCCCATGGTTGTTAGGCAAGGCAACTCCTTGCCGGCTTCCCACAACCAAAGTCAGTGGGAAGCCAGTAGGAAGTTGCAAGCTCCAGGCCAGCAGGCAGGTAAGTGGATGCTGCTGGGTGTGGGAGGGAATGAGTGGTGTGCAGAGGTGCGGGCAAGGCACGGAGAGGGTCTGCGAGGGGGTGCACAAGAAGTGCAGCAAGGGTCGGGGAGGATTGATCAATTTTAACCTTGATCAAATAAATCAAATTTATATTCCTTCCTTTTACTTCTAACAATCTTGATCTTTAGTCCCTTCAAATAATGTCCTAGAACTTGATTTCTTTTCATTTTTTCTTTGTGCCTTCTCACAAAATTCTTTAAAGCTTTAACAAGTCCCTTTTGTAAGTCCAATATAGGAAAGTTATTCAGGTCACTAATAGCTGAAAAGCAGTTAACAAGCAATTTCTGAAAGTGATTAGAAAAGGAAGTATGCAAACCCAGTGTCCTTTTAAAGGCACCGACCGTGGTTTGATCAAGATGGCTATTCCCTTGTCTCCCAGAGTTCTAAACCCGAGGAGCAACTGTCTGGAGCACTTGTGGGCAATCTCAAGCCTTCTCCTTATCCAGAGAGGAATTACGAAGAGCCAGTCTACTCACCGGCCCTTCATTCCACCACAGTCATTGGCTCTGCTTTTAGTGGGGCCGTCTTTAGTTTGCCATTTCTGCCCCGGAAGTCCTAAAGTATACTGTTTTTCGAACAAATATAAGTTATTATTTTACCCAAACATATTTAAAAAAAAACCCTCTTCAATAAATTTAAGGATATGTGCAAATATTTAAAGAATAGTTTCTAATAATAATGAAAGTGTATATGGATAAATATTCTGGATTAGTTTAAATGTAAATATAATTTAAAAATAAGCAAGTATTAATTAGATTCTAATGGAACACTGCTAGAAATTGTATATTGGTCCAATTTCTTGTGGAGCTGTCCATTAGCTGAAATAATTTGGAGATGGATTCTTTGAATAGGAAGATTCTGGGATAGAATCTATCTATTGTTATGGATGGAGGGGCCATTCTGTTGACATGCTTCTGGTTGATTGAAAGACAAGGGCAGAGGTGGACATTATTAGATGCAATGACATTTGGGGGAACCAAAAGATATGTCTCTGCTAGATTCCTGGCTAATAAACACTGGAGATACAGCCAGAGAGATTGAACCACCTAGGGTCAATTAAAAAAAATAGTGAAGTTTCATCCTTGTGATTTAGAGTGAATTACTGCTCAACCACAACTTGAACTGAGATTAAACTGTTAAAAAGTCTAAAGTGTAAGTGGGTGATCTTGATGTGATTACAGAAGTTGTGACATTATTAGTAAAGTCTCAATCTTTTGAATTGGATTCCTGACTTGTAATGTAACATCTTCATTGGCCCACTAGATGGCAGGTTCTTCATACTTGAATCAAGCAAGCAGCACTATTTTAGAGAAAATTGTGTGTATGGAGAGATTATCAATAAATCAACAATGAAATTTATTAATAGCAAATATAGCACAATATAACATTTAGTTATAGTCATTTTGACATTTACAATTACTTTACAGATAAGTTTCAGTGGCTCAGTATGTTTGTGCAAGTCCTATGGGAACATCTTCCTATGAGAAACCTTACTCCTAACCTTACTTTTTCTTTATCAGCTAGCTAGCATAAATCATTTGTTCACTATCTGTGTGGATATGTGAACATCCTGGAGGAAGCCAAGGGAAATCAGAAATTGTCCTGCCCCCCTCACCGTCGGGATGCCAATTTTCAGCATTATAGATATTGCAGGATAAGATGATTTAAACTAGTGCCATGCATAAACATTGTCTTGTGCATTTTTCCTTCAGATTAATGAAAAAGAACTTGCTTTCAAAATTACTTTTGAAGTGGAACAATGCATACATACAAATATACCATACTGTTCTCTTTTGGATAAGCAATTTTATACCAACCATAGGAAAGGTCAATGAGAACGGTGTGGATTCCTCAATAATGGGTTGTGTTTTCAAGATGAAAGACTCCTAGCGATAGACGAGCTGCACCTTCCAAGAAATTTGAACAGTGTTCTTAGAAGGTGCCTTTCAAATCTAATCCAGAGGGCTTTAAACTGAATCCTGTGAAGGAGAGAGAAGATAGCTCATAAAATAGTGTAATGCCAAGGACTGGGACTGGAAGGGGAAGGCAGGACATGGAGGCACCCAATAAAAAACTCATAAATCTAGAAAAGAATAGGTTGAATTATGTAACCCAAGGATTGCAGTGGTTCTATAAATGTATGTAGTATAGGGAGCAAAGAGGAAAAACTAGAAGACTTAATGCAGAAAGGCAAATATTTCATAGGTATTATTGGAACTTTGTGGGATGGGGTGATAGCAAACAGTATAGAGGACAGTATCAAGATTCAGGAGGATCTTGATATACTGGAACAACAATATGTGTTTCAACAGAAAGAAATGCAAAGTCCTATATTTCGGCAGGAAAAATCAAAGGCGTGAGTATAAGATAGGGGAGATCATATTGGGCAGCAACACACCTTTGATTCTATGAATTCCAGAAGAAAACATCCTTTTCAGGTTGGACCTTCTTTTAGATTGGGAAGCGTAGGCTTTAGAGCAGGGTTTCTCAGCCAGGGTTCCGTGGAACCCTCAGGTTCTGCAAGAGGTCACTAGGGGTTCCCTGGCAGATCACAATTTATTTTAAATAATAATCAAATTTGGGCAACTTCACATTAAAGAGGGAAGTTTCATTTTTTATGTTTAGTTTAAGAACACTGTTAATGCATATATACATGCCTACACATGAAACTAATATAATAATTTTGCAACGTCTGGCCTATATTTGAGGCTGAATGTTCAAGGGTTCCCCGAGGCCTGAAAAATATTTCAAGGGTTCCTCCAGGGTCAGAAGGTTGAGAAAGGCTGCTTTAGAGTGATGGAAAGATGTGTTACAGAAGATAACAAATCAACAATACCATTGGTTACCACCCCTAAAAGTAAAAAAACTTTTAAATTCTAGCCCCCCCCAAAAATCTAAAGAAACGATGAAGTGCCAAGAGATTAAGGTAGAAAAACAGAGGTCTATTCTGCAGGGAAAAGAAACTTTTGAAAATTTGCAAAGTCATTCTCAGCACTGCAGTTTTTTAAACCAAACTCCTCACACACTGTGACCTTAACTCATTTGAAGTCTCTTATTGCTTTTAAAGAAATGGACATAGCCAATTCTAAGTACATGTGAATGACAACACATTCAACACAATGTGTAGTTTGGTTTTCACTTGTGTTTTCCTGAGCTTTTAATAACTAAAGAAAGTTGAAAGTTACAAATATTATAAATAAAATAGATAAAAAATAGTCATGTGTCAAGAAACTAAAATGCTAGAAACATGGCATCATCAGTAGGCGAGGCAAGAATCCTCACATTTAAAAAATGTGTTTTAGTGTGACTGAGGTTAACAATTGGTGCTGAAAAGAGCTGGAATGAGAAGCAGTCTGCAGAAATGAAAGCCTTTTTTCCCTTGATCACAGGTATACCCATTTACAAATGCTTTAAACTTTTGCAATAATTTGAAAATGGAGTAGTATCCCCACTAGATGGCAGAAAATATTTAAGCGTGATCAAAAATTGTTCTTGATTGTGGACATACAGTAGTCATTTAGGATAGTGATCAGCACATAACTGATCTTCATGCAAAGTTGGCATGGCATGGTTGCAGCCCTCAAATATCATCCTTTGCATTTGGTGTTAAAGTAATGTATAAGGGCTGGACAGACCAATTCAGTTCTGGAGGAAGCACACTAGGTGACTTAAAGCCAGTCACACTGGCTAGGTTCATGCATTGCAGTAGGCCATTATTATTTCCATCAATATCATAGGATGCAATTCATGTGACTCTGGAGATTTAAACTTAGTCACAGTATGATACTTGATGTAACCTGACCATATTTCTGTCAACTCAAGTGTCAATCACCCCTTTTCATTCTGTTCTTCATAATTGCCTGGTCAAACTCATTCTTTCTTGTTGAAGAAGACTGAACCAAAATAGTTAAGTAGTTCTGCGTTTTCTTTGTTACCTGCTAGCATTCTGCCATCTTTGCTGAGCCGCTGATCTGATTCTTTCCTCTTCCTCTTAGTCTGAATTTATCTAAATAAGCCTTATCTGTTACTCTTTGCATCTGATCTTATGAACTCATTCTGAGCTTTAGCTTTCCTGACACACTCTGTATAGCTCCAGGTTACTTGTCTGGTGATTTGACCATCTTTCCACCTCCTATGTGTGTCCTACATAGTTCCATCTTTCCAGCTCAGAGCTACAGTAAGATAGAGAGCCTTGGTTTGGCTTTGTTATTCTTAGGAACATTGCTAGAATAAATCTCACATTTCCTTCTACGTTTTTGGCTAGAAGGTGAATGGAATTCATCTGCTCAGTCCTTACAATGAGGAAGATGTCCCTCATACTTGCCAGAATTTGGCTGAACAAGTGAGGGGAATAAGATAGTTCCATAACTTTAATACAGTTGTGTTCACATTTCTGACTGCAGAAATACTTTGATATGTTAATCACTGATGCTTTCATATCTGCCATGGATTGCAGAGGGTTCTCAGACATACATAGGCTATAGTTCATCCCTTGCCCTGGCCTGGCAATTCATCCTTTGCACTAAAATGGGGTTCATATTAGTCCTGCTTGAATTGGACATGTGACTTAGGACAAAAACTCATTCCATTCTTCTGACTGCACCAATGGAAAAAATATTCATTGTGTGCAGTGTGTGTGTGTGTGCGCACGCGCACACACACACATGCTGTATATGTATTACTCTCTCATTCTTGTATGTCATTAGGGTTGTTTGTCTTTCATTACTGATTTCTGATTCAGAAGATTTCAAGGTAATGCAGATGTCCTCAAAGAGCCTAGTTTGAGCACTGGTTAATTGTATAAACTGAACTTAAATAATTATTTTAGGGGGAAAAAACCTCTAAATAGTTCTTTATTTTCACATTTCTAGTGATGCCAAGAGAAAACTTAATAATATTTGTGTCAAAGACTGGCAGAATAATTGTATTTATTTTAAATCACTCTAGTTTAAAATAAAGAGCCTTATGTGGCACAGAGTGGTAGGCAGCAGTATTGCAACCAAAACTCTCCCCACGACCTGAGTTCAATCCCAGCGGCAGCTGGATTCTCGGGTAGCCGGCTCAGGTCAACTCAGCCTTCCATCCTTCCGAGGTCGGTAAAATGAGCACCCAGCTTACTGGGGAAGGTGATGACTGGGGAAAGCAATGGCAAACCACCCCACTATAGTCTGCCAAGAAAACATCACAAAAGCGGCATCCCCCCAAAGGGTCAGACATGTCTCGGTGCTTGCACAGGGGACCTTTCTTTCATAGTTTAAAATAGAATTTTTATAAACTCTGGTTGAGACATTTGGAATTTAAATTCCAAATACTTTTTTTTCTTGTGGAATGAAATAATTTTGACATATACTCAGGTGTCTTGTGTTTGACATTTTGTCCATTAAAAAGAATGGTTTAGCTCACATGCTGGCTTTTCTTCCCATTTAGTTATTTAAACTTAATTGCATGGAAATTACTGCATGGAAGTGATTGCTTGCAGCCTTCTTAGTAACCATCTCCATATTCAAAAGAGTTTTATTGTCTTTCTCAATGTCCAGTTTTCATAGCCATACATTCCTATGGGGGAGGGGGTGGAATTCTTTATACTGATCATTGTCATAGAAATTCCTTGCCTTCCTCCCTATGAATAAACATATAATTACTTCTCAGCGCACTATCCATCTTTGTTATTGTGCTCAGAAAACAAATGTACAGTTCTGTGCCTTCTACTGTATGTTCACTAAGCATGCTGGTTGACATTTCTTTTGTTTTATTAACATTTAAGATTAATCCAGATTTTTCACTTTCCTCTTTTGGTCTTCTTAGTCTCCTTTTATTTTATGTCATTTCAAATGGTTAGTGTTTGGGATTTCATATTTTGATGCCAGCTGTGCTCTCTTCCACTCCTGCCATACTTACAGTATATTCACTGTGTAAGTTAAACAGATATGAGGATAATATGCCTCCTTACTGCACTCCCTTTCATATTTTGAACCATCTGTTTGTCCAGTTTTAGTTCTTATGGTAGCTTCTTTATTGTAAAGATTTTTCAGAAGAGTAATCACGTGTTTTGATATATTCATTAATCATTAGCAAAATATTCCATATTCTGGCATGATCTAGAAAGTCAAAGGCTTTGCTGTAGTGAATAGTAAAGGTAAAGGTTTCCCTTGACGTAAAGTCCAGTCGTGTCCGACTCTAGGGGGCGGTGCTCATCTCCGTTTCTAAGCCTTGGAGCCGGCGTTGTCATAGACACTTCCGGGTCATGTGGCCAGCATGACGACTCGGAACGCCGTTACCTTCCCGCCGAAGCGGTACCTATTGATCTACTCACATTGGCATGTTTTCGAACTGCTAGGTGAGCAGGAGCTGGGGCGAGCAACGGGAGCTCACCCCGCCGCGCAGTTTCGAACCGCCGACCTTCCGATCGGCAGCTCAGCGGTTTAACCCGCAGCGCCACTGCGTCCCTTGCAGTGAATAAAGCAAAAATAAATTTCCTCATATTTTCTTGCTCTCTCTATTAGCATCTTATCTTAGCTAGTTGATCTTACATCCCTCTGGATTTTCTGAAATCTTCCTGTTGGTTCGGCATTTGCATTTCGTAAGTCCTTGAAGATCTAGATGTTCCTTTGGGCATGGGGTCTGGCGATTAGGTTAACCTCTAATTTAATATTTAATTTAAAATTACTGCAGTTGCATACATTGAGAGGGATTGTGCTTGGGTGCCATCGTGCTATTATTGTGTTATTACTGCTATAATTACTTATGTATGTATTTGTTGTAGTGGTTATAATCCTGTGTTCACCACCCACGGTTGCAATTGCAAAATGGGCAGCAATATAAATTGCTACAATAAATGAATAAAATTGTCTCTCAATGCATAGCTGTATCTTAGGCAAATCTTGGCTTCCATAAAGAGATATGCAATGTTTTCATAAATTTGCAAATTTTCTAGCATCTTTCTTCTTTGGCAAGGATTCTGCACCAATCTTTTTCTAATTCCTAGACCTCGTATTCCTGTTCCATGGGTGTTTGCTTAGAGTTGTTAACACTTTAACTGCTTTTCATCCTTAGCTTTAAACAGTTCAGTGGGCATTTCATCTGTGCATAGTATGTTTGTATTTGATAGCTGGTTTATTGTTTATTGTCTGTTTCATTTTCTACAGTAGTAAGTTTCTGAACAAATTATCTCTCTGTAAATGTTTCTGTCATTCTGTAATGCCATTTATAAACAGTGTTAGTATATTTTTCTGTCTTCCCTTAATTCATTTCCATCTTTTAGATCTTTTCCATGATTATTCTTGAGTTATCTTTAGCTGGACTTTTTTTCTGGGATTCCTCTGATTTTCTTAAAAATGTATCTTCTATTCTTGTTATTTTCCTTTATCTGTTGATATTCTTGAGATGCCTTTTCTTATTCTTTCTTATTTGACTTCAGTGTTCATATGACCATCTTGTTGCTCAAGCCTTTCACATCCTTTCTGGCTATCATGGTAGCTTGTTCTGAAAACCACTTAGATCTTTTCCTGCTTGAAATTTTGGGACTGTTCTTTTTGCACTTTGGTTTTTGTGTTTTCTCTTATTTCTTCCCATAGCTCCTTAGGTTCTCTTTTGTATAAGTTAAACATACTGAATCTATTCCTTTCATTGTCCTTATATTTTGACACCATGTCTCCAGGTAAAATCTTGATGGCACATCTATTCTTTTTAATTGTTTGAATTTAAACCATATATTTGAGACCAATAATTCATGGTTTGTTCCACAGTCTGAACTGGAAAGTTTCTTGCCTGATTGGCATTTCTCCAGCTTCTATTTTCTCTTATGTAGTCAGTTTGATTCCATCCGACATGCATCTGCATTTGAAGCAGGCATTAGCAATAAAAAAAAAAATTGCAAAATTATTTCTAATTGATCCAAGTCTACCCAACTTATCCAACCCTGCCAAATCCAAATCTCCCTGTAATTCCACATTCCTTAATTCCTCTAATTCTTGTATTCCAATCATCTGTTAGTTGTAGTATGTCCTTTCTTGAAGCTGCATTTGGTGCTCCTTGCAGTCTGCCATACAATTTCTTGATGTCTTCCACTGTTCAATCTACAGTTGGTACATGTGTTTGTATTTTATTAATATTCACTGGATATATATTCATTCTAATAGGTAATATCTTGTAATTTATTGGGTTTTTGCCAAGCTATGTCCTTTTTGAGTATCACTGGTACTCCATTCCTTTCTATGGTCTTATGGTATATCATGTAATCGTCTGATTTAAAGTGTCCCATTCTGGTCTACCTAAAGTCACTTATAGTATACCTCATTTCCACTTTGACAATTTCAATATATAAGCTCAACCGTATGGGCATGTTTGTATGTCAGTGACCCAGCACCTAACATTGGAGGCACGTTTAAATTGGTAGCCATCATGGAAGAAAATTCCATAGGTTAGGGTTAGGGTTTCTACTCTGTGTGAAGGTTTTAAAAAGTACATCAGGTTTTTTAGTCAGATTCTCACTGGCTATGGACCCTGAGTTCTAATACTAACAGAGAAAAGCATATCTCCTTATTCATAGTGTGCAGAATTTTATAAATCTTATGAAATTTTATGATATCCCCATTGTTTAATAGTTTTAATCTTTAGTATTTATTTAATTTGAAAATGCCTTTCCTTGATACATAGTAGAGTGATAAAATGGATGGTTGTCCTGGGAAACAGTTGTGGTTTGGTTTGGTTTGATTTTTTGAGCTTTAAGCAGCAATGTATTTTCATACTGTTGGTTACATGTGTTCATTTTGCCTAATACATGAAGCCTATTTGATTTTATGGGCTCACATTGTAATTGACAAGTGCAGTTAGAGTTTAAATAATTGGGGAAAGTAATTTAACATATGTTAAGGTTAGTAGCCTTCCTGGCTGCAAAGATGTAGTGTTATTTTTATATGTAACTTGAGTACCAAAGGTGTTCATACACTAATAATCTATCCTGAGCAATGAAGTATCTGATCAAATGTTCTGTTGTAGCAGAGTGCAAGAGAAGAGCTGGCTACATCACAGCGGATTTTAACACTGCTTTGCTTTTCCTCCTAAATACCACTTTCTGTGCCCTAAGTTTGTTGTTGTTTATTCGTTTAGTCGCTTCATGGTCCATAAGACGCTGTAAAAGGGACAGCTGTTGATATTACCATACCCTCAAAGGCCTTCCAAATCTTGTATGAAAAGTATAGAATCAGAGCTGAACATAAAACTACTCTCCATTTAAAGAAATATTTTGCAGGAAGCAAACCAATCAGGAACAAGTGGAAAATCAAAATGTTTTGCACATTTAGCTCATGTTGAAGCCTACTGAGCTCTTTAAAATTGCTTCAGAATTTCCCCATCACTCATGTCAAACTAGATTGCTCATTTTTCTAATTAGAAGCCAACTGCAGAATTGGTCATTAATTCTAAGTGTCAGAATCAAGCTCTTGAAAATGGTACATTTGATTGGCCTTCACGCTTTGGTTGTCAAGTAGAGGGTGTTTTGGAGTTTCACATGTATGTATGCATTATGGACTCTCTAGGAAACCTCAGTGGATGAAAGGAGCATATTTTTATCTCATAGGTTTGTTCTTGTGAACAAATAGCGAAGGGAGTGCTGTGCATACCACCTTGAGCTCTTGGAAGAAAGGCAGAACATAAATTTAATTAATTAATTGTTAGCACCTTTAGTAGCTTTGATGCCCGGGACTGTGAAAATATGTATTCCTGCCTGCCATATAATGCCCCCCCTTTGATTATTACCTTTACTGCCTGAACTGCTATTTTTCTGTTTTGAAAACACTTTTCTGGCTTGTTCTTTTCTTCTCTTTATGATGTACAATCCCGGTTTCTGCTCAGTTATGGTTATTGAAAAGTGGAGCTTGAATTTCAAATTAGAAAAGAACTATAGACAAATGTCATGTTGCAAGGAAATGGTAGTACCTTTCAGCAGTTATTTTCCTGAAAATATGTAATTCAACATGAATGTGTTATTTAGTGCTGTAAAACAGTAATTGCTTCCAAAAGTATTTTTCACCAATATGGAAAATTAAATCTCAAGACACAGAGTGCTTGCACCCTAGAGGTTTTCAGAGTTCTAATATTTTGGTTCCAGTTTTCAGTCATCAACATTTGGGTCTTTTTAGGAGTCACATTATTAAAGGACTGTTCTGAAAGAGACATAGGAACCATGACAGAATGCAGAAGTGAAATCCAGCTTTGTTACTGAACAAGGTAGAAGATGAAAAATAAGAATTTTAAATCAATCAGTAGCATATTTGTAAATATATTTTATTTTTGTTGGTGTATCCTACTTGGTTCCATAGTCTGCTTAAGTGTGTAATGAAGCAAATGCTCACATGAACACATGAACAAATGTATTTGCAAACTCAGGTCAAAGTTTATGTTAGAATATTGAAGGAAGAAGAGGGAAGGAGTATAGTAGCATCTTTCCTTCCTGACCATACTTTGCTATAGTTCTTCAGATGTTCCATCAGTTTCTATGCAGACCTGAATCAATGCTATCACAGCCCCTGGGATGCCTTGACAAATGAGTTCATCCCATATTTCATCTGATAGTCCTGCTCTGAAATGGTCATTAAGCCTCTTTCATTCCAGCCCACATTCTGAGCTAATAACTGAAAGTCAGCAGTATATGTCTGCACCAGTCACTTACCCCCTTTTAGGCAATGGATTTCACAGTTGGCAGTCACCTGCTTGACCAGATCCTTGAAGTTAGCTTTCAGGTATGCCACACAATTAGCATAATTGTCCAAACCTGGGCTGTTCTGAATCAGTAGTGGGATCATTCATTTTACAGCTCCTTTAATCATTAGGGCAGTTGCACATCTTACTCAGGTTCAATCAGTGGGGAAGCCATCTGGTCTCAGGGAGATGTATAGTTCACACTGAATGAGGGAGGCAGAACATTTGTAAGATATGTATCATATTTGTCTGGCAGGTTTTTGAACCAGTATTTGTACAGGTGTTTTAGATTCTGTCCTACCTGCTGGCGTAGCTAATTTATTGTCTGAGCTAACTGGGTCATCTGGGTTTCTCTTTGGGTATGATATTGGAACAAGACATTGGCAACTTGATCAATGGTTAGTGGGTTTGCTAGTGGTCTGTTGGTAAAGGCTCTCTTCCTGTAGCAATGGGAGTAGGAGGGTGCAATCAAATTGTCAGGCTTCATACAAGGACTCTGCAGTAAATCATACCTCTCCAAACATTTAACCCCTTATTCAGCGCTTCGTTTGACTTGTTTATTGCAAATAAGAATGAAGCCTTAAACAACCATTAGTTGCCTGCTGTAGTGTTAAGAAGTCAGAGTCTTTATATATCTGTACTCCAGAGTTTGGACTTTAGATTTCTTTCTTCTTGTTCTTCTTCCTACCTTTCCAAATTAAAAAAAACAAACAACCTGCTGGTTTGCTTGATGGCCTTGGGCAGCTGCAATATGGTTACTTAATTGTTCTATGTAGCCTGGAACCCACTGCCTTTCCAACTTCATCCCTTACTGATAGGACTATTTGCAGATATCTAGCAGGTTTTATAGGATGCTGTGTACTGAAGATTGACCTATATGGTATATAAAGCTGCGATCCAGGTAGTCAGCAGCTGAGCTTTCAATTCAGTTTAGAAATCAGAATGCAGTGAAGTAAATTAATTTCTCTCAGCTTAACTGTTCCTCTGCAGCATGTGGAAAATAAGACTGCACTGTTTCCTAAATTTATTGTAAGAATTTCTAAGAGTAATGTGTGTTGATTATTTTGAACATGCTAAAGTTATTAATGTTTTTTATAGAATGCTAATCTATTTTAAGATTACAGTTTTAAAAAGTCTACAAAAAAGGTGATTATCTGAATCTTCTCAAAGAGAACATCCAGGTGGATCCTTATTTAACTTTAGTAATCTAATAATTATTTTTATATTAAGGAAAGACTGTAACAATGATAGCATATAGAAGATTCTAGATTCAATCTCTAGTATATTCAAGAGGGTCAGTGAAAGTCAAGTTACTATATTCCAACTTATCTTGATTCAGCATTTTCTGATTTGATTAACCTGGAAATTACTTGCTGTTTCATTATGAGCTCAATATTCTGTTTAAATGCCTAGAATCTCCAGTTCCATTATAAGCTGAAGTATCTTTTAAAAGATTAATTTAGAAATTAATGGACTGAGAAGAGAAAAGGATTTTTCAGTGGGCCAATTGATAATCCAACACTGTAAACCAAAAAAGCTATAAATATGCAAGTGAATAGAAAGATACAATACAAAAAGATAAATAAATAAACAGAAACTCTGATAAATTCCACATGCTAATCAAAATGCTGGGTGAAGATTTAGTAAATTTTTCTTTTTTATCCATTCAATCATGTCCAGTTCTCAGAGACTGCCTGGACAAGTCCCTGCAGTCTTCTTGGCAAGGATTTTCAGAAGTGGTTTGACATTGCCTCCTTCCTAGGGCTGCGAGAGAGTGACTGGCCCAAGGTCACCCAGCTGGCAGATGTGATAAATTCCAATTAAGTAAGGGCACTCTGCTTCAAATGTGGTTTCATGTTTTAAACAGTTCTTTGGAGCCCAAAACAATTGCTTTCAATTTACAACAGCTTTGCTTGTTTCCATTTTTTTTAGATTAAAACAGTGTTTTAAATTTAAAGCAACTACTGAAGCTCAAAACAGGGCATTTCAAATTCAAAATCTGTTTGATTTTGAAGTTTGATTTTGAAATATTTTGAACCCCTCCCCCCCAAATACCCTCACAGAGTCCCACCAACATTACGTGGAGTGATTTTGTGATAATTTTTACTGCCACCAGGTAACTATGGATGGAGGGGAAAGGAATCCAGGGAACTGCTGTAGGATGAGTCAGTGGACAGAAACGGAAGGGTTAACAGGGATTAAGGTTTCAGTACCTGAAAGGTATCAATGGTATATCAAGGTACATCAAGTTAATGGTGTTTCAGGGGAAGATATGAAGAAACAGAGAATTTTGAGCATGTTTCTCTGATAAAATTCTTGTAATCCCTATGATCATGGGAGGAACATTTTAACCAATGGACATCTATCACACTTTAATAAATGATTATGACATTGGAATGACCCATCAGTCAAGCTGAAGTCATCCAGCATTGCTTGTAAAAGACAACTGGAGGGAACAGAAATTCAAAGCCTCATCTTCCACTCCATCAAGTTTTATCTTGAAGAGCACTATGGGCAACCACAACAAGGTTCTGATGTATGATCAGATAAGTGAATGCATGAATGTGAGACGCTTATATTACCAAAATAAAGCTTTTAAAATCTACCAGTAGTCTCTGAGTATTGTTGAGCAGTATTCACTGACTTCACTCTGGTGCTACATAAAAGATTCCTGATTCTATAACAAAGGGCAAGCCTTTTGTAACAGAATTCACCAATCACTGCCTTGGAACTCTCCCATATTAAATTTGTAAAAATGCATCATACACTGGCATTATTGCTGAAGCACATTAAAGTTCAGGTATGGGGACAGTACAACCTCAACCTCAGCGAGGGTTTTTTCAAGTACAGGAGAAATGCCATTAATGCAGCAGTAAGGACGTGCCAAGAGAAAATACAATACAGTGTCCATGCTGGTAGGATTTTGTGCCAAATTATGCTGCTAACAGTGCTGTCTGAATGGAGAACATTTTTGCCACATGCATTGTGGAACTAAACATCTATTATCAGTTCTGAATATCAGTACTTAAGGTGGCTAGAGCCAGTTTGGTGTAGTGGTTAAGGCACCAAGCTAGAAACCGAGAGACTGTGAACTCTAGTCCCATCTTAGGCATGAAGCCGGTTGGGTGACCTTGGATCATTCACTCTCTCAGCCCTAGGAAGGAGGCAATGACAAACCACTTCTGAAATCTTGCCAAGAAAACTGCAGGGACTAGTCCAGGCCGTCACCAGGAGTCAACACATGCACACACACAAAAAAGGTTGTTAAAGTATCATCTCAGCAACAATTCCAATTGAAATAATATGACCATCAACAGGAAACAGCAAAAACTCTCTACATCACTGCCAGTCTAAATGTACCATGCCCAGCAGTCTGAAAAAGTTGAAGCCCATTAATTAATTAGTAACTAGGAAAAACTGAGCAAATTGCCTTTCAAGAATTATACAGGACGCAAACCACTTGGGGAAAAGGCTGAAGATGCTGAATATTTCAGGTATTTCAGACATATTCAGACTCCCTCACACATACTGTATATAATCACTCTTCCAAAAACATTATAAACCAAATCCTATCTTCTGATACAATACCTATTCATTTTTGTAAAGCAATCGAGAAAATCCTATAAAACACACCACATTCTCTGGGTGTAGAATTTTTCGGTATCCTTAGAGATATATTTACAAAAACTATTTGTATTTTTTTCAGTATAGAAGAGCTAGAAAATGCATGACTCCTTCAAATTGTTAAGGAGGAGCCATCACAAAAGAGTTAAAGAATAACATCCTGATTGTTGATTGATTCTACTCTGTTGTAGACAATACTGAATGTTCCTGTTGAAGAAGAACAGCTGGGATTCTGTCCATTTTGTTGGAGATCCTGGCAAATCCAGCATGCCTCATTAGCATGTAAATTGAGTTTGTCCCAGGATGCAATTGTCCCAAGATGCAAACTCTCTGTGCTTTGAGGAAGCTGTTTGTTGCCACTCCCACTTCCTCTCTCTCTCTCTTCCTCCTTTTTCCACCTACTGAGGAGGCAGCAAGCATGCTGCTCTCCTCTGTCTCCATCTTGGGCCTAAAGCCATGTGCCTAGACCTTTCTTCCATGCAGCTCTTAGCAGCTACAGGGCTAAGAGATCACTAAGTATAGTCAAAGAAAGAAGAAATAAGGAACATGATTTTTCCACCAGAGATGGATGTAACAACCAAGAATAAAAGTCAGTAAGACTCTTTTTACTTTACTTTTAAACCTGCTATGTCTAAGCATGTGATTCTTTATGCTTGGGAGGGCTGAGTGTGTAAGATCAATAACCTGTGTTTCTCTGACATGCTCACTGAAGCTATTTAAGATAATATTCTCTCTGTGTGTGTGTGCACAGCTCCTCTGCTGTGTTCAGCTCTGCTCCAATTCAGTTGGTCCTAGCTGTCCACTAATTGGCTTCACATCTGGAGCAAAGAAAGAGACAATAGGCTAGCAAAATATTGCAGGGACTCATCTGTCCTCCAGTTGTACCAGTTGAAAGTGACTTCCTCATTTTTTTCAAGATTTCAAACAGGCCAAAAAGAATTTGGCTTACTGAAGTGATAAAACTACTGCAAGGCTGTGCTCAACCAAAATAGATACTGTAATTCAGGGAAGGTCTATGAGAGAATATATTGAATTTTTTTACTTTACCCTCCTTTGGCCCAGCAGATATTTGTTCATGCAGTACCATCATCAACAGAAGCGACCAGTGGCATCCACAAATTCAGTGTATGTGGATGAAAATGTACATAGGTTTGCACTCTGTGCATCAGTGTTAGGAATAAAAAAAAGTTAAGTCAGTTTCCAAATAAATGCTTCAGCTCAAGTCTCAGTTTTGAAAAGACTAAAGAATTTAATTGTTAACTCTACCTTGCAGGGCAATAACAAGTTTATGTGGATATCCACTGGGCAGCAAAGGGGACAAGGTGACAAAATATGTGCCGCAATGCAAGTTCCACCCATATGTACTTGCTACAATGTCACAATGCATGTACAAAAGGGTGGAGCTTGTGTCATGATGTCATGACAGCCATTTTGGCATCATCGTGGCTAGCTGCAAACTCCTCATTATGTGTGTCAGAGCCTGTGATGCTGATCCTTAGTCTGGCTGTATTGGTTTTTGATGCCAGCAATGTCTCTCTGTTGACCCTAGCATCTCTACCTCCAGAGTATCAAGGAAAAAAATGAGTGACCTTAAAAAAAACTACTTCACTGTATTTGGAGGGTACAATAAAATGTACATGGTTTTCTCCAAATTGCTTTTAGCATTCTTGAGAAATTTTCTCCAGCTGCCAATTGCGTACCATCCCTTTGCAGTAGATCCAATATTTTTGAGCTAGTTGGAAATGAGAGTTGACATAAATATGTGAACAAGGGCAAAGTGAAAAGATGCTGAGATGCTCAGCTCTCTGATAAAAAAGAGACTTTCCTGGCAATCAGATGCAATCACTGTTAGCTGCTGGATCCTGACAGCTGTAAACAGACAAAATGGTTGTAGGGACAAAATTGCCATTGTAGACTTAGTAATCATTTTAAGACCTAGCTAGAGGCACAAAATGTACATTAATAATTCTCATGAACTATTGGCTCTTTCACAATTAATTAGTTGAACACAGGAGCAAATGTATATAATAATAATGACAACAATGTTTAACTTTAGGAATGAACTGTAAGAAAATACATCACAGACAAAAGTGAATTGAAAGAGTTGCTTATTTAACATATGTTCCTGATTCTGTTTACTCAGTCCTACAACCCTAGGCTTTTATTTTCTTTGATTTCATATGAGTAGTGACATTTTTATATTATTGATATTTCAAGAAAAACCTAGTTTTGAATATGCGATTGTGAGACAAGAGTTTTTCCAAGGTAGGTACTTAGTTAACCTCATTGGTTTTTCTTTTGAGAGGTTTATATTTTTCTCCTACTGTGAAAAAAAGACTTTGACTCCATGATCAAGTCAGCTATTAATTAAATGTGTATTTATTTACTCTATATCTCTTCCTTTTACAATCATGACTTCCAAGAAAAAACACTGAAGTCACCCTACTATGCTATGCCAGGACTGCATTATTAAAGCAATACAGTTTAATATGTGCTTCTTTACATTACATGGGCTTTCAAATGAAGCACTACATTTACAGGAACAGGGGTGGGTGGGAGAAGGTTCCTTTTACCCCCAAGTTGCATGCGAGGTAGCAGAACAGCAATATCTCCCCAAGCTTTGTTGAAAATGGTATTACCCTGGCGTTCAGTAAGAGATGCTGGTTACCTTGTCTCAATGAGCAAGTGCCTCACTGCAAAGCACAGTGTGTCTCTTTTGTCTGCGTTGGAGAGAATTGCTTCTTGGATAGCAGCCTTTTTTCAGAAGGACTATGTACAAGAGCAAGCGAAGACACCAAAGATGTAAGTAGCCTGGATCTCTCTCTCTCTGTGTGTGTATGCGCATGAACAGAAGGAAAATGCTTCTTAATTTGATTGAAAACTATGCCTTACTTTCTTCTGCACTGACACAAATGGGATTTTCAGAGATTAGACTCTGTAGTACCAGTACCACCTACTATTGTTAGGTGAAGGAGAAATCCTAAGAATAATAATAATTTTTTAAAATCTCACTTGTTACTATGGAAACCATCAGCAAGTGATTGCTTTATAAAATCCACAAGGAAATAGAGATCAAATGCAAGTTCACACTAGTTCAGCGTTCATTTTTCAGAGCATAATGATTTGGTAGGAGTTTTGCCCTTTAAAAAAGGCGGGATAGTTTTTTTCTTCCGTCTATTATCTTAGGCAAATTGACTAGAGATGGTAGAAGTTCAAGGGTCCTCATTTTTATGCATTACTTCTGAAGGAAATACACTGATACAAGGAAAAAGTAGAACTGAATGTACAAAGGTAAATAGAGACTGATATAAATAATTCATTTCATTATCAGTTTGGCTTGGTTTGAGATTTTCTTTTTCAAGAAAATACTGCCACAACTAAAGAGAAGGCTCTTTCTCTTTAGGCTATTTCTGGCTAGCTTTCCACATCTGAGACAAATGTCAAGGCTAAAACTAGCATTGCTAAGATCAAAGTCAGCAATGCAATCAATTGGAGTTTTGCCATTGAGTTCTGTAGGATGTCCCTTCATTTACTCTCACAGAAATGAAGCGGGGATTGTTTTGTAAATGGTTAGAAAGTAAACAGAAATTTTAGACTGAAAGACAAGCAGATGCAAACGCATGATTCAGATCAATATACGTACGTGAGCATTCCTCTGTCCAGAAATTGTTTACTGTCTTTAATCATCATTTATTTTTATAAATGCTTCTCCAGGTAGTAGAAAGTGCTTCTGATGGGGAAAAATGCATTTTCTGCTCCATTCAACAACAGCAAAAGGACTCTTGTGGGGAAAACATGCACTTTAAAAACCATCGATCTTTTCCACATTCCCAGCAGCAGCTTAAAGTTTGAGACTGGCTACACTGCTGATCCATGTCTTTGCACTGAATTATACCAAGCTCTTCTGCAGCATCTATGCTAAAAAAATTTGGTACCACATGATGAGAACCTAGATGCTGAAAGTGGAATGGAATGAAATCCCTGCAAAGATGATTTTGACTTATTTAAATATTTATTTGGTTATAAGAGCTTTTTCAGACATACTTCATTTGCTAACTCCAAGGGTTTGCTTAATTATGGGACTATTGGGAGGAAACTGTTTAAGGACTTCAGGACTCTTTTTGGCATCATTGCATCATAATGGTAGAGCAACCTTGGCAGAATCATGGCTACTTTAATAGTATATCTGACAAAAGCTATATGCCAAAATCAGTCTCACAGTCAGGCTTCAAGCAAGACAGGATCAGAGCTAGAAACTCAAACTGGGATTAAGATGAGGCCAAAAAACTTTACTGGAGCTGACATGCTCCAGGGCACAAATGAAAGATAAAATGAAAAACAGATGTTAGGAATACAGAGCCAACAAGTTCTGTAGTATCAGACCATCAGACAGCAGGTTGCATAGATGGGAATGCAAGGAAGTCCAGTATGGATTCTTAGTTTCCTTAGATGAAGAGCAAGTAAGGGATTGTAAACCCTAAAACAGACTGCTGTTGAATTTCATTGGTTAGTGAGGCTGATCCCAGTAGACTTGGGTCAAAGATCTCTAGCATCTGATAGATGCAGCAGAAATTAAAATGTAAAAATTACTCTTCAGTTATATGAACATTAGGCCTGCTTTTGATCAAACTTCCATTTCTAGTTCTCAAGCAGAAATAGATCACCTATTAAAATGTTCAGAAATGAGGAACAGATGCAAGATAGTACGTAGGTACACTTCATAGATGGTACGAAGATAGAACTTCTCTATATTGTTATTGTTTAGTTCATTGTTATTGACTTTCATGGGTTGTATTGGAAGGGCAAATCAACATGTTAGCATCAGTTTAGTTGAATGTCTTTGTAATCGTAATCAGTATTTTCTCTTGAATTCACTGTTCTTAACTCTGGTTCATCCTTTCTTTCATCTTTCCAGCTAACCCCACACAATACAAGCTCAACATTTTTTGTTTCTTGGTCTCATCATACATCTTGATGCCCACAGTTGTTTTGGACCACGATTCATACAATACTTGATAATGCTGGCTATTATGACTAGGTTTATTGGAGCTATATTCTGAAATAACTGGAGGGCTATGCTTGGGCAAGTTGTGTGTGTGCATATGTGTAAATGGAAAGCATTTAGGAACTTTTACTAATCACTGGCTTCCCTAAATCTCTTCTAATGTTGTCTGATAAATTCATGGTTCTTCTATTAAAAACAAACACTAACCCTAACCTTTTGATATTTCTTCGATACTTTCTGCATATCTGATAAGATGTGCTTAAAATAATGCAATGATTATCTGTCATAGACATTTTCAAATGTGCATTTTCTTCACAGCACATAATGGGAAACATTATGGGAAATGTAGCAGTATCTGTCATGGTAGATAATCTGAAGATATTTGCACAGTAGGTTCTTTAAAGGACTGGAAATTAGTACAGTTTTGAAATACATAATTCAATTAAAAATAGCTACAGGAATTAAGAAAATTTGAGATGATGGTGATACAATTTTGTCAGACCTATCCTTAATTTTCTGTGCCACCCATCAATATAAATGTTCTCACTCGAGTTTGTTCAATAAAAATAGCAAACATAACAACATGCTGAAAAATTAACAGATAGAATAGTTGGAATGATAGCAATAGAATTATCACTATTTAAGCATTCCTTTTTTGCATTAAAAAGCAATACATACTCCAGGTAGATGCCCATGGAAATGGAATTAAATGGGGATTTGTCATTGGTAAAATTCTCCTCATAGTCATCTTTCAGATTAGTTAGGGGGTCTGTTATAAGTATTAATAAGTCTGGATCCAGCCCATAGTTTACAAGGGGAATGTTTACAAGACAGTAGTTTAATGTAGATTCTGTTCAATGGCCGTAACAATGAGTGGTATGCCTGCCCTGTGGATATTCTTAGCATTTTTCACAGTTATTGGAAGAGAGTAGTTTTCTTACAGATGTTGTAAGAATTGAGAGGTAACGGCACTGAAAATAATAAGATACATCCTATTTGTACACCTGCCACAATATGGGGGAGATAAGATTATGATCAGACTGTTCTTTATTTCTTTGTCATTGAAAATGACCTTCTGAAATTTAATTTACCCAACCTCAGATTAATTAGCCTTCTTACTTTTTTTAATATATTTGGCTAAAGCTTGGATGATAGTATAGTTTTCCCACTGAAGAAGGTGGAGGAAGATGATGATGGCAATGATGATGGTGGATAAAAGCAGACACCACACAAGTCTCTTGGATATATGTGTTTTAATATCTGTAATGACATCTGGAAGGGACCAGTGTATGTTGTTACAGATCTGCCTCCTTAGAGCCTATACTAGAGATGTGGCACTTACTGTAAAAAAAAAAGGGGGGATCCCACTTTCAGACTGGTCACTAGAGGGCATTTGAGTGAAGACCTTCCAAGCACATTTGGAAGATTTGCAGTTTTGTAGAACAGAAGATATTTCTTTACATCTCCTGATCACAATTCATGAACATGTTAATGTTTTATCAAAAACATTACCTTAAATTGTGATCAGACAAATTTTGGTAATCACAAATACAGTGAGGGGGGGGAGAGGGAGAGGGGGAGAGAGAGAGAGAGAGAGAGAATTTGTTTGCACCAGTTTTCCAGATGATCACCTTTCTGCCATATTCTTAATCAGCTGAAGTTTGCAAACCATCTTCTGGCAGCTCATGTATCATTGTGGCAGCCTGGTCTGTTTATGTCCACTTGTCTCTCTTTCCCTTTTCCCTCTCCTTATGATTTCCCTTCTCTTCAAGTAACTGTAATAGTCAATCTTTCACTTCCATAATTCATCTGAAATTTGGATGTGGTGACTTTGGGAAATCCAAGTTTCCTGTTTTGAAGAGCAATGGATTACAGCTAAATGCCAGCTATTTTGTCTCAGGCAATTTCTATTTCCATAGGTTGATTTGCTAGAAGTAGGATCCAGGATCAAAATTTCCTGTACTTTTCTAGTATTTAAGTTTAAACAGGGCCAGATGTTTAATTATTTGCACATTCTATGAGATTTTCTCTTGCATTTATTCTTTTGAAAAATATAGTTTCACTAAAGAACACATTTTCTGTTTGTTTATCCTAACCTTAATCCTGAATCCCTTTAGATTCAGCCCTGGGCTGCTGAACGATTTTATTTTATTATTTATTTTATTTTATTTTTGCCTAAAACATTGAATGCTTCTGATTTTTCCTCCCAAGCATTAAGGACATTCTGCGGATTTTCTTTAAACATCATGATTTGTGTTTTGCCAAAGGTAAAATGATGCAGCTGACTTCATTTATTAATTTGCTTGCATATTGTTATTCCATTGGGAGAGGAGGGTTGTCTGTTTGTGATTTATTTTCATATAAAACAATTAACCTTTGGGAAATTATTTGCCTCACTCTTAGGAATTGTATGTCATAATACTGTTATAATAAATACATGTACACCTTACCTCATACACAATCATCCATGTAAATCCTTTTGTTGTAGTTTTTACTCCAGATCAGTTTTACCCATGCCGGGTAACTTCCTGATAGGTGGATTTCAGTTCCCAGAGTTCCTCAGACAGCATGGCCATTTCTGCAAATTCTGGGAGTTGAACTCCACACATCTGGAAGTTGCCCAGGTTCGGAAGATTTCCTCTAGACAGCTGAGCTGAGAAATTGGTAGTGAAGCTTCTGCCCTGAAACTCTATCAAGGCTAGGCTGATAAGCCATTCTTAAATTGTCTAAGAACATTATAATATATGCTATAGAATGGAACTTCTTTGTCAGTTGGGGATTAGAAAGGGTTAAAGAGGGAAGGGAAAGAATAAGATGGCAATTATTCAGTAGAAGGGTGGAAGTCAAAATTCTGTTTTCTGTTTTCTGTTTTCGCTTTTCTTTTTTCTTATTTCCTATCTTTTTTTTTCTTTTTCTTACTTTTCATTTTTTATACTTTTATTGTATTGTAAAATTCTAAATATTTTTTTTTTAAATTAACTTCTTTGTCAATGACTAACATCAGATGCAGTCCAGTACTTAGATCCCAATATTATGCCAGTTGCTTGAAGGGGAGAAAGTTCATCTGAACTCCCATCATCATGTTTTATTGTATCTTATGTCCATATTTTTTTTTCTCAGAAGGATGGATGGTTGGTGGGTGGGTGGGTGGGTGGAATTAATCCATTGAAATCAATGGCTTCATAAACTGGAAGGAAACCAGAAATACTAGCATAAATCTTGGTTGAAGATATAGAATGGGAAGGAGTTATTTAGGCCATTGGGTCCAAATCTCTGCTAGTACAGGAATTAATTATAAATAAATAAAATATCTATATATTGATCAGTATACTCATTTCAGGTACTGAATCATAATTTGAACGTGGGGCCCTCCATATGTGGCCCCATTGGTGTCTCCTGAAAAAAGAGCCTGGGCCAATCGTGATTTGCTTCATTTCCAGGACTATGTGCTTTTCCTTGAAGCTGAGTTCACACAGCATGCTTAATCTGGTTACTGAATTAATCCATTTGCTGAAATCACGTGATATATTGACCCATAAGCTAACCAAATGGATTGGGTTACAGAATGTGCAAAGCTACCACTTACCCTCCTCCCAAATCCCACAAGGTTAACTCTAGCCAAACCTAGTACGTTACGTAAATTCAGCTGCTTTGTATTTCATTACAATTTTGATCAATAGTTTTGAACAAAACTATTAAGTCTTGCCGATACACAGAGGAAAGAATGTCTTCTACTTACCTGCTATTAGAGGTTCTGCTGAGGTGTCAGGCCTAATCAAACATCAGTTTCACCAAATATGTCTTACCTCTGAAGATATGGTGTTTGGGAGAGAAGGTGCATATGTTGTTTCCACTAATAATTATTTTAGGACTTCCCTATACAGATGACCAGAAAACTCTTAACTTTTGCTTGCCATCTAGTAGTCCAGTTTTTTGCTGCACAGATATGGTAGCTCTGATAACAGTTGCATATTCATACACCCTAACCTCTTTCCATACTCTCTGAGCAGTTTCATAGGAAGTTCCTTTACTGTGTCATACGTAAATAATTTGAAGTTTTCCTGTATCAAATGGCCAATCTTGATTTACTTTCATCTCTTGAGGATTTCTCAAACAAGCAAACAAAAGTTGTTGCCTCCTTCACCACAATAAATTATGTTGTATTTAGTTTGTTGATAAATATCTCATATAACTGGTTTAAAGCTATCCTGGCAGTAATCAGAGAAATAACATCCTTAAATTTCAACTACGATAAGCATGAATTATTGCAGCTGTATGCAAATAGAGCTAAAATATAAAGCACTCAGGATAATTGGCTTTTCCAAAACAATTGCCTTTAATAAACTGACACCTGTGTAACTGAAAATGGCTAAGTTTTGAATCTAAATCCCTAAGAGATGAAGCTGATCTTTGCAGTGTGCTTCTAAATAATTTTCCATAATTTGAATAAGATTTCCCACGTAAGTGACACTTGAAAAGAAGAGTCCTAGTTGCTAACTCATGAAGTATAAAATGTTCTTGATTATTTTTAACTTCAGCTCTGTAGATCCATTGTTTAAGTCAGCTGTAGAATCCTGTTTCTTGAAAATCTCTCAGAAAAAGGAGGTTAGGCATCTGTGGAGAAGGGTTTTGGACTCAGTGATAAGCTGCTTTGTATTTTTCTAGTTTACGTGATTTAATATTGCCTATCAGTTGCTTGTTTTCTCCCAAATAGAGATCTAGAATAAAATAAATTGACCCAATGTGGTATGAGTAAATGCATTTCTGCACAGTTTAAGGCTCTATATCCAGACATTATATCTGAGGTATGGTTTTTGCTGCCTGGAAGGCTAATAATACAGTCTCTTATGTGCTGTATGCTTTTTAAACTTTTTAATAATGATTGTTTTTGACATGTTTTATTATGTCTTTGTTGTTATCTTTGTTGTACACCACCCAGAGTCACTTCTTGTGAAATGGGCAGCTATATAAATTTGATATGTAAACAAATAAATAAGACAACAGGAGGTAGCAACAGTTATTAAGGGTAGGGAAGACAGCATATTGGCAGCAGGAAAAAATGGAGAAGAAGGGTAAGAGCTGGGTGGATTAGTGCCAACCAAATTTAGTTATAGAAGCTGTGGCATTGTTGGGCTACATTTGAACCCCCATCAAGTCATGGGAATGTGCACATATCAACTGGATTCTTCTCCAGGGAGGATTAGCATTAGAGTTAAACTCATGGGCCAGCTGCCCCCCAAGCTGCCTTTTCTCAGCTGGAAGAAAAGGAGTGCACCAAAGAGTGTCTGTGCTTGTGTTGGGCTCCCACGCAGTTTAGAAATGGAACCAGCAGGTTTAGGACTCTAAATCAGGTGAAGGGTTTATATGCATAGGGCAGGCTCCCTACTTCAGATTTTCCTCCTGTAGATGGAGGGTAGCAGGGATGTTATGGAGAAAAAGAGGCCAGTTAGCACCTGTTCTGCCTCATAAGGGGATGATTAAAACATAATAGCCATGAGTTGGGAGGGGGGGTTGGAAATCCCATAGCAAACATATTAGAAAGTACACCAAAAATCTTTACTGACACTCCATTTCTTATATTAATTAACACTGCCTCAAGATTTTTGACCCCAAACAAATTCTAACTTCAGAAAAGTCACTTCCCTTGAAATTTATTTTATTTTATTTTATTTTATTTTATTTTATTTTATTATTTATTTATTTATTTATTTATTTATTTGATTTTTTTATAGCCGCCCATCTCAGCAAGTGATTCTGGGTGGCTTAAATGAGTCGGTGACAATTTTAAATTCCCTATCCTATTTGTGTTATTTCCACTTATTATCATTGGAAACACATGCACCAGTTGATACAGTTTTATCTAAGACATTTCTTTCTGTTTATTGTCCTTTATTTTGTAATAAGCTGCTCAGAGTCATCTGGAGTTGGGTGGCCCCTAAATTCAATAAAATAAAATAAAATAAACCTGCACTTTCTATCATTAGTGGTGCAACTTGGCAGGTCCTCAAGGCCATAGCCCAGGACGCTACAGCCAGGAGAAGCTGAATAACTGTTCAGAAATCTGCAAGTAATAGTCTTGTGGCCAGTAGAATTTCTGTTTTACTTGGGCTGACATGGGTGTGTTGGGGCTGGCACTCCTTTCTTTTTTATTGTTTAAAACATGTAATAATCAGGTTGGGTATATATTTATGGACTAGAACCTGGCTTTGACCACTACACAATATTGGTATAACTGACAGTACTTTGATTGTATAATTCATAACAGTACGGAAATGATAAAAGTTTTTCCAAGATATAATCTTATAAACCCCTTATCAAGCAAGGAAATTGGAACTCTTAAATAATAGAGATAATATCTCTCAGACTTTTTTTCATCAGAAATTGTTCCTGAATTGCTTCTCAGACAATTACAAGATAATTGTAACCTTTGCAAAGAATGATACTTGCACTTCAAACCTGCTGTGGTTGTGGAGAGTAGTGGTCAAGTGCTACTAAGTTCTCTTTAAGACAATTTAGAATGAGAGTAAGACTGTCCTAACTACAAATAAATGTGACTTTAGGATTAATAGTATCTTTATTCTTCAGACAATGCCCTAAAGACTTAGACTGACAGGATTGTAAATTACTAAGATTGCCTCCTTCACACATAAGCACTTTTTTATTTGAGACTGTTCCATCCTGCTCTATAAGCAGAACATTATCACTGAATATATCTGGAAGGACATAAGCTAGCCTCTCCACTAGATCCACTGCTTCAATTATATTTATAGAAAGAGGGCTAGTCATAGTGAAAAGAGTAATGAGAATTATAACACATATTGCAGAGAAAATCTTCAAATCTTCATTCTTTTCAAGTACAGTTCTGGTGGCGAAAACAATGTTCTTGAGTTAGCATATGCTGAGCGAATTCCTGGTCTCTAATGCCGCCATTCCTTGAGCTACTACTTTGCATCTGACTTTAAATGGTGCATATTTAATAAAAGCAAAGTAGTTTCATGGAGCTTGATGTCTTCCTGTCTGGTATATACAGTCAGTTATGGGAAATGACTTTTCTTTAATATTTCAGTAAAAAATTTCCAGAATTTCCATTTAAATTTGCAATTGAAAATATGGGCCACAGCTTGAAATACTGGGCTAATTTGGATGGCATTCTGTGCAATTGTTTTCTTGGATGTAGCAATAAATAGTAAAAAGAACTGTTATCGCAGTGCCCATTCAGGCCATCTGGTCTTCCAGTATTGCCAGCCATTTACATTGGGACAGAAAGATTCAAATACAATATATAAATCAGTGTCTTATGATTCATAAAATGATTATTGATTATTATAGATTTCTCACTGAATATATTCATAAAGCTTTCTATTTTCTAAACTGAGTTTATATTTTCAAATTAGTACACATAACAGTTTCTCAAAAGTCTGAGGAAATTGTTAAATGTTATTATCTGACTAATTCAGCTACAAAATCAAGGATAGTGCAGAGTCTGTTAACAGTTTTGCATCCAGCTGATCCATCAAAAGGAAGGAGGGGACATGTTTCCAAGAAGACGTGGACATTCTGGGAAATAGTTAATGTTAAAATGTCTAAGAATATAGAAATATAATCAAATGTCTACTGAAAAAGAATGATATGAGGAAAAAATATAGAGATTAATGCTATGACTAAAGGAGTTTTCCTTCTAATTTCATAAATATTGCATTTTTCCAGCGTATTACTAAGCCTTACAAGTTTGTATGCTGGGAATCGGTGACCTTAAAACTGCCGTATTAAAAGTCTGTAGAAGAGCCCAATTATAATAAAAGGTCACCAGATGAAATTTCCATTGTAATTATAGTACACAATCTCCAAAATCCAAATAGATGTCCTGCACAGGTAATAACATCCTGCTATCATTTCTGAGAGAATTATCAGTTATTTTTATATTCTTTTAAAGACATAGTTTTAAAAGCAGAGACATCTGAGGAGAAGGTTTAACCTTTTGCTAACCTTTAAGATAACATATTTATCTTAAAAATGCGAGTATCATATGGCTAATTAAAAAATTAATTAGCAAAAATCTCATAACTCTGTGGCTTTATTCAAACAAATTACCCACATATTTTTAGAGCATTTTTGCTGAGGCAGATTCGCCTTTAAGGAAGTCAAGATTGCAGAAATGTTCATTTTGTATTTAGAAATCATACCTACATTCTTCCTATGTCCAACCCTTCTATTCACAAATCAGAAAGTACATGGAAAGTACAAAATACAAAGTTCCACATTATTTATTTATTTATTCAACTGTATGCCCACCCAACTCACAAATGACCTTGGGCAGCTTGCAACCAACTTGAAAACAATAATACACTATAAACAGGGCATATCAAAAACAAACAAACAAATTGGCAAGTGAGGATGTCAATCAATAGACAATAAAATCAATAAATATGTTATATAATGCCACGCAAACTAGGACATTGTCCCAGTCTAACAGAAGGGGACAAGCCTCTTATTTCAGCGATAACAATAGCTAATACGTGAAGCAGGTGTATATCTCAGCAATGATCTGCATAGAAATGTGAAGACTCGGAACCAGATAAATGGGGGGGGGGGAATAATGTGTTTGTTTTCTAAGGGTTTTTTTCCTTCTTAAATAAATAAAAAAGTGGAAAAGTTCAGAAAGAGGAAACTCAAATGAAATATATTCTTTTAGAACAATGAATGCAAGAACAAATTTGTATATGGCTATCTCTTATTGCTCACCAAATGTTTTCTAGTGATTTGTAATGAGAATCAGAACATTATAGTTCCTATACACAGAGAACAAATCTACATAGAAGACTGAATAAAGAGCTTTTCAAAATCATATATCTATCAGGGGATGTAAATGACTTCTCAGTCTCATAAGGACCAGAAACTGCAGATAGAGAGGATCACTCAGAAAATGAGGTTGAAACGGTCTTGTCCACTATTAAGTTCAGATGCTATCTGCCTATTTTTGAGCTCACCTAAAACCATGCCAGCATTAAATATATTGCCCCAAATGACTTAAATCTGCTACTTAAAACTCTTTCAAGTTACTGCTGCATGAGAATGTGACATTCATAACAGCCAAGGAAACTAGTTTTTTTTTGTTCTCTAGTTATGCCACTGTCCCTTTCTGTCATGAGCACCATTGAGCTGAATGCATCAGCACAACGGCACACATAACAATACCACGGAAACAAGAGTAAGGGATTAAAAGATAAGCAAAGCGACGCACAACAACAGACACAGACCCCGAGGAGAAGGGAACGACCCCGGCCGGAAAAACCGATCAAGAGAACACAAAGGGGGAAGAAAGGGCGACAAAGACAGGGCGGGTCACGAGGCACACCTGAAGCTGTCAGCAGGAATGCAAAGGATATCGCCCAGCTGAAAGCAATCACCGGCCGGAGGAAGAAAACGATTATGAGCGAAGCCCGGGGCACCAGCAGGGGCCCCGCGACCCCTCACCTACCGGCAACGAAGCATACAGGACTTGGGGGGATGACACAACCCAAGGGGGGGGGGCGCTGACCGGCGCGGGCTATTTAAACCCCGTACCGGCGCGCTCCCTTCACTCTCAGCTTTTTCTAGCTATGCACTATGCTGAAATAAACCAGAACCTGATCTTCCCTAAATTAGTGTCTGTGTTTTACTCAGTAGTAGGCAGCGCATGACATAAAGCTGGGAGTCATAAACTCAGCCTCGCCAAGCCCCACCGGACAACAACGAGCCGCGGGAGGAACAGACGGCGAGAAGAACACGAGCGGAGAGCGATGGAGCCGACGCGTCGGAGCCAGGACGGGCGAGGCAACGTGGACCCCAGGAGCCACGGACACCCTCCCGGCCCATCCCGAGCCTCAGCCCCACCCCCGGAGGGAGGCGGAGGCAACCCGACCACGGGAGGGAGCAACATACCTCCCAAGACCCGCGGAGACCTCCCTGCCCCACATCGCACCCCAGCCACAGGCGTGGAGCTTCAGCCCAACTGCAACAAACGCGGTGGAGGACGGAGGGACGAACCAGCCGATTCGCTCCCAAGTCGAGGGAGCTGACCAGCGGACGGAAATGCCTGACCCCCACCGGTGGCCCAACTATGCGGAGACGCCGACCGGTCCGATCACAGCTGCGGCGCGGACCTTGGACCGAGAAACGCAAGCCAGACTCACGGCCATGGAGGCCCAACTAAGGGACCTCGGGACCATGCTGCAGTCGCTGATGTCCTCCATGCCTCACATGAACATACCCATGCAGGTACACACCCCTATTCAAACCCCGAGCGGGTCTTGGCACCCCCATAGGCCAAATGCTAACAGGCAAGCTTCCCCGGCGGAAGAAGCCATGGGACGGGACGCAAGGAGAGGGGATCCACCGAACACCAGGGCCCCAAAGGACTTCCCCATTTTCTTCGACGGGAACCCCGCGAAGCTGTCGTTTTTCGTCACGAATGCCAGGGAGTTCATGGGGCGGCACGGACACTCCTTTGACTCCGAAGCGGACAAAATCGCAGCCGTGGCAATCAAGTTGCAAGACAGGGCGGCGGACTGGTACGTCCAAATGTACGAGTCCAATTCCCCCGCCCTCTCTGACTTCCACGCCTTCATCACTGAGATGAAGCACTATTTTGAGGACCCGCTAGCCAAGGAGAGGGTTAAAAGTGCGCTTCAAGCCCTCAAACAGGGCGCACGAACTGTCGCGGACTACGCCCTCGAATTTAAAGCCCTCGCAGGGAAGATTAACGACTGGTCCGAGACTACCCTACTAGAGATGTTCAAAAGGGGCCTCAGCCGCGAGGTACTCCAATGGGCACTCTACCGGGATGACTCGGAGACACTGCAAGGCTGGATCTACCTAGCGGGGAGAGCGGAACACGCTCATCGCACTTTTTTAATGACGATGGCAGAGGACAAAACAAGCACCAGCCCAAAGGTACCCGCGCCACACTTGGGGCCGGCCGGTCCCACATACCAAAAGAAGAAGTTTGCTCGCAGACCCTGCGCGAAGTGCAGGAAAATGGGGCACAAAGCGGCAGACTGCTTCTCCAACCGAACACTAACTAGCGCTCCCAAACCCGCACCGAAAACGACGTTCAAACCAACTAACCCACCGCCGCCCCCCCACCGCCGGATGACCGGAGCCACAGCAACACCAGACGAAGACTTGGACGCTTACTTGGTGGGGGAGGATGCCGAAGTCCCAGACCGGCTGGCGGGAAACACTCCCCGCCTGCCTTAAAACGCGCCGCGAGGCAGGCGGTGGGACAGGGGCGCAAAACACATAGACAGAGCGACGAAAGCTCCGTAATAATGGGGACAATCAGGCTTTCCTTCGGCAACAGAGCCACCATGGCCGCGGCGCTAGTGGACTCAGGGTGCTCCAAGAACCTGATCCACCCCGACATAGTCGCCAAGCTCGACCTGCCTTGCCTCCCCCTCCCCACACCGCTGGCTTTCCACCAACTGGACGGCTCAACAGCGGGAGGGAAACCAGCTACGACGCAGAGCGAGCCTGTCACCCTGCAAATGGGCACCCACACCGAGCGAACATCTTTTGTGATAACCCACATAGGGCGGCCCATCATAGTCCTAGGAATACCGTGGCTCGTGACCAACAACCCGCGCATTAACTGGAAGACCCGCACCTTCCAATTCGATGACGGCGCATACCGGGCACCAGTTCCGGCGGGCAGGATCAACCCCACAGTGGGACGGGCAGAGGCTGCAGCCCAGGACAACACAGCAACCCCAGAAGACCTACCTGAACAATATGCTGATTTCTCAGAGGTCTTCGGGGAAGAGGAGGTGGACCAACTACCCCCCCACCGCAAGACAGACTGTAGAATTGAGCTGCTTCCCAATGTCCCCTTACCCAGGCCGAAGATTTACTCGATGACCCCGAAGGAGATGACAACCCTCCGGGAGTTCATCGATAAAAACCTGGCTAGGGGTTTCATAGAGCCGGCATGCTCACCGGTCGGAGCGCCCGTCTTATTCCGAGAGAAAAAAGACGGCACCTTACGGCTCTGCACCGACTACTGGGGCCTCAATGCGGCGTCCCTATCCAATAAATACCCCCTACCCCTCGTGAAAGACATGCTCACCCACCTGTCCACGGGAAGAGTATTCTCCAAACTGGACCTTCGCGAGGCTTATTACAGGATCCGAATCAGGGAGGGGGACGAATGGAAAACACTGTTCAACTGCCCCCTAGGCGCCTTTCAGTACAAGGTGCTGCCATTCGGACTAGCGGGGGCCCCGGGAGTGTTCATGCAGCTCATCAATGAGGTACTGCATGAACACCTGTTCAAAGGGGTACTAGTTTACATAGATGACGTCCTCATCTACACCCAGACGCACGAAGAACACGTAACCCTAGTCAGGCAAGTCCTCGAAAAGCTAAGAAGGGCGAAACTCTATGCCAAACCATCTAAGTGCGAATTCCATAAAGCACGCCTAGACTACCTGGGGTACTGAATCTCCGGCGAAGGCATAGAAATGGACCCCGCAAAAGTCAAGGCGGTGGTGAATTGGGAACGCCCACGTAACAGGCGCCAACTTCAAAGCTTCCTCGGCTTCGCGAACTTCTACAGGTCATTCGCACGGGGCTTCGCGGAGATAGCCCTCCCCCTAACAGACCTCCTCAAAACTAAAGGAGTTGGGGACACACGGCGAGCCAAGAACCCAGGGACAGTACTAAATTGGACTCCCGCATGTCAGACAGCGTTCAACAGACTGAAAGCGCTGTTCACCACGGAGCCAATCCTCGCACATCCGGACCCAGAACAGCCGTTCGTGGTCCAAGCTGACGCCTCAGACTTCTCCCTGGGGGCCATACTGCTCCAAAAGGACCCTACAGGAATCCTGAAGCCATGCGCCTACCTGTCAAGGAAATTCTCGGAGACAGAAAGGCGCTGGCACGTATGGGAGAAGGAAGCGTTCGCGGTAAAATCGGCGCTAGAAACATGGAGGCATATACTGGAAGGAGCCACCCAACCATTCGAGGTCTGGACAGACCACCGGAACCTCGAGGCCCTCCGGACACCCAGACGCCTCAGCCCGAAACAGGTCAGATGGGCCCAATTCTTCAGCCGCTTTAACTTTCAACTGAAGTTCATACCGGGCAAAAAGAACTTCCTGGCTAACGCCCTCTCCCGACTGCCCCAAGACGAAGAGCCCATCCCAGATATGATTGGGACGGTCCTATCCGCCTCCCAGCTGGGGATGGCAGTGACCACCCGAAGCAGCGCTCAGAAACAGCTCAACCCCACATCTCAACCGACGGCAAGCCAACCAGCGACCAGACGGCGCCACCCGCGACTGCCAGGAGGAATACGCGCGGACCTCACTGCCGCCCTCAAAACCGACCCCTGGCTACTAGCAAACCCCGACAAGGTGACAATGGAACAGGACTTAGCATGGGGTGAAGGCAGAATATATGTCCCGGACTCACAGCGCGGCAATCCTGCGCAGATCACACGACAGCAAACAAGCGGGACACTTCGGGTTTCTAAAGACCCTGCACCTAACACGACGACAATTCTGGTGGCCCGCATTGAGACGGGACGTGAAGGCCTACGTAGCATCCTGCCCAATATGCGCTATGGCCAAACGGGCACCGGGTAAGTCCCCGGGACTCCTACAAACGGTGGCGGAGCCCTCCCAACCATGGGAGGAAATCTCCATGGATTTTATAGTAGATCTACCACCCAGCCAGAAGAAAACAACCATTTGGGTGGTGAAAGACTACTTTTCTAAACAAGCACACTTCATCCCCTGCTCATCAGTCCCGTCCGCCCAGCAGCTGGCTAAACTTTTCCTCGTACACGTGTACAGGTTACACGGATGTCCCGTACGCGTGGTGACCGACAGGGGCACACAATTCACCTCGAAATTCTGGTGGGCTTTTCTAAAACTGATTGGGACCCAACAAGCCCTATCCACAGCCTGGCATCCCCAGACGGATGGAGCCACAGAGATCCTCAATGCCACCCTAGAACAATTCATACGCTCATATACCAATTACCACCAAGACGACTGGGTCGACCTGCTTCCGTTTGCAGAAGTCACATACAATAACGGCGTTCACACGAGTACAGGGAAAACCCCGTTCGAAGTAGTGTCCGGGTGCGAGTTCATACCCATACCAGAGCTACCACAACCCCCGGGACCCCAAGTGGGTGCTAGTGACTGGGGATGGAAGATAGCGGAATCATGGCCAATAATCACGGCAGCGCTGAAGGAAGCACAGTCCGCCTACAAAGAACAGGCCGACAAGCACCGGCGCCAGCAACCGACATTCCAGGCAGGGGATATGGTCTACCTATCCACCAAATTCATGAAATCACCTCAACCCTCCAAGAAACTGAGGCCTAAGTATATCGGGCGGTTCGAGTAACACAGATCATGAACCCGGTGGCAGTACGCCTGGACCTGCCGCACAATCTAAGGAGACTCCACCCGGTATTCCACAGCAGCCTCCTGAAACCAGCAACCACCTCCCGATGGCACCCAAGCACGCCTCTGCCCTCCCCAGTGATGATCGACGGCCAACAACATTTTGAAGTAAAAGAAATACTCGATTCCCGCCATCAACGGGGCACACTATACTATTTAGTGAAATGGAAACACTTCCCCCACCCAGAATGGGTGGCGGCTCAACACGTCAAGGCACCGGACCTGACCCGAGCATTCCACACGATGTACCCCGACAAACCAAAGGGGCGCCCAGCCGAACCAGCCCCTAGGACACACTTCCCCCCTCAGGCCTCCCCCCCACCTGCGTCGCCCCCAGGGGAAGGGCCCCCCCCAAGCCTGCGACTTGAGTAGACCTCCTCCCCCCTGAGACTCACCCTCCCCCCACCCTCTCCGGGCCCACTGGGGAGGGAAGATTGGTCATAGGTGCATCACCAGAGGGCAAATGGCCAGGATGCACACACGACGAACATCAAACAAAATCAACAAAACAAAAAGATAAGGATCCTACCTGGAGCTGAAACAGCACCCGACCAGCCACGCCTCCTCTCACGACGAACTGAGCAAGAACAAGCAGGGTGTGGTCGAGGCATGCGCACTCGCAGGGTGTGGTCGAGGCATGCGCACTCGGAACACACCCAAAAGATGGAAACGAGGTAGAGGGCGGAGCAAGGGGAGGGGTGAAAGCACTCCGGCGGGAAATACAAAAAAAAAAAAAATTTGACAGCTCTCCCGGAAAAAAAACCCGGAATGACGGGGGGGGCTACCATTCGAAAGGGGGGCAGTATGTCATGAGCACCGTTGAGCTGAATGCATCAGCACAACGGCACACATAACAATACCACGGAAACAAGAGTAAGGGATTAAAAGATAAGCAAAGCGACGCACAACAACAGACACAGACCCCGAGGAGAAGGGAACGACCCCGGCCGGAAAAACCGATCAAGAGAACACAAAGGGGGAAGAAAGGGCGACAAAGACAGGGCGGGTCACGAGGCACACCTGAAGCTGTCAGCAGGAATGCAAAGGATATCGCCCAGCTGAAAGCAATCACCGGCCGGAGGAAGAAAACGATTATGAGCGAAGCCCGGGGCACCAGCAGGGGCCCCGCGACCCCTCACCTACCGGCAACGAAGCATACAGGACTTGGGGGGATGACACAACCCAAGATGGGGGGGGCGCTGACCGGCGCGGGCTATTTAAACCCCGTACCGGCGCGCTCCCTTCACTCTCAGCTTTTTCTAGCTATGCACTATGCTGAAATAAACCAGAACCTGATCTTCCCTAAATTAGTGTCTGTGTTTTACTCAGTAGTAGGCAGCGCATGACACTTTCATTGTATCACCAGCCAGTAGGGGAAACATCCATTAGTCAAGGTTTCTTAGAGTTCTGCAATGTAAAGTTCCATTTGTATCAATATTTTTTAAAAAATCGAAGTGAAGTCAGTTAGTAAATATAAAGACTACCAACTAAATTATACTCTTTGTGTGATAAGACCTATGGATATTATAATTTATTAACAAGGCTTGTGTGAAATCACAAACTACTCCAAGTTCTAAAGGAGCTGGAGAATACAATCACACACTCCACAAATATCAGATCTGACCTTTATACTTCATTAAGCTTTTTTGAAAACCAAGTAATAAGAAATAAAACAAAGTGTTTCTAACATGGCAGGAAGTTATGCACTATCACAATCTCTTTGTTGTTGTTTTTCCTTCCCCTTTTTGGTTTTTTTGTTTCATTTTTTAATAAATAATTACAGGAATTTATGCTTTAAAAAATATCAGAGAAACCATGGTAACCATTTGGTTCTCCATTTGTTAATTTTCTAAGGTAATCAACAGAACTTCCCTTAAAAGATCCTGCTCATAAGAGAATCATTGTGTATCATTTATTATGCTGTGAATTTT
Organism: Candoia aspera; assembly: GCF_035149785.1. Classification (NCBI taxonomy): domain Eukaryota; kingdom Metazoa; phylum Chordata; class Lepidosauria; order Squamata; family Candoiidae; genus Candoia; species Candoia aspera. The sequence goes on from NC_086155.1 coordinate 181,371,739, forward strand.
TATAAGCAAATTTTCATAAGCAAGTGAACAATATTTATTCTCCCTTATCTGGTTCTCTATCTTTGTCCCCATTCGAGGACAATATTTTCTCTTTGGCAAAAATATTTGCCTGAACAAACTATTGGAAGGAAGCAGGATAATAATTTGTACCTCTGAATTTATAACAAACTTACAAGTCAAAATGATTGACAGGTAAACTTTCAATGAAATGAAAAATAGGGGCCCTACATCTATTAAGTTTCTCCCTCTGAATGTTTTATCAAAGATATTTCTGTCGTTAGCAGTGGATTTTGTGTGTGCTTTTGGGAAAGGTCACAATGGTGGCAGTCATGAAATTCTCTATAGGACCACTTTCTCCTGGAAACCGAAAAACTTGTTCTGTTTTTTTAGGCCTGAGGATCTAGACCTTGAGGTCTGATTTACACAAAAATCAGAATATAGAATGTGAGAGACTGAAGTGATAATCTGCTGGCAGAGAGCAGACTTGTTTCTATAATACTCCTTCCAATCATACTGTTGTATATTATTACGCATGATCTGTCCATCTCTGTCTCTCTCAATGCTGCATTTTAATTACGCTGTGCAACATGCTTGTTTTCAGACATTAACATGGCAGGGGAGCCAAAACCATACAGACCTAAGCTGGGAAATAAGCGACCACTTTCCGCTCTCTACAGGTAAGCTGACCAGTTGATTAAAGAACCTATGAAGAGTTTTTGACGTATTTAATGAATATTTCTTGGTAAAATATTCTCTGTTGCTTGAATATCTGATTATTACTGAAATGCCTATTCTTGAATTAATCAATTATTATTGTTCCAAAATGAAAGTATGAAGGTGAATTGTCACTTGTCAGCACAACATATAATCAGCTGAGTTGCTAGTAATATTAGCAGATAAACAAGAAATAAGAACATGAAGCTTCTTTTTTGGAGATGCAAAGGAGCATTCTACTATTTCTGATTACAAATTAGTTTGGAGTAAAGCACTACTGGTTGTTTGCATCAGAACAGTTAACATCATTTTGCTAAGCTAAGTGGTAGACTTACAAGTGCTTGTTGATGTATAAGAACTTTGAAAAGATCAGCTGTCATCAATTTTATCCAAATAATTATTAGTGTTTCTTAAAAAGCAGACAGATGACAGCTGTCATATACTTCCACCCATCATTTTGTTAATTTCAATGCTTTATCCATATTAATCTGATGAAATGTGTTACATATTGTAGGTAAAGCAAAGGAAAAGAAACCAGGGAAGGGAGCTACAAGTCAAACATAGTGATGGGGTAATAGTTAAGTTCCAGTTCACCCGGTTTCTGCCCAATGCTGTGCTACAGATTGCCCTCTGATGCTGTCAGAGCTCTGCAAGTTCAGGTCTGAAGGTGGTTAATTGGAAAGACAAGAGGTCAAGTCTGAGGCAGGCCAAACTAAAGCAGCAAATGAATGTTAGAAAAGGAGAGGCAAATGTGTTCTGAGGCCAGAGTTAGTTATAGATAATCAGGTTCTGAAAGAAAGAACAAAAGAAATTTGAATGAGGGCTCTAGCAATTAATGTTTTAGTTTTATTTCTCAATCCAACTTTAATGTGGGCTGGGGAATTCTCGGAGTTGAAGTCCACACAGTTTAAAGTTGCTGAGGCTGAGAAACACTGGTCTAGATTAAAAAGGGGATGGGTAGCAACAGCATGAAAACTATGAAGTATTGCTCTTCATGAAGAATCACTCTGAGAAAGTTGGGTTGCTGAATTCCCATTGGATAATACATGCATAAATGTCACCCTAAGAGTATATTCCCTTCCATGTAGCAGTTTGACACTAACATTTTTATTTTAGTTCCATAGCACTGAGTTACTAATTTAAAGATCAATTCAAATGAAAGGCCAATAGATAATAGCTTTCCTCTCTTGCCTGAAATGTTTTGAAGTAATTTACTTATCACTACAAATCTCTTGAAGCCATTTACACTAAGAGAGGGTCAAACTGAGGGCAGCCATATTTTGAGCAAATTCAATCTCGGTTCATGAGAATGGATTTCAAACAAGTTTTTAACTATAGTGTTTTATCCACAGGCCATCACACATAAAGTATCTCCTTTTTTCCAGAGAAGCACATACCCAGTTGCATTTATTAACAACCTAGTGAAGCCCCATCACTTAGATTTCTTACACATCTCTAAAAGGGTTGGTTTGATTGTCTTCTGGAAACTTTATTTATTTATTTTCATTTGGGTTTTTCACCAAAGAATTCAAGATCTCTCCAACCCATTTGACCCCCATAGTAGCCCAATGACAGAGATTTCATCCTGGTTCTTCTTGGTCACCAGAGATGGAGTCAACAGGAAAGGTTAATTCTACCTCTGCTACCAAGAAGACAGGTCTTAAGTTGTTCTCCTGTTCTGGGAAAGAAAGCACCGCCCTCCCGTATTATGCTCTGCCCTCTCTACTTTGAGAAGGAAGGAAGGACTTCACAGGCTGCAATTGAGATGGCAACATGGACAAGCCAGGAGAGTGTGTCAGAGAAAACCCAATCAGCCGGTCAGATAAGCTGATCTGAGAAGTGACAGCTCCCAAGTCTAGCAGTGGTAATTGAGACAGTAACTTTATGAAAAAAAAATGCCTCAGTGAAAGGAGTGTCAGGGAGAGAGGGGACTGAAAGCATGAAGAGAAGCTCTACTGTCACATTCAGGGTCCCCAGCCCCAGAAGCTCTAAGCATTGCTGAAGATCCTTTATCTCTTGTTAGGGAGCAAGACACAAGCTGTGTCTGAGATCTGGTCAAGAGTTTCAAGGTGGGAAGAGAATTAGCCTTTGGATGTTTTCCTGCATTCTATACATCCACATGAGAGACAGCTCAGCACTGACCTTTCTTTAGGGTTGCCTAGTAAAGCAGATAAGGCACAAAACATGGAGCTGAGCTGTAACAGTCTATCATCCAATAGACTGGTAATGAGTTTTCCATACTATTCCACCCAGAGAGTTCAGAGCCCATTCCTGGACTTCCTTATCAAAATCACCAAGGAAGAGATGGTGGTACCAGCCAAGCCCAAGGCATCTCCAGCAATAGCAAACAAATTGTATCTCCTACCCAAAGCCACTGTCAAGGATACATCTAGGATTAGGACTCCAGAGTGTTAATACAAATTGAAACAAACTTGGATTGTTGGGGTAGCAGGCCTTTGTGAGACCTTGAATCTTGGAAAATATTCAGGTCTTTATCTTGTATAGCTAGAATAGTGTTTCTCAACTTTGGCAACTTTAAGATGTGTGGACTTCAACTCCCAGAATTCTCCAGCCAGCATATTGGCTGAGGAATTCTTGGAGTTGAAGTCCACATATCTTAAAGTTGCCAAGGTTGATGAACACTGAGCTTGAGCATAAAATGTAACCCTTGTGCCATGCGTTATTATTTCTCAACACATTTAACTATTTTTTTCTGTTATTTGATTTAACAGACTTGAATCAAAGGAACCTTTCCTCTCTGTTGGGTGAGTAAGACCATTTTGGTTTAACTTTAACAAAAATTAACTGCATAATGACAACTTTCAGTAGCTTTCAGCTACACAAAGAAGGAGTGGTAATATTTCACTTTTGGAAGTCTTCAGTATTGACTAGATATATATATATGTCACAAAAGAGTTCTTAGGCTGAATATCTTTCTCAGAAGTTATTCAGTTATATGTAATCGGTGCAATATCATTGCTTTCTTGTCTAAAGAATAGTCTCATCACAGAATCAACAGAGACCCTGATTAATTTGTCAGAATTGCTATCACAACCTAAATAACAATAAAACCTATTAGAAATGACATTCTTCCTTTTCCCTTCTAATTTCAGTAATTTCTATTAGCCAGAAACATCTCAGGTGCTTTCTCTTTTTCCCTTTCCCCCTGTTTTTGTGACCTTAAAACATTAACATCTTTACAGTAAGAAAAAATAATCTGAGCATGAGATATTTTTATCGTCTTTTTGTTTATATAATATTACCTTTTCCTGCCTTTTCTCTTTCCCATATAGCTAAAGCAATGTATCTGCTCTTTTATGGAATGGAAAGTAATATGCTATCACTATTTTGTATGAGTGCAAGAACAAGTGTTTCCATGACAGAAACAATAAGTCATCTCTTGGGCTATGATTGAGCTCTTGTATCTGAGGACTGTCCCTTACACAAAATAGGCATACATCTGACAATATCCACTTGGTGATTAATATTACAGATACTGCAGCAAATAAATTGGAATAAGCTGCTCTAGTCTTGCTGGACAGTTTGGTTCAGTTTGAATTTATGAAAAATAAGAAGATATGAGTGTCCACTATTTTTCATTTGCTATCTCCATCAGGGACTAGAATTGTCTCAAATGGATTCATTTTTCAACCTGTCAAGTTATATCATGGCACCTGACAAGGATACCTCTTTTCTTCCAAATCTTTGATTTGGCTCTTGAACCATGGGATTCTTCATTTAGTCAGTCTCAGGATAATACAGTTGTGATGGCACTCAACACTGAATTTAGATTGTTCTTATTTGCTGATTATATTATAGCTATTTCTGATATTACTGATGCAGTGTCATTACCAAGCTTATTAAAGTCATACAGCAATATGATTTATACTTCGGCTGTATAATTAACTGAAACAAATCTAACCTTTGGGATCTGCTATATCTGTAGATTACTGTAAGAGATTAAGATTTTCAATACTGTGTATAAAGACTCTATAAAATAATTGGGTTTACGGGTTTCCCAAAATGTATCACAATATGTTGAATGAAATATGTCTAATTGTATAGATACAATTCTAATAGATATAACTTGGTGGTTAAAACTCTCATTAAGTCTTTGGGACAAAATTAATGTTATCAGAATGAATATTATATGGAGATTAATATTCTAAGAGGGATTCCAATGTTAATTCCTAGGTAAATTAATTAGAAAAGTTTTGTGGCAGGCTAAAGCCCCTTAAGTATTTTTGGCCGAACTGAAATTACTTTATGATGATAGTGCCTTCAAATTACCAGATTTTCAATTATATAATTGGGCTTTTATCTTAACATCTTTTTTTTGTAATTAAACTTTTTATGATATCCCCTCCTTGGGCCTGTTTGGACAGCAAATGTGTAACACCTCTGAAATACTGGCAGGTTTTAGGGTCCAAGTATACTAAACAGGGATCTTCATTTCTAGTCTTGAAAGCTGCCAGGCATATTTGGTTATTAATACATAAATTGTTACATTTTAATCCCAAATCAAAATGAGAAATTGAAGCTGTAGAATAATCCAAATCTGAAAATAGTGAGGAAGACATTTTACTAGAATGCTTTGGCTAAACAATGAATCAGCACTTGCAAGATTGATCTCAACCCCACTAGGTAAATTAGACCAAGAAATTAACTCCACAGGAAGGCTAAAACTACTTTTATTGAAGATTGGCTATAATAACAAAATCTTGCAAGTTTGATTATGTTGTACCTTATCTTACTACTGATTGTTTAGTGAATTAGGGAAGTTTTTGTCTGAGTATCTTCCAAATATTGTCTGCCTGTTGTGGATTTAAAATACTTTTTACCCCTCATTATCCTGGCAATGGTGCTTACATATCTGTCAGTCCAACCAAGTAGACCAGACCAGGAATCAAATCCACAGGAAGGCCAAAATTACTTTTATTGAGAATGGCTATAATAACAGAAAATTGTACAACTGATTGTGTTATACTGCTTCCCCTTCATACGCATGTGAGTTAGGGAGGTATCTAAGCCTCTTCCACATATTTTCTGCTTGTTGTGGACTTAAAATAATTTTTTCCCTTCATCACCAACATTGAACTGGCCTTGGAGGAAGGAGGAAAAGTACTGAAGAACTGTGCCTCTGACTCCCAACCCTTCCTACCAGTATTGGAAGCTGCTGAGAAATCAAATAGGGTCAAAATGGATTCACCACCCCCATCCCAGGCCCACCAGAGGTCACCAATAAGTGCAATCAATGCCATCTCAGTACAATACTGCAGCCTTAAACCCAACTGTAATCAATTCAGATAATCCATTTCCTCCAGAGCCCTTTGAAACTGTAGGGTTACTGCCTTCTCAACAATCTTTCCCAAAAAGTGAAGTTTGGGGATGGGTGAAAATTGTCCAGTATTGCTGGGTCCAATGATGATTTCTTGACTGGCGAGAGTTGTAGTTTTCAGTCAGATGTTTGCTGACGTCCAGTTGCACCACTTTGATGAGGCACTGATATATGTACACTGATTAACTTCAACCTGTAGATTTCTACAAGCTGAAGTAGAGGAAAAAGCTATCTGCTTAGGTGGCTTGGACAATTTAGCATCTTGCTATCTCTTGTCCATCTGTGCATTACAATTCCCAAGAGTTTCTTCACATCCTGGAGATAGAGCCTTTTCTCAGAATTGAGTCCGTGAGTCCTTGCCTCAAGTAGATGCCAGCTACACAGGACTGCATCAGCCTTCTGGGGTGGGGACTTTGAAAAAAGCTACCTTATGGCGGTAAGATAACTCCCAGCTGGCATTGCCAAAGGGACAATTTCAAAGGAGTTGGAGCCCTTTAGGGAGGTTTTGGAGCAAAGGACTTCCCACACTAGCCTATTTGGTGTACAGATGGTTATTAGGAAGGTGGTATTTTTTCATAAGGAGTGGCAAGGAAAACAGGATTGCAGTTTGTTGTGGGTCCCAGTGTTAGGAAGTGCATGGACAAAAGTGAATGGAAAATGAGCTTGAAGCAAACACTGAGGTAATAACTGGCCAGTGGATATGCGAAGGGGGTTGGCCATTGCAGGAAAGAGTTCAAGAAGGCCTGGGGCAATGTACCATGGGAAAGGATGGATCTGTTTGTGAACCTGCATTGTTGTTCCTTGGACAGAAGTCCTAAGACATGTAATAGCTCTGTCCAGCAGATGATCATCTGGGCAACAAACATTTCAAAGATAACTTAAGTGAAAGCTGACCACTAAAAATAATCCTCCAATTTAGTTTTGAAAAAACCAGATTGTCAAATCAGTTAATGGTACAGGAAGCCTGTAATTACCAGTAGAGGTAGATTGGGTGGTTTTTAGGGTTTTCTTTTACACGTATATTTTAGCTGCTTCTGATGTAGACCTCAAAATAACTGTGCTTAGGAATGAACAAACAACAGTCAAACAGATAAAAATACACTAACAGATGCAGTAGAAAAATGTTAAATTGAAGTGAGCTAAAATACCAATTAAAAACATTTTTCCCCAGTTCCAATTTTATTCTTTCCTTTCCTTAACAAGATAATTGTGATTACATGGACACTTTACTTTTAGAATGAAATGATTCTACAGTAGAAGGGTCTGCAACTTAGATATCTATACCATTTAATCTTGATTATATAAATCAGCCTTCTTCAAGTTGACATCTGTACCTTCTTGTGAGTAAAAAATACCCTGTTAAGGATTAAGTTATAAATAAAGTGTACATATGGTCAGGACAAGACTAGACCAGCTTTGTGTATTTGAAAATCAGTGCTGCATTTTGAATGTGCTTTGGCTATAATCCTGTACCACCAGAGAACTGAATAGTCATTTTAGAGTAGCCTTTTCTAATCAAGTACAATCCAGATACAATGGATTTCAGCTCCCAAAGGCCATGCTAGCTAACTAAGATTTATGGGATTTGAAATTCAATGCATCTGGAAGACACAATGTTGAAAGGCTGTATATGACAAGTTTTCACAAGAGAACTGTGCCTCTATCTTGCTTAAAAATCTCATCTATCAATAGACTTATATATGGCACTGTGCAGATTTTCAGACAGTGCTCAATTTCTGTTGCTTGGGAATTCCAGCACATTCATTGTATACTGTAATATCACATCAGCTGTCCCCCACCTGAGTGCAGCCTTATTATAATTTTATCTTTGGCCATGTCGGCTGGAGGGATGATTCAGAGAATTGTCCAATACATCTGGAGGATATCATATTGAAAAACAGTAATATAACATGTGAATTATAGTAATAATAATTATAATGCCATCAATATGAAGTAATAATTAGACTATGCCAGGTCTTAGCACCATTGGCATATTCCTTGGGAAACAGCTGCTGCTCTGAAGCATCCTTTGTGTAATTTTCTTGTAAATAAGTTCATTTACCTTTTATATCATTAGGTAGCCCCCCGCTAGCTGAGCTGAGACTATGATTTTCCAACTTGGTTGGGAATTCTGGGAATTGCAGCTCCAACAGTGACTAAACTTTACCTTTACTCCTTGGTAGAGTTAAAGCTATTCTTTTCAGAAGAATTCTTGCTTTCCTATAACATGGAAGTCCTTTTCAGAAGTTATAGACTCCAAGATCTTAAGCCTCAAAGATCCAGAACCACTCACCCCCACAAGGCCCCTTGCTCAACCTGCTGGTGGCAAAAGCCTTCATGATATCTAGTAACTTCCTGTCATGCCTGCCATTCCCAGAAGTGTTCAACGGAGTCCTTGGGCCTAATTAGGAGACGCAAAGAGTGACAAATTAGCTGCCAAACCTATACTTTGCCTCAAGCAGCCTTGGACCTGTTGAAAACATCCCTAATGGATGTCCCTGCACCTGCACATTTGAGACCTATAGAAAATAAACACAGGGAGAATACCCCAAACACTCAGAGGACAGGAAGACGGAGATCCTGCAGTGCAAACCTTGGCTGGGTTGTTCATCTCTTGTATAAAACCTTTATGCTTTGGAGGGATAAACTAAGTTATATGTTTGGTCCAAAGGAAAGGAACCTCTGCAACAACAGCCTCCATCCTTCAAGTCTCAGATTTCCTACAGGTGAATGTTGACAAGCTATAACCAAGCACCATGGAGTAAGAAGCTTAGTCCATCCTCACTTAAGGATATTCTTAAGGGGGGCTTCTATGAAAACCAAGTATCCACTAACTATTATCATGGGGTCTTCAGATAGTACAAATACTACACACAAATTCTGTTTGAACTCTTGTGCAACTAAGTCCTACATACTTGAATTGGAAGGAACTGTTCCTGATAACTGTAACTTCTGTGCTCTTAGCTGTAAAGGAGTTTTACATAAGCTATTAAAAATTACTGGAGTACAATGGGGAATTCAGAGTCTTCAACAAGTCTCTTAGTTTCCTTTTAGCAGCCGTGCTTATGTCACAAAGCCTCCTCAGTAACATTTTCTAAGTGATTCAAGGCCTGCGTCAGGCTAGCATACAAAATTTACAATAAGCCTGCCCTGTGGGAGTTCATACCTGACTCCACTAGAAGCAGAGATGCCCCATCCACCAACCTACTAACCCTTCCATGTTAGCTCCATGCCCTCCTTTATAATACACTATATGATTAACTTCTCTCTCAGCAAAGTATCTTTCAGCAGGGGAGTACTATAGAAAAATAGTGCCCGGCAAGAGCAATCCCACTGCCGAGCTAGGCTTCCACCCCCATGGACTGCTCTGGTATATACCAACCACTTCAGGATGTGCAGGCTCTGCTGTAGGAAAATGGTACAAAACATTCACCACTCTCATTAATTCTGGGGTCTATGAATAGCCCAGCTTGCTGGGGAAGGTGACAACTGGGGAAGGCAACGGCAAACCACCCCACTCAATAGTCTGCCAAGAAAACGTCGCAAAAGCAGCGTCCCCCCAAAGAGTCAGACATGACTCAGTGCTCGCACAGGGGACCCTTCACCTTTCTTTTCATGAATAGCCCAATCATTTTTCTGTACTCTGACATCTTGTTCCCATCTGTGGACTCATGTCACCCAGCAGACTAATTTTTCCTTAAATTACATTCATTGTTACACTTTTAATTACTGCCCGTCCCTCCATTCATCTTTGATTCTTCCGTTACCACCATTTACTGGAGTCAGACGTATCCACAACAGAGGTTAATGGCAGCTGGGGCATATGACGAAGGCTGTAATGCACCTTCATGACACAAGTTCCACCCCTTTTGTACATGTGTTGTAACAACATAAGCATATACAAAGGGGCAGAGCATGCATCAAGACAGAGCAACACTAGATGAATAAGAATGTTTAAGGGCATTCTGAACACCACTGCCACAAATACACTCACCCTCTCATATGAATAAGTTTTTCTTTCTCACTGAATAAGTGCCCATCTTAAAAGGAATTATCTTTTTAAAGGATCATCTTGAATCATGGAGAAATGGACAAAACGTCTCCTGCAGGTATTTGAACTCAAAGAAGAATTGAGAGCCAATTAATTTATTTTAAAAATAATTATGGTATGCATAAACTTTGCTATGTTAGTCAAAATTTTGGCAGCAGTATTCTGTTTCAGTTGAAGCTTTTAGATAGCATATATACGCTCCACGTAATTCAGAGAGATCATAGGATTTAGTTAACTATTCGTATCTAGCACTTGTTTTGATTGGTCCCCTCTATCATTGTCCAAAATTAGAAAACTCCAAATTATATTGAAACCTTCATTAGATTAAGGAAAAGATATTAAGAGAAACATGAATTTCACAAGATCCAGAAGTAGCTGCATGGCTTAGTTTGCTGAATCAAATCAAATGCTAATTTCTGTTGAGACATGATTTGTAAAAGCAAGTTCTTTTGTGGCTGATATCTATTTTATCTCTATATGTTCTATTATTATAAAGAGTGCTGCTACACATATTTTTGTTCTTTGTAGTGTAACACATTTCTTAACAGTCAGGCAGTTGCATACTGCAGACTTTAAAGAGGCTACCCCATGTAGAGTGAATTGCAGTAGTCCAAATGTAAGATAAGAGGGGCATGAGTTACCTTAGCCCACACATTCCATTTCCGGACTGGTTGTAACTAACACATAAGCTAAAGCTAGCTAAGAGACATCCTGGCCATGTCTTCTACTTGCTTCTCTAGCAGGAACCACAAATCCAGGAGGACTCTCAGATTAGGAACTTGCTCCTTCAAAGACAGTACAGTTATGCCTCCAGCACAAAATGGAGCTGTCCTGAAATCAGATGACTTCTGGATCAATGTTTATTACATCTTGCTGGGATTATAGTTAAGCCTGTTTCTTCCCATCTACTCACTGGATCAAGACTTGGACAGCATCTCCTACTCAATCTGTCATAGAGATGTACAGCTGGCTATCATCAATATATTGATGATACCCACCCTACTCTAAGCTCTGGAACATCCTACTCTGGAGTGACCAAGATATCAACCTCTCCTCCTCCTCCCTAATGATTGGAAGCAACTATTCAGCAAGGAGCAGTACCAAATATTATCCATATTTGCTGTATTGAAGGGTGACCTCATGAATGCTGCCTCTAGTATTTACCACTGCCCAAATTAAGTTCCTTACCCTCTCCCTGGCCACTCAAATGAGCCAGGATGGGTAAGGATGCAGCCTACACAGGTGGTGGAGCTCATACCACAGAAGGTTTTGTCCATTTCATTAGAATCAGCAGGCTCAAAACCATCACAAGGAGAACTGCAAATTCCTACTGTATCTATTTGGTGAACTCCACTTTCTAAGAGCATCTTAAGTTCATCAGGTGACCTCAGACTTGAATTTAAGTAAAGCTGTGGTATATTGTAGATGGCTAGCTTTGCTTTTTCCAAAGACAGCTGTTCAGTTAGAGCCCTAGTATGCTTGACAGTCAGTAAATCTAACAGAATAGGGAACACTATAGGTTTTCTAGGGCTATCTAGACTAGAATCATAGAGTTGGAAAGGATCTTAGAGGTCACCTGGTTGAACCCCCTGCTTCATTTTAGCAGTTATAGAAGGCAAAATGAGTGCTTGTTGATGTTTAAGGCAAGTATTTCATTCCATAAAACTCCTGGAACCTTTTTGCAAAATGTGCCCTGTCCCCACTCATCTTTGCAATGTGGACTTGCAACTGAAGTACTTGAGCTATCGGAAGTTGTACACACCTGGGATAGTGCAACACAGTTCATGTAATTGGTTTTGCTTGAGGACCCAGAGCCTAAAATGTAACACAAAAATATGGAATGCCAGGCACATGCTTTTTATACCAGGATTGCTGAATTCAACAGCTTCATAAATGATTGTAGTAGATGTTGCACATTTATACACACACTCTCTCTCTAGATTGTAACAACTAGTGCATGAAACCTCCTTAGGCTTTATTCTGGCCTCAGATTCAAAAATTCCAGTTATAATCTTGATGGGTTCCATTTGATGGTAGTCCAGATGCAAGATTTTCCTAAATGGGTTTTTTTTTATCCCCAGTAGAATGAGAATATTATCTTTTCTCTGCTTGGAATAGAAAATGTACAGTACAAGTCTGCAATATTGAATCTGAGCTAACTGCAGCTCTCTATCATGAGCAAAGTAATACAGTAAGCAGTGCATTGCGTGATTGTAGATAAATTAATAGTTTTCATGTCTCTGATCCTTATGGAATCCTTTATGTGAATGCTTAATCATGTACAAGAACTAAATAGAGCAAAACCAATGAGACTGTACTTCTGTTTGGAGAGAATCATTATGCTTCTCTATATAATGTGTTAATTCATTACGACTACTATTAGCTTCTTGCAGATTAAGTACTGCTGATCTTTTGCAGCAAAAACAACCAAGACTCTTGTGACTTTTAACAAATTCATCAAGAAATATATTGTGGTTGACTTATGTAGGACTGTATCCAATTAATCCTTCTCCCTAAGAGAACATTTTTCATTAAGAAGATTTGTTCATCTCCCTACAGTCCTTTACATGCAGAGAATGAAATTGGAGGACTATCCAGAGCAGATTGGGTAGGGACAGGAAATGGCACAAACAAAGAGAGGAAAGAAAAGTTATATAAAGAGAAGTCTGCTTGCAAATTTTTGGGTTTTATTTGTTACATTTCCCCCTTCCCCCATTGCAGTTCCATGCCAAGTGTTTTCTCCCCAACCCCAAGGCATGAGGGTAGAAATCCACCAGCATACCAGAGCCTGGGAGTTACCACTTGCCCAGCACAAGGTCAAAAAGTTCAGGAAGGGAGCTAGCTAAGCAGCCGGGGGTTGCTACACCAGCAAAATCCCTAGCTTGCCTGTGCCTCCCAACTCCACATAGAGGACCTCACATCAAGCCACACTCAGAACAACGGATTTAGACACCAGCACTTTCTCACAGAACTCTCTATGAATTTTGTCCACAGCTAACAAAAATAATTCAGCAGTAAAAAAAAAAAAAGACAGCATTTTCTAAGATAAACTGCTGAAGGCAGTTTTGTATATATATTGGTATGGAGTGAAGCTTGTCATCCTAGTGCAAAAATGCAACAAAAGAGGTTTGGGCTACAGCGGTACCTGATTGTGTCCATGCTCAGATGCTCAACAGGTTCAGGACTAGTTAATACTTGGGTGGATAGATCCAGGAAATCCAGGAGTATACAGTAGGTTAGACTAGGAAGACAGAAAACGTCCTAGAAGTAGGCAGTGACAAAGTACTATAGTGCATGGGTGTATTCCTGAAGTACCAGGAGTTGAGCCCAACTCAAAGACACTTTACTGAATATTATTGTATTATCTTGCTTTACAACAATAGTAGGAGAAAATACTCATATGTTAGCCAGATACTGGCTATATTAGAACTTTTTTCCATCCTTGTTAGTCTATGCTTATGTTATCTCTTGTTTTATGCCAGAGTTTAGGAAAGGAAAATTAGTGGTTAAAAAGGTTAACTGCCTTGGATAAGGTGGGACAAATACCATTTTCTGGTACTATAGAGAAGAGAAAATATTGTCATTATATTTGTGAGCTTACTGTACAACTAGACTTATTCTAAGTAACCTTTTCTGTGTCCAGGGAAATTTTCACTTGAGTCTGCATATGAAGAATGTCTTTTTTTAAAAAATAGACTATTCCATATTTTTAAAAATAATAATAGTCTGGACAAATCAGGAAAAAGGGTTTTAATCCAGTCAGGTCATTCTTGTACAGGTTTTCTACTTGGGCAAAACTGATTTTAAAGAGAACAGTTAAAAGTTCTAATTCCTACTGCATGAGCAAATCAAGACTGAAACAAAATTTATGGAAAATTCAGCAACCAATTTGTTTGGCATTGAAGCATGGACATCCATAGGGGTTGAGGGTGTGGAGACAAAGGAAAATGTGTGTCATAATACAAATGCCATGCTTGCATACTTGTGTTAGATATCAAGGTGCAAGCATATAAATGTGGCCTTTCTGCGATGATGTCACCAGGTGCACATCATCGTTTTGGTAACGTTGTGATTTGCTGTAGATGTTGCTGCTATGAAGCCTGTCTACAAATAAACTTGGCCATTCCATATAGCTGATAGTCTGAGGAACTTAACATTTTGTAATTTAAAAGAATTCAATGCCATAATCACTCCATAAGAAATAAGGAGGTTCTGTGCGTGTCTATTATTACTCCAGGGAACATAGATTGTAAATTGCATATGGACGTGAATTGGGTAAATAATGCATCATATTATGCTCTTAGGTAACTGCCAATGGAACAATCATTTTCTATTATGATTCAGAATGTTTTCAGAAAGTTATCATTTTCAGTTTTCAACTTTTTGTTTTCATCTACTCCTTGCCTATTTTTCTTATTTTCTATTTTCATTATTATAGAAAGGAAGGAGGGGGGATGTGAGGATTCAACAGGATTTTTCAAAAGAAAAGAAAATGATTCTTTTGGCGGTCCATTCTATTGGCTTGTTTTTTGTTATTCATTTGTTTACTATTTGGCTTTTATAGCAAGACTACACAATAAGTATTTTTTTAGTATAAAAGCATGGGGATTATCTGATGCAGAGACACTCAGGAAAATGCCCTGGCCTCTGCCCCCACCATAGCTGCTGTGAACTTCTGAAACCTTTTATTTTATTTTATTTCTTTTCTATCCCGCCTTTATTATTTTTATAAATAATTCAAGGCGGCGAACATACCTGATACTCCTTCCTCCTCCTATTTTCCTCACAACAACAACCCTGTGAGGTGGGTTGGGCTGAGAGAGAGTGACTGGCCCAAGGTCACCCAGCTGCCTTTCATGCCTAAGGTGGGACTAAAACTCTCAGTCTCCTAGTTTCTAGCCCATTGCTTTAACCACTAGACCAAACTGGTATTTGGCAAGCTTTCAAGAACAACTTGAAATGTGCTATGAGGCTGCAAAGGAAAGGGGGGAAAATGAGGCAAATAATTTACATGAGTCAGAAATTTTGTATTCAGCATATAGGTTGAATAAATAAGAAGAGAGTGTGCAGTCTTGTCTCACTCCTTTGTCAACCTGGAGGCAGTCTGTTTTGCCATGTTCTGCCCAGACTCTGGCTTCCTGACCTATGTATAGGTTTCACATGAGGACAATGAGATGTTTTGGAATTCCCATTTTCCTAAGGATATGGTCAATACATCAAAAGCCTAACTATAATCAATGAAGTTCATATTGACTTTTTGGTATTTGGCTTTCTCAATTATCCAGCACACATTAGCAATAATGCTTCTTGTTCTTCTCCTTTCCAAAAACCATTTTGAATATTTGGCATCTGTCTTTCCATGTACAACTCTCATCTGCAGTGGATAAATATAAGCATTTTTTTGCTAGCATGTAAAATTAAGGATGTGGTACAATCATTTGCATGCTGTGTTAATCTCCTTTCTTTGGTACTGGTATGTAGACTGACCTCTTCCAATGTATTGGCCACTGTGTTTTCTCCAGATTTGCAGGCATAGTTTGATTAGAACTTTGATTGATTCTTCTTCCATTGGTTGCCATATTTCTGTAGATATTCCATCAGTTACTGTAACCTTCTGCTTTGGAAATGACTGGAGGCCTCATCTACAGTAACTTCATCTTCTAATAGTTCTTTTAAAGAAGGAATATTTCTTGAGGTATCTTGGATGTTGACATCTCTACTGTGCAGAATTTCAATATACTTCTTCCATTTTTGTTTGATCTTCTTTGAATCAGTTATTATCTATCCACTGGCATCCTTTAGCAAACCAATCCAAGGGTGGAACTTCTGTCTGCATTCAGAGATCTTTTGGAAAACTTTCCTTGTTTTTCATGTCTGTTTCTATTGATGTATTTACAGATGTTGTAATACTCTTCTCATCTGTTCTAAAAGCTCTCTGAAATTCTTCATTAAGTTCCTTTTTGAAATCTTTGTCTTTCTTGGCTTTGGTTTTTCTTCTTGGCAATTTCCACCATTTGTTTGGGCATCAAGTTGCTTTCTACTTTCTTGGTCTTTGGCAGTCTCTTTTCACATTCATCCTTATCAGCTTCCTTGATTTCATTCCACTGATTCCCTATCAGTGAAGTTTAAGACGTCAAAGTGATTCCTGATGTTCTCCTTGAAAATGCTCAAGATCATATTGTGGAAACTGATTGGATATGATCTTCTGCTTTAGCTTGACTAGAAACTTGCATATGAGCAGTTTGTGATCTGTTCCACAGTCAGACCCTGGCCATCTTTGCTCTTATAACTGAGTTCTTCACCTTATTGTACCAATAAAATAATCATTTGATTTCTTCATACTCCCTCTGGTGATATCCATGTCTACAGATATTGTTTTGATTGTTTGAAGACTATGTTGGCAGTGAAGACATCACTAGATTGGTTAAAACTGAAGTAGCTCACCTACGTAATTTCTGTTTCCTGGGTCACCTACATTTTCCTTATTATTGTTTCCAAGCAATCAGGTTATGTAGATTTAGATTGAACTTGATCATAAACCTCATCAACTTCCTCTTCTGATTGGAGCTTAAACTTCGATAACCATCACATTAAAGGGTGGTCCACAAAATCTATTTTTTATTATTATTTAGCATTGACTGCATTATACTCATGTACTGTCTTTGCTATATACTTTGTGGTTATAAAAGCCATACTTTCCATTCCTCATTTTTCACGTCCTGAGTAGTAAACATTATGATCTTCTGACAGAAAGTGTCCGATTCCAGTCTATTTCAATTCTCTGATCTCTAGGATGTCATTATGTAGTTGATTCACTTCATATTTCACTGTGCTGAGCTTTCCCATGTTATGCTTCTTAGGCTTTTATCTAGCTACATCATAAACACTATTTGTTGTCCAAATGATCATCACTCTTCCTCAGCATTATGTTGAGTGTCATCAGACCTGAGGGACCCACCATCCAGCATTATATCATGAAACATTTTATACTGTATATCCATATGATTTTCTTGATAAAATATGAGACTGGTTTGTTTTTTTATTCAGAAAATGTATGGCCACTCATCTTACATATGAGCTTGGGGTGACTAACAGCAAATAATAAAAACTGTATTATAAGAGCACCACAAATCAAACAGAAGAAACGGAATTAAAATAAACATAATACAATATACCTAGCAATAATCCAATAACAAACTCAAACCAATTACCACTACCTTCTCCTGTGCAGTATGAAATGATGTCTTTACCATTGTCACTGAAGTGATCTTCTGCCTCCAGCATCCTTCTATACTGTGGCTGCCCAATATAGGTTCCTACTTGGCTTAGCTGGGCAGCCAAGATGACCTTAACCCCTTGGGTGACCCTGATGGCGTTATATACTTTTGCTGTACATTCACAGCATTCTTCATTCATCCTTCCTAGGAACACACTGCCACCACAATGAGGCAGTATGGCATGATTTGAGGGGATCCCTGTAGCATATCTACTGTGAATTTTTGTGCTAAGTAGAAGACTAGAATGGCTCTAAGAATGAATTGTTATTTTCCTTACCACATTATTACTCTCTTTTCTCCAAAAAAATTGTGCCTTATGGTTCTTCCAATTTTTTTTTCATAATAGCTCAATGAGGTAGATTGGATAGAGAATTATTGGCCCACATTATCCAGTGACTTCATAACTGGTTTTCTAAGTTCTAGCCCAATATGCTGGCCACACTGACTTTTTATAGCATTAACAGGGAACTTGGATAAGTATGTATTTATTTTTTAAATTCTATCTCAGTCAGTGATTCCTTTGTGTTTGGCATGGAAAAGATATATGCAACTGTAGTACCAAAGATTCAGTTGTCAATTTTTGCAAATAATGTTTAATATAGATAAGTAGAGGAGATATTGGAGATATAGGTTCTTATTGTAATTCATAGCTTACAAATTATTCTTAACTAATATAGTTTGCCTCATCACCTAATGGGACTTTTCTCTGCTCTTCTTGCAGTGGTTATGTCTTTGATTATGATTATTACAGAGATGATTTCTACAATCGGTATGTGTCCTTTTGTTTCTGCCTTTGGGTATATGAACTGCACTTTTTATTTATTATAAGAGGTTGGGGAAAGTGCATTAATTTTCTCAGGAAATCAGAAAATTGAGAGAGTTGAACTGGGACAACAGGAAAGGCGTTTTAGCTGAAAGGATAAGCTTACTTCAATGTACATTTTGATGTATATTTCTTAATAGCCTTAATTACAGTTAAGATTAAATATCCTTAAATAGATTAAACATCCATAATTACAGTTACTGATATGTCAGAGAGTTTTTCTCAGTTTAATAGGCTGTCAGTTGTTGTTCTTGTTTTTCCCTTTGGACAAGGTTTTTCTAGACTTTCACTCAGTCAGTCTTTCCCAACCACAAACAGAGCTACAGAGCTTTGCTGGTAGTTGTGGTGGGAACTCTGTGCCTGTAAGTATTAATATGGAGGGACCTTTCCAGAAAAAGACAAGCCAAGCTACCTAGTTATATCCAATAGGAGAGAATATCTGTAGCACAGGGTTGAACTGTGGAGTCCTTGGTGCTCTCTGAGCTTGGTTGTTTGCTTGCAGATGTTTCATTACCCAGCTAGGTAACATCATCAGTGCATTAGTTATATTACAACGTTTTACAAATACATAAACTACAAATCAGAAAAAATACAGTATTTCTTGGCATCTCCTGTTTAGTTGATTCACCATATACTGTATATGTAGATATTTTGGGGCCATGTTTACCCATAAGCAATTCCCACTTATTCCAGGTAAGTATGCACAGAATTGTGGCTTGGTTATCTAATGAGAACCATATATTTAAATTGCCTTTTGATTTGACGCTGATGGGACGGTATCAAGGAAGGATGTTTATCGTTCCCGGAAACACTGAAAGTTTGATTTGAAGTTAATGGGACTGTATCAAGGAACAAGATTTCTCATTCTCAGAAATACATGAAGTTCTTTTTATACATCATTCTTTTTTCTTAATGAACAAGAAGTACTCCAACTTATTCATGGAGATATTTCAGCTTAGCCATATGCTCTTTATATGTGTAGGGATTATGGAAGGCCGTGATGCCTGAGAGTTCTGGGAATTGCAGTCCCAACACATCTGGAAAGGAAGGTGGAATTGCTTTTAATCGTTTCATAATTACTTGGCTGAAATAAAATTATGTGGAGCAAAATGTTTATACCACAATAAAGACAGCCTAATAATGGTGTTCTTCATGAAAAAGCAACAACACATTGATTGTATATGAAATATAAGTATGCTTGTTAATGAACAGAGGTCCTTGAAATCTAATTTAACTCTGCTTAAAACTATTGAGATATTGGAGGGCAGTTTTCTCATAAGAGTAGAATTTAGTATGCAAAATCTATCTAACCTGAAATTACAATTAAACACTCTGAAGCCTCTGTTTCTATTTCTCTAAGGTTGTTTGATTACCATAGCCGGGTCCCTGCCCCACCTCGTGCTGTGATTCCATTGAAACGCCCACGGGTAACAATCACAGCAACTCGCAGAGGAAAAGGGGTGTTCTCCATGAAAGGAACATCAAGGTCGACATCGAGTGGAACTTCATCAGGATCAAAATGTGAGTTCACACATAGGTTGTTTCTCTCTCCTTTCTCCCTCTCTCTCTCTCATAACTCACTCATAGCATATATATATATAGTGTGTGTGTGTATGTGTATACACAAACACACACACACACATCCACACACACTCTGTGTGTGTGTATCTGTATTACTTATGCAACATATGTGGTTTTCTAGTATGTATGTTTGTGTGTATGAATGTGTGTGTGTGTATTTAGTGAAATGCTTTGTCTCATTTTTATCAGAGTGATTCATTTTAAGTTCTTAATGTTTCATTAAATACAGATGTAAAATTGCATGTCTGTAGATTTGAGGAATAGTGGCCACTATCACAAGAAACTAAAGAGTGTTACCATTTCTTGACTGTAGATGTGATTTTCTGAGTTTTTTCACCCTGTCAATATATAACATATACACGTATGTGAAAAAAGTCAAGTGGGAGTAACAGAGAAACAATGAAAGAAGGCTTCAGATTTGCAGTAATCAGATCAGGATGGCTGCTCAGTAGTTTGACTATATCTGGAATTGTGACCATAAGATGAGCTGCACTAGGGAATCCAGTGTTTGTGATTCTCCATCTTTTCAGAGCCTCACTCATCTCTGATATTCTGTCTAGACACTTACTGCTTCCTTTTTCCTTCATATACTCAGTAATACATGACTAATATCTGTTTTTACAGGATGCCTCCATATGGTGGGAATTGCATGAAAATAAGAATGAAGCAGAATTACTTTTTCTGCTTCCTGTTTTCCCATCCTTTCCTAGACACTCCTTTACCATAGTCCAGCATTGTCATTCACTTCTTTTTCAAAACCGAAGACTATATCATCTCTCTGTTCCTTTGCTTCCAGATATATTAATTAAGTATGCAAAGGATGTGGCAAATCTTTCAGAAGGAGATTGCAGATAAGTAAGGTAGCCTGAATTCACCTGGATTAAAGCAACCTCAATATATTGCACTGCTTTATTCCCTGTTGTATTTATAACCAAACATTGACAGCTTCTACCCATGGTATTAATCCTTTTTCCCATCGTTTATTGGGAGAGTTTGGGATGAAATGAATATTCTCAAGGCTGAAGAATATTTTCTGTCCCTAAAATATACAGAAGTTCCCCCATTCCTTTCCTTATTTCCACTATACTGAGAAATGTGTGCCTGGACAAAGGTTTTCTACAGTGAGATTTTTTTTTCTCAGCAGTAATTGGAAGCTGTCATCGGGATCTCACCTTTGGTGAGAACGTTACATATAAGTTGCTGTATTAGAATTAGTGGTCAAAAAATGCCTCGGTCATTTGGATGTCTTGTTCTTCCTCTGTGCAGTATGTAAACTCTCTCCCAGACTCAATGCAAAATTAAGCCTAGTCCTGGGGTGTCTTCAAAGGATTTTCATTTTTCTCTCCTTCCTAGAAAAAGAAGGCAAGTTTGCTGACATTTCTTTGTGGCAGCCATGAAGACTCTTGTGTACATTTCTGAGACATTCCTGGAAAAATTGTTTCTTCCCCCAGAGAAATTCAGTGAAATATCCCCTCCTCAGTCCTTTGTCCACAAATAAATTGAACATTTCTTAGCGGCCCACAAATCTAAGTTGAAATATAACCAGGAGCATCTATGGGGAGGTTAGGCTGTTGGGTGTGACCATGTAGTCAAAACCCCATTCCCTCTTTATATAGGTTACATAAGCGGCAGGGCTTTTATTGCCTAGTCATAGCCGACATCTTGATTTTTTTACCCGCCCCCTACAGATACCCTGATTATAATAGAGCAGTATGAATAAATGTCTTGGTAGGAGAGCCAGTAATGATTGAGCCTTTACATCAAATGCTTTATTACATAAGTTTGATTCTCTTGAATTGGGTTTGAAAATTACACTTAGACTCATTCAGTTGCATTTTGATTCCAATAGCAGAATCACTTCTCAGAATTACACAAAAATATGTTAGACATCTAGGAAAACCAGAAGTATTTAGCAAAGAATAAAAGTTTTCAAAAATGAATGAAGAAGAGAGAAAGACTTTATGTTTGATTTTTTGCATTTTCTTCTTCAGCCTCTACTGACAGATCTTAAAGGTGGGGGTGGGATACATGCTCTGAACAAGTGGATAAATTTTGCTTTAGTAAAAGGATAAATAAGGAACGTTATAGAGTATTGTGTTTGTGTGTGTGTGTGTGTGTGTGTATGTTGTGTATATATATATATAGAGAGAGAGAGAACAGGAAGCATGTGTTTAACAAATTCATATCAATGAAAAAAAATTCTAGCTAACATTTTATTGTGCCATTCTATCATTTTTGAAAATTAAAATGTGGATCCTTAAAAGAATAGTATATCTTTCAAATAAGAAAAAAAATCAGAACTTCATAAAAAGACCTTCATCCAAAAGGTCTTTGGATAGTCTTGAGTAAGTCACTCTCTCGGTTTAATATCTTTCATTTATAAAAAGATGTAGTACAACTGGAACTGAAAAGCGTAGCATACAGGTAGCCCTCACTTACTGACCACAATAGCTAAGCAACGCGATCATAAAGTGAATAGCAGGTGACTGCACCCAACTTACGATGTCAGTTCATCAGCTCCAGCTGCAGCCGTTAAGCAAATCACCATGGGTCATTAAGTGTGCCTGCAGTTTGTGACTTTCTGCCAGCTTCCCCTTTGACTTTGCTTGTCGGCAGCAGGCTGTGAATGTTGCAAATGGCGATCACGTGACTGTGGGATGCTGCGACCGTCGTAAATGCGCACTGCTTGCTGAGTGCCCAAATCATAATCACATGACTGTGGGGACTCTGCGATGGCCACAACTTTGAGGACTTGTCAAAAGGCTCTTTTTTCAGCGCTGTCATAACTTTGAACGATCACTGAAAGAGAGGTTGGTAAGTGAGGACTACCTGTATTAGGAAGAGTACCACTGCAAACAGTTTGAATAATTTTTAGCATTCTTGAAGAAAGATTCCTCTAAAACGTATTATGTAGTTATTCATATGAGCTGACATACTGATCCTCTGGATAAACTCAGGTTGAAATGATAGAATTTGGTTTGCTAAAGTATCAGTCTAAAATTTTATTTCCTAATCTATCAATCTAAAATCTGTATCTGTAAATACAGAGTATGCAGATAGAATATTATACAAACATACAGTACAATATCCATTAATTACATGAGCTACAGTTTCATATTATTATTATTTAGACTCAAAATCAGAGAAACTCAAGGCAGCTTACTTTAAAAGCTTCGTAAAAAAAATGAAATTGCAAAAAGCACAACAAAATTAAATAATGCTATGAGGAAGTACATCAGTTGGCAGGATCATGAGACATTTCAACCCATGGCCTGTTCAGAAAATTAGGTTTTCAATACCTTTCTACAGCAAGGTAGGTGTGGGGCCAAACAGCCTTTTTGGGGAATGGTGTTTTAGAGAGCAGGAGCGGTGACAAAGAAGGCATACCTCTGGGGACTCAGAAGATGGCACTGTTTAACTGGAGGGATCCAGAGCTTATGGGATGAGTGGAAATAACTGGAAAAAGATGGTTTCATAATTAACCAGTCTTCAAGCCATACACAACTTTATTGATGATAACCAGTGTCTTGAATTACACCTAGAAATCCACTCATAAATAATGCAGTTTGCAGAGCAGAGGTATCACATGGTGTGACCAAGGTGTGCCCATAACTACTGGTACAGTTACATTCAGGACCAGCTCTCTTGTCCAAGTGTTCTTCAAGGCAGCCCCATGAAGTGTGTGTTACAGTAATCCAAATGTAATCCAATTAATATGTAATTGGATAAGATTAAAGATTAAAAAATATGTGGCATGTATACATTTCATCTTCTTTCCTGAAAATCTCAAAACTGAATTAAGCAAAGATTTCTCCTGATTATGGTTATGCTTATGGTTATGGTCATTATGGTTATGGGAATTAGTTATGGTTATGACCATTTTAAACTCCCAACACTATTTCTATATTTATATAGATTTAATACAACTTCTTCTCTATGTTCTAAACTGAAATATATTTGCCCTTTAGCAATCTGAATGGGAAAAAATACAACATCAACATTTTATTTTTATTAATTTATTATTTATGTGTTATATTTATATCCTGCCTTTCCTCCAGGGACTTAAGACAGTGCACAGTGTACAGTGCATTCTCTTCTACTATTTTATCCCCACAACAAACTAATGATGTTAGTTTGGCTGAAGGAGAGCAACTGACCCAAAGTCATCCAGTGAGCTTTCATAGTTGAGGTGAATGTACTTGGATCTTCCCCATCCTAGCCCATCTTCCTAACTGCTCCACCTCGCAAGTGTGAATTTTTTTGTGTGCATTGCAAAGGAAAGATAAATGCTAAGCATGTTGTGTGTGTGTGTGTGTGTGCATGTATAAAGTTAAAGTCTCTGTCAAGGTAACTCATGCTTTTTTGACTTCCCTGTTTAGCCTAATGTCCTGGGATTTCTTGGTTGTATCTCAAGTATTAATGAGAACTGACTTGCTTAGTTTTTAAAAACAACCAAGGTTGATTAGACATATAGGTGACTATCCCACCCCCCAAAAATATTTTTTAGTAGTGGGGAATTCTTTAGATTCTAAAAGTTGTGTTCCTCCTAAAAAAATAGTATTATACCTTTTTTTATTATTGATGTTCTATTTTCACTTTCAGTGAAATCAGATGAGTTACAGACAATCAAGAAGGAATTAACTCAAATAAAAACAAAAATTGATTCTTTGCTAGGAAGACTGGAGAAGATTGAAAAGCAACAGAAAGCTCAATCAGGTAGAAGAAAATTGTCTATAACTCTTCGTAACTCATTAAAACATGAATTAATCCACTGTAAAATTATCAATCATATTGTCATTTGAGGTTGGAGGTGGGTGCCAGTGAAAATTTCAAGGTGTTTTCTGTTTAAATCGAAGATTGAAAAAAGCTTAAACATTCTATCATGATCTACCAGTTGTGCTGGTTGTGCTGATTCACTCCTAAAAACTGTATCTTTTAAAAAGGCAATTTATTTTGAAACTTGGCTATCTGAAACTTTTTAACATGTTTTAAAGTTAGTAAGGAATATGCCAAGGGAATAGAGGGAAAGGATGGACTTAGGTTTCACATCATGTCATGTCTGCACCACACGGTATCATTCTCTCATCCTTGTTTATTGCAGCAATTGTTCTCTTATACACGTCTTTTCTCCTCCACAATCTCATTTTATCATTTCACCAAGGACCCTTTTTCATAATGACACACTGTAGCATAGCTCTTTTCACTCTGTGAAACGTATTATCTACTTTCTATTCATTCCATTGGGAAATTAATCTTTTAATACCTTTTCATAAAGAACTTGTATTTACTCTTCTTGAAATTATTTTGTTTCTTTTAATTCTGTCCCTTTGATCCAGTTGTATTTTTCCCCAAGATTCATTTTCCAGAGTACTAAAAAACTTATTTCTCCCATATTCAGAAGCTGTCATCACTCTTGTATATTTCACTATTTATTTCAGCCTTTCCTCATAGAATCACATCATTCATGGTTTTAGATTTATATTCCTTTGTTATCTATACAGATGAATAGATCTGTGCTTATAGAACAGTTTGAACTAGACCTTTTTCTAGGAAGTTACTCTTCAGTCACCATTCTCGTTTATTCTTGAGGTCATCAAATTGCTCAGTTAGTTTTTCTGTGCTCTCTTATTTTTTTTCCCATCCATTTATTCATGCCAGTTAACAAAATTATTTTCCCCTGGACTGGATTTATTTAGACTATTGCACAGTTTTTCTCCCAAGCTCGTCTCTGGTTGTCCTGTTATCACTGTTCATTGGAGTATAACGTGCAGCTATGATCCACCTCTTATCCCAACTTTCATTGTCTCCAGATGATAGAGAATGGACCCCTATGACTAACATATTGTCCACTCCCTTCTATTAAATCAATATGTGTAAAGATAATTAACTGTGTGGTTGAATTTATAAATGCCATGCTATAAATTATATGGTTAGTCCTTTATTCTGATCCAACCGATAGTTTTGAATAATCCATAAAGGTTAAGTGATAATGCCATTCAAGGGGAGTCATATGATAATTTGTACATTCCAGAAATCCAAAAGAAACAAATAGAGGACAGTGTAGAGTTGATCCAAGAAGAATGCATATCAGAGAATGCTGACAACTCTGCAGAAGAGCCTATTGAAGGAGGGCTGGATGGGGACGGAGACGAAATGACAGATGGGATAGAGGAAGATTTTGATGAGGATGGCAGTAATGAACTGGTAAGGAATTAAAAATGTTCTATATGCAAGCAGAGAAGCATTTCAGTAAATAAAAGGGGGAACAGAATAACAAGAGGTGATTACCAGGTTCCATCTTCTGATTTAATTTACAGGAGCAGAGTGATTATAACCACGGTCAATAAACATTCTCTGGAATATCCAGGATATATAAAATCACTGTTTTGTTGTTTTACAATCTCCATTTTAAGATAATAGGAAATGAATTTTACATTGTTGAATGCAGCTCTTCACTGTTTACCAGGACAGGATGTTCAAGTGTTATTCCAAAGGTCAACTAAATAACGAATATCAGCTTCCTTCAAAACAGGTTTCAAAGCTATAGATAATTCCTCTAAATCCTCTAACCTAACCCAGCAATTACATCTGGACTGAATAAATCAAATAACAAGTGCTTAAGTTGACTATAATGCCAATAAGTATTTTGGGGTAAATCAAACTAATTTCTGAATTCTGCCAGAGTGTTAAAAATGGCTTCCTCAGAAGTATGTTGATGCAAAGTAACCTTGTAACAGGTCTAGTTTATCCAAAACACATGTTTAGAATTTATTTTTAAACTGGGATTATCCCATAGCCTGATCTTTTTACAACTAAACAATGAAAACACAATATCTCACATACATTATATGTCCTGCAACATTAAAAGCAGGCATTGAACCTGATCCCTGTGCAAACAGGGATTCAAATAATGGCCAGGATTTCAGTAGGGGCAATAATGTCTCTTAAACTGAGCCCAAAGAGGAGCTGGATTCTAAGATTCTTATTCCAAAAATGACCAAAACTAGCATAAACCACCCAGAGTCACTGGGAGTTGGGTGGCATATTAATTTAAATTATTAGTAGTAGTAGTGATAAATCTGAAAAATTTGGAAAATTAAATGCATGTTTCTCAACAGATAACTATAATTTATCCAGTAGAAATCTCTCAAGATGTGTTCTCAAAGAACTTTGATCAATAATCTGTAAATTGATTTAAAATGATAATGATGGAATAAATTGGGCAAACCTCTCAAAATATAAATTAACTTTGAAAATATATTCATCACAAGCACATATTTCTTACCCCAAATGCTCAGAGGAATCTGAACCATCTGTCTAGATCTTCGTTCATCTGCAA
This sequence comes from Candoia aspera, assembly GCF_035149785.1. NCBI lineage: Eukaryota > Metazoa > Chordata > Lepidosauria > Squamata > Candoiidae > Candoia > Candoia aspera. The sequence goes on from NC_086155.1 coordinate 181,398,862, forward strand.
CAAAAAGAGGGGATAAGTACAGAGCTCCTGGTAAAGTATTCCCTTAAGTAGAAGAAAGACTTGCAGTCACAAATTACTGCATTCCTCTCCCACCTCCTCCTCCAACCCCAGTGTTTTGTAGGCATAGCACTTTGTTATCTGCAGCATCCTGACATGCTGAATCATTCACAAAACACTGAGGTTTGATTTTATGCCATTTCCTGGGGATCCTGCTCTGCCTCATTAAACCACAAATTTATCTTTACTCAGAATTTAGGGTCTAGCCAAATCCAATACACATTGCCAAAATATTGTTGACATGTCTGTTACTGATGGCCAAAGAAACCCTGCAGTCTAAGCAGCATCTGGGAAAAAAGGGAAATTGCATGCAGTTTTCTTGGGGGAGATACGTGGGTGTGTGAGAGAGAGTAATGTGTTTAGTGACATCATACTTATTACTTCTCATCCTGTCTGTATTTTTTTTTCTTTTAAACTGTCTTCTCCAATAAAGTGGTTTTATGGAGCTCCCCAAATTTGGTAACTTCTTTAACCAGAGAGGAAAGCAAGTTGGCCAAAAGGAAGTAATAAAGGTGATGATGCTTTTCTATCAAATGGATCTCACCTTCTAAATAATGTTCACGACTGTTGGAGGTGCCAGCAGCTGGAGCAGGGCAGTAAGTTGAGATGACAGAGTGAGCTGGACAAAGAACTAAAGGAGCTCCTCCCACCTGTCCTAAGCAACCGTAATTATTGATAATGTGATTTAGCAGCTCATGGAGTGACATCAACAGTTAGGAGGAGGCACCAAACCCAGAGGGAGATGGTGGAATGCGGCCTCGTTTGTGCGTCTGGAATGTGTAAGGCTTTCCTAGGCAGAGCTATAATTAGCCTTGTGGAACACAGGCATATGGCTTCTGCTTCTGAGTAAGGACAGGGCTCTGTTCCTTTTCTCCTGCGAATTGCTGCTGACAGCAAAAAACCAGGAGCATAAAAGAGTTCAGCAGGGTCATCTCTCACCTCCATGAATAGCTTGAACTATTTTATAGCTGTAGGAGAAGGAAAACACAGAGTCATCAGATTTTGTAACCTACGAGGTGCGCTATGCCTATGCATTATTAATGTGATTCTGAAAAAGGAAGAAGATTCTCTTTAAAGAGTTTTTTGAGAGCAAATTATTACATGGGAAAAGATTTAAAGATCAACTGAACAGATGCAAACAACTATGCAAAGTGGTTTTGTCAAGGGAATTTTTCCAGGGGTTCAGAGTCAATCTGCTGCTACCCTAAAGGGACCTTAGCTTTGGGGAGCATTCAAATTGCCCTGCAAAAGGCGAAGATTGTATGGGGGATGGCTGCACCTTCTGTTCTTACTCAGCTGTCAGTGACAGAAACTGCAGCAAGGGACTGCTGCTATTTGCATCATTGTCATTGTCTTCCATACTTAAAGTGCCTCACACCATCTCTGCTGATTTGCCAGAGGCTAGGGGGTGGCAGTATTTTACAGATATTTTACTACTGTTGAATGCTTGCAATAACCTTAATAGCAAATTTAATACCCATCATAGCTGCACTACTAAAACTAGCTTGAAAGCATTTCAATTGCATATTTCAGATGGGGCAAATTAAAGTATGATGGCTTTTTTTGTCAAGTTATCAAAGCAAAGCAATAGATAAATCTACTTGAGCATAACGCTGCTAGATTGTTTGAATTCACTTTCAATTAATGTGTCAGATTGACAGCCATTACGAGAGTTTATAGCCAGCTAGAATGTACAATAAATTATTTCCTGAAGATAATGGGATGAAATTTGAAATCAGTTTAGTGTTTGATTTAACATGTATGTATGTATGTATGTATGTATGTATGTATGTATGTAAGTGTCCCTGTGTTTTTGAAGCTGACCTTCAAAAAACATGTGGCCTTACTGGTATTTCTTTTGTCTTGCAGCCATTCTGGATTAAAATACAGAGTTCACCTCCCCTCCCACTCTACTCCATCCTCTACACAGACACAAACACAGGGGGAGGAAAGAGAGAGAGAGAGTTTTGGACTGACACCAGTGCAACACTCCTACCACTCAGTAGGAAGGGATGGAAAAAGGAGTGACATCCTCATTTCTCAGCACCTCATTTTTAAAAAAATCCTCCAATGGGAGAACTGGTGTAGCAAAAGACTGCACTGCCTGAAAATATTTTTTCCTGTACATACAAAATAAGAGGGCCAATTCTATGAAACTAAGAAGCACAGCTGTAAAAATGATTGCCATGCAAGTAGTTATATCATTTAAAAAGGAAGAAAGCTATCTCCTTTTTCTTGGATTTGTTTTCTTCTCATTATTTAATTAAAAAAAAACATTTTAAGAGATGTGCTCTCTATCTCCCATACAGAGCTCCACTGTGTGTGTGTGTGTGTGTACACACACACACACACACACACACACAAAGAGGCATGTACTTGTTCTCCCTATATCAAAAATAGTTATTTTGTTTCTCATGTATTGTGTAGTGACAGTTCTGTTAACAGCTTGGCATCTTCCAGATGTGTCTTAACTGCAAATGCCTTTTGGCTGGGAAAACTAGGACTTGCAGTCCCAACACATCTGGAACATGCAGGTTGTTCAATACAACACTGAGCTACGTGGCATTCAAAAAAGAGATATGTTTTTTTCATACATAACTCCGGTTGAGACCTCCTAAGATCCTTGGATGTTAAAACAGATATTTTCAAAATGCAGTAATCATATGTATAATTTCAATAAGGCACTCTGAGCTTCCTGATATCTGGCTACTCCAAGGAGATTGTGGGTCATTATAGACACAAGCTCTGTGTCTGTAACATATTGGAAGGCATTTGGGAATAAGGCGTATTCATGACTATAATAAAGCTCATAAGGTGCAAATTCTTTTAAAAAAGGTGCTTTGCAATGCAAGCAAAACCATGCAAAGCACTTCTCTTCAAATCAGGAAAGCAGCTGTGTTTTTTCTCTGCATCTGTGCATGCGCACCACTATTTTGCTTCACTTTTTTTGTCTGCAGAGTCAGAGTCAGAAAGGAGAGTTTGCCAAGCAGCTGGGTGAGCCAGGGAGAAGAGGTGGCTGCTTTCTAGATTCAAAACTAAATACTTCCCATGCCCTCCTGAGCAATGCAAAGCACCTCTTTCAAAGGATTTGCGTAGTCGTAATAAGCTCCCAGCATACCAGACAACTCTTTAGTTGACCTCTTCAGAGCACAGAGGTCTGGGGCATTCTCAAATTGGAGTCTGAAAGCATTTAAAGGTCAAATGTCAGGTCCTTAACAGCTTCATATTAATATTGCAGATTGCATGACACCATACATATTCAAGAAAACATGAAAAAGGTAAATGCTGGCTGGGGAATTCCAGGAGTTGAAGTCCAGACATCTTAAAGTTGCTAAGGTTGAAAAACACTGAGGTAGATTGTATAATGCAATTCCTTAGTTGTTTTGCCAAAAAAAGAACCTTCCTTCCAAGTATGTCTTGCTGCTGATTGTTACCCTTCCCTTAACCTAGGTTCCCCCCAAAACAGGAGCGTTTCTCCAGTTGCCTTCTTGCCCTGAGCAAAATAATGGAATGAAGCAAATGAGAGGAAGCTGGGTGAATTCTTTCATGGAATTCAGGGGGTTGCCTTTGTGACAGGGCAAGAGCATATCCTATGTCCTCAAAGTGAACAAAGCTTAGAAGGCAGGGCCGCATAAAACTATAATGGTAGCTATTTATAAAGTGCCATCTCATTTTGTTCTTGCTTAAATAGAGATGATGTCAAAGAAAAGCTTGCAAGATAGTTAAGGTTATTGTTTAATACTCTATTAATTTAGTAGGTGTGACTGAAGTCGTCTCCATCATCGTTTTCCTTTTCAGAGATCAGTGAGCCTAAAGTTTAGTCATAGCAGATAATTGATGTCTTTGTGTAATATAAAGGACATCTGATGAATTATTTGACAGCATTAGGATATTTTCAATCAGAGGCAGAATCCTACTGAAAGGATCAATGTAATGGATAATATTCATGATCCATATGTAATAATTATGAGTTACATCTTCGTGGATATCAGTGCCAAAGTAAAATACTCATTATTCATTTATATACAAATACTACAGAGAAGTTCCATATTCTAAATGTAGTTCATCAGAAGGGAAAGCACTTTTCTTTGAATAAGACATGAACAACCCAATTCTTCTCTTGGGTTCAGTGTATTTCACTGGCTGACTAAATCACATTTCCAGCACTCTTGATAGCTCCTTTTAAGGAAGAAGTAAACACTTGAAAGCTTGAGAGAGCTGTTTGATAAATGCAGTTTCAGGCCTCAGTTCCAGGATTGTGTGTTCTATGTTTAAAAAACAAAACAAAAGTAAAAACATATGAGAGGAAAAGTTTTTAATTAGTTTTTTGAAAAGTGAAAAAAAATGCTTGCTCTCTCAGAACAGCCTGAGGTAGTTCAGTTTCAAAGAAACTTTATCATATAATTATTCAAAACTCTTTAGGCTGGCTGGAGCTTGTGATTTTACCCGTATTTTGGATATGATGTTACAAATAATACTGTGGTGTTATTCAAGAATTTGAGAACAGTAGGTGTTTCTGTGACTTTGAGCCCTACACCTGAATTTTGAAAAACTGTTCGAAAAAATAGCACAGCAGAGGTGAAATGCTACCTAGGAGTAACACCTACTGAATTCAATCAGATTTATTCCTGAATATCATGGAACTGCTGATGAGTGTACTGTTTTGTCCCAGTTTTTTAATTATTCTTTTTTACAAATCCTTCAATTTCAGGGGTATTTTTCCAGTTTCTAAAGTTTGCAATTGAATTTATTTTTTCAACCTGAGAATTATTTTTAAAGTTTCAAACTATTTTTTATTATGCACAATGCTCCAGTATTTGCAGTATTGCCTAATATATGCAGTTTGTTACAAATACTTTTCTGCGACACATTAGTTTCAAGAAAATGTTTTTGTACAGACCTTTTCTATGTATTTATCAAACATATCTTTTCCCATTTGGAGTTGCCGTACACAATTTGTAGAACTATAAAGGCTGAATGATTTTTCTTGTGTGTTGTTCTGAAAATGTGTTCAACTGTGAACTAAATTAATTTGCCATCCCGTGTGGAACTATTGGTAGAATAATTCAAACCAATGATCTGAAACTTCACTGCTGTCATTTTTGTCGCTCAGTGAATATCAATAGAACCAATTTTTTAAATCAATTTTTGACACTTGGAAAGTATTGTGGTATTGGACTTTCTGAAGGTATCACATTTCTAATAAACTATAACTGCTAAGAAAATTATGTTACAAAAAATGAAAATCAGACTTTCTGTGCTTGATATAGCCAGTATTGCACTCAACTAGATTATTGTCTCAGTTTGGTATAAATGAATGACAAACGAATTGTCAACCCGTTTATTTCAGCTGTCTATTACTCTGGAAAAGAGTTCTCAAGCATGGTGCTGGATTTAATTGCTTTCCTCTCATGTTCAAATTCCCTCAGTTTTTTTCAGTGAATATAATGAATTTGAAGTCTTTCTCCACCGATCAATACCTTTCTGCTGTAAAATTTATTTCTTCTCCTATGAATACTTAGCTTTTCACTCAGGAGCACTACATCATATTTTGCATAAAAATTACAAGCAAAGTCCCAGTAGATGGAATCATCAAAAACCCCTAGTCAGCTTTCAGCGTCCCAGCATTTGTGCAGTGGCCCACAACTATAAATATCTGCCAACTTTCATAGCTAACTGGAACTATTGTTCTGTCCAGGTGAATATCCTAAGACATCTGTCTAACTGCATGTTGGCAAGAAATGGTTTGGACCTTTAATCCAGCTATGAACTCTCATCATAACCAGAGTCTCAAGGGAAAACTAGTGCTAGTCCACCTGAGGCCATGTTCTGTCATTCATTCCTCTTACAGGTAGTCCTCGACTTACAACCTTTTGTTTAGTGACCAAAGTTATGACAGTGCCGAAAAAAGTGACTTGTGACCGGTTCTTACATTTACATCCATCACAGCATCCCTGCGGTCACGTGACCAAAATTCAGGTGCTTAGCAACCAGCATGTATTTACAATGGTTGCAGGGCCCCGGGGTCACGTGATTGCCATTTGTGACCTTCCCAGCCAACTTCTGACAAGCAAAATCAATGGGGAACCGCCTGATTCACTTAACGACCACTGCAAAAAAGTCATAAAATTGGGTGCGGTCATGTGATGCCTCACTTAATGACCACACCATTTAACTATGAATTTTCTGGTCCCTACTGTCATCGTAAGTCGAGGACTGCCTGTAGATGAATTGCATGAGAAAGAGCAGAAACAAGTATGCAAGCTCCATCATCTCATTGTCTTCCTCATTCTCCACAACTTGGCGTGTAAACTGCATGGTCTTCATGAAGTTTTAAATCCTGAAAAGTTAGGTTTTTAAACTGTGAGAGAAGTTTCTGCAAGTAATGCAGTGTATCCACACAGACAGTTTCCATCTCATGAAGGGTTACTTGTATGTTCATCTCTACTTTCTCTAACTTTACAAAGAGAGAGTATCAGAATAGGGCTAGAGTCTCACCTTCAGATCTGCATGAGGTATCAGTAGAGTGATGGCACAGCATAAACTTCCTAAGTCATTTTATGTGAATATCCCATCCAGTCAAGTTTGCCATGTTGAGCGAAAAGATCTGTCAAGAGTTCTTCTCATGTTTATTTGAATAGAACTTTCCATGTTCACAGATCCTGCAAATAAAACTGTATTCAGACTTTGTCGTTCCCAACTGCCAGAAAGCCAATAATTAATTTTAAACAATTTAGCTGAAAGGAATGAATGAAAAAATAGCTGTTTCAAGTTTACCATGTCTTAGAAAGTTGGAGGCTGGCATATAGTGATGAAACTTAAACATAAATCTAATAAAGAAGGATTGTCCACTCTCAGTGCCTCCAGATGTGTTGGAGTGCTGCTTCTATCATTTGTATCGCTGATTATGCTGTTTGAGATTGATGGGAGTTTTAGCATGAATTTACTGGAGTGCTCTAGATTGAGAATGTTGCTATAATGGTATTGCCAATCATACTGTTTGTGATCTTTTAATATGAACTTCCTTTCCATTTCATTAAAGTAAGTCTGAGAGCATTGCAAATATCCCTATGTCCTTTCTGCTTGTTATTGAGATTGCCAGTTGCCTGTCTCAGTTCTTAAGCAACAGCAAAGTAGGATCCTTTAGATATAGATGATTTACAATGCTATTAATCATAAAACTCATAACAAGGTAAGAACATATCTCCAGTAATCTCTGGCTTTTGATTTTTATATAATAGAAGAAACTCTGCAAGATGAGAGAGTACACTGCTTTTATTTTGAGAAGAACTATTTAACCATCTTCTGGGCTGCCTCTGATGCAGGACAGAATCTGAAGGAGGAGAAAATGTATCTCTTCTAGGCTATCCTGTCAATCTAGTACTAAAAATAATGGAAAAGATTTGCAGATAAGAGTTTTCACATAAGAGTGACCTTGTTTATAAAATTTGTATGATAGTAGTTCTACTGACTTGTTGACCTTTACACAATATGTAGGAAGTATTAATACCTCTAATTTCATGACCCTAACACTGCCCTTCAAAAATTACTTGGTCAGTCTGTTCCATGATTTAACAGGAACCTAATTTCTGCACTTCCATTTTGTTCTTCATAGAATAGAAGTACTTTGAGAAACAGAAAGGTTTTGTACAGCTATCAGAGTACTTCGACATTGGTAATTAATGGTCAAGTGTTTATCACCCAGGTAATCCATTAGCGTCATTGTGTGGATGAACCAGGTTAGGAAAATGGGTCAAATTTCTATTTACTTTTAATTTGGAACAAGAATAAGAAACTTCACGGTTAGTTTTGCATCATTAAGAGCACTTGGCTACATGGTAAGGCTAGAGAATTGTAAGTTCTTGCATGGCTGCTATCTATTCAGGTGAGTAAATCTGCATGTACACGAGCCTTGTGTCGCACAGAGTGGTAGGCGGCAGTATTGCAGCCAAAAGTTTCCCCACGACCCGAGTTTGATCCCATCGGAAGCTGGATTCTCGGGTAGCCAGCTCAGGTTGACTCAGCCTTCCATCCTTCCGAGATCGGTAAAATGAGCACCCAGCTTGCTGGGGAAGGTGACGACTGGGGAAGGCAGTGGCAAACCACCCTGCTCTATAGTCTTCCAAGAAAACATTGCGAAAGCCACGCCCCCCACAAGTGGTCCGACATGACTCGGTGCTTGCACAGGGGACCTTTCACGTTTCACCTTTCACAAATCTTTATTGGAGAAAGGGTTAATATTTATCATGCTGCAGTACTGATCCAAATCAGCCAATCAATTTTTATTTTATTCTGTAAAATAAAAATTGTCATATTAATTTCATGTGTCATTATCTCTTCTTCAAAATATTGTCAAACACAACTGTATTTTATGTTATAGTTTCTACAGATCAAATGAATTGGGACCCTTACACAATCCTTTTGGAAGCTGAGAAGACAATTCATAGACTTCCCTGTGTGAAAATGTAAACTACAGTTTCTTGTCAGCTCATAGCATCTTTGACTCAATTTGTATGAAGAACTGAATTTACTTTTGGAAATGGACATGTTCAAAACTTAGAAATTACATTTCTTATATGTTTAAATCTACACAATTGTCATATTTTTATGGTTTAGACTGTAAATGTGTTTCTCCTGGCTAATCATTGGTATTTTTTTTTTACTTTTGATGTCAGCCAATGACTTGTATGATAATATGAAGGACATATTTAAAAGAAATAATGTATACAAATGTATATTTGTAAAAGCTATTTTTATGATTAGCATGTTTTATGGTTCATCATATTTATAGTCAGGTGATATTGCACTTAAATGTTTACAGCATAATGAAAAGAGATCATCAAAGATTTATGAGCCAATATATATTTTATTTTTATTCCTGTTTTAAAGCAAATACGTACTTTAGTGGGGTTATAGAAAAGGACAAATTAATATTTGTCTTTGACATTTTTTTAGTGCATCATTACACTAAAATGGATATAATTTGCATATGTTCTGTGGACAGTTTCCAGTGATATCAGTAGAAAACAATCATTAATGTCAATATATCCCAACCCTTATCTTGCTACTCTTAGCTTCAGATAAGCACATTTTGGATAGGATATAGATCAGTATGGTTCAAAAATCTCTCAATTCTTCTATGAGTGTTGCCATGTTGTAAAGTTGGCATGTTTGATGCATATCTGCTTTCTGTTCCACTGAATTGCCTTTATTTGAGCTCTTCACTCAGGTGACTGGAGGCTCTGGTTTTAACCTATTTTAACCAGACAGACAGACAGACAGACAGATGCATCAGTTTGTCTGGGGTTAAATTGCCAAATGATGGGAGTGCTGTTTCAGTACTCAACAGTGAAGTACCATAGATACAGTATGTCATCTCTTTCCTCTCAATAACATATAAAAGGTGTTAGTTAGTTCCATTTCCCTTCTTTTTCACTCTTGCTCACAGAATGAGGCTTGAAACTGGATTGTTTCCAATAATGAGTCCACGTTAATCAGTTTTATGATTCTGGATAAGCTCATCCTCTCCCTCCCTCCACAAATACCCTTGTGAATGTATCTGCTCAATCCTTGTTATATGTAGGGGTTATGCTCTTGAAAACCCCATGGAAATGGAAACCATAGTTACTGAAGCATTGTTCGTACTGAGATCATGTGACATTTTATCAAAATGATGTGGAGGCATGTTAACACCACAAACACTGCAAGAACAAGAACCCGGTTTCCTTTAGTGTAGCTTGTGGTCAACGCTGTACGGAAAAGGCTCTCAAAACTTTTTCTGTACTGTGCATGGCCACGCATATCCACGTTGAGACCACGTATGAAGAAAAATTGGTTACGCTTTTATAGAAGTGTATAGGCAAATCCGCAGAAACAGAATGCATGGATAACGAGGATTGGGTGTATATGAAGAGTATATATGTACAAGTATATTTACTTTCTTCAGTGGGTGCTGCTTCTCAAGTGAAAGGACTGATGTCTTGGCAATTCTGAAAACAAAAGTGGCCCTTAGTTTCTTAGTTCAGCTGTAAGTCACAGCAGAGACAAGATACCAAAAGTTTATGTAAGGGTATTCTTTGGCACCTTAATTAGTATGACATCATTACCAAATTCAAGTGCCTTTCTGAGGGCCCAAAGGAACTGTTACCACTGTCAACCACATCTACATTTATGGTGAAATGGCAGATGCATATCATTGTGGCAAGGAAAACTCTGTGTGTGTTCACTGAATGGGTGCATGCCTCTTCCCAAAACCTCTACAAAGGGCTTGAAGGCTATGGCTTAGTATTTTCACAAATACTTCTTCAGTCTTCATTTATGGAAGTACAGCTTCCACGAATTCATTGCTGCATCATTTTACACATACAATTCAAGAATTATCCAGAGCTAGAGATCAATTGTACAGTGCCTCGGTTGCTCATGTGTGTCGCTATGCTTGCATGTGACTGCTACAATTTGCATACATAAAAATTCAGGCAGGAATATGCAGTATACTGCCTGTAAAGCAGCTCTGAATCCGGTATCCCCACATTAAAGGGTGTGGGAAAAGAACAGCCTGTTGCTCAGTTGAACCTGTGACTAATATGTGAAGCTGCCATCTGCTAAATCACAGCATTGGTTCATGTAACCGGGTATTGTCTGCCCTTACAGTGGTGGTCTTGGGAAGAGGACTATTGCCTAAGATCCTTTTTCCCACAGATGCCAGAGACTCAAGCTGGAACTTTCTGTATGCAAAGCACAGCTATATTGAACATATAGCTCCTTCACCTGTTCTCCTGTCTGTTGTATTATTACAATGTTTCCATTAAGGCAGTCTATTTTTTAGTATAAATTCTTTTTTCCTAAGCCCATGCAGTGATTATAAAAAGTAATCAGGAGAAAGAGGAGAATATGCAGGTCATGATTCAGCATCCCTTTGCTGTAAGCACTGTACTCACATACCTTTGCACATAAGACAAATGAATCTAGAAAGGAGTTGGAATGTCAATTTCTATTACAATAGGGACATTTTCCCCTCTTTTTAAATATATGCATTAAGTGGTATTGCATTTTTGGTTCACAACAATTCTAAGGAATGGGAAAAGATTCTTAAGACTATGGAAATTATTATTACTTGTACGAAATATAGGGTTGGGCAATTCAATTCGGAAGTTCTTCAGAACCTGAAACAATGCAAATGCAGCTGTTTTAATGAGTCACAGAGGTGCTGGTTTCTTGTCCCACAAATTCCAGAATACTTCATTTAAACTATATCCAAAACATGGCACAGCCATAAGGTAACTCTACAGCCATTTTTAAAAGCCATGGTGGTTTTAAATAATAGGACAGGATATTTATTTGCATTCATCCTCTGAACATTTTGGTTTTGTGTCAACATTCAATGCAATTTTGTTCCAAATGCTGTAACATAAATTTTACATTCCTGTAAATAAATATTTTCCTCTGATTAATGCACTAATTCTCTTTAGTGGTTCCTCCTGAAACACACTAGTGGTGGAAATTAACGAGGACCCCAAATAAATTCAGGTTAACTTCCAATATACATACTGACCAGGTGTAAACTCTGTTAAGTACGGTGGCATTTATTTCTGAGTAAACATCCATAAGTCTATGCTATGTATTATTGAAACTGTTGATAAAAAAATGATGCTATGATCAAAATGGTAGAATTATCTCTAGGCTGTAAATCAGTTGAAAAGTGACTGCAGATCTGTGCTAATCTGGGGTGTTATCTAAGTTAGGAAACAAGCTTTCTGATGATAATTTGGCATGTTAGCCCTTCACTATCAGGAATATCAAAGTAATTAATAAGCAGGACATCTCAGCACATCTTTTAGAAAGCTGTATTATTTCAACAAAGTTAAAAAATACAGTGAGTTACAACAGCAGCAATAAGACAATTCTTTTTTTCAGCACTATAAACTATTAAACTTTCAAATAAGATTGACCTTTCTTGTCAGCTTGATACTACAAATTCAGGAATGTGCTCTCTAAGTAATACCATTTGACTAAAGTTAAATGAAACCAGGCGTTTTGGAATGTAAGACTGACAAAAAAAATCTTCCATATAAAATATTTCCCTTAAGCGGGATGGCAATTCTAGTTAATAAAAAGGAAGAAAATGTCCTGGTTTCCCTGCCCAGAGAACTGAAGATACAAGGAGAAATAGCTTGATATCTGTCTTGAGAAAGCAAGAGTGAATAGAGGGATTTTTTAAAAAAAAAAATTATTTAACTTTCCCCCCTTTACTGTTTCTGAGAGGGTGCTCAGTTAGATAATTAAAACAGTTTGAAAAGCTCTATTAGTTAGAGTCATGAGTTGCAATCCTAAACTCTGGCCAAATTCTACTAGAACTACACAATCCCAGGAAAATCACAAATTGCTTTAAGAAGCTGCAGATAGATCCTACATTCATGTCTCCTGATCTGATTAATTCAAAGTACCTTTTTGCCTTTGAATCCGAAGTAATGCACAGCTGTCCTGACTAGCACAAGTAATTTCTCAATTTGATATAATGCTTCAAATTGATTACACATGTTTCATGTTCTGCATAAGAAACAAATGAAGATTTCCCAAACTAATCAATAAAATGACCAGTGAATAATTCTTAAAAGGAAACAGCTGGGTTTAGAAACCATGTTTCTGATTTGTAGCCCCAGTACTTTAAGAAAGAGCAATCCCCCTACAAAAAGCAAAGTCATTTGTAATGAATATGTGGCCTTCTAGATGTTGGATAACAACTACGATGACTACTTTTCACTGGCCAAATTGACTAAGTCTATGAGGGATATAACAAGATCTGAAGGGACGTTGCTTCCACAAGATATGGGTTTAGTACATGTCAGGATGTTGCATTCTACACTGGAAACTGGTGGTTAATCAGAAATCATTTGATTACAGTTGTATCATCTTTGATCACAATAAGCTTGGGGAAGCTGTTAAATTTGGAATCGGCATCTGGAAATCGACAGGTTCCCTAACCCTTAACTAGCACTGCAGCTGGTAAAGTAATCTGAGATGAAAGTCATGGAAGAAAGCTTCCTGTGCTCTTGTGGCACTTGTCTGCAACTCTTTAAATGCAGCTGCATCTTTTCCCAGGGATCAAGGGCTGCTTGCCATAGCTGTAACTCAGCAGTTTAAATCCCATATAAATTTGGACTGCTCAGTTCTTTGGATTCAAAGGCAAGAGGATGTTTCAAGTGCATCTTTTTCCTGGGATCATGCTGAAGTAAGCAGCTATACAGCCCCAGGAAAAGATACAGTTGCTTTAAGGAGTTGCATACAGGTGCTATATGAAGTACATACAGTGGTGACAATTGATAGGATTTGTGTTTGAGATCATTAAGTGTTTCTGTTCTTCATAAAGCCTTGTTATGACATATTCTCTTTAATAGAATTCTTGTTATTGAGCTGACTTTTGTTTAACTTAGAATTCATTTTATATTTCAATCAAAGGCTATCTTAGGAAGATGAGCTCTTTTATTTTTTATATTAAGTATATATACAATGTTTGTGTAAACTCCAAAGGCATTCAAGGCTTGAAGAGAAATAACCTGTTCCAAAGTTGGCACATAACTTGTTTCTTTAGCTGGGGACCTAAACAGGTCATACCATGACTTTGTGGTTACATTGTGATTTCATTTTTAAAAAATGGTTTTGGTTTTGGTTTTGGAACTGATTAAAGTTTCACCATTAAATGTCCTGCATAACAAATATACTGTGATAGAAAATGAAAAGTCAACACTGAAAAAAGAATTTCATAATCAGCAAAAAATACAAAAAATATTGTACACCTTAAAATATTCTATAGACAGTAATGTTATCCCTAAATATTTTCTAGTATGACACATATTTATTTATGTTGGAACAGATGTAAGGATCAAGGAACATTTATTGATTTATGGTAGTTTTGTAACATAGTACAGAAATGTTGGTCAGAAATCTTAATAGAGATAAGACTGATTAGAAAACAACCTATAAAGCAAATGCAGCTACTGGGACTTCCAAATATATTAGTGTACAGAATAAAATTTAAGATGCAAAACATTTTTATTATTATTAATAGCAGCAAGACACGTTATAGCCCAACAGAGGAAGTATATGAGGAAGGTTTCTTGAAAGCTCTAGTACAAAAGAATTTAGATGTTGGAAGAAAAAGATAACTTACGAATTAAAACCATTAGGGGGGGAGAGAAAGAGAGACATCTCTTCTGAAACTTGTATGAGAAAAATGTCAACATATATTTATTTATTTTCTATCCTGCCTTTATTATTTTTATAAATAACTCAAGGCGGCAAACATACCTAACACTCCTTTCTCCTATTTTCCCAACAACAACACCCCTGTGAGGTGGGTTGGGCTGAGAGAAAGTGACTGGCCCAAGGTCACCCAGCCAGCTTTCAGGCCTAAGGCGGGACGAACTTACAGACTCCTGGTTTCTGGCCCGCTGCCTTAACCACTAGACCAAACTGGCTCTCTATATATGCATAAATGGATTAGAAAATAAAATGAAAATATGTTTAAAAATGAAAAGAAGGTGACTTTAAAAATTAAATGTGATAGAAATGGAAAAACTATGCATACAAAGTGTTTTTACCTCTACTTCTTGTTGTGTATATTGTAAGATGAGAAGTCAGAAGACCTCACCACACCTCCCGGGGTCTGTGAGAGTGTATCACAGGGCCACAAAGTTTAGATGTGTCCTGTCTTGTCAACATGTCAGATATATTCATGCTATCTGCACATTCAAGAGGCACAGAAACTGTTCTGTATGCATGCCAGCCCTTGAAGGAAGTACTTCTATGCATATAGGGCAGTATACTCATGGTGCTCCATCCCCAAAGCACTGACAATAGAAAGTATGGCTGCTGGAGGGAGGAGGACAAGTCCACATCCTGAACAAAAATAAAGATAAGCAGCTACAAAGACTACAGATAAAAGAAAGCTCATATTCCACAATAAAAAACTGTTGTCATATAATTTCAACCCCGCTCTGTCAGGATCACCTGCATAAAGGGAGATTCTTACGTAAACCACCTGGAGCTCTTGGAGAAGAAGCTGAATATAAACCTAACAATATGCCCAGCGCATGTTTTCAGTTTTTATCAAAGACAAGAAGACTTGATGTTAACTTACTCCAGTATCTTAAAACACCACTTTTTCTTCTGTAGGACCATGTAGGTACACGGTTTTCATCAGGGCAGATGAAACTCTTCAGATCTTCAGCACTGTAACTGCTGCTTTGGGCTGCATGATGGAGTGTTCAAATAAATACATATGTAATATGTTGAGAGAATTTTATATATGATTATATATTCTTTGTGGAATAGCTTCATAATTACAGGTGAACTTCTAGGTAAAACAGCACATTTTCTTATTTATTTACAGATAAATGTGATTCTTCACTTTATGTCAGTTGGATTTCTGAGAAGAAAGATAATATGTTTGATTCAGTGTCATATTTAGAGAAGATCCATTGAAATCAATTTAATTATTCAGTGACCCAAACTCCTAATAACCTGGGTGATTTCTCTCTCTTTCCCCTCTTTCCACCATGTATGTATGTATGTATGTATGTATATCCAAATTAATGAATCTTATAATCAATATATCATATCAAGAAGCATCTTAGGTCTAGCAAACAATAACAATTCAGAGACCAAGGGTTTTGGGAATCCAAAGTAGGTTTTGAAAGCAAACTTGATAAAATCAATTGCACTGATTTCAAGCATGGGTTGCCTTTTAGAGCTGGCTGTTTCTTCCTCTCTCTGCTTATCTGCACATTTATGTCAAATTTTCACTTTCTTTTTAAATACAAAATCCTCCAAGCAGAAAAGTGGCACACTTCCCTTGTCACCAGTTTGATACTGGTCTTGTGGGCAAATTTATTAGGAGCTTTGCTTTTGGTGACCCTGGATCTGTAACACGGCATGTAAGAGCAGCAGATCGATAGCTCTAGAAGAAATGAGATGGAAGAAAAGTAGCCATATAATTGCACATGGATAGTTTTGACAAGAAAAATTTAACCAGTAGTTCTGCCAGACAGAAAGTTCATGAGCTGTTACGCAGCAATTTCAAAAAAAAATGCAATCCACCAGAGCAGAAAGAATCATTCTAATGCCAAAGTGAAACAAAATTGTTGAAATGTCTATACTTGCCATGTCTTACTTGGAGCAGGAGTGGAGGGCATAATGAGTTTTTTTCACAACATAAAGTATTGTTGCATGTTAAATTAATGGCTTTGTTTCATCTAGTGAACCTAGTTCAGTAAAAATTTGAGCTAGCACAGTATCAATGTAGCAGATAGGGTTGCAGTCATTTTGTGCTACTCCTGAGCAAGACTTACTAAAATGTAGAAGCAATAAAATATCCATGAAATAGCATTTCAGTGGAAGAGACTGATTAAACAAAAAAGTAGTTAGGTTCACATACTGCACTGAGCCAAGGGATCCCAACCTGTAGTCCAAGGACCTCCACTGGTCCAGAGGGATAATGCTGTAGTTCCTGGCATAGATGCCAAATCATTTTTTTAATGTTAAGTATTTTTTATCACTTGCAAAATTTCAGTTGGTAACAATAAAATCTTGTGATATTTGACAATTTTCTGTTATTCCAGCCCATTATTTTAATTACTTTTTTAAAATCTAAAATAATTCATCCGTACTATGCCTCACACAAGTATTGCACAGTTGACCTCTGGCTTATGTGGGAATCATTAAAAGCATTTCAGGACAATGTAGTGGCCTGCATAAATGAAAAAAATGCAGAAGCTGTTGTGCTAAATTGTGCTTTGTTATAAGCATATACTGTATAATTGAATTAACCACAATTTTCTAGGTTTACATATCCCATCATATCCGTACGGCAGGGTTTCTCTGCCTAGGATTCCAGGAGAGGTCACTAGGAGTTCCCTGGGAGATCATGATTTATTTAAAAAATTATTTCAAATTTGGGCAACTTCACATTAGAAGTAAGTTTCATTCTTTATCTTTAGTTTAAGAGCATTGTTAATGCATATATACAGGCATACACATGAAACTAATGCAAATAATATTGTAACTGCTGGCCTATATTTGAGTATGAATGTGCAGGGGTTCCCCAAGGCCTGAAAAATATTTCAGGGGTTCCTCCAGGATCAAAAAGTTGAGAAAGGCTGATGTAGAGACACAATCCATTACTTAAGCCATAGTAGGCTTCAACATCTTTATAACTTGTCTATTTGACTTACCTCTTGGCATGAGCTCTTCATAATGAATTAAAGTCTACATGAAATCACAATTTTAGGAAAAGATTAAAATCTCTGATGAAGAGCAGGCATGCAAGTCGTATAAAGGATAAACTTTGTAGCGTATGAGCTCAGGCTTCACGTTTTTTGAGAATTCTGCCTGTGTATTTATAAGGATTTTTTAACTAAAAAAAAAAACCTTTGAAAATTAAGGTGTAGTGGCTCCAGACCATCCTGAAGTCCGGACTATCTACCATAACCTGTGCCCATCCCTGAATATGAGTTTTTGAAGTGGGACACAGTTTTTAGTATCCTTACTCAGAGAAGTAATACTTCTTCACTTGACAATGGAGGTCATTCCTAAAGATGGGAAATTAGAAAGGGCTGGTTACGAGTTTCAGTCAGTAACAGCTGGGCTTGTCGCGATCATCATCATCAAACAGGCTGAGAAAATGAAGTGTCCCTAATGGAACATTTGATGTCCTGACCAAAAGTGTTAAATTAGAGCTGATGTGCATTAAATTATATCTCATTTCCATTTGTGTAAAGTCTTAGGCTTTAGATATTATCTATTCTGGATGATCTGAGGTACCAAGCAGAATCAATTAACTGCAGCTCTCTTTGCAGTGGCAATTCATGTCAAAACTCCATCTTCAGAAATACTGTTCTGCCCTGCAGGAATTTCAGTTTTAAAAGACATCTTTAAGTTTTAGGCCTAATTTCTAGGTTTAAAAATATAAATCCTAGAAAATTAATAAAACTATGTTAGATGAGGAATTGTGAAATCTGTCTGAAAAAAGAGAATCCCTAAATCTATCTACTAAACCAGTCATTCTCCCCAATCTGGTATTTTCCAGGAATATTAAGAATGCAACTCTCAGCATTCCCAGTGATTAGTAACTAAGATAGCTATAAAAGATATGCATTATATACCTAACACTATAGGTACCAATTGGTGAATACATTGTCTACTTTATTATGCTGTTAGAAATATACATGTTCACATTCCATAACACAAACTTGAATTTTATGCTCCTGTTTTTCCACAGTTTTGTAGCTGAAAATTATGTCCTAAAGCATGGCAATGATGCACCTCCTTTGCATAAGGGATCTTAACTAAACTGTTGAAAGTAAGATGACAAAGCAAGTAACCCTGCTCAGTTGTCTACTTTTAAGGCATTTCAGCATAAACATAGACCTGCTAGTAGCCTGCTTCAAACAGGATTAAGTTCACCATCACTCCATAAACTACCTTTGCTGGTGCCACCTTTTTTGCTGTGTCTTTGTTGATCAAAAGACCCTTGAGTAGGAGTAGAGTTTTCTGCTGTTCGCTTTATTGAAACTTCAAGAAATAACTACAATTCTTGAGTCTTCAAGAATTATAATAAATACAGGCAAGCCAAGATAATCAATTAACAATATAAGGTCAGAAACATGCTTAATAAATCAGTATTGTTTTTTATCTATTCAATTGTGTCCAATTCTCGGAGACAAGTCCTTGCAGTTTTCTTGGCAAGGTTTTTCAGAAGCAGTTTGTCATTGCCTGCTTCCTAGGGCATATCATAATGCTCTGGGGGCGGGCAGTGCAGCCATGAATATTTCCCTGACAAGAAATCTCACTTTTAGTATAAAGAAGCAGCAGCAATGTTTGGAAGTCCCAAACAAAATTTATAGCCAAAAGCAAGATGAATGTCATACAGAACACAGGTCTGGTCCAAAAGTGCTCCATGAACCTCAGATAAAATATTTGGTAATATTCCATTTGGCATTTGTATTTAATTTCCAATTATATACTTCCCATTAGCTATGCACTCATTAGAAGAAGTGTCAGAATTGCAGAGGTAACACCTTGAATGCTGTCAATAATCTGGCAAGAGCTGGGATCTACAAAAGGTAACCTTGAAGTATTAATTAACTTGATTTCTTTCAACATGTACAGAAGCATGAAGTCTGGAAAACAAGCCCTATTTGCCGAGAGACTGGGAGTTTCATTCTGCCTGATATTTTTGAAGGTTAACTGCTTACCTTGTTCATCAACAAACGTATGGGTTGACCTAATGCTTGTTAAATCCAAACTGCTAATGTTCAAATCTTGTTGGTAATCAAGGTAAGAACATAATCAATTATAAAATCTTGTCCTGAGATAGAATTTCCCTTCCCAGTAAAGCATACTGAATAGAAGTGGCAGGGAACAAATGTTATCTAATTTTAAGCACTTGCAAACTCTTCAAATTCTGCAGAGAAAAAACAAGCAGAACTTTAAATATATGTATCCACTTAAGTAAATTGTGTATGTATATTTACATACACGTTCCAGGGTACGTTTACTCCCTATTATTAATATAGTTTTTTGGGACTGGATAAGGATGGAAAAGAGCGAGAAATCTGCAGAAACAGAAGGAAAGGCTTAGACTTAGACAATCTGTGAAAAAGCCTCCAGAGGGAGATATACAGAGAGACCAGTTCTCTGGCAACTATATCCCAGACTTGGGATATAGGTATATGCATCTTGCTAAGCTATTTGACCATTATTTATTGACTAAATCAAAGTTGATGGGTTTATACAAGATACTACACTATAAACTGCAATTTGTGAGTCACAGTGGCCAGATGAAACAATACTATAAGCCTTTAACCAACTGCATAGTTTCCCATGATGTGTGAACCCACTTATTTTCTAAAAATCTCAAAAATGTCATATGGAACAACAGGGAAAAAAAAACATTTTATTAAAGTGAGTTGCTTCAGCACAGAAATAATGGAAAAGTTTCATATCAGGCTAAGACATAGGATGCTTTGTTTAGTTTTAAGATATTCATTCGTTCGTTCATTCAATTCATATGGCTGCCCATCTCAGACATGACTCTGGGTGGCTAATAGGGAATAAAAACATAATTAAACAATGTGTTGTGCAACTGCAGCTATTGCAATTAATAAACCAGACAACTATAGCTCACTCAAACCATGTTAAACAATCATAATATCTCTTATCCACCAGCCATTTTTATCAATGTTAAGCATTTAAAAAGGACTGGGATGATTCACATATCATTAGGCATTATTTGATTATTGAGATTAAATGCATAATGCAAAACAATTCAATTTACTGATGAGATTATGATCAGGACAGTTGGTCCTTACTCAGTCTGCTTTCCAAGTGGATGGGGTACTTAAGGTTTCTATCCTTCCACTGGGCAACTGTTTGCTGAACATGGAAGAGAAGGCAATCTATAAATTGATCAAGTCACTCACATAAAACAGAACAGTCTCTGTACTTTATTTGACATTCAGTGATACAAAAACACACTTTATGATATGAATTTACAAGTGCCTTATTGGGCTGTAATAGATTATCTCTTAATGTTGCAGACATTCAGTGGTAAAACAGAAGCATCCATCTATGGATTCCTGATAGCAGCAGCAACAAGCTGTCCACCATCTATTTGATATTGCAACATTCTTGAATACTGGAGAAAAAAATCAAGTGGAAGATCACTTCTCAAACTCAGCTGATGCTGCCAGGAGAAGCTACTTCCAGGGCAAGCAATGGACATCTAGTCTAACTATCAGAAGGGGAATCCATTCAATACCCTTTTTTTGCTAGGAATTACAGTAACCTGGAAACAACCCTGCTATTAGATCTCTTGGCTTAGTGCACTACAGTATGGATGTATATGCAGTGAACAAACCTTTGGCCAATCCCTCACATGTAATTTACACAACTTACAGGGTATTCAGGAAAACACAAGAACTGGAGCTGTTTAGTGTAAGTATAGCATTGGTTAGGAAACTGGGATCTTTCCCTATTTTCAATGGCAGACAAGCAGCAGAATAAGATGGGTGCTTATAATCCCTGAGGACTCCTTTTAAGAGAGACCACCAGACTGTACAGATGCCTCAAAAAAAACCACAAAACCCCAATAAGTAGGTATTTTTTTTCTCCTGCTTTAACTTTTACATCACTTATGCAGAACCAACCAGTTGATGTTCTTTCATGCAAGCATAGATATATTTTATTCCCTATGTCTTATTTATGACCTGACAGCTTTGTCTCTACTTCCATCCTAGCCTCAATTTGTGAGTTTTTGAGAATCAGGAGGCACATTCCAACCTTCACTGAGTGAATTCATAGGATCCTTATGAGTGGTCTTGGACAGAAGACTTTCAGGGGACACTTCCCAATTCATCCTATTGCTTTCCTTGTGAACAGGAAGAATTGTACTGTATTGGCTGGCTATACATTTCTCATTCCATAAAGGAACTGTCTTTACATGGTTCTGCCATGACTGCCACCCAACTGGACATTTTGGCATATTTAAGATTCTGCACTGCCTGCTTTTGGTGGCCTTTTGTCTTTCTGTCACTCCCGCTGCCATACTAAGCCTTTAATCACCAGACTGGCCAATCTGTTGCACCTTCTCCCTTCATCACAGGGGCCTTGGGGCTCAGTTTACTTGGATTTTATTAATGACCATGCCATGTGACAAAGGCTTGGACACTGATCTTTCTCAAGATGATTCCTTTCATCCTGCACAGCAAGACTCCAAAGACGACTCAGTTATTCAACTACCATATTTTCTGGCACTGATGGATGCCTAATCATCTCATTTGGATGTTAAATTCCAATTTTCCTTGGCACATCCCCCACAAGACAGTGGGGATGTTATTCTTGGGCCATATGTGAACTACCAGTAAAACAACTGGTCTGACTGGTTGTCTATGATACAAGAAATTGCTCATTCTTCTGCACACGTCAGTATTACAGGCACTGTGTGGCTACCACCCATGACAATTTGCCAGAAACACTCAGCTTCCCCTATCTTTGATGCCTCACATTTACTACAGGACATTGTAGGAGGACAGCCATGTTACTCTATGTTGGCAAAAAAATCATAAAGTGTTTGGTATCACCTTTTCCAACTAACAAATTTTCTTAAAAGTCATAAGTTTTTTGTGAGCTGCAGTTCACTTTGTCAGATGCATGGAGTGGCTAAATATCAATTTAATTAGGATTTAATGAGGGATGAGGCTAAAGAGAAGGAAGGGAATAACAGGTTGGTTATTCATATGCAGGTTCCAAGTGAGACAGATTACAAATACCTTATCAATTAACAACTGTAATGTGTCAAAAACCCATTGTGTTTCTTGAGAGCTTTGAGAATGTCTCACAGCCTAAGATCAATATCTGTTTTCTATCTTACCAGGCTGCAGGGCACTGAATAATGGATTTAAGACAGATCCCAATGTTAGAAATGTTAGTAAAAACTTCCTAAGAGTAACAGAGTTTGACAATGAAACCAATTATTCAGAGAGATAGCTTCACCTTCACTGGATCTGTTCAAGCAGAGATGGCACAGCTATCTGTTGGTCATATTTTAATTTTAATTTCTGCATTTAAGAAGGGGATTGTACTTGATGGCTGAAATGGTACGCTCTGATCCTATAATTCTAGTCAAGGGTTTGTAATACTTGAATTTTCTTTGCTCTTGCATTAGAACTGGGCTGGAATTATAAGATTGGTGACTTACAAGAACAGTTGTTTCTTAGGCCCTTTTTGCTACAGTGACACTCAAGTTTATTGATTGATTGATTCATCAAATTTATATGCCACCCATCTCACTGTGGCAGTGACTCTGCGCAGCTTAACAAAGACCATCAAAAATCCATACAAAAATTATACAAAGTTAAAAAGACGGGGAGAGCATCCTCAAGCCACCAACCACCCCCAGGGCTGCATACTACTACTAAATCCCCATGCTAGTTGACAGAGGTTGACAACAATCAACAGGTTGTTGATGCTTAACTTCCAACTCATCCTGATTAGCATAACCAGTGGTAACAAATGCTGGGAGATATGGTTCAGCAACATTTGGAGGCTACAAGACCCTGTCTGTGATTAAATCATTTGTGTCTTCCCAACCCAAGGATATTCATCCATCTTTACAAGGAAGTAAAGAGATCTGGAAGTTGCTAACCCTTTGGCATCTGAAAGAACCTTCCCTTTTACTGGTGTCACATCTATGTCTCATGAAGTCCTCCCACTGTTTAATTTAGAGCAGCTTCCCCAGTCTGGTACTCTCCAGATGTTTTGGAACATCAATTTCCAAAATTTCTGATCAGCCACTCAACAGGGTTTTTGAAAATTGTTGACCAAAGACATCTGGAAAGCATCACATTGGGAAAGACTTCATGTGCCCAATCTTATCCTTTAGATTCTGCCTAAATATGATCGAGATGATGATGAAGAAGAGAAATCCCCCTTTTCTACCAGAGTCATGTATTCCTTATGATATTGTATGCATACGTTCCAAGTGCCAAATTCAGTGTAGGATCTGTGAAATTTACCACCAAAGATTTTGAAGAAAAGAGGATTGATAAGTATAATTGTTAACAAATCCCGATAATCTTTGAAAAGCCTGAGCAGAAGTAATTGTGCTTATACATCCAGCCTTACTATGAGGGTTACAGCTTTGAAATCTTTCTTTCTAGGCTACAAAAATTAAAAGATATTTCAGAAAAAATGAAATTCTAATTTCTCCTTTGTATATTAGTCAGCAGGGATCTGTGCTTTTTAGAACAGACCAGAAAATTGCTAGTAACTATGGCTGCAATTTGCTACATAGACACACAAGCACACATTCTTTCAGTCACATATACTGTATTACATAAAGAAAACAGTGCCCTTACTTTGATTGGCCCAAATTGCTGCTCATCATTATACTGACAATGTCTTAGGCTTGGTAGTTGTTGTGTTGAGTCAGTTTTGTGCAACTGCAATTTCTGTAGCATGTTCAAAGATAGATATAGGTATAGGTATAGATATAGATATATAGATATAGATATATAGATATACACATACATACACACGCACACACCCATGTTCAGTAATAGGTCCCTTCATAAATGCATCAGCTACTTTCTAGCCCATTTTATGAGAAATAACATTATCAAGAATTCACTAATTGAATAAAAAATAGTGTATTTTAAACACTGCCTAGGGAACATGGGATTATTAATTACATAAAAGGTACTTTATTTCATATTCAACATTACATACTACTCCTTTTAGTCTTGCAACTGAGATTAAGATGTCATCTCCTACATTCCTTCAGTCCACTGTATCCAGGATTGTGTGTTTTTTAGATTGCCTATCTGGTGAATCAGACTCTGAACTGGAGAAGCAGGGCCTTACAGGTTCTGGCCTTGCAACTTGGGAGCTGGTGGGTTCTCAGCTCTCTCAAGATGGAGTACAGAAAGAACAGGACCTGTTGGAGAGTAAGACTGCAGGTCTGGAGCAGTCAGGTAATCAGGCCCTTACTGCAGAACCACAGCAGCAGGTGGAGTCACCAGACCTAAGGTATCAGCAGGAAAAGATCCTTAGTCCTCACACATGCAGAAAGATCCTATGAGTAGGACAGAAATGTTTGATCAGGCTTCTTGAAATAAAAAGACATGACTTTGGAAAATAGGAATGCCTGAGTTAGTGTTATTAAAAAAGGGCTTAGGAGGCAGACTTTTGTTGGCAAATGACTTTCCATCTCAGGCCTTTCTAAATATGTATTGCTTCCAGTTTCCTAACTGACCTTTGGATTCGTGACTACAGTAAGCTCTGATTCCCGGTTCTTGGATCTAGCTGCCCAGACCTGAAGTAAGAAAGTTTGTTTTTTCTCAGCAATACAGTCACTGGAGTGAGATTTATAGTTACTATGAGGAGCCCTTCCCTATGTCTCGCCTCCCACATGTGTAATTGTTGGCACACGATACCAACAAAGAATGTATTCTGTTAGGTCAGTAGTCCTAAGATTATCAGCTGATTCTTCTCCCTCTATAAAGGACACATCAAGCTCTTATGACTAAAAACTGCTCAAAATTTGCTCAAAAGGTAATTGTCTGGTGACAAATGAACTTCTAGGAATTAGAAATAAATGATTTTCTTTTTCTTTTTTTTTTTACAGAAAATGTGCATAGTTCTTGCCTGCTTAGGAAAAGGAAGAACACTTATGAAAACAGACAAATTTATGCATACATTCTTTTTTTTAAAATTCCTAATAGAGTGTGCATTCTATGTTTAGAACTGTAAGAAAACCGTGGTTCCTTTTTATAAGATGAAAAATAAATTTCATTGTGGTAGGATCAGCATTTCAAAACATTTAAATTCACACTATATAATAGCATGATTGCTGTGTATAGTTGCATGATAAATCTCCAGTTCTTAGATTTATCGTATGGCATAGCAGTTCGGTGTTCATGCTGATTTTTCTTGCAGGGAAATCCTTGTGAGGTCCAGCAGCCAGATGTGTAGACTATTTAGCTGTGACAAGTCACGTTGCTCAGGGTGCACCACAAGGGGCTAGTCTACATTGCACCGAGTTGGGCTGAGAGAGAGTGACTGGCCCAAGGTCACCCAACCGGCTTTCATGCCTAAGGAGGGACAAGAACTCTGTTTCCTGGTTTCTAGCCTGTTGCCTTAACCACTAGACCAAACTGGTTGTCAGATCTTAGATGCCTGTTGTTGATTTAAGGATGTCACAGCTAAATGGAATTTTAATTGGAATTAAGAAAATATAATTAACAGTAATCCTGTTGGCATGAATGGGAAGGGACTCACTCCCATCAGTTATTGGAAATGGCTGGTTTAGGTGAAAATTCACCACAAAACCTGTTTTATGGATGAGGAATGAACAAGTATTGACTTCTGTTTTGCTAATTATTTGAACTTGAGGTTAGTGTACCTGGACTGCAAATATCTGTACAGCCACTAGATGGGAGTGAAGAGTTTTCTGAATCTGGAAATTGTCTGGATTTTTGCAGCCCAGATTTGGCAGTCCACCTGATCTATATTGATCAGTGAAGTGGTCAAGTTTGAGATTCTCATTAAAATTATTCAGAAAGGTCTAAAAAGTTTTCCTGAAAGGGAAATGGGGCAAAAAATAAAATTCTAGGTAGAACCTCATTTTAAAGTAAGCCCTGCTGTATTCTAAACAAGCATAGCAAGGAGCAAATTAAGAACTAGAATAAATAATGGAAAATGAGGGGAATATTTTGTAAGGTTGTGCAGACCTTCAAGAGGGCACTGTTTCATCAAATAAAGAGCCCCTTCAAAATAAAGCCACAAAGTAATTCTCCATGTGTAAAAAGTGGAGTGAAACAGCCATTCCACCTTTGTTCACAAAGGGCATTGCATCTCCAGGAAATGCCTCATTCCATGAGATCCTGGCTGATCTGCACGGACCTAATGTTTTGCTTATATTGTGATTCATGGGTGTGTGAGGCTTTTTTTTCTGCTTTGTGGTAACTGTGGGTGCACATGGTTTGATTTGTCCTATGTTGTCATATTCTTACATGGTGTACAGTTGTTTTGTCTCTATATACATGTGTGAATTTCTCCATCAATCATCGCTCTGCCTTCCATGAAACAGGTACCTTGGTGGGTTTTGTGAGGGCAAATATGGGATTTGGCATTTGTTACTAGTTTCTGTGAAATGGTCTCATAAAATCATTTTTAAGTATGGACATCACCTCTGTCTTGCAGTTATACTTTTGGGTAAGTTACTTTTCCTTTAGCCTCGCCATTTGTTTTTCTTGTAATTAAATATTCCTTTATTAAAAAAAAAATCAAACACCATTTCATAAGGATATCCTGAATGCTGTTTCAAATTCCAAATTTTGTCACAAAATTCTGGAGTATCTTTGCTATACTGTAGACTGTACTGGACAATTCAGCAAAACACTGCATGCCAATGACACATTCAGTGATCCTGCTTGGAGGGAGGGAAGACTTTCAGTAGCCCTTGAACTTAGCAGCCATAGCTAATGAGCTGAAGGAAAGAATTAGTTAGTGCTGTGCGCTTAAATCAGCCACTAAAGGATCCAAGTAATTCTGGTATTTTGTTCCTATAAACTTGTACAACTTTCTGCAGGTTAACCCTTTCTTTGATTTCAGCTTATACAAAGCATTTCTCAGTGTCACCTGTGATCTGTGATGCAAAGCCATCTAAACTGGCATTGCAAATCCTTGCAGGGTGGTTTCCCTGTTGGTCTTTGGGCCTTTTCCTGCTTGTACCTCATCATGGTTACAAACATGCCCAAGCAACATCTTCTCTTTTCTGATGGGTCTTCATGACATTGCCTTCATCACATCCTCAACCCATGAGTAGACAGCTTCTGTCAATTTAGCGATACTGTTAAAGTAGCACTTGACCTCTTAATCTGATAGCATCTGGCAGCAGTTATAACGAATGTAAAATCTGATGTGTTATTGGCAGATTCACATGATCCAGAGTGGGTAGAATCAACTGGGTACTTACTGGATGTTTTAAGCTGATGCTGACATACCCCAACCATGTCTGATCATCCTTTTTGCCTGTTATTCCTCCCTGTGCCTCACTTTCAGTGGTTTCTGAGGACACAGTGAGTTGCCCTCTTACCTCAGCCAATTCTCCACTGGAGTAAGAGAGACTAGCGTGGTAGACAGTTGCAGAGGCTGCAGCACAGGTTGTAGTTTCATTCAGTAGCACTCAGCAGAGGGGTGTGGCAAGGATACCCTTGGAGAAAGGAAGGAAGGAAATGTGAGCAGGAATGGGGTCTATCTGGCAGCACTGAGGACGGGGGAAGGATAGGCTTCCAAGCAGATGTTTTATCACAGTAGCCTTGCCTACACCAGAGATAAAGCTGAGAAGAGGTGAGGCTCCTCACCCCATCCACCTTGAGCTAAAAGAGTGAGCAAGACCAATTTTCCTCACTGAATGGAGGACAAAAGGGAAGCGCACAATGCTGAAATTGTACAATGAAATGATGTTCAAAAAGGCCACTTGTTGGGGAAGTCAACCTTTGTGAACCTTGTACATTCATGGGCATGTGTGATGTGTGAAACAGCTGCTTTTGTGATCAAAGTCATTTCCCTGTGTTAGCCACCTTCTATCTGGAGACAGGTACAAAAGCTCAAAGTTATTAGAGGCCACCTCATTCCCACAGTAACTGGAGATGTTTTCCTGCTGGCTGGTAATGTCTGGAGTGGGAGGACTGTGAATCCACAGGGTTAAACCAGTCAGTTTTCCTTACTCATCTTGCTGTACATAATCCATAGTAGTACTTGGCAGTGATCTCAACAGATGCAATCAAAACAGGATATGGACTGGCAATGGGATTAACAAGCTTCATGTTGGTATAATTTTCCACTGATTCAAGAAGAAGCTGACAGGACTTTGACTCAACAGTGGGGAAAAGGCCCACATGTTTTCAGAATGCATAGTTTAGGATAATCCTACAAAGAAACCACTTTATCAGGTTTTAAAATCAAGAGCCGTGTTCACTTACTCCTACTAGTTCTTCCCATGGCCTGGGGAAAAAAGCTTCTATATTTAAAATGCAGTGGTGCAGGCAGTTATGTGTGCCCCAAGAACTGCACATGTTACACCTCTGCATTGGCTGCCAGTCTGCTTTCAGGTTCGATTCAAGGTGCTGGTTATGACCTTTAAAGCCCTACATGGCATGGGATCAGGTTATTTGAGGGACTGCCTCTCCCTGGTTACATCTACCTGTCCCATCAGGTCTGACAAGAGTAGGGCTACCAGATATCTGAACAAGCAAAGGAGGACATGGATAATTGGAAAGGAGGGCAGATGGGGGGAAAGGAGGACACAACAACTGATTTTTTAAACTTTCTTGGCATCTGTGACATAAATTACAGCTTTTTGTTGTTTATTCGTTTAGTCGCTTCCAACTCTTCGTGACTTCATGGACCAGCCCACGCCAGAGCTTCCTATCGGTCGTCAACACCCCCAGCTCCCCCAGGGACGGGTCCGTCACCTCTAGAATAACATCCATCCATCTTGCCCTTGGTCGGCCCCTCTTCCTTTTGCCTTCCACTCTCCCTAGCATCAGCATCTTCTCCAGGGTGTCCTGTCTTCTCATTATGTGGCCAAAGTATTTCAGTTTTGCCTTTAATATCATTCCCTCAAGTGAGCAGTCTGGCTTTATTTCCTGGAGGATGGACTGGTTTGATCTTCTTGCAGTCCAAGGCACTCTCAGAATTTTCCTCCAACATCACAGTTCAAAAGCATCGATCTTCCTTCTCTCACCCTTCCTTATGGTCCAGCTCTCGCAGCCATATGTTACTACAGGGAACACCATTGCTTTAACTATGCGGGCCTTTGTTGTCAGTGTGATGTCTCTGCTCTTAACTATTTTATCGAGATTTGTCATTGCTCTTCTCCCAAGGATTAAGCGTCTTCTGATTTCCTGACTGCAGTCAGCATCCACAGTAATCTTCGCACCTAGAAATACAAAGTCTTTCACTGCTTCTACATTTTCTCCCTCTATTTGCCAGTTATCAATCAAGCTGGTTGCCATAATCTTGGTTTTTCTGAGGTTTAGCTGCAAGCCAGCTTTTGCACTTTCTTCTTTCACCTTCATCATAAGGCTCCTCAGTTCCTCTTTGCTTTCAGCCATCAAAGTGGTATCATCTGCATATCTGAGATTGTTAATGTTTCTTCCAGAGATTTTAACTCCAGCCTTGGATTCCTCAAGCCCAGCATGTCGCATGATGTGTTCTGCGTACAAGTTGAATAGGTAGGGTGAGAGTATACAGCCCTGCCGTACTCCTTTCCCAATCTTAAACCAGTCCGTTGTTCCGTGGTCTGTTCTTACTGTTGCTACTTGGTCGTTATACAGATTCTTCAGGAGGCAGACAAGATGGCTTGGTATCCCCATACCACTAAGAGCTTGCCACAATTTGTTATGGTCCACACAGTCAAAGGCTTTAGAATAGTCAATAAAACAGAAATAGATGTTTTTCTGAAACTCCCTGGCTTTTTCCATTATCCAGCGGATATTGGCAATTTGGCCCCTAGTTCCTCTGCCTTTTCTAAACCCAGCTTGTACATCTGGCAATTCTCGCTCCATGAATTGCTGAAGTCTACCTTGCAGGATCTTGAGCATTACCTTACTGGCATGTGAAATGAGTGCCACTGTTCGATAGTTTGAACATTCTTTAGTGTTTCCCTTTTTTGGTATGGGGATATAAGTTGATTTTTTCCAGTCTGATGGCCTTGTGTTTTCCAAATTTGCTGGCATATAGCATGCATTACCTTGACAGCATCATCTTGCAAGATTTTGAACAGTTCAGCTGGGATGCCGTTGTCTCCTGCTGCCTTGTTATTAGCAATGCTTCTTAAGGCCCATTCAACCTCACTCTTCAGGATGTCTGGCTCTAGCTCACTGACCACACCGTCAAAGCTATCCCCGATATTGTTATCCTTCCTATACAGGTCTTCTGTATATTCTTGCCACCTTTTCTTGATCTCTTCTTCTTCTGTTAGGTCCTTGCCATCTTTGTTTTTGATCATACCTATTTTGGCCTGGAATTTACCTCCAATGGTTCTAATTTTCTGGAAGAGGTCTCTTCTCCTTCCTATTCTATTGTCTTCTTCCACTTCCGCGCATTGCTTGTTTAAAAATAATTCCTTATCTCTTCTGGCTAACCTCTGGAATTTTGCATGTAATTGGGCATATCTCCCCCTATCGCTGTTGCCTTTTGCTTTCCTTCTTTCTTGGCCTACTTCTAGTGTCTCAGCAGACAGCCGTTTTGCCTTCTTGGTTTTCTCTTTCTTTGGGATGTATTTTGTTGCCGCCTCCTGAACAATGTTGCGAACTTCTGTCCATAGTTCTTCCGGGACCCTATCTACTAAGTCCAGTCCCATAAATCTATTCTTCACCTCCACTGCATATTCCTTAGGAATATTAGTGAGCTCATATCTAGCTGATCTGTGGGTTTTCCCTAATCTCTTTAGTCTGATCCTAAATTGTGCAAGAAGAAGTTCATGATCTGAACTACAGTCAGCTCCAGGTCTTGTTTTTACTGACTGTATAGATGTCCGCCACCTTTGGCTGCAAAGGATGTAGTCACTTTTCCAGCATCAGAAAGACTGGTTTTTCAACTGCAATATTTTTCCAACAAATCTTTATTCTTAAGAACATATGCTAGCGATAATATAGAGTTGATGGCAACACGCTTTTCAAACTTCAGCATAGAAATGCATGACGAGTCAAGTGATCTACAGCGTTCAGTGATCATAGACTTGAAGAGGCTGGATGGAAGCATCACCTTGATTTGCATTCAGCATACTTTCGCATCCAACTGGTAAGCCTGCTCAGAAAGGAGTGTGAGGATGGGATCTCTGGTGACCCCTCATCCATTGTTTCATAAACCCCCTGAGAGTTATGGCCAACATTCTGAGAAGCAGTAGACTGACCTAAAACTGGATTGAGTAGTTTCTGATAATTAGTATGTTGCAGAAAGCCAGCGATTGTCTTAGCATGTTATATGAACCTGGCCATTACTTTAAGCCATGATACAGCTTTTTACTTTGAGCAAATCATACTATATGAACTCAGTACAGTCCCTACTTGGATTGTGTCAACTAGGCAACATGTTCTTTAGTCGCACATGAAAACTGCAGTAACCCAGATGGGAGAGAGACATAAAAGGCATTTGGGAAATAACTGAATGATGCTGATGTAGAAGTAACAACAGTTATTTCTAACAAAACTGGGTGTCATACTAAAGCCAGATATGATAACATATCTGGCTTTAGGAAAAACAGGACTTTGAATTGACCACAGATCATCTTAGATTTTCAATTTTTAACAAAAGTAGTAAAAAAAGATGTTTGGATTTTCTACTAAATTATGTTGCTGAGATGAACACCATAGCAGGAGACAGATTACATTTGAAGGAACCAAGCTTTTAAATATATTTTCACTTTTCTACTTGGCAGACAATAAAATCGGTGTTATCTTCTTTTTTTTATGTTTATCATATGCAACGGGTAGAGACGTAAAATGTACAAAAGATTTTAGTAAATGTGCATTGTAAAATGTATCTTGAGATAACTAAATGTTTACTGGATCCAAATGTTTTATTTTACTACTGCAACATTTAACTCAGAATTAGATAAAATAAAAAAATGAAAACACATTGACAGACTAAGGAGGACCCCCTCCCCACAGAAAATCCCCAGGGATTAAATATTGCACAAGTTCTCCTTCATACAAGTATTTAAAGGAAAAATGAGAATTCTTTTTCTCCCATGCTACCTGATTTAACTGTGAATAATCTATAAGCAACATTAAAGGCAATATATGTGCAGATTTAACTGATCTTTTTCAAGTGACTAAGGTTTGTTTGAGAGCCAGTTTGGTGTACGCGTTAAGGCACCAGACTAGAAATTGGGAGACTGTGAGTTCTAGTCCTGCCTTAGGCACAAAGCCAGCTGGGTGATCTTGGGCCAGTCATTCTCTCTCAGCCCTAGGAAGCAGGCAGTGGCAAACCACTTCTGAAATCTTGCCAAGAAAACTGCAGGGACTTGTCCAGGCAGTCTCCAAGAATCGGCCATGACTGAATGGATTTTTTTTTTAAAAAGGTAGTTTAACTGGAGGAGCCAGACTATTGCTCACATAGAGATTTTTTTCAGTCTTCCTCCCCTGCAGCCCCCTAGGTCTCCCACTCTCCAAGAAGTCTTTTCAGAGGTTTTGGAAAAGCTACAGCGGTGTTTTTCAAACTTGGCAACTTTAAGATGTGGGGACTTCAACCCCCAGAATTCTCCAGCCAGCATGCTGGCTAGGGAATTCTGGGATTTGAAGTCCAGACATCTTAAAGTTGCCAAGTTTGAAAAACACTGAGCCACAGGGTTTATTCAGTCAAGACCTTTTGATCATATAACCACTGGAGTCTGCGCTCGTGTATATATATTTCACCAAAACATATTTTTTTTAGAAAAACAGAGGGGTGTCAGAAGCTGTTGCTGTGCTGCACAGCAACATTTTGGTCCTGCTGCACAGTATCAAACTTTAGCCTTACTCATAATTAGCAGGAGAAACCTCGAGTAGCAGCTGCAGATAGCAAGTAATTTTATCAAGCAACTCAAAATGTATTTTAAAATGTATAAAAGGCAGGTATAAAAGAAAACCACCAAGCATGAAAAGTGAAGCATATACATACTGCACTTTCGGGGACCAAATTACAGGAACCAAAACTAAGAACAAGGAAATGGCCACCATTCCAAAGGCAACTGGTAAACAAACCTGTAAAATATAAACAGAGTTAAGAGACTAGGAATCTAATAGATGAACAAGCAAGGAAGAAATGCAAATAAATAAATAAATAAAATTTCATATTCTGGACGTGAATCAAGTTTAAGCACAATCTTGCCAGCGGTGCACTACACAAAATGTTTCTTATGGATTTTCTGAGTACATTCAATCAGCTTACGGTCACTAGGGAAACCATAAATAACCATGGAGACGCTTTCCTTAAATGTGAGGCTTAAGCAATCATCTAACAATAATTTGCTTGAACTCACTCAGTCTTGCACAGAGTCACTAATGTATAGGACATCACTGTTAAACTGACAATTTTTTTTAAAAGGTGAATTTTGTGAATGCAAAATCAGCATTGCCTCTGAAGTTCTTCTTCCACATTGTCTACCATCTAAACAGAATTTACTCATTGTACAACGCACATTAAAGCAAGGTTGGATGTGCTTCTCAGAATCAGGCAAGATGTAGGGAACCACAGACAGGTGCATCACTGAAAGCCATGGTTTATTTGGTTTCTACAAAATGCTATCCATAAACCATTGTTTGCAAAGCAGAGCGGCAGAGTTCATGCAACATGCAAAGCTGTAATGTGGTATAATGGTTATGGGAATAACTCTGGAGACAGGTGGGTGAGCTACAGACTGGACAACTGGTGCATTTGTCAACATTTGTCCCAGTGGCATACATAGTGGACCTCAATAAGGGTCTACTCTTACCTATGAATGCATTGGCAAAGAAAGGAAGCAAAGCATTTTACTGCCCTGAATTCTGCAGCTTTTAAGCCTTTGCCCTCCCAGCCAAAGGCACCAGTAGATTGCTTTAGGGAGCAAAGTGCAGTGAAGTAGGACAAGGACAGCGTAAATTTCCCTCCTCCATTTGTCCACATGCAGCATTTTGTGTAAAGAATGGGCTTCCTTCATCCTGATGATCTGTGCTAAGACGACAAACCTGTATTTTACCCAGAAACACACACTTACTATAATCCATGTAGCAATTCAGCTGTCATACTTTAAGGGACTTTCTATTCCAGGGCACAGGAACAGTAGCCTAAGCACCCAGCTATTCCAAGATAATATTTAGGCAGGGTTCACTAACATGCTAAGCCTTTACCAAGCAAATCACATGTTGGCCCTGCGAGGTAGTCCAGACAAGCAGCACAACCAGGAGTACTAGCTCTGTCTTTATTGTGAGGCTACATTAACAGAATCTTGCAAGACTGAAAGTATTTCTCTCCTCCTTTCCTTTTACTCTCCAGAAAACTAGGGAAGGTCCTTCTGAAATGTTTCCCATGCCTGCCCTCCTTCTGTGGGCTGAGATACCTTTTACACACCAGTTGTCCAGTCTGCAGCTCTCCCTCCTGTCTCCCAAGGTCATTCCCACAGGCCATTATACCACATTATGGCTTTGCATGTTGCATGAACTCTGCCACTCTGCTTTGCAAACCAGAGTTTATGGATAGCCTTTTGTAGACACCAAATAAACCGTGGCTTTAAGTGATGCATGAATCCAATCTATGTCTCACTGCAAGCTGATCCTGCCTAGATCAATTACAATGTCGTGACTGCTACTTCTGATGTGGTTGCCCATTAAGAGAGCCTCCCAAAGAGGACCCCTGCAGAGCACCCACACCCTTCTCATGCAGGGAGACTGATTGAATAGGAAGAGACACAACTCTCTAAGGATTAACTGTGGAGGATTCAGGACTATAGATGAAGCATTTCTACTTCTGGACTATCTGCTTGTAACTGAATGGTATTTTGCCTACAGCACCCTTACTCCTTCTTCCTATTGTAACTGAGTTAAAAAATACTGTAAGATCTATCTCTGTCTTAGCACTA
The DNA here is from genome assembly GCF_035149785.1 of Candoia aspera. Classification (NCBI taxonomy): domain Eukaryota; kingdom Metazoa; phylum Chordata; class Lepidosauria; order Squamata; family Candoiidae; genus Candoia; species Candoia aspera. The sequence continues at coordinate 181,434,080 of NC_086155.1, forward strand.
CGATTTGCTGGATGGTTTCCATGTTTGCATAGGACTGCTTTCCTATGATCCACTGCTCTATTTCATGCCTATTCTTTGTTGCCTCTCCATCAGCATTTCTACTGGAATGATTTTCAGGATACATGGACAGGACTTCCACATCATTCCAGCCCATTCTTTCTGGACTGATATGCCTGTTACTGTAATTTTGACAGTGGAGCAATGCAATAGAGACAACGTGAAAAGTTCATTAGAAACCTCAGAAGTCACAGGCGTGTCATATTGGCAAACATCAGATAGTACTGTTGTGCTTCTCAGATCCAGTCAGAGTTATACTATGTTTCAAGAGAAAGCATTGTTCAAAAGAGAGAAATCAGTACTACTTGGAACTGACTTGCTTATATTTATTTCTGTGTTTCAAACAAGCCATGCTTAGCTATGCAGTCTCTCCGCATACTGAGTTGCACGTGTATCATTTTGCTTCAGACACAGAAACAAATGTATGTAGATCATGACATAGGCTACTAGCACATGTCAGCTCCATATATATTTTTCCTATCTAGAAGGAATGTCTGAAAGTGGGTTAGAAGTACAGGTCGTTCACGACTTATGACCACAATTGGGACAATTCTGTTGTCAGTTGCAGCAACCCTTCTTTCTTGACTTAATAAAGAATTCTGGTACTATGAGTCTGGAACGTAATTCAAACATGGGTTGCTATTTGAGCGAGAGTGAGCCTCTAAGAACCAGCAATCAGGCCATGAAGGAAGCAGAACTTTCCTCCTTCAATACATTACTCTGCTCTTCTCTGTGCATGGGCTATTCTGTCTGCTTCTCTTTCATGGAATTTTTTGAAGAAAGAAGATGGATGACAAGGCCAATTTCAGTCTGAAAGTTCTGATGCTGGGGAGCCCCCATAAAATTCTTAAAATGAGGAAGGACAATTAAGGCATAAAAGCTTCAGCTAGAAGCATCCATGATCTCTTGCTAACATTACAAATAATTGCAGGTGTACCGATTTTCCTAGATAGGTACTATACATCTTTTATTTATAAATATTAAGATTATGCAAGACATATCAGCTCAATTAGTTTAGTAAACATACACTGTACGTTTGAAGATAGCAGGGTGAACTACAGTAGCTCAGTGGAAGAACAAATGATCTCTGCAGAGTATCACAGGTTCAATTCCTGGCATTTCAGTCCAAAGAATCAGCTAGTAGGGGATGGAAAATCCTGAGAACCTGGAGACTTGTAATTGCCAATCAAAATAAACACTGCTGGAATAAGATTGTGGTGTGATCTGATTCCGTATAAAGTAGCTTCCTTTGTTCATCTATTCCACTGGGAACTGGGTCTGCTTAGGGCGAACCGTCTCTTCAGAGATTGCCAGACCCATGCATTACATATAACAGGATGCAGTTAGAAAACCTAGTTACACATTTCCATTTCTTTCAATGTACCTTGTATGGCCTGTGTAGATTAGGCTCTCGATATCGGAGGACAATGAGGCTAGCGCACGTTAGTCCAGTCATGAGCCAAATGGAGAATCCAAAATAATTCATTAAAGCAGTTAGATCTGATGAAATGAGAAAGGTAGTTGCAATAATGGTGGACAAAATCATGGCTGGTGCTGGAGTAAAACGGTGGACATTAAGCATGGATACTATGATAGGTAAGTGTCCAGATTGACTTGCAGCGTAGCTCAACCGTCCAAGGGTGAACATGCTGCCGTTGAGGGCACCAAATATAGAAACAGCCACAGATACAGGAATTATCCAAGCAAATGAAGGGATCACTCTCTCAGCCCACGTGACTGCTACAACAACTGAAAGGAAATATCAGCATTGTTAGCAGATTATTTGTAAAGGCTAAACAGCTTTCCTTAACAGATATATCACACACAGCTTGATATATTAATGAACCTTAATATGCTTTAGTGAACTTTGGAGAACAAATAAGGTTTGGCTCCAGAATACCGAAGCAACGTTGTTTGGAGTCCCAAGGCTGGATATAGCTCAGTAGTCCTTTGCCTTTTAATAGCTGTACAGAAAGTGGTGCTGACAGCAGGTAACCACCATTAGGTAATCTTGCTGGAAGGGAGACCATCAGGAAATCCCACGTCTGGTCATTAGACTGGCAAATTTAAAAAAAAAAAATCCATCCCAGAAGGAGGCAATGGCAAAACACTTCCATATTGTTATCAACAAAACAACTTGTATGCAGCTCTGTGTTTACCAAGAGTCATATGTGAGTTGTGGGAAATTTTCATTACAGAATTTCTACCAGATGTTGTCCTGGAGAAAGATGAAGCATCTGCTAGAATTCTGTATACTTCAGCTAATAATGGCAATGGAACATGATGGCAAAGAGAATGGTGCAACCGGAAGATATAAAACTTATATATTACAGAGCAAACAGAAATAAAAAGGCTACAGCTGTTTTGTAAAACCTTCAGCTGGACTAATAAGATCTTTAATAAAGCACCCACAAATACATTTTTTTTAAAAATCCACTATACTGACATGAAGTTTGCTGATCCCTAAACTGCCTCTCTTCTGGCTCATTATCAAACATGCACAGGATAGGCAAAGCAATTACTTTAATCATTTGACTTTGCTGCCCCCCCCCAACATAACTCCAGTCAGTGGGAAAAGCATTTGTCAATCACACGCGCACACACGCAGCAGGAATGGGGCCTGGATGGCATCTCGTGGCTCATTTCTGTGCCGTTTTCCATTCTTTCCAAAAAGATCTATGTGTTGAATAAAGATCAGAGAAAAACAGAAAATCAAAAGAAAATCATTAAGGGAGTCCCAGGCAGCATACACAGCAGCTCTATATAGAATAGTGTTTCTCAACCATAGCAACTTTAAGCTGTGTGGACTTCAAGTTCCAGAATTCCTCAGCCAGCCATACTGGCTGGGGAATTCTGGGAGTTGAAGTCCACACAGCTTAACGTTACTAAGGCTGAGAAACACTGCTATAGAATATACCACCCCTGCCTTGCCTGTCTGTATATAGATAACAAATGCCACTCCCAGATTCCTCTGGGCTCTGTTTGGGAAGCAATGAAGGAATGAAGCCTTGTCATTTCAACATTCGGCCATTTCACCCTTACGCTGGATCAGTGAAGGCAAGCAAGTTAAAGCACTTACAGCACCGCTGGCTGAACAGTTTAGTGCTACAGTGCAATTCTGAAAGACCACCTTTTAAATTTACCACCCACCATTTTGTTGAGGATGCAGAATGATGACCACCACATGTCCAGACCACCTGTCTACAGAGATGTGTGCCTGTGGCAGGAAACCATTACACCCAGCTGGAACAGGATTAGCAATAGAACACAAAAGGAATCCCAGTGCTAAAAACTCACACCTCTGCATTTCTGGTACCTCTGGTGCAACCTTGTTCTATGCAGCCATTCAGGGATACACCAGCAGAATGGTGGTAGGCCAGTCTGACTGAGACTGTAGGGGAGGAGGCATGTCCCCATCAGCCTGAAGGGGCTTAATCAGCATGTCTCTGCTCCCACTGGCAGCTGGTCACCTGACTTTACCTCCAGTGGAGTGGGTGGCCAAATGTAGCAGGCTTTACAGCAGCTGTCGTTGCACTGTGTTGTTATAGCCAAGAACAATTTAAGCCTGCCTCACGGGCTGAAAGCAATGTCACAGGGATGCAGCCAGAAGAGTATTTGTGCCACAGTTCAGTGCAAGTGGGGACATGGCCTCTGATTCATCTGAGCTTGTCTAGTGACTTCTTTGTTATATCAATTATAGGCATTCTAATTATCCTTTTTGAATCAAGAATACAGACACCCCAGCCATACCTGAGGAAACAATTTCCTTTGGCGTCAAAACTGTCAGATATGAAATGTTTACCAGCAAATAGAAAATGATGACTAAAGGAAGTGCAGTTATCACAGTCCAAAGAATGTTTCTGCTGGGGTTTTTAACCTCCTCTGGAAGACACAAAATAGAAATCACTCCAGCATATCCATTCATATAGCAAGAAAATGTACGATCCTAATTATTTACTAAAACCACTACAATTTGCTTTCTGTAATTTTTCCCAAACAAAAAGGCTTCCTGCTGCCCCCACTTCCATTCCTCAGGCCCTTAAAAGCAGTTTGAAAATAACCCAGAATCATCTTCAGAGTCACGAAATTAGAAATGCTGTGAACAAGAAGCAATGATCCAACTCCATGAATTTACTGTTTTTAGTCATTACTGGTTTTGTTGTAATGGTTTAAATTGATTTTAAATCAAACATCAACATCAACAACTTGTCACTGCTTTCTATGTTCCTCTGGCAGGAAAAGTGGTACAGGAAATAAATGAAGAAACCAATTTAAACATCTAAATGGTTTCTGACACAAGGCATTTCTGTTATATTATTGATTTATCAGATGTTTTGGCTACTTCAACCTGATCAACTCAAAGCAGCTGATAAAAGTCAAAATACAATCCACAACACCTAGGGAAAAAACCCACAAAAACCCACAATGAAAGCTAACAGAATGGCCTGTGTTCTGGGATGTGGCCCTTGTGTTTTATGGAATTGATCTACAGTTATGATGTTATCAGTAATATCTACTTATTCTTCAGAAGATTGACCCTGCCAGAAAAGAACTGAACCAATCCAGTCCTGAAGATATCCAGAAAAAACAAAGAGCAAATTCAGTTGCTGTCATATTTACATTCCATGGATTTCTTCAGTCTTCCTTGCAATAGTTATAATCAGGTGCAAATCACAGGATGGGTTTCACATCTCTTTGGAATGTTCTAAGTATGGGTATGTCGCTCTGCATAACAAACACTCTCTTCCAACAACCTAAGAGATGGCTTTATACATGGACTTCACCAGATGGACAACACCGAAATCAGATTGACTACATCCTTTGCAGCCAAAGGTGGTGGACATCTATACAGTTGGTAAAAACAAGACCTGGAGCTGACTGTAGTTCAGATCACGAACTTCTTCTTGCACAATTTAGGATCAGATTAAAGAGATTAGGGAAGACCCACAGATCAGCTAGATATGAGCTCACTAATATTGATAAGGAATATGCAGTGGAGGTGAAGAATAGATTTAAGGGACTGGACTTAGTAGATAGGGTCCCGGAAGAACTATGGACAGAAGTTTGCAACATTGTTCAGGAGGCAGCACAAAATACATCCCAAAGAAAGAAAAAACCAAGAAGGCAAAATGGCTGTCTGCTGAGACACTAGAAGTAGCCCAAGAAAGAAGGAAAGCAAAAGGCAACAGTGATAGGGGGAGATATGCCCAATTAAATGCAAAATTCCAGAGGTTAGCCAGAAGAGATAAGGAATTATTTTTAAACAAGCAATGCGCGGAAGTGGAAGAAGACAATAGAATAGGAAGGACAAGAGACCTCTTCCAGAAAATTAGAAACATCAGAGGTAAATTCCAGACAAAAATGGGTATGATCAAAAACAAAGATGGCAAGGACCTAACAGAAGAAGAAGAGATCAAGAAAAGGTGGCAAGAATATACAGAAGACCTGTATAGGAAGGATAACAATATCGGGGATAGCTTTGACGGTGTGGTCAGTGAGCTAGAGCCAGACATCCTGAAGAGTGAGGTTGAATGGGCCTTAAGAAGCATTGCTAATAACAAGTCAGCAGGAGACGGCATCCCAGCTGAACTGTTCAAAATCTTGCAAGATGATGCTGTCAAGGTAATGCATGCTATATGCCAGCAAATTTGGAAAACACAAGAATGGCCATCAGACTGGAAAAAATCAACTTATATCCCCATACCAAAAAAGGGAAACACTAAAGAATGTTCAAACTATCAAACAGTGGCACTCATTTCACATGCCAGTAAGGTAATGCTCAAGATCCTGCAAGGTAGGCTTCAGCAATTCATGGAGCGAGAATTGCCAGATGTACAAGCTGGGTTTAGAAAAGGCAGAGGAACTAGGGGCCAAATTGCCAATATCCGCTGGATAATGGAAAAAGCCAGGGAGTTTCAGAAAAACATCTATTTCTGTTTTATTGACTATTCTAAAGCCTTTGACTGTGTGGACCATAACAAATTGTGGCAAGCTCTTAGTGGTATGGGGATACCAAGCCATCTTGTCTGCCTCCTGAAGAATCTGTAGCAACAGTAAGTAGCAACAGTAAGAACAGACCACGGAACAACGGACTGGTTTAAGATTGGGAAAGGAGTACGGCAGGGCTGTATACTCTCACCCTACCTATTCAACTTGTACGCAGAACACATCATGCGACATGCTGGGCTTGAGGAATCCAAGGCTGGAGTTAAAATCTCTGGAAGAAACATTAACAATCTCAGATATGCAGATGATACCACTCTGATGGCTGAAAGTGAAGAGGAACTGAGGAGCCTTATGATGAAGGTGAAAGAAGAAAGTGCAAAAGCTGGCTTGCAGCTAAACCTCAAAAAAACCAAGATTATGGCAACCAGCTTGATTGATAACTGGCAAATAGAGGGAGAAAATGTAGAAGCAGTGAAAGACTTTGTATTTCTAGATGTGAAGATTACTGCGGATGTTGACTGCAGTCAGGAAATCAGAAGACGCTTAATCCTTGGGAGAAGAGCAATGACAAATCTCAATAAAATAGTTAAGAGCAGAGACATCACACTGACAACAAAGGTCCGCATAGTTAAAGCAATGGTGTTCCCCGTAGTAACATATGGCTGCGAGAGCTGGACCATAAGGAAGGGTGAGAGAAGGAAGATCGATGCTTTTGAACTGTGGTGTTGGAGGAAAATTCTGAGAGTGCCTTGGACTGCAAGATCAAACCAGTCCATCCTCCAGGAAATAAAGCCAGACTGCTCACTTGAGGGAATGGTATTAAAGGCAAAACTGAAATACTTTTGCCACATAATGAGAAGACAGGACACCCTGGAGAAGATGCTGATGCTAGGGAGAGTGGAAGGCAAAAGGAAGAGGGGCCGACCAAGGGCAAGGTGGATGGATGATATTCTAGAGGTGATGGACTTGTCCCTGGGGGAGCTGGGGGTGTTGACGACCGACAGGAAGCTCTGGCGTGGGCTGGTCCATGAAGTCACGAAGAGTCGGAAGCGACTAAACGAATAAACAAGTATGGGTATACCTTACCTTAACCCCTTGTTTTTGATATGGAAATACATTTCTGGATATGATGCTAGGGAGAATTTCTCAAGAATTCATGGGCTCTATATCCCTGCCTCTTAGCATCTGACACTGTTGTAAGATTACACAGCTAGCCTGTCATATAGCTGTCTAATTGCACGCAATGACCGAATGCTGCAACCAGGTTAAACACCAGTTTCAGTGTTAATCTGGAAGGGGGAGAGAATTTTTTTTTTCTGTAGAACTATTAGAAATTCACAGTAGGGATCTACATTCTTTGAAGCAGATGACAAATCAGGAATTTTGAGAATGTGTTGTGGACATATTGGCTGATGGAGCATGCTCATTCATAATATGTCACCCTGGAAGGACACAGATAGCTACACAAGCACTGATTTCCTCAAGTGCTGTCACCCTCTCTAGCAAGGTGCTCCTTACCACCTCTTTTGTCGTTGTCCTTTTTTAGGCAGATGCGTACATTTTCAGTCAAAGCACTGGCATACAAGCTATGCAGTACAGCCACTCTTAGAAATAAAGATGAAGCTGGAAGCTTTTTTTTTTTTTTGCAGCATGCATTTTCCCAATCCATTAAAAAAAGAATGTAAAAGGTCCAGGATTAATAAGTCTGATTTTTCATCATACTGAATAAGGGAAGCTCAGTTCCACACATGAGGAAAAATGTGCTATGTAGCATGTAATTATACCCTAGAGAGAAAGCCAGAAGGATATATATTTCCACACAGCCAAAACAGATCCTGAATTGCCTATTTTAGACTCCTAGAACTGTGTGGAAATAAACTGCTACTTCATTGTGGTTCAGCTAAATCGGGCAGTATTCTGAATGGATCTAAGTTACATGGGAGAATGGGTTCCATCTGAGAGCTACATGGAGTAACAAGAAAGTCATCCTTCTTTAAACAATTTTTTTTCCTGTCAGAAGCACCTACCAAGACGCTTCTGTGTTGAAAGGATTTGCCAGTGATGTCACTGTTGCCCAGGGGATGCCCGAGGGGGCTCCTTTCATGTCCCTGTTATTTTCCCACCTAAGTGGTACCTATTTATCTACTTTGCATGCTTTTGAACTGCTAGGTTAGCAGGAGCTGGGACAAGTTGACTGGAGTTCACTCCGTCACACAGCTCGCGCTCTCGGGTTTCCAACTGCCGAGCTTCTGACTGTAATGGTCCTCTGACTCAGCGTCTTAACCACTGAGCCACCGTGGCCCCTTCTTTAAATGATATTGTCATATTATCCATTTTTGCATGCAAGTTAACACGAGGAACCTTCACTCTCCACATCAGTTTATCCATCACAGACGACAAATGGGCAGGAAGCTCCTACAGCTTCTCTAACAAGTGAGGGCACAGGCTATCTGCTCTAGTGCAGAAAAGGGACATGCATGCTGGACAGCCCAGCAGAAGCCATGTCCATTTTTTCAGCATTATGTGGTTCCTATTGATTTGCAGCTTGTCCCATCTTTTTCACCCATGGGGGAAAACAAGACACTGGCGAAGTGGTGAAGCTGACCCTGTCTGTGTTTCTGTAGGAGTGCTGGCAGTATGCTTTCTGTTGGCTTTGCTACGCTTCCAACATGCAAGGCAGCAGATGGCAAAAGACAATGTAGAGGCCAGCAACAACAGAAAAAAAGAGGCTTTTTGGGGGGTGGGGGAGAGAGAGAGAGATGAAACTTTACTTGAAGTGTATGGACTGGATGGGGCAGACTGGCAGTACAATGCCTGTAGGCCTGAGATTCCTCACCTTGATGTGCAAGCTGTACTGATTCAGGCCTACGAATTGTTTTCTTAAGAACAGCAAGAGCCTCTCCTTTCCTTTCTTCATTTGGTCTTCAGTTTTAGATCTGTACTAAGACCCATGTTATGAAACCGTATGGAACACTATTAATAAAACTAGTCTTAATTACACTTATTTGGTGCCTGAACTCTATATAGGTAGTCTCAACTTAGGACGGCAATTGGGACCACAACTGCCATCGCTTAGCAATAGTAATTCCTGCAGTCCCAATTGCTGTTGTTAACTGAATCCTACAGCTGTTAGGCAAGGCAACTTCCTGCCGACTTCCCACAACCAAGTCAGCTGGCAGGAAGTTGCAAGTCTCAGGCTGCTTGCAAGCAGGCCAGCAGGCAGGTAAGTGGCTGCTGTCGAGTGGGGAAGGACACAAGGGGGGGGTACGAGGGTGCGAGTGAGGAGCAGTGAGGCTCAGGGAGGGTGCACGAGGGTGCGAGGGAAGCATGGTGAAGCTCAGGGAGGGTGCGCAGGGGTGCATGAGTGGCTGGTGCGGCACAAGTGCAGAGCAGCTGGAGGAGCGTGAGCTGGTGGGGGAGACTTACCCCAGTGACTTGAGACCTTCCCTGCTGGCTTCCCCATTGACTTTCTGGGGAAGCCGGCAGGGAAGGTGACAAATGGCAATCACATGACTGGGGGGTGCTGCCACCATCGTTAAGTGTGAGCTGGTTGCCAAGCACCCAGATTGTGATCACATGACCACAGGGGTGCTGAGACGGATGGAACTCCGAGGACCAGTTGTAACCACGATTCCTTTAGCACCCTTATAACTTTGAACGGTTGCTGAATGAATGATCCTAAGTTGAGGCCTAGCTGCAGTCAAGATTTAATTGATAGCACAGCAAGTGATTTGACAAAGAAAATGGAAGACATACCTGCCAAGTAGCCGAGTGACCACCAGCCACCATATGCATACAACCCTTGGAAAAATGCTTCTGAGATCTGCACAGCATCTGGAATCTCTGAACTGAAAGCATTCTCAAATCTGGCTGTGTTCTTTTTCTTTCCTCTGATCAACAGAACTACTCCCCCGATTGCAATGATGGAGAGAGCCATCATCTTGAGAAAGGTGAAAACAGTCTGCACCCAAGCAGCCATCTTGACACTTCGACCATTGAGAACCCCAAGGAACCAGAGAACAGCCAGTGCCAAACATTTCTTTACCATCTCAGGAGCTGGGCACTCTCCATAGAAAGGCTGAACGGCATATTCAGCAAACAACAAGGCTCGAGCAGCATTTGAGGCTGGTCTGTTGAACATTGCTGTCCATAAGAAGATAAAAGCCAATGGAGAGCCAAGGGCTCTTTTTATGTGGCTGTATTCCCCTCCTGAAAGTGGCAATGCTGTGATTAGCTCTGCGTAACAGAGAGCACCCATCAGAGACACAATGCCACAAGCAGCCCAGATTACTAAAGCCACACCAACGTTGAGCAAGGAATATTTGAGCACCCCAGTTGGGGAGACAAAAATCCCTGCACCTATAATTGTGCCTACTATGAAGCTAACTCCTTCTAAATAGCCAATTGTCTTTTCAAGCTGGATCTTTTTTTCATTTGTATTTGCTGCTTTAGCCTGATTACCTTGGTCTCTCTCCATGTTTTCAGTTTTCTTTTGGTGTTTTTAGTGAGCATCTGAGGGTAACTTGAAGGCCTTACACTCTTCCCTTCTTGAGTGATTTCAGAACTGTGTCCTTTTAAGTTTAAAAGGAAAGGGGCTGATGATTAACTACATCTTGTCAAAGAAGTTGGACAAGTTTTGCAAACAATTAACTCAATCTGTGCGCTCTCCTCACAACAGATACGATCCAGTTGTTGTTTTTGGAGAGTTATCAGCTGATGGGTAGCAGGCAGACTGTCTCCTGAACCTCTTTACATAATTTCTGTCCAATATACCTTTGGGTTGGAAAGAAGAACAATGTAGAGAAAGCACACAAATCATGGCTTCTGGGATTCTTTCCAACCCCTTGCTAGCAGCTCCATTCTAGATCGTGTGACCAGGAGGGAAAAGGGATGAAACTTCAAAAGAATGCAGTGGGCAGCATTCTGAGCCTGTACCCAATCGAGTTTCTCATAGGAATATACTGGGGAGAGATTTTTGGAATTTTTTCTCTCTAGCATACAGCCCATTTTCAAGCTCAGTCTTACTTTTGTTGGCTTCTCCTGCCACAAAAGATTGGATCCCATTCTGTTCTGTTTTGGGAAACTTATCCTGCTGAAAGGCAGGCAGACCAACAGACAGAGTCCCAAGCCTTTTTACATAATTTCTTTCCAGTGTTTCATTGGATTGCAAAGAATAAAAAACTATCAGTAAGACAGAACTGTCAATTTTCCTGTACTTTTTAAACTTTTTTTTTTTACATTTTTTAACTTTTTTTTACTCAAAGTCTGCTACCAAATCTAAATGTCTGGGTAATCAAAATGACATTGTCAATATTCCTCCCAGATTACTCATTACATGAAACATATGGCCATAAAACTTTACTGGTTCCTTAATGATTTAGCAAACCGTTACCCTGGACTGAGGCAACACTTCAAGGGCTTCAGATGTTTGGTTTGTCAAAAAAACAAAGAAAATTCCTAGAGATTTCATCTGCTGGCCTTTGGTCTTTTAAAAACTTTTTTTCCTTACAAAATAAAATTGTTCACCAGCCATTTTTACTGTCTTTACTCCCCAATCATATACAGATAGTCCTTGCTTAGCAACTACTCGTTCAGCGACCATTTGAAGTTACAACAGCACTGTACAAGTAGACTCACAGATGGTCCTTGAAGCTGTGGTCATTGCAGCATCCTTGCAGTCATGTGATAGTGATTCAGGCACTTGGCGACTGGGGTGCAACTACAATGGTCACATCTCGCGGTCACATGATCATCATTTGACACCTTCACTGCCAGCTTCCAACAAGCAAAGTCAATGGGGAAGCTTGCAGGAAGTTACTGTCACGTGACATCATGCTTAATAACATGTGATTTGCTTAACGACCACAACTAGAACTGCTGTCATAAGTCAGCATGTTTACATGATTTTTTGCTTTAGGACCGCGTTGCTTAGCAACAGAGTTCCCAGTTCCAATTACGGTCCTAAACTGAGGACTACTTGTATATGTTTATATCCAAACTAAGTTAAGTTCCCTTTGAGTTTCCAGGTACGTATGCATCCTATACCTTTTACCTAACACAAAGCCGCATTACCATACTTCTGAGTGCATGTGTAAAGTATTCTGCTGTATTTTCCCAAAAGTAACATAGTAGGCCAAGCCCATGAAGCATAAAATGCAATACACAATGCCATTATAGCTGAGCTGACAGGTTTAATATTGCATTCTAAGCCGTACAAACGGTCAGCAGTTGATATTTTTCTATGCAATACATCACTATCATCATTTTAGGGTTTTTTGGATGCTTTCAAAACAGACACAAGCTATAGGCAAGCAGCTTGGTTGACAGCCTTTTCGTTCACCTTTCTGCCTAAATGGGTTGAGACAACATGGACGCAAAATTCAGATGAAGCTTAATACAAAAGCTGTTATCACAGAAGATAACAGATGTAGCATAAACAAAGATGATTGGAAGGACTGCCTCTCTTCATGCTTGTTTAAGTAATAATAGTTCTAAGAATAGTCTTATTTATGTACCTCAGAGGCCTTTGCTTCAGGGCATTTCAGAGAGTCCACACAATTCCTCAGCCTGGAACAACTTAGACCAAATAAGGTGTTCACAGAAACAAAGAAAAATCAAGAAGGGATAGAGATATGCTCGGCCCTTTCCATTTAAAATCAGTGGCATCATTGGGACTGGAATCTGGAGCCACGCAGCCAGGGGACTCCAAATAAACAGCAGCCAAAGGAAGCATGATGTAGCAGCCCATCAGTCAAACAGGTAAAATATTAACAATTCATGTGAATCATTGTATCTGCCAATAATCTTCATTTGCCCCAAATGTATCTGTGCCCTGGGCAGGGACCAGAGGGATTCAGAGACAAGGTGTCTTGTTAGGCTCTGCACCCAACCTGTAGAAATGATTAAAATAAAAGTTAAGGCACTGAGCACCCTTTCTGCTCATAGTTGCCAGCTCCTGGGAAGGAGGCAGGGGAATAACCAGGGCAGTGATAACAAGGGAATGCAGCAGAGTGGTCAAGAGTGACATTTTGCCCCAGGTCCCCACAGACCGGACCACCAAGGTACGATGTAGGTGACTAACTCAGCAACCCATAAGGTTTTCATGGGTGCCTCTTCCTACTATGGTTGAAATTAAATTTATGTGTAGTTAAATTTGATGACATGCTGCCTCCTTCCCCTCCCCCACTCCCAAACCTGTTAACAGCTTAGGAAACTTGTCATCAATGTCATTCTTGCCCTAAACTAATTAAACCTCAAAATCACAGCTGGTTAACAAATCATTGTATAATAACAAACTATTACACCTTAGAGTGTAACAAATCAGAAGAGTCAGACAGAATCTACAGAGTGACTTCTGCTGATTGGCAAACAGGATTAAGCTAGCTAGCTAGCTAATATCCCAGCAAATTCAGAATTATCACAGATGGCACTCCTCTTTGGAGACATGTGTGCCCTTCAGATTAATGATTTAGCACTCTGTCCATTTCTGGAAACTGACAAATATCTGTACATATGCCTTACCAGACAGCATCCATATTTTCTTAGGGGGTGCCAACAATGTCTTTTTGTTAATGTGTAAAAAATAATTACAACAGATGGCCAGTAAATTTATGCATAATCGTCAAGCTAGCACAAAACAATGTGGTATAGAACCAAATTCTGGGAAATGTGTGCAGTTGAAATCTTGTTCCAGGATATAAAAGATGGATAAACTTAATTTACAGTAAAGCAAAGCTAAAGAAGCCTTTAAGTCAAGCATGAGCACTAGTCATTTTATGGACATGTTCATGCAATTTTCTTGGCAGCAATATGGAAGTGGTTTGGCATTGACTTTTTTCAACTTCAGTCTAGTCAACACCCTGGAACCCCTTTCTGTCTCTTCTATCTAAGTATTAACCAAGCCTGATCTGTTTAGCTTCCAAGACCAGAGAAGGCCAAAAGAGGTAGCCCAAAAGTAGCCAGCAGGTTACCTCACAATTGTAATTGTTGCTCCCAACTAAAGTCTCAACCTCTGTCCTATTTTTTGTGCTAAGTCAGAAGATGAGAGACAGCAGTTAAAGGGCTGGACTATGACAGGGAGGGCCAGGTTCAAACTCTGCTTATGAAACTCACAGGTTGATCTTTAGCAGTCATTGTCTTGCGCCATAATTTTCACAGGAGTTTTGTGAAAGTAAACACTGTGGGGAACAGCTTCTGGGTTTATTAGCCAACCACAGGCTCTCTTTCACAGCCAAGTTAAAGTGCTACTCACCATTCCTGAGACAGAAAAAAACTACACTGGCATAACTACCCCCACTAGTGATCCCTACCTTGCCACAGGAACGATGCTAGCAAATGGTGCTGTTTTTATTATGAGCAGAATTAAGTCAAGTTAGGGACAGGGATTTGGAAGTTTTCTGCCAGCTTTATTCCCCTCTCACCCAATGCCACTAGATACAGGAAAACATCCACCAGTCACTCTCTTTGGTGTGGGCTGGGGTTGGGATAGACTGGCATTTCCAGCCATCTGTCAAAACTCATTCTGGTTTTGTGCAGCTGCATTCAGAGGGAGCCTGAGGATTCCAGAACACAGTGTGTTGAAAGCAGCCCAAAGTTTGCAGATGTGAGGAGTGTGATACCAGAAAGCAGCAGAGAGCTGGTTCTCTCTCTCCCTCTTCACCATGCAGTCCCTTTTCAGGCCAATCCAAGACTCCAGGCCAGGGAGTTGCTCAGAGACCTGGCAGGGAAAGAGAGTCTGGTTTGAAGGAAGAAATTCTCCCATTCCCAAAGCAAAAGGCCTTGGAAGACAGTGCCCAAAGACCAGAGAAGGGGGTGGGAGGTGTACCACATTCAAGTGCCAATTGCTGCTGATCCCACCCCCTGGCGATCCCTTGATTGCAACACCAACTGCATGGCCAGTGAGGCACATGGCGAAGCTGCCACAGCTTGTTTTTTGCTTAAGGGGGAAAATATTAATTTAACACCCAGACAGCTAAGGATAACTTTAAGCTGCCTCAGTAAGGGGTGAGGATGAGAGGAAGGCAAAGCGAAGAGTTAAGTGTTTTCTATATCTCTTTGGAGTCCTTGGGGCTCTCTGAGCCTTGTTGTTTTCTTGCAGATGTTTCATTGCCAGACTAGGTAACATCTTCGGTGAGAAAAGGGATGTTGCCTAGTCTGGCAATGAAACATCTGCAAGAAAACAGCAAGGCTCAGAGAGTACCAAGGACTCCACAGTTCAACCCTGAGCTACAAATATTCTCTTTGATTGGTACTTTATCTCTTTGCTGCCATCTAGTGGTAATTTGGGTATATGCCATCCTGATGTGATAGCTCTAGAAAAACTGCTTCATTTAATGAAATAATCTCTCAGCATTTGCAGCAGATAAAGGTGTCCCACTGCAAATATTAATTACAGTTGTGCTTTGACTTGCAGAGCAAATAATTTAATTTTAACCATCTGCTCAGACTTCTAGCAATTATCAAGAAGAAAAGAAACAGGAGAAACCTTGCGGGGAGGAGGTTAAAGGTGGCAAAAGATAAATGCGAGGGGGAAACGGCTTCAACCTTATGTGCCTGTAGCAGGGATTTAGGTACACAATTAAGGCATTTGTAATTGATGACATTGCCACACACCTGCTATTTTGGCACTGCTGCTGCAGTTTACTGCCGACTCTGCTGAGCAGCATCTGATCCTAACTGTGCCATCTCCACTTTGACAGGTACCCACCTCTTCCTGATTTTTCTCCTTCAAATGCCACTTTAAATGGTCCCCTTGAGCCATGGGATTTCCTTGTTTTGCAAGATTTTTCCAATCTCCACTGGCAATGCAAATACAACTCACAAATGTTATCCCTGTATGTGGAACACAAAAACATTCAGCCTGGTGCCCAATGGACATGTTGAACTGCATTAGCATTCCCCCCATCCCATCAGCTCTGCAATGCTTACTGTATATGCATTATGCAATGGTTATTGTTATAATTCACCTCTCCCCTCATTGCAGGTGGGAGGGAGGGAACCCTGGAACAGAGTGAAACCATTTTATACACCCAGTAATGTAGACCAGTACTATTCGCTTCTTACATTTAAATCCTAAAACAGTGCTTGATCCTTAAGACTGTGTAGGTTGCACTAGAGCAATACACAACCCACAGGTCTGCAACTTAAAGAAATACCCCCGCTTTTTCAGAGCAGCTCTTTTGGATTTTGAATCAAAGAATATTTCATTCAAAATGCAAAATATTTGCTTGAGTAAGTCAGGGCTATCGGATCAGGGCTGCAAACATCCCAACAATGGCCAGACAGCAGCCAAGAGATATGGCAACTTCCTGCTGCCATCTGGTGGTCCTGTGAATTTCTCAGATCGTGGAGCCCTAACGTAGTTCTCCCAAGGAAGAAGCCGGTTGGGCTTTACACCTCTAGGGATGTAAACTCGAGTTCTCAAATCCAGTACCCCTGCTCGCCCTTTCGAAGCACTCGACTAGACGTCCCTTCGCCAAAATGGGAGGCACACGGAATCATCACCGACAGTTTCGATTTCAAACCCAACAAATCAAGAGCAGGTTAACATGCCAAAAGAGCGAGGCATTCATATTTTCTCCTTGATGCCCTGCCTTCCTTTTTTCCCAAGAAATAAAAATAGCCAATCTTATCGTTTGGCAAGTCCAGGTTCGTATCAGAAATGACATTACGAAAGTAACGGGCTGGAATTGCATTGCCGGACTGGGTTTTTATTTTTAATGGTTTGAATAGGATAGCACATGGATATTTTGTACTTGCAACTGTGGAATCAGAAGAACATCAGGCGCGCCTTTGCTCATAACTTACTTCTTTCCTACATGCACCCACAACTGCAATCACCTTCTACACTTTCTACCTGATTTTTCTCACTTCCGCCCCTGGGGTAAGGAGAGGGAAACAAAACCCTTTTTCTACTTCTGTCCTTTCGCAGCGGGACTTCGCAGCCACGTTTTCCTCCCCTTTGCGTCTGTTGGAAGGCGGAGCTGGAACAGCCCATTCCTCCCGTCATGCTCAGCGGTGCCGTTGGCGCAGTCACAGCGAGGACAACCTGGTGGGCAGGGCTCAAAGCGGAGGGCGGGAGTCACCGCGGTTGACCCTGGGGGTTGTTAAGCGGAGTGGGATGGCGGAGGTCTGCGTGTTTTCAGGCGAGCTCAGCCTCATGGATAAAGGCATTAAGAGGTGAGTGGCTGCAGGGAGGAAGTGAGAGATCCGTACGGGAGAGTTTCCGAGCTTTTGCAAAGTCCATTTTCAGAGCTGCTGCGAGGCTGCATCATTTTTGCACACTTGGGAGTGTTTCTCCTTCCACCGCGGGGCAATCTGCAAGGGCTGGTGTACATTTGGGGTACCACAGCTCCAACTTTGGGGATCTTTCCCGATCCCTTGGCCATTTTAAAGTAGAGTGGGAAATGATAAACCTGAATTGTTGGTCAAATACAGCTTAGGCTTTTAAGCTATTTGGAGAAAGATAGAAGGGATGCTCCAGATAATATGTGGCCATCTTTTTATATGGGAGAAGATGGCAGGTAAGTTGAGGCCGACCTTTGTAAAAATGTCTTTCCATAAGATATAGATTAAGTTATATACTGCTACTATAAGGCAACTACTATAAGAATGATGGCTGTTGGCTTAGATTCTTTAGGCAGTTTGGTGGAGAAAAGTTTATCAATGGCTGCAAGTCATGATTTTTTTATTCATTAATAGTTATTAAGTATTTTTAATACTGAGAGCCAGTTTGGTCTAGTGGTTCAGACCAGAAACCAGAAGATCATGAGTTCTAGTCCAGCCTTAGGCCCAAAGCCAGCTGGGTGACTTTGGGCCAGTTGCTCTCTCTCAACCCTAGGAAGGAGGCAATGGCAAACCACTTCTGAAAAACCTTGGAAGAAAACTACAAGGACTTGTCCAGGCAGTCACAGTTGCACGGGTTAAAAAAAAATTAATACTAAACTTTTTCTCCAGAGAATCATGAAAATACTGGTGTACCTTGAGAAACTGGTATATGGTTATGATGGGCATGAATACTTGGTATTTGTTACTTCAGTGTTTCTACTTATTGTTAAAACCAATGTTTTGTGGTTTTGTCATTTTGTAGTTTAGCAGAGCTACCTTTAAGTTCAGAACTTCACACACTCAACTTGCACTGTAACCTGATCTCCAGAATTGAGAGGCTTGACCACCTACTGAACTTGCAACATCTAGATCTCTCATCAAATCGCATACGTTGGATTGAAGGGCTAAGTCATCTTGCAAACCTGCGTACCTTAAATTTGGCTTGCAACTTGATAACAAAAGTTGAAGGTCAGTCCTTGGATGAAAGATGGTTATCTTTCTACTGTGAATAGTGAATTTAGTAGCTTTGGTTGAGGCTTGATGTTGCATTAACACAGGTTTCCTTCCATTTGTGGATGTGAAATATAGAGCAGTATTTCTCAACCTTGGCAACTACCAGATGTGTAGACTTAAGGCCTAGAATCCTCTAGCTGGGATGGGGAATTCGGGAAGTCCACACATCTGAAGTTACCATGAATGGGAAACATGGTGTAGAGCAGGGGGTTCTGAACTGTGGTCTGTAGATAAATTTTGGGGACTCTGTGAATGGATGGGAAAAGAATTACAACTTTATGTTCACTGGTTTTTCATTCAATAATGTATGTCCGAAAAAATGTAATTTATGATCTGTAGACTCCAAAAGTGTTCACTTCAGGAAAACTCACTGTCTAAAATTATACCCTGCAAAGTGTATTGTCTTGTTATAGATTTAATGGATTAATAAAGAAGCACATTTTTAATATTTTGGTAACCATACTTGAGCATAATTGATTTACATTGCATTTAAATACATTTTTCTGAGAAAGGGTCCCTATGTTTCACCAGAGTCTCAGAGGGGTCCATGACACAAAAAAGGTTAAGAATTCCTAGAATAGAGAATCTTTGCTAAGGCGATGGGGGAAAGTGATTTTTGTTGATTTCCCTGCAGATACTAGTGCTGTGTCTCATACTGTTCTGAAAGGCTTCTCAAGATTCAAGACCCTCAGACAAAAGGATTAATAGTGCAGATTGCCCCTCCCCAGAGCTTCTCCAATGGGAATGTCTACTGCAGTATTACTATTTGTAGGAAAACTGGATCAAGCCTATCTGAACTTTCCAAAGTTTGATTAAAGATTTATATGAAAAGCAGCTCAGTAGGATGAAAACCATTTTTACAACAATAGCTGGAATTTATATTTCTGAAACAGGAGAAATGGTAACTATTTGCTTCTTCCAAGAAAGCTTGGGAGGGTCAACCACAGAATATTCTGTATATCCTAAAATGTAGTTTGCATGTCTAAAGTACTCTGCCACTTCATCTAATAATGGAGGCTGAACCAGAAATGGCTTTTAATACCTGTCATATTCCCATTCTCCTTTCCCCCTTTGATCAGAGTTCTTGAATGTCAAAGATTTACAGCAGTTTTGTACACTTGACTAATTAAAAATATGCCTGTATAGATTTAGCATTTTTAATGGTTTGTGCCTATTTTGACAATGGTTCAGTACTTTTTTATTGTACGGTGCTCAGAGTCACAAATCTGTGAGATGGGTGGCTATATAAATATGATGTATAAATAAATACGCAACCCTCCTTCGTGATAGGTGAGATAGGGGGACTCCAGATTAGATGTTTAGTAAGGATTCCTTTGCAGTAAGTGATACCAGAAGTACATTTCTGCTACAAGAAAAGTGTGTGCCTCCTGCAGCTCCAAACTTGATGGAAAATCTTAAGGCTTCCTTTTTTTTTTTTTTTTTGCAAGGTTACAAGTATGTTCTGAATTCTTTGGCAGCCTAATACCAAACAAGCTATAACTGAGTCAGAAGGCTAAAATGGCTGTGCTGAGCTTCAGAATTAAAAGCACAACATCAGGCCAGGAATAAGATGAAAAGTTCAGGCTTGGTTACCAAGGCTAGTCAAATTAATGGACCTTGGTAATTATCCCAATGTTAACTTAGGATCCATTTATAAATGAAAGAGGAGGCTTCATGCTTAGCATTTGCAAAAGGATATATAAAATAAGAGAAAGGTGTCAATAGCTCTTTAAGGGTTGAGCACAAAATGATGACTAATTGGATGTGGT
Organism: Candoia aspera; assembly: GCF_035149785.1. NCBI lineage: Eukaryota > Metazoa > Chordata > Lepidosauria > Squamata > Candoiidae > Candoia > Candoia aspera. The sequence continues at coordinate 181,454,191 of NC_086155.1, forward strand.
GGTAGAAATGTGGAATGGCTAGAAGTCTTAAACATGTCATACTGAAATATTTTTGGGACTCACTTCTGATTGCCTATATAGTTGCTTTCATTTTATTTTTAAAAATTCTCTGTTCCCTAGGGCTGGAAAATCTATTTAATTTAACTAAACTGAATTTATCTTACAACCGTATAGATGACCTTTCAGGTAAGAGATTTTCAATTCAATCCTGTGAACATATATTCAGACCCAAGCCTTACTGACTTTGATGGAACTTATTTGGAAATAAATATGCACCAGTTGATGAAAGTCCTACCCTTTTTATGTGTGTGCAATGCATGTGATGCATAATTTTAAAAGGGTGGGGCTTGGATTACCTGGACGCACCCACCATTTTGAGACCAGGGATTTAGACACCCCTGAATGTGTTAGTGACATTGCAGTTTTGTAGTTCATTAGAACTTTTAGAGATGAGGGCAGTTTGTCACAGGTCTAGCTCAAGGCGTTCTTGTGTCTGTTGCTGTCAGCCTTGCAAGGTAGTCCAGACAAGAAGCACATCCAGAAGTACTAGCTCTACTTTCTGTAAGGCTACGTTAACAGAATCTTGCAAGTCTTAAAGTACATTCCTCCCCTGTTGCCTTTACAACCCAAGAAACTAAGGAAGGTCCCTTCTGAAACATTTGCTACGCTCACATTCCTTCTGCAGGCTAAGCCACCTCTTATCCGACTGTTGCCCTGGCTGTGAGTCTTCCCCCTCTTTCCCAAGGTCATTCTCATATACCATTACAGTGTCTGAAAATCCAACTGGTGCCTCTTCTGTGATGATCTCATAATGCATTGACAAGCTGTAATTTTTTATTGGTACCTAAATCCTGACCTTGAGTTGGTTTTCCTCCTTCCCTGTTCCTTGGTTTGGCAATACTTGCTTTGCAATCGTAATTGTTTTGTGGAGGTATACACAACCTTTTTCTAAAATAATACATTTGGAATATTTATAAAGGAAGGGGGACTTTTTTTACTACTTTATTCAAGCTATTTATTTATTTATTATTAAATTTCTCTACTGCCCATCTCTTGTATAATGACTCTGGGCGGCTTACAGATAATAAAAATGACAATTGCTAAAAACAATTCAATAAAACTATAAATATAAATACATATAAATACAAATATAAAATATAAAATTCAAGATGGGAGATGAGATGTTCCCCTTGGCACCCTCATGGGGCCAACCATACCCATGAATAGCTGTCACCCCTCCCATCCCAGGACAGGTGACATAACCATGTTTTTACTCCCTTTCGAAAGGCCAGGAAAGTGGGGGCCTGTCTTACCCCCCGGGGAAGCTTGTTCCAAAGGGCGGGAGCCACGGCAGAGAAGGCCCTCCTCCTGGACCCTGCCAGTCACCAGTCCCTCATGGACAGGGTCCGTAACATTCCCTCTCTGCCTGACTGGGTGGGACGGGTTGATGTAACGGGGGTGAGATGGTTGATAGATGATTTTGATATTTCAAATTTTATTATTTGACTTGTAATTTTTACAGGACTTCTACATCTTCGAGGACCCAGCTGTAAAATTAATCACATTGAGCTTCACAGCAACTGCATAAATAATGTTAACCATTTACTTCAGTGCCTTAGTGGACTGCAATACCTGACCAATCTTACTCTGGAGAAAAATGGAAAAAGTAATCCAGTGTGTGCCAAAATAGGTAAAAGTCCTGCAGTTATTCAATTGGATGTGATAAAATCTAGCGCTAATGAAACTAATTTGCATAGCACTTTGGAGTCTTTTCACAATGCAGTTATAAAGTCATTTCTTTTATTATTTGAAGGCTACAGAGAGATTCTCCTTCAGGCTTTACCCCAGCTGACCATCTTGGATGGGAGGAATATATTTGGTGAGCCTGTCAACTTAATAGAACCAAACTCCTCTGATTTGAAGTGCTTGGAAGATCTCTTAGGCTGTTTAGTTACATCCAGTTCTTATACAGATGAAGAGGTCTGTAAATTAATACCGTTTTGGTTTTGGTTTGACGTCTGTAAAACTAATTTGAACTTTCCTCTGTGTGACTTAGAATTTCTTTTATTCTTTTAATAGACTTATGTTAATTTGCCAATAATGACGCCACGAATTGATCAAGTGTTAGCCCAGTTTCGCCAGAGAGCAAAGACACCAGCTTGGAACACCACTAGCTCTTCCACTGAAATCATGTCATCTTCTGAGCCAGAAAAAATTAGATTTGATAATGACTCAAGGATAAAAAAATTAGAAGAACAGATATCTCACCTCCTGCAGAAGGTAGTAACTTTTAATGTTTTCTAGTTTAGCTTGACAAATGTTTGTTGGTATATTTTCATTCACATGTAATTCCAATAGAAGAGAATATATGTAGTTCAGGGTTGAACTGTGGAGTCCCTGGTGCTCTCTGAGCTTGGCTGTTTGCTTGCAGATGTTTCAGTACCCGGCTAAGTAATATCATCAGTGCGAGTGAGTGTGGAGTTTGCTCCCTGTTTATATACAGTAGCTTGCCCTGCCAGTTTTGGTGGGGGTGAGGTTTTCTCCTTGGTAGTTCCTTGATTAGGGTATTGTTTTCTGCTTGATTGTTTGGTGTTAATCCCTGCTTATCTGGGTGTAGGCTGCTGGAGAGGATAAGTTCTGGTCTTTTTGCTTCCTTCTTAGCTTTTTTATTGTCTCTTCTGAATGGTATGTAAATGTGGTTTATCTCTACAGGTAGTCGTTTAATGACCACAATGACTGGAATTTTGGTCACTAAGTGATGCAGTCATTAAGCAAATCCAACCTCATTTTACAACCATTTTTGCAGTGACTGTTAAGCGAATCATGGTCATTAAGCGAACCATGTGGTTCCTCATTGATTTTGCTTGCCAGAAGCCAGCTGGAAAGGACAAAAATGGCAGTCACGTGACTGTGGGATGCTGCAATGGTTGTAAACGCAAACCTGAATTGCGATCATGTAACCACAGGGATACTGCGGTGGCCTAAAGTCAGGATTTAGTGCCATTGTAAGTCCAAACTATTGCTAAATGAATGTGTCTATTAATGGCTGATCTGTCTGAATGCCAAGCTTCCAGGAATTCTCTAGTGTTTTTGGATTTAGCTTAGTCTAGGATGCTCACAGTTTCCCAGTTGAAACTATGGTTGATTCTGTCTTATGTGTTGCGAGATTAAAGAGTTTTCATTGTGTCTTCTGACTTCTAGTTGGTGTTTGTGGATGAGCTCTGCTAGTCTTCTGCCTGTCTGTCCTACATAGTGGCTGTTACAGTCCTTACACTCTATGTTGTAGGTGACTCCTGTTTTTTCTTCTTGGGCTACTGGGTCTTTTGGATTACTTAGGATGTTTTGAAGAGTTTTAGTTGGTTTATGTGCTACAGTGATGCCATGTGGTTGTAACAGTCTGTTGGTTGTTTCCCAAATGTTTTTGATATATGGCAGTATTACCCTTTTCATAGCTTGTGTTGGTTGTCCTGTAGTCGGTTGAGTGGTCAGGCACTTCTTGATAAAGCTGCATAGGTATCCATTTTGTTGGAAGATGTTGTATAGGCGGTCTGTTGCTTTTTTCTGGTGTTCTGGGTTGCTGCAGTGCATTTGTACTTGTCTGAATAATGTTCTTACGCAGTTGCTCTTGTGGGAGTTGGGTTGTTACTTTGGCAATGGAGCACATGGTTAGTGTGGGTTGTTTTTCAATAGACTTGAGTTTCTAATTTCTAACCGCACACTACTCTTCCTGGAGATGCTCATTAGCAGAGGAAACAACAGCAAACAAGTGAATAGGATCAGAAATGAGCTCTTAAGAAACTTTTTTTTTCAGGTAACTAATTCTTCAAAAGCTGATGTTACTCTGAAAGCCAAAAAAGAAACAGATTTTACCTCAGAGAGTGGTAGCGAAAGTGGAAAAGAAAATAGAAAAGCAGCTAAAAGGAGCAAGTTGCCTAATTATCGGAAAGGCACTTTATCGACCAAGCTCCGTTCTCAAAGAGGCAAACTGTCAGCCAGGTATGATATCTTAGTTCAGTTATCAGTGCTTCCATAGTCACATGTAGTCCCTTACCCTTATATGACAATAAGTAACTTTGCAGAATTGAATGTAACCTGGTTTTCATGAAAATAAGACTTAATTACTTTGGAGGCCCTTTTAATGATACCCACTTGATATTCTGGTAAGCTTTATTCTGTTTCACTTTAGAGGACAAGAGAAAGATTTCATCAAGTCTAAAATTGAAGAATCTCATGTCAAAGAAGAAGAAAACTCAAGTCCAGCTTCAGAAATAGCAAGCTTGGAAATAGTGGGGGAAACACCGAAGAAACTGGGTGGGCAGAAAAGTCAAATGAAAAAGCTAAAAAACATGGATACTGCTATTCAAGAAGAGTTCACTTACAGGGTAGATATATTTATTATTCCAAATTTATATGGACCTGGGAGATTCTCATTTTTGCTGTAATAGAAGCAAGTGACTTCTGATACACTCCTAGTTTCATTTCAGAAAAAGCCATTTCCTTCTTATTTAGGCACTAATTCAAGAACTGGATCAGGAGAGAGAGAAGAGGTGGAAAGCCGAACAAGCTGAAAAGAAACTGAGTGAAAGCATCAAGCAGTTGCAGAACCAGGCCAAAGAAGAAAAAGATATTCAAAGTGTAGCTGTTTACACTACGGATAGGTGAGCACCAGCATACTCTATCAGTTCTTTTGAGTTGCCAGTGTTGTGGTTGCAATTCTCTTGGAGCGAATTAGTTCATTCCTACATTCTCAACCCCTTGAGAGTAGTAAAATATGACCAGTTCTAGTAGATATATGTAGACTAATAAATCAGTTGAATTTTTCAAGTTACAGGGTTTTTAACTTCTAAGGTGACATTACTTTTGGTATTTCTAACAGCAAATTTGAAGGATATTACATAGTTAAGAGAATGGGCTAGGAATGGTGGAGCTAGTTGATCCTGAGTCTTGCAACTTCAATGAGTTACTTTTCCTAGGACCAGACAGTGGTTCTCAGCCCAGTCTAACTCAAATCACATTGTTTTAGAAAAGAAAGATGTTGAAGTGCTGTGTGTACCACCTTGATCTGCAAATTTTATTTTCCTTTTATTTATTAAATTTTACACTGCCCGACTCACAGCAACTCTGACATATAAATGCTTGAAGCCTACACGACGAGTGATGTTTTCTAAAAGAAGTGTTACATCTTCAGGGGGGATGGAAATGAATTCATGCTTAAGAACTAAGGGAGCTTTTAGAAGTAGCATAGTCAACTTTCCTGCTTTGCCAGCTGCACTGATTGCCAGTTTGCTTCTGGGTGTGATTCAAGTGCTGTTCATTACCTATAACAGCCCTAGATAGCATAGAGCCTGGTTACTTGAGGGACTGCCTGTCTCCCATAGTATCTCCCCAGTTGATTTGATCTTGCAGGGTTGGCATGCTCCAGGTTTCTTCGATTAAAACATGTCATTTATCAGGACCCTAGAAGTGCACCTGCCCTGAGGCAGTGCCGGCACTCTGGAATGAGGTTCCCCCCGAGATCCGGTTGGCCCCTGCTCTGCTGTTGTTTACAAGAGCTATGAAGACCTGGCTCTTCACCCAGGCCTCTGTTTCCATCCAGTCTGTCAGTGCTGCCATCTTTTACCTTATTTTTCCTTTTATTGGTTTTATTGTAATTCCTTTGTTTTGATTGTTGTGAGCCGTCCAGAGTCGTTGGGAGTTGGGCAGCATACAAGTTTAATAAATTATTAGTAGTAGTAGTAGTAGTAGTAGTATTACATCCTCTTGTATGGGGAATCTGAGAGTTGTAGACCTGACATATCTAGAGGACAGCACCTGTTTGGATGTTCTAAACTATAAACACAAGAGATAGGTAGATGAATGCTCTGAATCTGTGATTCACTTGGATTATGATTTAATCAAGAACAGCTCAGTTCAGATATGCCCTGGCCAGAATAATTGTTTTGACATCTCTTCATATGCCTGGTTGGAAGTTTAAATAACTTTTTGAATTAAAATAATAAATGCACCATCCCCACATACGTTTCTCAGGCTAAGGGAGCTGATTTTGAGAGAACGAAGTGCAAAGACAAGACTTCAGATTGATATTCAGCAACTGAAAGAAGAAGCTGAAAAACTTGGCAAAGAGCTAGAGCGGTCAAAACAACAAGAAGAGGATCAACAAAAGGCATTGCGGACTTTAGAAGAAACTCTTTTCAAGGTGGAGTCGCAAAAAGCTCAGCAGCAAGCCTCAGAGGTAGAATTGTTAGTTCTGAGTATAACAAAAAACAGTATTGGTGTTGAAGTTAAACATTGCTTTTTGGAAAAAAAATGTGCCTGATGTGATCAGAATTATACTTGATATAAATAATAGCCCTGTTCTTCCTTGAATGTGATCAAATGAATTGCACATACTGATTTTTGGAGCATGTTTTAAGATAAGTTCATTAGTATTATAAGAGTCTACATGTTTGTGTTTTGATACTGGTTCAGAATAGTTCTGCTGGTTCAGTCCAAACTCTTGCTTCCACAATGGCCAAGAGTTATAAAAGGTTTGTGTATTATGCTTTATACTGAAACCATTTAGTAATTTGTGAACAAAAAAAATTAAAAGATCTCTTGACAGTTTGTTAACAGTATTATGGGAAAACTTGCTCAAGAATATCTGCTTTGAAATTGTGATTGCTTCTCTTGCTGTAATTTCAAACACCATAGATGAAAAGGATTCAAAATGCAGAACTTAAAGCATCAGCAGCCGAGAGAGAAGTACAGTTACTTCGAATATCTCTTCAACAACAAAAAGAAAAGGTGGAACAAGTCCATGAACTCCTAATGCTAAGAGAGCGGGAACACAGGTGTGTGCAGTCTGATAATCCAGCAAAGACATGTGGCATTTTTGAGTATGTGAAGAGCACTCATTTAAAAATTTTTAAACTCTGAATAAAGGGAAACACCTAATTTAAACAATGAGCTGCCTGTTGCTGAAAGCATTTCAAGTTTTAAACATGGGATTCTTTGATTTGGTAAATCCTGACAAGACTAGCCTTTCTACATATATTTTGTAGAATGAATTATTATGTAGCTGTTCCGAACCAAATACTCTGTCAAAAAATTGTTGAATTACAATCAAGAAAATCATCAAGGTCCCTCAGAAAACAAAGAAGGGGCCAACTTGATTGTTTTAGGGCGGAATTTCGTACATAGGACAGTATCTTAATTTCACCTGCACCCATAGTGACTTTGTCATTAAATCAGTAAATTATTTTATACATTATACTTCGTTGTTTGTATGTTGTTCCTCTTTTAAACCATAGCTGCACCTTGTAGGGTTCTGGTAGCCTTGGGTGAAGCTAACAGAGCTTCTCCAGAAGGTGTCAACAAATAGTTACTTTTAACGTGATAGAACTGAGAAATTTATCTCAATATAACTATGTTCATATTAACTGTAATAAATTGAGTGAACATTAATTACATTTTTGTTTTATACAGGTACTGGCCTGGCTTTTGTTTGTTTGTTTGTCTGTTGTTTTGGCTGTACCTACTTTCTAGAACTCAATCCCCAGCATGCCACTCAAAAGCATTTGTGCCCCTCTGTTTTAAAGGCTAGCATGTAGGTGCTACTTGAAAGATCACAGGAAGTCCTTATGGCAGAAATGGTGGTTCCATAACTGAATTGTAATCCAGCCAACTGGAATTCTTATGCAATCCTGGACTACAATTTGTGTCTCCACATTAAATGTGGGCTTCTTAGAAGTACAGAAGAATTTTGCTTATGGGTAAGCACTTTCTGTTCATCTTGGCATACACTGTCTTATTGTTATTGTTCCAGAAAAGAACTGGAAACTAGAGTTACATTAAATGGCTCAGATTTTCAAGAAGCTCTGTCAAAAGAAGTGGCTAGAAAAGAACAGAGACATAAGGACCATATGAAAGAACTACAGGAAAAACTTCATCTATTAAACCAGAAATATAAGGATCTAGAAGATGAGTTCCGAGTAGCCTTAACTATAGAAGCCAAAAGATTTTCAGAGGTAAGAAGAGGAAAATATACAGGAAGAGAAATCATCGAGGTTTTTTTGGTCTGCAATTTTAGCAGATACTGAAACGGCTTAACTACAGTGAAAAAATGTAAGGTTGAGGTCAGTGATTCTATTCTTAAAAATCATGTTTTATTTAAAAGCTTTCAAAATTTAAAATCTCTACTAATAAGCTGCCAAGGTTATCACCAAGCATACAGATTTTAAAACTCCATTTGCACAAGTGGTATATAATAATGCTGCAGTCTTATTGGGAGACTAGCTAAAAGGTTAAGAGATGCTTAGAACATTCCCCTCTTGAAAGACCTCCCTTAACTGAGATAGAAAAAGTCTTGTAGTGTCTACTGAGCAGGTGAAGGACCAAAAGAAGGTGGGCTGGGTTCTTCGGATACAGGCTATCTGTTCTTCACCCCAGGGTTCCTTTTCTCCAGGCCAGGGTTACAGTCCTAGGCAGACTTTTGTATACTAATGCTGCCTTTCTAACCAGATTTAAGGATCATTTAGTAGTAATGAAACCATTGCCCATTCTGAGTTAAATTCTTATTCTGTTGAGCTAAATTAAAATACATGCGTACACCACAGTGATTTAAGTCTCACTAAATTTCAAAACAGCTTTGTGATTGGATTCAATTTTTCTTCAAATGTATCATTATCCTTCAATTTTATAAAGCTCTTAGCTTTACCCTTCTCATTCTCATACAGATTCTTAGAAACTTGGAGGCAGTCATTGAGGATGTAGCTTTGAAAAATTAGTTGAAGGAACTGCCCATAGTTCAGTAAAGTGATTTTCTTTAGAGCACCTTGGCAAACGTATACTGCCTGCTTGGTTCACTTTGGTTCCTGAAAGTATTGTGACTGTGATGATAATTTCCCAACAGTATTTTCTAAAAAACAGAACAAAACGAACAAACCAGTCTTTCAGAAGAAAAGCTTTATTCAGTAATAAGAGACTAAGCTTATTCATGTAACTTTAAAGCAGTTTATTTTTAAAAGAAATTTATTGCAAGTAAAATTTAAAATATAATCAGTTTCATTTGTTTAAATGTGTTCTGGTACAGTATGTTTTAAATTAATAGCTGACATGAATTGTGCTTTCATGATGCAAGTTAATATTGCATGGTGAATGCATTTTTAAATTGAACTGTCATTCATTAGAATGTTACACTGAACATCTTCTTTTAGAAGAACCTTATTTGAATCTTTTGTTTTCTTGCTAAAATAGGTTAAAGAAGGGTTTGATAGGCTTACAGCTGAGCTGGCAGAGCATAAGAAGGTTCTTCTCCAGTCTCAGCAAAAGGAAAAGCAATCTGCTAGTTTGATCCATGAGCTGACATCTGTGGTGAAAGAACAAAAAGATAAAATCACGGAGTTAATCAAAACAAAGCAAGACACAGTGTACAACTTGAAAGTATGGCTTTTTAGGTGTATCTGTTATATATTGTTTTCTCTCCATTGTATTTTGCAGTAATTCAGAAAAATACTTTAATAACAGTAACAAAATATTTTGTGATACTGTGCTTTAGATTTGAGTATAGCCTAGTGCAGTGAAAGCATTTTGTATGATCATTGAGTAAGCTGTGATGCTAAGAGGTTTGAGGAAATAGTTTTATCTGAAACAGCTAAGAAAAATACAGTCAACCATAATCATTCACGTAGCAAAAAAAAACATGCTTTCCCACTATGTGTGTGAGCTACAAGAAAGCTAAAATTTGCGTGCTTTATCCTCCTGTCTCTCATCATTCATGATCACAAGCTGGAGATGAAAAGCTTTTCCATGATGAACTCTGTCCTAGTGAATGGAGGACAGACAGTAGGAGAGGGTGGGTAGAGTGTAAAGTTCCTGTCCTCCTGAGAGCAGGTACAGAAGAAAGAAGAATGAAAGAATGTGCTTGGGGAAATGTCTGATTTGTAAAGATGAATCTATTGAGTGGAGTGGCTTAGGGATGAATGGAGCAGAATAGGGTAAGGAGGTGTTGTATGTTTCAGAACTTGGAAAGGAGAAGTAAGTATCTTCCAACCTGGGCAGCAAAAGGTAGCTTTGACCGACGTGGAAGGGTTGAAAAGGCAAAAACTGGAAGATGTTCAAGCCTATAGTTTGCTATAACTCTTTTACAGCAGTTGTAGAATCATGATTTCCTGGTCCTGTTTGAACTAGTCTCCTATGTTACTTTTAACTGATACACAATGCTTCTGGAATTTAATTCCACAATAGAAAGTAGCAGCCCATGCCTTTGCTGGTTATCTTAACTATCTTAATTTTTTATTAAGATTTCTTTGCCTTTTTATCCTTCTTTAGCTCACCACCCCATTGTCCTTGGTTAAGTGCTTCATCAGGTTATTACTTTTCTGACTCTTCTGCAGCTAAGATCAGAGCAGCTCAACTGATAGAAACAAGAGCTGGGTTCCCCTTCAGTGAAATTAGGTTAGCTTAGCAATCACAACTAGAGGTCTCACTACTGTCAAGAACAAGTGGTTATAAATATGCTACAATATGTATGTGGAGAGTACATTTGTTTTTAGTATATCAAGACTTGCTTTAAGGCTGTTGGTTTCTTTTTTTCTTTTATGTAAAGAGTCAGATACAAACTCTTGAAAATATGGTAGAGGAAGATCACCAAAAGGCCATTCAACTTGAGCTTCTTAAGCAGGAAAAGTCCAAACTTATCTCCCAAGTAACAGCTCAGGAGTCTGTAATTGATGGATTAAAAGCAGAAAGGAAAATATGGGGACAGGAGCTGGCACAACAAGGTAATTGCTCAATATTTTATCCTTTATCTGAACCCTGTTAGAGCCCAGCAGGTTTATGTTGTGTGCCTAGTTCCCTGTAAAAGGCCACAGAACTAAAGTCTAATACTATATGGAGAAGACTGCATCTTTCTGCCTTCCTGAAAGATCACCAAAGCAGAAAGGAGGCAACGTGTCCTCATTACAGTTGCCAGAAAAAAAAAAGCATCTGCAAGAATCTTGCTTGGTCCACTCTTTCCAGATCCAATTCATAGCTGCTCTAGTCCAGAGGGCCGCACATGATGACCTCACCTGTCAGTTGCTATACAAGCAACTATCCAGTAAGGGGGACAGCTGCTTAAATTCTAGACTATGACTTACGTTCTAGCATGAAAGTTTATCCTCCTTTCCCTTTTTTCCTCTGTTTTTTCTTTCCTTGTGTGAACTGCTTTGAGAAACAAAATTGTCTGAATATGGGATCAAAATACAGCAGTTGGCTGTCTACCTCAGTTGCAGGGCATGTACCTATTTTGGGGATGGTTTCTCATGGGTTATGCCTTTATCTTTGCAGTGCTCCACACAGTTAAAAGTGTGCTTCCCCAAGAAGCATCTTCACACTAGAAGCAGGAGACTATAAACAGAGTGGTTTCTGTTTATTATCTAAATATGTCTAAGGCAGTGTTTCTCAACCCTGGCAACTTTAAGATGTGTGGAATTCAGCTCCCAGAATTCCCCAGCCAGCATGCTCTTTTGACCAGACTTGGATGTGTTTTTTTCTCTGTTCCACATAGGTTGGCATAAATAGTAGCATTTGTTTCTCTTCAAATCCAAAAAGTGGCTTATAGTAAATGAAAGAACACCACAGACCCCGGTGGCAATCATTTTCCTAGCCACTGACACACCAAGGAAAATAGTGCTAGCAGCAACAGTCAGCCACAATCACCCACTGCAGGGAGGAGACCCAGCAACAACATCTACGAAAGCGGTTGTCTTATTTTTCAACTGCAGGGAGAGAAACTGGTAACTCTTTCTTTGGGAAGGGCTAGATAGAGCTGAGCCTAGAAAGTCAGGGAAGGATGTAGTTATCTGCTAGTCTAATATTTCCAAGAATAGATAGGAGATGGAAAAGTGGGAGTAGTAATTTTGTTTGTTTGTTTTTGGTTGATAGCATATGGAGATTATATGTGTTCTTCCAGATGTTCCCAGCCTATAGTTCAATTATGGTTACATTTCAAAGCCAGCTTGAGTGCCTGTAGAAGCAGAAAGGTGAACCATAACTTGAATAATAAATGAATCTAGTACTTACAGCCAGCCTGGCCATTGCTGATCAAGCTGAAGATCAGCAGTCATCCCTCCTCTGCAGCCTTTATTTGGTTTCAGCGTTTACAGCATCACAAGCATCAGTATCTTTGTTTCCTTCAGGAGCTTCTCTTGCTCAAGATCGGGGAAAACTGGAAGCCAAAATAGAAGTTCTAACTAGTGAGACTGAAGCTTTGAAAAAACAAAATGAATCTCTCAATGATGCTTTGAAGATTAAGTCTAAAATTGTGGAGGATCAAACCGAAACCATTAGAAAGCTAAAAGAAGTAAGGGTGCTCTTCTTTTTTGTAACTGTCATGAATAACAGCTTGGCCTAGATCGTACATCAGATTCAGCCTTGATTATTGAATAAGCCACAGTTAGTTGGGTCACAACATGCTAAGCCAAAATGAAAATTGATCAGTGCAGCGTGTGAACCCAGTCATTGACTAAAGCAGGGATATATATAGAGTGTGTGTGTATAAATAAATAAAGATAAAAGCAGGGGGGTTATATTTTGGGGCATTGGAGAACTGCAGTTGTCATGATGGTATAGTTACATTACTTAAACAAATGAGCAGACTCAGAGAGTGAAAACTGTTTTTATTTTATTTTTTATTTAGTATGTTTTCTGCTTGTGCATCGTCTTAATTGTTACAGCTAAAAATTGGCATAAAATACCAGCACTGTTTTTTTACTGTTTGGTACCAATATCAACCTTATATAGTTTTAATTAACTGTTGTAATTAGTTTTAGTGATTTTTATTTATTTTTAATTGTTGGGTTTTTTAAATTATATACTGTAAGCTGCCCAGTCAGGTGAGATGGGCAGCGATATAAATTGAATGAATGAATAAATAAATACATAAATACATACTGTTACATAGAAAAGCCTTTATTAGTAGTGTTTGGAGACAGTCATATGGTTAAAAACAGTTTTGCTGAGTATTCAGTAGAAAAAGTTGTTTAAACATTCAGGTTGGATTGGGTCTCTAGAATTTGTGAGGTTGTGCTGGTAATAAGAGACCTTAAAAAAACAACACTATTTTTCCTGTTCTTTATTCATTTCAAAAAGGAGAAAATTATGAATCTGTAATTGTGATGAGTAAGAAACTTTAGATTCATTCTACTATAAATATATGATTAAAAACCATTTTACTTTGAAGGCCTCACAGGAACGAGATGAGCAAATAAGAAAGCTTCGTGAAGACAATATTGAAATGCAGAAGAGACTTCAAATACAACTAGAAGAAAAAGATGCACAGTTAGATAATTTATTGGAAAAATTAGAAAGGCAAAATGAGAGGAAAGAAGAACTAAAACAGCAATTGCAAGAAAAGGATGCTGAGCTCAGTGATATCAAAGAATCTTATAGGTGCTTAAAACCAGTATCATCTTCTACACATATTGAAATATTACACACCATATTCATTCATGATGGGATGAGAAAAGAAGGTTAAACTCTTAGTCCCTTTTCCCATTTCTAATTCTTGAGATTGTCTGGTGGAAATCCTAGCTTAAAATTAACAAAGTGGGATTTGGATTTTTCATGGACCGTAAGCAATCTCTGAAGCCACTTTGAATATATTTATTATATTTCAGTGTGATGAATAAAAAATGGCAAGATAAAGGAGGATTGCTGAGCAAGTTGGAAACACAAGTTAAACAAATGAAAGAAAACTTTGATATCAGGGAGGAGCAGCTGAGAGGAGAGAGAGATAAAAGTCTTCAAGCTCAGAAGTAAGTATTCTGACAAGGTCAACACATAATGTTAAGGTAAGAATTTTAGCTTATTAAACCACAGGTGTGAATGAAGCAGCATGCTCATAGACCATTTTATCTGCATGTAATTAGCCAAAAAATCAGGCTTAGTCACAGACACTGGTTTATTTTACTCAAGCCAAGACGTATAAGTCAAAATTTGTTGGCTGAGTTCTTTTTGGTCAAAATGTTAAACTTCGATTCTGGTTTATGGGGGTGTATTTTAAGACTTGTCTCTGTTTCAACATGAAAAACAGAAAACTCCCTGTTGTATGAAGATGTATGCAATTCATTCACATTATGGTTTTATACGCTAGAGCAGCCTTTCTCAACTTTTTGACCCTGGAGGAACCCTTGAAATATTTTTCACGCCTTGGGGAACCCCTGCACATTCAGGCTCAAATATAGGCCAGAAGTTAGAGAATTATTATATTTGTTTCATGTGTAGGCCTGCATATATTCATTAACAGTGTTCTTAAATTAAAAATAAAGAATGAAACCTACCTCTTTACTGTGAAATTGTCTTAATTTGGAATAATTTTTAAAATAAATCGTGATCTCCCGGGGAACCTCTAGTGACCTCCCAGGGAGCCCTAGGGTGCCACGGAACCCTGGTTGAGAAACCCTGAGCTAGAGGCTTTGTTTTATATGTGAATGAAGTGATTGCGTATGCTTTTCTGGTTGTGTTAAAGTGTCTTTGTCGCAATACACTTAACATTCATACCTCGCTGGATCTCATATGAGATTTTACAGAAAGGAATAATCTTTACTGAATGGCTGATAAAGTTCTGAGGTTTGTTTGTAGTGTAATTAATGAAGAGTGCAGCTACTTGTTACTTTGGTTTGCAATCTATTTTTATATTTTTTGAAGCAGAAGCTTCAAAGGACCAGATTAAATTAGAAAGCAGTTTATGAACATAGCTTTTTTTAATGTCTTCTAGGAATGGTTACTTAACTAGAGTTGCACCTTTTTATAAATAAGCCACCTCTTGGTATACTTCTGTTCTTGCTATTATCTTTGGAAAAAACAGCCTTTTTGTGCATTACATGAAGCAAAGCAGTTTCTGTATTTCTCATCCCTTTTTCTTTAAAAGACTATTTAAGTACATGTCACCCTTCTTTACAAGCTTTCATTTAAAATATATGCAATTAAGATTTCTCTTTGAATGTGATTTTAAATAATAAATTTCCAAAGTGTTTGTAGATTTAAAAACTATATTTATAAACAGTGTTAAGAAAATTCTAATACTGTAATGTCTGTTGTCTGGTTAATAACAAATATACCTACTTAGAAATATTCTTTATTGTACAGAAGAAGTTTATATGTTACATTTCATTTTCTTTTCTGTAAGTTCCCAAATCTACTTCAAAACGCCTTTCAGAAAGACACCTGGGTGGCTGTAGGGTAGAGGAGAATTTCATTTTTTGCTTTCTGGTATATGGACATCACTGGATTTTACTTACTAGAATTATTCAATATCAGTGGTAAATGTTATGATGGGATGGAGGAAATATGACGATATGTCTTGTTTAGGGCTATGATGGAAAAACTGCGTTCTGTGGATGATGCTTTCCGAAGACAACATGAATCAACCATCACAGCACATCAAGCCGAACTGCTGCAGCTAGCAAATGAAAAACAGCAACAAATTACGGCAGCCAATGAAAAGGTGACTGTGCTAGGCAGTTCAACTCAGTTATATGTTAGTCAAATGAATTTGCTGGCAAAAGTGACAGTTTATTTAAGCTGCTGCCTTCCCTTTTCCCTTTGAAGAAACAAAGTTCGAAAATAAAGAATTGGTGGATTCCTTGTGCGGAAGAATAGAAGTGTGAAGGATAGAACTTTGCAGCTTTTTTGTCTGTGTGAAACTGTTGAGTTATGTTAATAGGTAGGTTAGAAGTTGACTAGGAAAAGCAAAGAGTGGCTAGGCTAGATTGTGAAACTGATCAGAAAGATCAGGGCATGTATTTGCTGGAGATAAAATTAGTCCATTTTCCCTGTACTAGAATGCATTAAAAAAAAACCCATAAGGATAAAAGACTTTTTCTCTTTTTTGTGGCAGGCATGGCCTTTATACAGTTAGTCCTCATTTAGCGACCACAGTTGGGACTGGCAATTCGGTTAAGTGAAGGGGTTGCTAAATGAAACCATGACTGTGTTTATAATCTTACTTTGGGTTTCCTTTGCTTTACAGACCTGTGAAGGTTGTAAATGCAAGGATTAGTCGCAAAGTTACTTTTTCATCACCATTGTAACTGCGAATGGTCGCTGTATGAGGCAGTCACTAAATGAGGACTACCTTTATGCGGTCTCTAGAAAATGCACTGTTGCGATTCTGTACTTTTCTGCCTTCATAAGTATATCTTCAACTGATTTCAGACTTGGGTTTACTGATATGTAACAACCATATCAATAACATTTATTTCAGGTTTACCAGGTTGAAGAAGAGATGCGTCACTTACTACAAGAAACTGCAAGCAATAAAAAGGCTATGGAAGAGAAAATGAAACGGCTAACAGTTGCTTTGAGTGACATTCAGCAAGGGTTCTGAAATATACCTGTAGTGCACTTGATGTTTGTAACCATCACTGCAGGTTTTTTGATGGTAGGAAATGCTGCATGTTGCCATGACTTATATTTGTACTTTATGTACATATTTTCAGAATAAAAGTTACCTTTTGTTAAACTATCAGTCACTTTCTAAATTTTTCCATATGAAATTCACTACTTCAAATGTAAAGAGGCTTCATTCTATTAGAACTAAGAAGTATAATGTATTAGAATTAGGGTTCAGGTACGTTTGCCATTATTTTTGGTACTGGAAGCCATTGCCAGCTCTTTGCCAAATTTGCAAAATACTTTCAAACAGTCTTCATTTGCACAAGTTTAAAAAATGATAATGCAATGTTTGACACTGGAATAAGAGGAGGGAAAAATACCTTCCTGCTGGAAAACAGAGTCTTCTACTGGATTCAGTTTATTTTCTGTCAGCTGTATTTTGTACATTTTATGCATGCTGTGTATCTCCCCCCCCTTTTTTTTTTTAGTTGACCACTGGGAAAACACTTTGAAGGGCCCAGTTAGGCCATCAAGATCAATTCTTTGCTCATTGTAGGAATCCACCTAAAAGCATCCCTGGCAGACGGCTCTCTAATCTCTGCTTGACATCCTTCAGGGGAAAGGGAAGTTGCCCATTTGCTAGATAATTGAACCAGGGGTGAATGGAAACATACTCAGTTCAAAACTTTCTACACCTTTAGAAACCCAGGTTCTCTGTAAAGTTTATTCTAGGCAGAATGCGTAGCTAAGGGCCATCCTCTGCAAGGGCAGGAGTGCTCAAGTTTTGCACAAGCGTGTAAGGAGCACAAGTCTAGGTATCCAGTTATTTTATAGAAAAATTGATTTCTGGACCTTATGATGCCTGTCCTTCAAGGCAGACCCAGAACAATAGATCCCAGCTGTCCAGCTAGGATGATGAGAGTTGTGTTGGAGAAAGTTGGAGCGTTGCCAGCTGGAGAAAGCTTCACCTTTGGGTGGCATGCCAAACTGGAAAGGGGGGGTTGCAAATGCTTTCTCCTAGAAGAAAGCCGCCTCTTTCTTCGTTCTTCCCTACACAAAACTTTGTCTCCCAGCAACTGAGAGGCAGCGTCACTTCCTCCGCCCCCTCAGCAAGCAAGGCAGGGAGGCCCGGAGCTGCTCCATTCAGGGCCAGCGGTGCTTGCTGGCGGCCGAGGAGGGGAGGAGGCCGTCCGCGAGGGCCACGTGGGGCCGCCGCTGCCGGGGAAACCCCACTGGCCGAGGAGGCTGGGGCGATGCAGCATGGCCGCGGCGGCGCTGGCCGAGGCGGTTTCTAGCAGCGGCGGGAGCCTGGACGGCAGCGGGGGCTCCGGCAGCAGTAGCCGGCATGAGAAGAGCTTGGGGCTGCTCACCACCAAGTTTGTGTCGCTGCTGCAGGAAGCCAAGGACGGCGTGCTCGACCTGAAGGCGGTGAGCTTGGGGCGGGGGGAGGCTGGAAAGGGAAATAAGGCGGTCTGAGAGGTTCGGCGGGGAGCCTCCGCACGGAACCTTTATTCCTGCCTTGGAGCAGCTGCCCCTGGCCTGGCATCTGCGGGGATTAAGAGGAGCGCGAGATAGCCGGGGGGGGGGGGACTCGTGTGTTTCCAAAACCTGTCCGTTCCCCCTTCACTTTTAACAACAAAGGTTCTTTTAAGGAAAGCAAACAATCGCCCTGCATGCGTTACCACAGCCCGTTTCACCAAAAGCATGAGAAGGAACGTGTTCGGCGGGCGTTCCTGGCCGCTTTTCTGCATCATCCCCATTTTATCTTTAAAAAAGCCTCGTAAAGGGGGCTGGGCTGGGCTTCCTGATTTACACCTGTATTAACATGCGATACCATCTTATTTCTGTCTCAAAGCGACTTTGTTCATGCATCTTTGGGTAAAACCACCCTTTTCTCTCCCCAAGAGCTCAATTTCTTCTAGGCCCTCCTTTTCCTAATCCTTTTTTACTTATACAAACAAACCTGAGCGGTTGGTTAGCCTGCAATAAAGTTTCTGGCCAAAAGTCATATAATACTTTCCTGTAGGCTGAGCAGAGGTTTAAATTCAGGCCTTTCTCCAAGGCTATAAATCAGCCTTCTCCATTCTCATGTCTGGTGAATTAAGACGCTAATGCCATACTTCTCAAAACTTGTGTTCATGTTCAAGATAAAAATGGTAAGAGATGTAAGTGTTGTTGTACTATTAATGTCTCCCTGGGTAAGCAGTGGGACAATGATCGTTCCTTTGTTCCTGAGAAAGCCTGCAGGTAGGACTGTGGCCTAAACATTTGCTGCTTTATCAAGAAGTAAGTGCCAGTGAATGTGGTAGAACTTATGTTCAAATTAAGATCATCCTGTTCTTCTTGGTAGATTTCTCTACCTTGTGTTAAGGAGTGAAATTACTTTCAGGAGATGTTCAACTGGCATTGATACTCAGCTCAGTAAAATCTTGATCACGTTCTGTCTAAGGCAGGAATGAGCAGTCTGTGGTCTTCACCAGCTGCTTTTTTAAAATCAGGATTGCTGAAAACTGATATCATTCCTTACCATTTTTAATTGGAGTACTGATGGAAACTGCAATATAGTTTT
The DNA here is from genome assembly GCF_035149785.1 of Candoia aspera. NCBI lineage: Eukaryota > Metazoa > Chordata > Lepidosauria > Squamata > Candoiidae > Candoia > Candoia aspera. Next base: position 181,473,116 of record NC_086155.1, read on the forward strand.
CTAAAGTAGGCACGTTATAGTTAAAATACAAAAATCACTGCCTTCCTGTCCCAATTTTTATATAAACCCTGTCCTTTTCTTCAGCCTTAATCGTAAGTGTGGGTCTGGCCATCAAAAGGTCCATCCCTGACTCAAGGGCAGGTCTAGACACTTACCTAGTAGTAGATCCTCTTTAAATGATAGAGAGCTATATGTGTTAACCTTGTTTTCCAATTTACACATGATGTAAAACAAGTAAGTTGAACCCAGATCAGTTTTTCAGTTAGGTAAATAACATGTGATTTATATCCAGTGATTTCAGTACAAGTGGACTTAAACCTGACTCCACTGAAATCAACAGTGGTGGGAGAAGATTAACTCATTTACCACTCTACACAAGGAATAGTCCTATCATGTAGTAAATTAAGGAGCACAGGGGATGTATGCATCCATTCTACCAAGGGAAGAATATTTTGACTGGGTGAACCCATGGTGTACATTGGACGTATCATATCATATGAAGGTTCTATTTTCATTCCAGTTATAAGTGTATCTGGTTAGATAACATGCACTAGTGATCTGTTTAGATGTGAGTGAACTGTTACCCTTTGCTTTTAGGGGTTTATAACATTTCAATCTCATCGTAATTGGAATATATGGAAGAATGTATTATATAAGTTGCTCTATTCATGGGATTTATTTCTGCACCTGTTACTGCTATTTATAGCTGTTACCACTGTATATAAATTATATGTATGTGTGTGTATACATACACACACACACATTTAATGAGTAGGATGCTATATAACACAACAACAAAAAGGGGTAAAGATATTTGGTAACCTGTGATGTCCATTAACTATAATGGACATTTACTACATTTCCCTTGTATGTCTACTCACATGATTTTATAATCCAGTGTAATTTTTGAAAGGGAAATATGTTTGTTGTGGATTCATGTATCACTTGAGAGGTTCACTTTCCTTAATCTATGCTTTGGCATAACAAAAATATATTTTTGGTAGGTGTGCCATTTTGAAAGTGTATCAGATAGTGTATAGGTGAATGTCTTTGACCAGGAATATCAAGATAGCTTTCCAGACCTATATCCAAATAAGCTTTAGTGTAGATGTGAAGATTGGAAGTGGAATATGACCTACTTACATCTCTTGCTACGCTAAAGCATCCCCCCGTCCCACCCCAGTATGTCACGTCCCTTGCGGGGGGCATAAGACATGCATATACTTAAGACACCCTCTTGCAATTTCTGATCTTCCCCTTCCAAATTGGGCCTTGTCCCCACCCACTTTTAAAATGCAGTTCCCAACATTCCACCTAGTGGTTGGTGAAGCCTTGGGCTGAACAAAGTTGTGTACCCTATTTTAGAGCATGATGGAGATTAATTTTCTAAGGTCACAGTCATAGACAATCTGTTGGAAACCATAATTGCTGGGGATAACTTTTGGGTGCTAAAATTGAGCAAGGACACATTCTTTCCCTGCCCATTTGGATAGCAGGCGTATCTTTAGTTTAAATATCTAAATTGAGAGTGTGCAGCCTTTTTGTCAAATTAAAAAACTATCCTGATTTCCAATAAGCACCTTTCTACCAACAGCACGAAGAGCACACTTCATTTTATTCAACATCTGTCAGAGTCTATTAAACTAGGCAAATTATAGAATGCAGCAGTCTTCCCAGATGTGATGCCTTGGGATTATGTGAGATCAAATCAAAATGTCTTTAAAATAGCCAGTCAGGAAAGGCTATTCTGAAGAAATTTTAGTCTCACAGTATAGCTAAATTGTGGATAAATCATTTTAGACTTACCTATAGCTGCAGTAGAATTGGACTAATGAGAAGTTGGGTTTTTAATTTTATGATTAGGCGTATGTACAGTATGTCTTTAGATTTACACAGTTATAAATACCATTGCATGTAGACTGGATCAAAATAACAGGGAATGTGGTTTGCATTGATTCATCAGTATGAACTTGCAACAAAACTCAGTGACAAAGCAAGTACTTTGTTTTGGGTTGAAAGTGTATCTGTGTGTCCATAGGTTACACCATCAATTTATCATTTTTACTGGGATAGAATAAGGCAGGCAACTTTTGAGAGGGAGGGCAGTAAAGGGGGCTATGCCAAAATATTTTTATAAATATAACATGTACATGTATTTTATACTTTTTTTTTTTTTGGCCTTCAAGTCAGTGTTGACTTGGGGCAACTGCCAGGACTAGTCGCTGTAGTTTTCTTGGCAAGATTTTCAGAAGTGGCTTGCTGTTACCTTCTTCCTGAGGTTAAGAGAGAGTGACTGGCTTAAAGTCACCCAGCTGGCTTTGTGCCTAAAGCACAACTAGAACTCACAGTCTCTCAGTTTCTAGACTGACTGACTAACCACTACACCAAACTGGCTCTCATTTTATATATGTTAGGCACATTACATTTACTGGCATCTAAAATATGTCTTTTACTACTTATCTTGGTAAAAAAAAAATGAAATATTGCACCATTGATTGAAGGAACAAAAAAGGTATGTTTCACCCAGTGAGTCATTAAATAGTATTAAAATAAAATCTACTTTCCCTTTAGTAGGGAGCAAATTTAGGCAGCCTTGTCTTTCAAGGGTTTACATTGGACCCATGCCAATACAAAAATTACTGGCTCAAATCTTAGGCTGCTAATCATGTTGGCTGCTACTTGCAGACTGAACTTTACTCTCTTTCTGCTGTTGCTTTTAGCACAACTCTGGATGAAATAAGGAAGCATGTGCCTAAGAATATCTCTAATGTCCCTGATCCTAGTTGAGTTACATCCCTTTTTTGCCCATAAGGTACATAATACTCACTTGGGATTCAGCTGGTGAAATTCATATTCCTTTAAAATTTGGCAAAATAGCAGGTGGAAATCCACGGTAAAAATTACACTTCCTTAAAAAGTATGTCAGGGGTAGGGTCTACCTATCTTTGCAACAGTGACTTGCCATTTTTCCCTCTTTTTCAGCACTCCTCTTGGATGAAAATGACAGATTATTCTTCTGAGTCCTGCTCAAGAGGGTCCCACCATCTTTTTGACTCTGCCTTCCCTCTCACCCAGTTGACTCATGCATGGTTAACTCCAAAAGAATTCATTTCCATGTGGGGAGTTCCATAGGCGTGTTTTCAAGAGGTCACTTGTATAGGCATTTTGTTTGATTGCCCCTGTTCCACAGGCAGGGAGGGTGGTCTGAGGCCTCTAATTGTGCATCGGTCTCCTTGGCAGGTTGTGATTAATATTCCCTAGGAGGCTTGTACAAATGCACTGCAGCTGCCTAATGAGCCTCCCCTTTTGCCCTTCATCTCCCTATATTGTTCTTTTTTCTCCCTTCTCTTCCCAGGCTGCTGATACACTGGCTGTACGACAAAAAAGGCGGATCTATGACATCACCAATGTTCTGGAGGGGATAGATCTTATTGAAAAAAAGTCAAAAAACAGCATCCAATGGAAGTAAGAGAAGCAATTTATGTATACTTTTATATACACACTGAAAATTAGAAAGGTAACATTCTTCCACTGTGGTGATGAACTTAAGGAATTTGTATTTATTTTGTATATATTATTTATTAGGATACTTCTGAGCTGTTTTTTATAGACAAACTCAAGCAGTTTAAAGAGTTTGTAATAGAAACTTTTTAACTTACTTTGTAATCAAGTTCTTGAAAGCCATCGCAGTGTGTAAAAGAGGCATAACACTGACCAGTCAGGATAGAAGGCATCGCAAATTAACCAAAGTCCTAATGAACCAGTATGGGCTTCAGCTGATTTTAGAGCTTACAAGGCTGGGCATCCACCATCAGTTAGCAGGGAAAGAATCTACAAATGATATGGAGGATGTCCTGTTTCACTTTTCCACAGTGCAAATTGCTTGCCAAGGTAGCATATTAAATAGACATTCCTGTTAGATCATACTATTCAGTCCTTGATATAATATGTATTAGTGATCATCGATTTCTGTATTTTCAGCAGGCATTGCACTTCAGATAGTAGGAAACTTCAGCAGAAATAGGAAATACGTTTTGCACCAGTGCCCATAAAAATGTACAAAACTGCCTTATATTAAGTTTGACTGTGCATTTGGCTCAGTGTCTTCTGTTCCTCATCACTGGGATGATGATAAGAGTCTTTTATAGGCCTGGTTGGAGATGTTAAGGATCAGACTGGCAATTCTTGAATGCAGATTATGTATCTACCAATGAGCTACAACCCTTTTCCTGATTACTAGGGATCAGGTAATAGAAATTTTGCAGTTTTAGGGCACATGCTCAGGATATGATATATGAAAATAGTCTCTTTCAAAAATTATTTTTTTTCTTCCTTAGAATGAAACTTAACATTCTTACATTTAAGGGGTCTTCTTTATAGCAGTGTTAAACCCTTTGTCTCCCATGCTAAAACTAGTTGCAAGTGAAGCCATTTTAAGACATTTCTCTCCTTACAGGTAGTCCTTGGTTAACAACCATTCGTTCAGTGACCATTCAAAGTTACAACGGCACTGAACGAATGGTACTTATGACTGGTCCTCAAAGTTCCAGCTGTCCCAGCACCCCTGCAGTCATGTGATTGCAATTCAGGCACTTGGCAACTGGCTCACACTTAGGATGGTTGCAGTGTCCCACAGTCACATGATCACCACCTGCAACCTTCCCTGCTGGCTTCCCACAAGCAAAGTCAATGGGGAAGCTGGCAGGAAGATACAGGTCCCAGGATGCTCACAAGCAGGCCAGTGGGTGGGTAAGTGGCTGCTGCAGTGTGGCGCAAGCATGGCGGGGCCAGTGGTGGCTACTGCCAGGTGGGGGAGGTATACAGATGGCTGTTGCAGGTGTGTGCATGCTAGAGTACAAGATCCCTGGAATGTTGTTCCATAGCTGGGCTCCTCAGGAGAAAAAGCCATGGGAGTGTGAGTGACTTACAGGATCAACTTGCAGCCTTCCCTGCCAGCTTCCCCATTGACTTTGCTTGTGGGAAGCCAGCAGGGAAGGTTGCAAATGGTGAATGCCACAAATGCTTGTGGAAGGCCGGCTTGAAGTCACGAGAAGGTCCTTGCTTAACGACCTGCAGTCCTTGCTTAACGAAAGCAATGGGGACTGCCAGGATTGCCATTCCTAAATGACATCATGCTTTACGACTATCACTTAGTGACAGAAATTCCGGTCCCAATTATAGTCGTTAAGCAAGGACTACCTGTATTTCAATCATTCTTCAGCTTTGGCAACAATACTGGCCAGGTGTTCTATCCAGACAGCAGTTATTAGTCCCTGATTGGTGCATTTGTCTGAGTCTTTAGCTGGGAAAGTAAGCAACAATCACTTTCCTTTTCAGGGTGGGTCTTTGAGGACAGGTGGTTTCCATGATGGACCTTTTGTACAAGCCCCCTTCTGTTGACTCTGTCTTGTACCTGACATATTTCCCCCTGGCATATTCGCCAGTGGACCAATTGGGAAGGAAGGAAGAAAGGCAGGCAGGCAGGTGCTGTCTTACCATTCTTTCTGTCACTTGGGCTAGAAGGGGAAACTGGCAAAACTTTTGTCACTTTCAGACATAGATGAACACAACTTAAAAGACTGAAACACTGCTGCTTTTTTTCCCTTAACTAATTTTGTCTACTTGTTGTGACTTCATAATATTGATAACCTTTTGCTTTAAGAGGTGTAGGGGCTGGTTGTAATACAAAGGAGGTCATCGAGAGACTGAGATACCTTGAAGCAGAAATTGAAGATCTAGAAATAAAAGAAAAGGAGCTGGATCAGCAGAAACTGTGGTTACAACAAAGTATCAAAAATGTTAAGGAAGATTCCACCAATAAACGATATCCTTTGAATGTGCAGTGTAATTTTTTAGAATAGGGTAAGCCTTCCCCCAGGCCTCTTCTATCCTTTAACATTGATTCTAGAGGGTTAAGAAACCCTCCAGACTAGAGACGGGATTGGGGCAGGAGACAGAGGAATAGGAAGTTCCACTGTACAGGTAGGTTTCTGCCCCTGTTGCATTGTCTGTATATTAATTTCACACTCATTCCCCCACTCCATGTTACATTGGTCTAGAGGGGCCTGTAGGACATTGGGCACTGCACTGAATTTGAACAGTGGGAAAAAGAAAGAAAGAAAAATCTCTAGAGTTATAGAACTACACAATGGCATATTTGCTTGAGACTTAGCCCCTTGTTAAAAAGTCATCACTTCCAGTCTGATGGCTCTCTCTCAAAGTCACATCTAAAATGAAAGATGCCGTTTCATTATTTTTGAATGATGCGATTTCACTCATGGGGGATGAACGTCACACAAATTATTCGGAGAGAACTACTTTTTAAAACTTCCCAAATACTTCTTTGAAAATCTCACCAGCTTTACTTCTGTAATCAATTTATCTTGAACAATTCCTTGACAAGACCCACTTTTTCATACATCACTCATGAAGACATTTGTGACTGCTTCAGTGGTAAGCTGAGAAAAGATTAAGTCTGCTTGCAAATTAGATTTCCTACATGGGGCGCACAAGCTGTGTAGTTAGGGTTAATTTAAGCATATACCAGTTGTTTTTCAGAGATCTTACCCCATGAAATCCGCAGGAGCCTTTTAACTAATGACTTATATCTGCTATTCACAGTGCAATGTGCTATCAATTTATACTGAAATATATAATCTGCTCTGTATCCTTAGCCCCTTCTCAGGGAGTAAAGCACAATGGGATTTCTGATTTTCTGATTTCACAAAAATCAGAGCAGAAGGAAACAGCACACAAGGAGCACAGGAGATGAAACTCGTAGAATACATGAAAAAAGTAAAATGGCCAATTTAGAATTAAATAACATTTCCTTCTCATTAAAACATGACTTTGTGTTTATGGACTAACAGTGTTGACTGTTGCCATGTCTTTATATCTTATTTGCCATGTACATTAAAACATGGAATTTCAGACTGAACTGAGATTGAATTGAGAGAATTCATTTAAACAATATGAACAAATTCATTCAATTAATATTTGCCTGTTCCTCCATAAACAGGAGATACACTACTAGCAATTCAGGCACCTTCTGGTACACAGTTAGAAGTTCCTGTGCCTCATGTGGTATGTAGAAATAACTCTTTTGATCTGATTTGGGGAAACCAGGGAATTTACTGAACATTGAGCGAAGTATTTAGTAACCTGAAAAATATATCTTGTTTTTGTAACAGTTTTATAAAGTTTAATACTATTCATGATTCTCAGAAATTGTTTTAAAAGATGCTGTGTTCAATAATTCAGTTATCTACCTAAATTATTGATGATAATGTAAGGGTTATTTAAACTTCGGCTTGGTGTGGTGGGGGTGGTGGTGATGATGATGATGAAGAATTCCAGTAGGATAGTATTTGTCTTTTCAATTGCCTAAGTTTTACTTATAGGTACAAGGGAAAATTGCTAATGGATTGGATCCAAACTTTGTCTTGCATAGAGCAGATTTACTGTTATCAATGTGGCAAGTTAGTTATAACAAACCCAAGCTCCATGTTTTTGGTGGGTCTGCTCCAAAATAAAAAGGTTTGGATCATAGAATCTAATCCAAAAAAATCCACTCTGATCTATTTGGATCATTGTGCAGTAATCCAAATTAAAGCATCCCCACACATCCAGCAAAGGAGAATTCACCACTTCTTTGGGGAACTGGCTCCACTACCAAAATATTTGTACTGTTAGAGCCTTTTTCATAACATTCAGTTGGAATCTACCTGCTTGTATTTTAAAGCTGTTATTCTGTATATGGCAGTCAGCAACAATGGAAAATAACTCCATATAGTTTAATTATTTACAAGATTGCGATACAATGGCATGATGCTCTTTTGTCATTTTGGTGAAAGTAGGATGAGTGGATGCCTATACATTAAACACAAAAAACTGCATAGCTTATTACTCCTCAAAACATTTCATCTATGGATTTTTAGAAAGAATGCTAACGAGCCAAGCTGCCCTGCCTTGTTATTTATTAGTGCCTAGTCAGTGTAGTCAATCTCATTCTGGTGCAGAGAATACACACAACATATTTCTTCTCTAACTTCATATAAGAATTTCTGCCAGGCCTTTTCTAGCTTTCCTTTCAAAAGAGATCTTGAGGGAGTTGAATGGGTTGTTTGTGTGAATATTGTTTCCTGAATGTAGGTTTTTTTGTTGTTTTGTTTTTGCCTCCTCTCTATTTTGTCTTGGTTATCATATTGCTGGAAATAGAGGGGAGATGGGGAAGTGAATTTTATTTCTCATGTATCTCTCTTACACTCATTCTTTATTCACCCAAGTACTCTCTACGTTTAAAAGGAGGACAGATTCAGAATGGTATTGCTGTTGGCTAGTCTTGTTGGAAATAAAATCCTTACTTTTAATCTCAACTAGAAACATTAGTAAATCTCATTTTGTTCATTTTGTTGTCTAAAACCTTTAAAAGCAGTTATTTAATGTCATAATATCTAATATGTAAAGAGGAATGTGGGGCTGTGCCTACTTTATCCTTTTCTTTTAGTATATATAAATTTTGCATATGGTACATTCATTACCACTGAAAAATTATCTACTGATGCGGACTAATGGACCTTTGTTAATAGATTGCAGAGTGGGGTTAGTGAGGAGGATTTGATTGATTGACTGATTATGTACCATCAAGTTAGTGTCCACTCTTAGCAACCACATACATAGATTTTCTCCATGATAATCTGTCCCTAACCTGGTTTTTCAGGTCTTCCAATGGAGCACCCATTGCCACTGTAACTGAGTCCATCCACCCTGCTGTCGTTGTCCTCTTCTCTTTCCTTCCACATTTCCCAGCATTAGAGCCTCCTCCAGAGAGCTAGATCTTCACATAATGTGTCCAAAGTAGGATAATTTGAGCCTGGTCATTGTGCCTTGAGTGAGAATGCTGGGTTGATTTGTTCAATGATCAATTTCTTTTCTTGGCTGTCCATGGTATTCTCAGAAGTCTTCTCCGACAAGTCTTTTCAGAGTTCGAAACTGTCAACACTCTTCCTATCCTGCTTGTTCAACTTTCATTTCCATACAGTGCCACAGGGAATACTATTGCTTGTACTGTTCTGATCTTAAGGAGGATTTGGCTATGATAGTACTACTATTCCCATTAAAAAAAAACCTTTTCTGAATGCTCAGTCGCATACCAGTTTGTGACCTTCAGTTGATCTAAGGTATTGTCTCAGTATGAATTTTTAAAATATTGGTACATGTTCTGGAATCCTGCTGCAATTCCTGAGTCAGAGTAAATTCAATATCTGCATGTACTTCCAGAGAGTTCCCTTTTTTCAACTTCCTATGAAAATTTTAAACATGTGAATATAAAATGTCTTTATCTGGCACACTGAGGAGTTTTGTTTTGGGGTTGTGCATTTTACTTGTTTGTAATGATTTTACTCCATTAAAACTGCTAAATAAGTAAATTTTATGTAGAGATAATTTTATAAAAATGATGATCCCATGTTGAAAAGAAACCAGCTATTAACGAAGGGAAGAAAGCATGTCAGCAAACTGGTTTCCTATTGTTGCAGTGCAAAACTTTCATTTATAATTTTTAATGGAGTCAGTTTCGATTGACTACTGGTTACTAATTCTGTTTTCATATAAAGGACTGTAAGTCTTTCATTTTACTTTACCACTCTCTCTAAAGGGACAAAAGAAATACCAGATCAATCTAAAGAGCAATCTGGGACCTATCCACGTACTGCTCATTAACAAAGAGTCCAGTTCCTCCAAGCCAGTTGTTTTCCCAGTACCTCCACCAGATGATCTCCTGCAGCCTCTATCGCAATCCACAGTTCCTCTGACTTCCTCTAAACCAAATGCAGATCCTCAGAGATTACAAGAGTCTTCAGACCCTAATGAAAAGCAATCCCTTCCACAGACCCCAGTGACAGATATGCCAACAGGTGGGTATAAACACTTCTTCCCTTCTCAGGAATTAACCCAGAAAACTTGGCACCATTGGTCGTTGGATTTTTTTGCACTGCCTTGTCAAGGAATGTGGTTGTATCCTGTATGATTTTTTAGGCTTACTGTACTATGTTCCAGTGTCATATCTAAGTATGCGATTAGGACTGTGATCTCCTAAAATTAATGTATTTGCTAAAGAAAGAACCTTAAAACCAAGCTAGTACTATTAGAAAACACTTTTTAATTACCCAGTGCTGTCTTTTAAAACTGGGCAGCACTTTGGATTCAGTTCCAAGAAGGTTGCTTCAGATTGCAGCTGCACAACTATAGCATCTGTGTGCAGCTCTTTAAAATGATAGTGTTTTTCTCAGGATTCTGTGCAATTATGGGATAAGACACAGCTGCTTTAAAGAACTGCGGATAAGTGCACATTCATTTCCCTGCATACTCCAAAGTATCAGATCTGAACCACTGGGAGCTCAACTATCTAATAATCTACACTGTTCTTTACAGATGGACTAACGTCTTATGGGTTGTGTACTTGGGTCTCAATAGTTTTCTCATTAGAAGTACAATACTGAGAATCACCTCAGGCTATAATATCATAATTCATTAAATGTGTGAGTGGGGGAATATCTTTGTAGTCTGGGAAGTTTAAACGTGATCTTTTATTTGATCTGCACTGAAATCAAATGAGACCATTCTTAATTATCCATAGTTTTGCATTCCATTCAAGCTGAGAAACTATGGTTTCCCACTTTAGAATTGATGATCTTAAAGCAGCCTCTCAAACTGGTTTTAAAATCACAACTTGTTCTGAACAAAACATGAACAATAGCTAACTAGAAACATTATGATTTGATTGCTATCCATCATTAAGAAAACAACAAAGGGGCTCTGTGTAGACAAAAAGCTTGTCCATATCTTAGTAAGCTGAGAAGCAGTGATCTAAACCTGACTGCTACTCATACAAGATTGCTATTAAATCTATTTTAATTTTATTATTATTTATTGGATTTTTTTAATGGATCAGTAGAATGGTTTGCACTTAGCAGGTCAGAATTAGGGTTACAGGGTTAAGTCTTCAGAAATCTTGAAGACACGGAACATCTTTTTGTTAATCATATAAATGCACTGAAAATAAATGCATGCTAATAGCAAGGGGTCTTAGTTTTTCATGCAGTGGTTATTTACAGATTGGATTTCTGAAATTTATTTTACATGGGAAAGCCTTTAAAGACAGGCTAACCCTAATCCAAAATAGATTTATCTGGATGATAAGGCTGCTGTTGGATGTCTGTCAGCATAGCACCAATTTTGTACCAGATGCACTGACTTTGCATAAGTTTGCAGGCCCAATTCAAAGCACTGGTCTTAACTGCTGCCTGAGCATATAAAATCCATTTTGGAGGCCTTCTCTGTTAGGTCCTTAAAACTAAACTGTAGGATTCCATTCATGTTGACTTGCACTTTGACCTTGGCAATGAGCCAGTTAAATAGACTGACGGTCTTGCTCTTCACTGCTGCTTTTATATTGAAATTGTAATTAGTTTTCATATTTGAGCTTCTAGCTAGTATGCAATTAGCTAGCTAGTTACTTCTTTATGTATGTGTATACTAGCTAGTGAACTTTTTGTTTCTTCTTTTAATTCTGTGTTGTCTCATGCTCATATTGGTAATCTTTTCACACTCCAGATCTGTATGAGGTGGCATGGGCTACAAAAAACGAAAATTTAAACAGTGCTCCAAATCTTGCAAAAATGCCAAACTTTGTGAAATTTTAGAGTTTTTGACTGAAATATTATGAGAGCATGCTGAAATCCTGCAGGATTTTCACAAGATCTTCACAAGCCACTCCCCATTTTAAATATAGAATTCCCTTCTCACCCCTATGGGTGGCATGTGTCTTCCTCAGCCTCGGGTCCTCTACCAGAGGCCTGGGTTTTGGGGGTTCTGCACAGTATCTTAGCTGTTCCTAGCACTGCACTCTTCTGGACAGAGAGCTCTGATGTTCCTGGGATCTGTTGGAGCCACTCCCAGTTTGGGGGTCACAGCCCCGAGTGCCCCTACCACCACTGGGACCACTTTGGCCTTCACTTTCCACATCCTCTAGTTCCTCCTTCAGGCCCTGGTACTGGGCAATATATATTTAATTTTGAGGTTGTGGGAATAGGGTTTTCAAAGGCATTTTGGTAGCCAGGGGTGCTGTGTTGTCAACCTGTACTCTCAACGTTTGTGTATTGCACTGAACTACCATGTTGGATTTTAACCTGAAAAATTTCCACTGCTACAGACATCAATTTACAAGGAAGCCCAGCTCCTGAAACACTGTGTGCCAGCATTCCAGATTCTGAATTATATGATAGCCTTGTAACCGAAACCACGCCTAGCTCAAATACCCTTCCTTCCTTCCTTCCACTGGATGTCAATAGTATTATAAAGTCAAACACATTTGACATCGCAAAGATGGATGAGCCTGGAGGTAAATATTGTGTTACATTTAATGTTAATTGGGCAGTATCCTGAAATCCAAAACTTGAAAAGAATGTATCTCACTTTTCTTGTTTGGTAAAAAAAGCTTAGCTGCTTTATTATTTTTTAATTGTCTTATCATTGGCTTTACTTCTGGCGTCAAGCTTTTTCACCTGTAGCCATTGTATAGCTATTGTATATGGTACTGAGCCAAAAGTTCATGGGGGACTAGGCTTAGAACAATATAGCCAGCTTCTTGCATCTACAGTGCAACCATATTACACTTGGGGCACAATTCTTACTTCCAGTAGCTGCTTGATCAGCTTTTCCTTTTGGATCAGCTTTTCCTTTGTGATACCACAAAGCTACCCAGATTGGCTTATAGCTCTTGTAGTGGTCCCAGAGAGAATACCCAAATGTTCCTTGCCTTGCTGATGCCTTCACTGTGTAGAGCAACAAGTTGAAGAACTTCCATCTGGTCATTTCAGCAACACTTCTCTCCAAATCTTTAATTAAGCTTCACAGATAAATCATTTGGAAGGGGAAGAACAGAGAAGGGGAAGGTTGTGGCTGAGAATGAGACCTCCCTGTTTTAGGTTAGTCCTGTATCTAGGTGCATGTAGCATAAAGAGAATATTCTAAATGAACTTAACACTCATTTGTTGGAATCATCTGTGACATTAAAGAAGTCTAAATAATGCTACTTGCACATTAGTTTTGCCCACATTTTAAAAAAAATGTTAGGAGGATGTTTGTAAGGGTTACTGATAAAACTAATACATTTTAGATACTCATAAAGTACTTCCCAAATTCTCTGTGTACTTTATAATGAAAATGTTCTGAAACAGTTTTTGATTGTCTCCTAGCTGATGCTTCTGGTTGTTAGCCAAGGGCTTGGTTTTTTCCAGTATGCTCTTCATATAACTGCCGTGTGGTTGGGGTTTTTATATTCTGATCCTTGTAACTTGAGATCACAGTATTGGGTGTGACACAACTCTTTGTGTTCATTTCACTAAGAGTAGCTTACATGAAGTATTAGAAGACCAAAAGAAAGTTTCAAGAGATTTAAGTGATTGAAGCCAGATTGTTTATTTTGCTAAAAATAGATTATAATCTTGTAACTTTCTTCCATGCACGAGCTAAGTAGATCTCATCACGTATGCTAGGGCAGGTTACCTTTTTGAGGGTGGAAAATGCTTTGCAGATGCTTGAAGGTTTGTTAGTTTATTTAGTAAAAAATGTTTGTTAGGTTTGTCAGAGGCTCAACATACTATTTTGTTTTCACTTTTTTCAGAGTACAGTTGAAGTGGGGGGAGGTGTTTTGGTTTTGCTTAGGCATTTTGGTTTGGCATTCTGCTTATGCATAGTTGTGAATATTGCTTTGTCAACAGGCATAATTAACAGTGATATCATTGATGAACTGATGTCCTCTGATGGTAAGTTTCTTATATTATAAAATTCAATGTAAAGATGTAAAACTGCTTTACAGCTTTGCACAAGTGCTAGTTCATAATCATTCCCTTTTTGGATGGATGTGCACCTGTAGAAACCATAATTTAATCCACTGGTGTAAAAGATTTGGGCAGTGAATTTTCCCTGTAACTAGTGGCATCTGACCCTTTTCAGTACTTCCATTAAAAACAAAGCTATGGTGACATTTGCTTGGAAGCACCAGGGCTAAGAGAAGCTATGCTGAATCATAGTCCAGCCAACCTTCAGAAGGTCACTAACAGGGTGTGAATTCAGTGGCACCCTTAGTCATATTAGTCAGTGGTAGACACAGAAATACTGATGTTGAAGGTCATCAATAGCCATCCTGCCTAGAAGCCAACAGAAGTCAGATTTCTGGAAACTTGGGTTATCTCCTTTGAAACAGACAAACATCAGCAGTGCCCTGCTGGATCAGACCCCTGTCCCATCTAGTCCAGCAATCTGTTCTTACAGTGGCCAACCAGCTACAGAAGGAAGCCCACTAGTCTTCCAGCAGATGGCCTTCAGAGGCAGTCACACTTCCATCAAGGGTAATAACCACTGATCCCCATGACTTCCATGAGTTAGCCCAACCTTTTTTTGAAGCCAGCCAAGCTGGTAGACAGTGCCACATCTCATGGTAGAAAGCCATCCATTGCTTTGACAGTACACACCATTGCATAAGTATAGCCTATGAAGAATTTGTTTGTTCTGATTTCTCTTCCATATTGAACTTAATGGGGTACCACTTGCACATGAATAGTATTGTGTGAACAAAATAACACAAGTAAAGGAATACTAATGGAAAACTAGTATTTGTTTTTAATTCCTGTAAATTCCAAATTACCTTTAATATTGCAGATGAGAGGAATTCATAGCACAATCCCAGGCATCCTTATTTTGAAGTAAATCCAATTGTAGTCTAGGGCTTAGGATGTTCCATCTATAGTACTTTCTGCTGTTCCATTCATGTAGGTTGGACTGAGAGTTCTAATCTGCTGAAGCAAGCATCTAGTAGACTTTTACTCAGAATACCCCTACTGTTCAAAACAGTAGGCAATTTTGGCCAATTTCTTCCTCCTTCTATAGTCCCTGGAACCAATTTTCCCACTTTTCAAGCCAATCTTCCAGTTCTTTTCAGCACGTTTGGGGAGCATAGGGGAATGCTGGGAGAAAGAATCTGGCAAAGACCTTATCTAGCAGAAAAACTCCACTTGGTCAAAAGACTACTGCTGACAAAAGTCTCCCCTTATTCATGGAAGATTCTGCTGCATTCAAACCTATGGTTCAAATTGAATAAACGAAATGGCTAAGATATTTTATATTATTGAAATACTAAGCCCTATTTCAGAAAAAGGTAAAAACAGGAAACAGCTGTTAGTTTAAAATAGTTTGTTCGAAGTCCAAGCCAAAAGTCTCATGTTGTCCAAATTTAAACACTAATTTCATATTCTGAGGGAAACTAAAGTAAGTTAATTTAAGTAAATTAAGTAAATTTTAAGTAAATTAAGTAAATTAAATTTAAAGTAAGTTAAAGTAAACTAAAGTAACTAATTTCATATTCTGAGGGAAACTAAAGTAAGAAATTTACTAATCTCTGGCATTCTCCCAAATAGGCTATGTAATTCAGTTCAATATTAAAGTGCTACGGGAATACTTATATAATACTTCCATTTTAGTTTTTTAATTACTTTTCCCATTATTTTTCTACCCATTGTTAAGTGAAATTCTGATTAAGTCATAACTTTATTCTGTCTAGAAATGTAATAATTATTTAATGTGTAAATTCCTTTTATCTTACATTTTTAACAAGCCATCAGAGAATATTAAACTTTACCAATAACATTAGAGAACAGAGATTTATTTTCTTTTAAATCATAATTTCACTTTAGTGTATAATTTCATCTAGTAATAGTAGACCAACATCCCTAAGTTTAGTCCAGCTCTTTTTGTTGGTAAATAATCTGGCCTCTGGCTATGCGTAGGCTCAGTAGGGATGAAAATCTTCTTCATCTTAAAGAAGTCTTGGAATATTTCCTCTATTGCTTGAGTATTGCCAGTTTGGGGAGGAATAGTTTCCCAATTCCATTATATAAAATCCAGCTGTTCCTTCCAACAGTATACAATTATGCAAATAGATTTCCAGTGTTGAAAGCTATGCCTTCCATTTTGTATCTGGAGTAAATAAAAAAAAAGGCAAAACAAAGGCAAACCATTTTTACTATAAATATGTCCAAACCCCATTCTTACTATTATTTCAAAGATTATGTATTAAAAACCACATTTAAACATTTTGAAATGATACAGGTCAAGACTTAGGTAAAGATAGAAAGCCAAGTTCCTCAATGCTATGTATTACCTATGAGTGTTAATACATTAAGGGTGCCTTGCACACAATGAAGCTTTTGGCTAGAGGTTACTATGAAGTATCTAAACATCCCACAGTTGCTGAGGAATAAGCCTTGGAGGTCTGCCCAAACATTTTTTTCTTGGGCATACCTTCAATTCCTTATTCATGTTATGGATCCAGCAGCCAGGAACCACTTCAGCCTCATCCTTTACTTTTTATTTGTTCCTTAAATTCTGCCTGTAGATAATAAAGGCAGTTGTTTTAGCATATCCATTTTAACTAGATGCTTGGCAGTACTAAACTGCATTGTGAAGGTATTTATTTGCCTTAATTAATCATTTGATTTGTCTGAGTTACAGAACAAACCTAAACTTAAAAAATTAGAATTGAAACAGTGTTCAATAGCAGTGATTTGTTCATCACGAAGTATTTGTGAACTATGCTTCTTTTAAAAAAAAATCAAATTTTTATTGAGCATTTTTAAGAAAAGGAAAAGACATACAAAAAGGAAAAAGGAGACAAGAAGGAAAAATAAAGCAAGCAATATTAGAATAATATTCCAGTGGTAAACATCTTATACCAGTTCTCTTTAAGTATAGTATTAATGAGAATTTAATGTTTTTCTTCCATTGACATTCCCATTACTGCTTATCAGTTACTCTATCTACATTCTGCATCCATTTAATCATACTGTCTTTAAATTGTTTGGTTTCCGAGTCATATCTCACCAACCATTTCTAAATAAGACAAATTCTCTGAATGTTGTGTTAACAAGGTTTTCAAATTCAGTCAAGTCTGTGAACTCTGCTTCTAAATATATTAGCTTGATAGAAAGGCAAACATACAAGATAAGTATTATATAAGTATTCCCATAGCTAATGGAATAGGATCTCCCAAATTCTAGAACAGATGTTCATATTTCAAAACCTTGGACTAGATAATGGAAGTATGTAGTATCAGTGGTGCTAGGACCAGGAGAAGGGGAATAATCCAGTTGCATTCATACATATAAGTGAATCAATATAATGATGCTCACTTTGCTTGAATAATATTAACTATGCATAACTGAAGGCACTGTCTTACAGTTTTTCCTCTGTTACGGCTGTCTCCTACACCTGGAGATGACTACAGCTTCAACTTGGATGATAATGAAGGAGTCTGTGATCTCTTCGATGTTCAGATCTTGAACTACTAGATTTGATGCAACCAGATTTTCTCATCTACCTCTAACTATGTAATACTGTAGATGCAATTTTGTAATTCAAGTATTTAAAATAATGAATGCAAAACTTCCATAATTGACCAATGCTGGGTATAAATTTTTCTTTTAGTTTGTTATTGTGAGCAGTTTTTAAACTTAATGACATGCAGAGCTGATACTCAAAGAAACGTTAGAGTATCTCAAGGCAGTTACTTACAGGCCTAATTTTCTTCTTTTTTTTTTTTTTAGGAAGCAGAATTCATAATTCTCCTACTTTTCTGCTTCCACTAAAACTAGCAAATCTGGTCCGTTAGGAACTCCCTACAATCATTCCAAAATTTTGGCCATATGTTTCAAACTTCCACTGCCAGTTGCAAAATAAAGGACGGTTTCCTAGGTTATGTTCTCTCCCAACTCCCTGGGGTGAACCCAAAAAATGTTCTGTGGAGGGTGCCTTCTTTATTAGCACTTTAAATGTCTTTTTGTTTTCTTTATTTCTCGCATTCCTAGATTAAGGAAAGCACTATTTGTAGTTCATATTAGAGAACAGCAATACTTGTATATTAACAAGATTTTTTAAAAATAAAAACTATACAAACAATGGTTTGTGACATACCAGAAGATGTGATTTTCACATAGATATACTGTTTTGCACTACAACTGAGACAGTAAGTCAGCAGCAGCATCTACATTAGCCGGCTTGTCTTCCTGAGACTTTGGAATCTGAAAAAGAGAAATATGTGCATCTTGAAATGTTCTGAGTGCTAAAGACTTCATCAGCTAGTGTGGGCTTTTCTAAGGGATACTATCTTCAAAACACTTTTAGCTATTTCAGAAGGGGCAACCCATGCTTCTGAGGCTGCTTCTGCTCAGATTGCAGAAATGTCTGGTGTAGTATTTTTTTCTTCTTCTGTGTTCTTTATCTGCAGTGATTGCTTATTGATGGGGGTCGGGGTGGGGAAACATTACAGTACTGCAGAAACACATTTTAAAACATTGGTACTACCCAGCAAAATAGACTGCATGTGTGAACACTGTAAGAATAGCACCAGAGGATCTCTGCAGTTGGGAAAATACATTTATCATCCCGAGGATTAGAGAATATTTCAGGATGCTTTCCTCCCCCTCCCCAAGTAACATAGATGGCTTGTTCTGAGGTGCAACATACATGCTTTAGCAAAGGTGCCAGCAAAACCATGGGGACAAGATGCCTTGACTGTCTGCAATATATTAATATACTGTCTGCAATATATTACCCAGTGTCCCAGGTACCATAGGGTTAGTCAAATTTCCCAGCCTCTAGAAATTAGGAAGCTCAAAAAATACAGTTCCTATCCCCTTGACCCTCAGACATGGGATCTGGAAGGGTGTGAAGATTCACAGGGTCTCTCCAAGTGGACAGACAGTGTATTTTGCATTGTTGGAAAAAGGAAGAACTTTTTACTCTCGGGGAAAAAAGGCAAGAAACATCCCTCCTCCCTGCCAGTCTTGCTGCGCCCAAGAATGTATCACAGAGGATCAATAATGTGTTTAAACAAATAAACAAGTCTTTAGATCACTCCAAAAAAGATACAGAGATCAGAATTTGTTTTCATATGAACTCTTACCTGAAGTCTCTTTGCAGAATCTGACGGAACAGCTTTGGACAACTGTTTCACGTTTTTCTGTATTTCTGTAAATACCTTATTTATCTCGCGAACTTTTTCATCGTTCACAATATTTATCTTTTGGGGAATAAGAAAAACAATTTGGCCTTTTTTATATCAGGGTGAAACTGAAGCATGAAAGTGCAACTGCTGTAAAATTTAAACTGAATATGCCATGTTCTACCGTCACTTTGAACAATGAATCTGTTTAATTTTCATTAACTTACAATAAATCATTGTAAAAGTTTGGCACAGGAAGATGCAAGTCACCGAGATAAGCATTTGTACAGAATTTTTCAGTTCCTTTCTTCAGCAGAACCAGCTCAATATCTGTTCTTTAAAACCTAGGGCCCTAACTAGCCAAAGGCATTAACAAGTCAAATCCATAATACTTTTGGTACACATGCTATAGGTGTGTGAGCACTGAAATCCAACATACCACACCTTTCACCTATGCCTGTTCCATTCCTGGGTTGCATGTGTATATCCTGACTGCTGATAAACCGAGTTCACAGTTGCCCTCTGCTAAAGATTAGCTGGTGCTGGGACATCAGCTCCAGACGTTTTAGGAAAACAATCATGATTTTTAGGAAAGACTGTTTTATTGACCAGTTAAACCTGTATCAATTACCAATATGAAAAAGAGGCAATTTTGGGAAACTGATCTAATCATTTACAAGAGGTTTAAAGGAATGGAGGCAAAACTGGATTACACTTCCTGGTCCTAATCCTGACTTCAGTACATTCAGTAGAAGAAAGGAATTCTACATGAGCAGACATTTCGGCACTATTATAAATCTTTCACAATCAGAATTCCCAATTGCATATACCAATCTTATGTTAGGATGCATAGCTGGTACCTTCTCAACATCCTTTCTCTAGTCCTAAGAGCCTCTCAGCTGCTAAAATCTGAAGGCATGATTTTCTACCATTTGAATTTGGAAACAGCTAAGCCTTAAACTAGAAGCAGTTTGATGTTTGGTTAAGGCATCAGGCTAGAAACCAGGAGACTGTGAGTTCTAGTCCCACCTTAGGCACAAGGTCAGTTTGCCAGTCACTTTCTCTCAGCCCTAGGAAGGAGGCAATGGCAAACCACTTCTGAAAAAACCTTGCCAGGGAGACTTGCCCTGGCAGTCTCCGAGAATTGGACATGATTGAATGGATGAAAAAAAAAAGCCATAAACTATGCAGATTATGGTTAAGAAACCTATCAAAAAAGCCCAGACTCCTCTAAAAAATAAGCTCAGCCTCCACTTTGTCTCTCAGCTCCACCCCTGTGATAAATTAAGCCACCATGATTGCTTAATCCTGTCCTGTACTGATGCTACATGTAAGATGAATCCTGCCAGATCCATTCAAAAGGCATATTTAGTTGAGCAATCTACTCTGGCAGTGGCTAAGCAAAGCAGAACGTGTTTGTTAGCACATCTCTGCTTGGGTTCCCTAGGACTGGTATTGAGACATATATTGTATCTGGCAGTAGAAATAATATATAGCTATCTTCATGACGGTGGCCAGTTTCTCCTGGCATTCATAACAATATATTCTGGTAACAAATTCCATAATTTAACTACGTGTGGGCAGATTTCTACCCACCTTGTAATTACCATCATTGAACAACCTTGAGTAATCCCCTATTCTAGTATTTGGAGAAGGTGCAAAGTGCCATCTTTTATTCATGTTCTCCTCAAGCGTTTCTATCATTCTATCTATTCAGTACTCTAAACCAAAATTGCCAAGCTGCTGGAATATTTTACTTCCTGTGATGCTCCAGCCTTTGATCATTTAGGCTGCCTTTTTCTGTATGTTCTCTGCATGTTCTCCAACTCTGTGGTATCATTTTACAGATGTGATGAGAACACAACACAATATTCCAAATGCTGGTTGAGTTGGACAGCCTTATAAATTGTACAGTAAATTATAATAAATATAAAATATAATATATAATATATAATACATAAACAATATAATAAATATAGCATAGTTTTGTATACAGCTGTTGGCAATGCTATTTTCAATTTACTAAGGAATCCCAACACTAAATGTGTTCTTTCCACCTATTATAATGGGTTCAACATTTTATCAAGCTATATACACACATAAAGCTCCACTCTAGAGAAAGAATGGAGAATATATTTCATTCACTTTTGGAGCATTCCCAAAGCTGAAGTTTTCTTGATGGGATTTTAATTGTCAGAATTCCTAACAAAAAACATCCCATCAAGGAAAGCTGCATTATAGACATGGGCCTGGGAGTAAGGCTTGTATAGCCAGATAGCCAAAATCCTGTGGTTTTTCAACACTCTGCAATTTAATGTGTACAGCACAGACACAGACATTTTTTAAGTATCACCTAAGAATCATCTAGTACATACCTTTTTTAGATTGCTTGCCACTGGTTTTGCTTTACTTTTAGCCTTTAATATTTTTTTATTGGCTATATGGAATACATTGGTCTGTTTCAGGCCTTTTACCTTATTCTTGCCCATTACCTAAAAAAAAAAAATTAAAATTGTGAAATAATTAGCCAAAGACTCAAGTTAATGATTTAAATCACACCTGCTTCACTAGTTGGGAAGATATATTAATCATTTCTGGTATATTCATTATTGTTGCTTGATATAGCCTGAATACATATCTTCAGTACTCCAGAATAGAGTAGACCAGAAATATTGGAACAAGGATAACTGTTTCGGCAGTTGGCCTCTGTACAGCACCACACTGAAGCTGAAAGGAAACAAACCCAAATGGTAGTGAAGTCAGGACTTTCAGCTGTAATTCAAGGGGTTTGACAAAAGTGGAGCGCTAACCATTCAGGAAGTACAGCCAGTGGCATACACACACAGCCATCATTGGTGGCTCATAAGTAATGGAATGAATGGCTGACAAGCAGCTGCATGGCCAGATGTGGCCTGTTTCCTGGATACTCCATGACCAATCAAGCAGATAAAAGGCTTGGAGGTGGTTCTGAGTGTTACATTTGCATTTGGTAGCTGTTCACTGGAACTCTCAACATGAGGTCCAAAGATGTGTCCATGCGACTGAAGGAGGCCATCATTAGGCTGAGAAAACAAAATAAACCCATCAGAGAGATAGCAAAAACACTGGGAGTGCCCAATACAACAGTTTGTATCCTGAAAAAGAAGGAATTAACTGGCAAGCTCAGCAAGAGCAAAAGGCCTGGAAGACCACGGAAGACAACTAAAGTGGATGACCGCAGAATTCTGCTCACGGTGGAGAGGAACCCTTTAACAACATCTAGCCAGGTCAAGAACGCTCTTGAGGAGGTAGGCATGTCACTGCACACAACATCTGCAGTCAAGAGACAGCTTTATGAATGTAAATACAGAGGCTTCACAACAAGGTGCAAACCACTGGTAATGCTCAAGAACAGGAAGGCCAGATTAGACTTGGCCAGCAAATACCTAAAAAAGCCTGCCCAGTTCTGGAATAAGATTCTTTGGACTGATGAAACCAAGATTAACTTGCACCAGAATGATGGGAAGAGAAAAGTACAGAGAAAGAAAGGAACAGCTCATGATCCAAAGCATACCACATCATCTGTCAAACATGGTGGAAGCAGTGTTATGGCATGGGCATGTATGGCTGCCAATGGAACCAGGTCACTTGTGTTTATTGATGACCAGATTGCTGATAAAAGCAGCAGGATGAATTCTGAAGAGTATAGGGCTATACTTTCTGCTCAAATTCAGCCAAATGCTGCCAAACTGATAGGACGCCGCTTCATCTTGCAGATGGATAATGACCCAAAACATACAGCCAAAGCTAACCAAGAGTTTCTCAAGGCAAAGAAATGGGATGTTCTTCAATGGCCAAGTCAGTCATCTGATTTCAACCCAATAGAGCACGCGCTTCACTTACTGAAGACAAGACTGAAGGCAGAAAGACCCACAAACAAGCAGCAGCTGAAGGCAGCTGCAGTAAAGGCCTGGCAAAGCATCTCGAGGGAGGAAACTCAGCATTTGGTCATGTCCATGGGTTCCAGACTTCAGGCAGTCATTGGCTGCAAAGGATTTTCATCCAGGTATTAAAGGCGATCCTTATGTTTATAATGATGGTTTGTTCCATTACATACGGAGGCACCAACGATGGGGGTGTATGTATGCCACTGGCTGTACTTCCTGAATGGTTAGCACCCCACTTTTGTCAAACCCCTTGAATTACAGCTGAAAGTCCTGACTTCACTCGCATTTGGGTTTGTTTCCTTTCAGCTTCAATGTGGTGGTGTACAGAGGCCAAATGCCAAAACAGTCATCCTTGTTCCAATATTTCTGGTCCTGACTATATGCACAATCATCAGAAACTCTTCCATACTCAATCTTCCTTATGCTGCCTTTTCTCTCCACACAAAATTTGGTCCTCTTCAGTTTTTAGAGTTATTTTGCTGATGGAGAGAAAGAGAAAGTCCTAGGTCCCTTTACATCAGTGTTTCTCCTCCTCGGCAACTTGAAAATGTGTGGACTTCAACTCCCAGAATTCCCTAGCCAGCATGGCTGGCTGGGGAATTCTGGAAGTTGAAGTTCACACATCTTCAAGTAGCCAAGTGGAGAAACACCTCTGCTTTACATAATTCCCAGTATTCTGTAGGATCAGCTTGGAAAGAATAACAAGGTAGAGAAAGCAAGCAGAGTGCAGTTTCTGAAATTCTTTCAAACCAACATCTAGCCATGGCCATAGGAGCTATTGCATCTCTGTATGTTTCTGAGGATTTTTATGCACAGAGGAAACATCTGTATACTCTAATCTGAGTCACTTAAGTGGGAGGGAGACTTGCACATTAAACCAAAACGGTAGAAACTACAACCAGAAAAGAGACTTCATCCACTAACATAACTAAAGAGACTTCCTAAATTAATGAATTGCAGGAAATGTTAAGACCTTCAGGAAAGAAAACAGATAGGGTCTACAGGCAGAGCATTCTATAATGTGGATACCATCCCACTTTTAAGCAATAAAGCCATGTTGCCATATGACTGACCGCCCCCCGCACCCACAACACATGATTCCCAAAGACTAGGCTGAATAGTGAACAGTCATTTCTGTTGATCTCCCATCCACAATCACAATCTCTGTGTTTCTCTCCACCAGAGGGGGAAAGAAGTTTAAAAATTAGCTCAGACTCAGTACCGGCACAAGTGGAGTGGTGAGAGCTTATCCATCTCTACCCCCTCTGCCCCTTTTTTATTCCCCTTCTGTGGCTTGGGAGGGATGCAAAGGTTTAAAAACAACACAGCAACAGGAGTAAACAGAGTAACCTCATTTCTGTAAAACTGTTCTACGATTTTGTCTTTGCTGACAGCCGGTGGGAGCAACTTATTATGCCTGTCTGGATAATACAGTTGATCCGAGAAGGTAAGTCTCTCTCGCCCGCTCCTGTTGACTGGGTTTAGCTACTGGCCCAACTCACAAGCAGGGAGCGAGTCAAGGGCCCCGGTGAAGCGCGACACACAAACAGGGTCATGACATACTCAATGCAGATTTCCCATGGGTTGGAAGACACAATTGTCTAGAGTTGACCCCAAAACTAAATGTCGTTGAATAATCCCTGTCTGTTTATATAGCTGCCCATATTTATTTATTTAAAACATGTATACTGCCGCCCATCTTAAAACAACTCTGGGCGTCTTATAACCAACGTGGTGGCGCTGCGGGTTAAACCGCTGAGCTGCCGATCGGAAGGTCGGCGGTTCGAAACCGCGCGGCGGGGTGAGCTCCCGTTGCTCGTCCCAGCTCCTGCACACCAAGCAGTTCGAAAACATGCAAATGTGAGTAGATTAATTGGTACCGCTTCGGCGGGAAGGTAACGGCATTCCGTGAGTCATGCCGGCCACATGACCACGGACGGGTCCTTAGGGACAACGCCGGCTCCAAGGCTTAGAAACGGAGATGAGCACCGCCCCCTAGAGTCGGACACGACTGGACTTTACGTCAAGGGAAACCTTTACCTTTACCTTATACTGCCGCCCATCTTAAAACAACTCTGGGCGTCTTATAACCAACAAAACAGTATAAAAACCAACAGCACTGAAAATAAAAGCAGAAAAACCTGGCACTTCCATAGGGCACTCTCATTCTCATTCCTCCTGGCTTCGCCCTACCCCAACGCCTGGGGGAAGGGCCAGGTTTTAAGAGTCCTGCGTGGGGAGGGGGTTCCATAGGGCGGGGGCTGCTATTAGCCACGCTGGTCCGAGTTACATCTTAGCATCGCCTAGGCGGCCCACCAATGCCGCACCGTTGCCATAAAACCGCATTCTGCGACCTAACAAACTCACTTTTTATCCTGGCTGAGGATTAGGGGAACTGCAGGCGAGCACTTCAAGAAAGCCCCAAGAGGGGATGATGGCCAAATCGTACCCCCTGGCCTTTACCTCTTCTCCGCAACGGCGCGCGCGACCCTCCGCCAAGACGCCTCCCCGAAGCCTCCTTCCAAACCACTCCACGTGGACACGGGGCTCCTCTTCCTCCTCCTCGACTCGACCAGGGGCGGCTGCGCGGGCGCGTCTCCGTCATCGGAAGGCGACGTACCGTCCCCACCCCCACCCCCCGGGCTGAACGCCTAGACGGCTTCCTTGGCGCCCTTTGGGGGCGCTGGGCGGCGTAGTCCTTTGCCCCGGCTGCGAGCGAGGGAAAGGGTCTGGGTGGTAGTGGATCGGCTGCCAGCCGTATCCCTTTGGGCTTAAGTCCTCAACGCGCGCGGCTTGCAGGCGCTTCCTTTTGAGGAAACCCAGGAGGCTGGGAAGAGGAGCGCAAAGTGGAGCAAAGGGACTCGGATCACGTCCCGCCACCTCCTTTTCTCCGAGGGGGATTGAGGCGAATTCTATTGAAAGCAACCGCCCTCCCTCTGCCGTTGGGCTCTGGATAACGCGGCGTTTCTAATCTTGGCAACTTTATGATGGGTGGACTTCGACTCCCAGAATTCCCCAAGTCGTCTTTAACCATGCTTCAGTCAGCGCCATGGTACATGGCACAGCTGGAGTCCGGCTCAGAGCAGATCCAAGTGATTTTACCTGTCAGATACCTCAATCTTTCAAATGTCTCACAGTGGCCCTGCAGACCTTGGCCTCTCAGTCCCCTGAGAGACAAGGCCAGCTTGAACAGGCTGCTGGCTGGCTATCTGCAGATGCTATAGGAGCAGAAAAATAGTTACATTTATTTCATAACTCTTATTGCCACAAGGCAATCCCTAATGAATTCTCGTACCCATAATCAGTTGGATTTTTCTTTGTCATCCTCCAGTGGTGTTCCAGGCATCTTTTCTGCCATTTCATTTCCTAGCATTCCTCTGAAAACTAGGGAGTTCCCTGGGATCCACGAGCAGGGAGAGGCCGCACAGGCACAATCTGATCTAAGGCTGTCATTCCCTCTCATTCCAAGTGGCCTCAGTTGAACTATGCATCAGAGCCTTGGGAACAACCCAGGCTCCCTCTGAAACCCAGCACAGATAACAAGGGACTTACATTAACACTCCTAATACCCAGATTATGTCACTACTTTAATGCTATGTCTGCTGTGTGTCAGGCCCTCAATCTGGGTCACGTCCATGTTTGCCATAAACTTCCAAGCACTCAGGGAAGGCAGGTTAAAGGGTCTCAATATCATAAGTTTGGGAAACTTCACTGGCAACGGCCCACTGTGTCCTACCATTTCTCTACCCATCACCCCCATGATGTTATTACCTATTCCCCTCTCCAACCAATGCCATCCCTCCCCCAGGTCAGAGACCTCTATCCGATAATCAGATGTCACAAGGCCCAACCAACTAGGCACTCTTTGGGTTGCTTCTATCCCAGCACTCAGCAGTCCCAAGTTCCAGTCATCCAGTTGCCCTCAGACTTACATATCATATCATCCAGTTCACATCCACCCTTACTGGAGCAATTGGTGGCATATAATAACTCTCTAGTCCTTTCTAAACCTGGGGCAAACTAAATGATGCTGCAGCCTCCCCACCACAACATCTCAGCCAGAAGGAGAGCAGACACCTTCACTTGTTACTGCCAGTCCGCCAAAACCATCCACCATGATCCACTCGGTCCTTTCCCTTTCAGAACTGTTGCTGTAGATGGAAAATACTAGAGGTAGCTGGAACAAAAGGCATAGACTTTTTTATCTGAGTCCTGCTGCAACATGTAGGAGAGAAGATGATTGCTGTCCAGAGTATTAAGGTCTGCAACAGCCACAGAACTCAAGCTGGCCTTCCAGCACGATAATTGTCCCAACCGTGTTCCTGTTGCCACTCATCACCTAGTGCCTGAGGAATCCAGAATGCTGAAGCCAGGCATCCCCGAATCACTGCCACCATGACCACCAAGCAGAGGCTGCTGCTGCTAGAAGATCACTTGCAGCCAAATTTGCTGCTGTTGTTGCCAACTGGCTGAAAGTTAACACCAGCTCTGCTTCCACAACAGAGGGAGATTCTTCTGCATCTGACTGGCAGCACCTCCAGTCCATCACTAAGTGGCTAAGCATTAAGAGAATCATATGAGGGATGGGCAGCTATATAAGTTGAATACAATAAATTGAATCAAATCAAAAAGTGTGACCAAACAGCAGACTGTTGCCGGATTTCTAAACAGCCTGGTGAGACACTCTGTCTCATCTGGCTCCGGGGTTATCACCATCTGCTGAGCACGCCTTCCTTCTAGGCCACTCTGAAAACTCTGGATGCTGTCATTGCCTGTAGTCACCATGAGGCCCTGCAACACCAGGCCTTTGGAGGGATCTGAGGAGCCTCCAAATCTACCTCAATCCATGGCAACATTCATAGAACATGTACAACTTGCTTCACCAGCAATTTCCTGTGGCCCATCACTAACTTTCACTCAACCTCAGCACAATTATAGCACAATCGTGTGTGTGTGTGTAAAGTAGCTATCAATCTTATGACCTTCCGGTGAGTTCTCTATGGGCATATGGTTAACTACTGTGGAATAGGTCACAAGTCTTGTTTGTGATTAACCATACACTAGTATTCACTCATAGAAGATGAGATAAAAACCTTGCTGCAAAGTGTCTTTCAGGAAGTATTAAACCTGTGTACTACCCACATGGTACAGCATGGCAAATTGAAGTTATACCTGTTGTATGCATATCAGCCATGCTACTTTAATGTATAGTTGACAAACAGATCCTGTTAAAAGGTATGCTTGACAAACACAGCTAGCAGCAAATTGAATAAGGTCTCTGTGCATTAAGTATTTTGGTAATCTCAGTATAGTACAGTAGTTGTTTTGAATGAGATGGCTTTAAAATCTATGTTCAGATTGCAATATTAACAGAAAACTGAAGGTGGAGATGCATGCATAAGGTACCATTCTTAGGGCTTGTTAGATCAGACCAACTTTCATGTTGTCCATCATTGTATTGCCTATAGAGGCCAGCTATTGACCAACAAGTAGGGCAGAAAGACATTCAGTTTTCCCCACTGCTGCCTCCCCAGTGTCAAATGTGGGGGAGGACTAGTATTACATTGCATTCTGCCATAAATAAAAATCCAATTTAGTTATAATAGTCTGAGTCAACGTGCACTGTGGAATCAGCTGATAAAAGGACTGAGTATTAATTCAGACTTCAGGCCAGGAATGCCTTTAAATATTTCCCCATATCAAAACTTTGCAAAGAAATGTTCTTTCCTATTCCTTGTTGTGCTAGTTTCTACATGCTGGAAATATATTTTTAAGAAGCATCCAAAATATGTGGTATATCCTCTGTGCTTAGTCTGCTTTGTCATCTCATTCTTGTGCATATTGGTCTAGTGGTTAGGTGCTGGGCTAGAAACCAGGAGACTGAGAGTTCTAGTCCTGCTTTAGGCATGAAAGCTGGCTGGGTGACCTTGGGCCAGTCACTCACTTTGTAAAGATTGCCTATTCTAAAACACCATCAGACTCATGAACAGGATCACAAAGATATCTGATTTATTAAAGAAT
The DNA here is from genome assembly GCF_035149785.1 of Candoia aspera. Lineage (NCBI taxonomy): Eukaryota > Metazoa > Chordata > Lepidosauria > Squamata > Candoiidae > Candoia > Candoia aspera. Next base: position 181,502,120 of record NC_086155.1, read on the forward strand.
AGTATGCAGGATCACAAAGAAAGCTGAGAATGAAAAAAGCGCACCAAATACAAACTAAAAACCCTAGGTACGAATGAGATCCCTCCCCCCGTAGAATCTTCCCAAGCTCACAATCCCAGGTGCTCCTAATGGCTTCTGATGGTCCGCGGGAAAAGTCCTTGAACAGAGCACATAACCCAAACACATTCCATTGAAATGAACACAGATACAGAGCTTGGCACAAGGTTTCACAGCAGCTCCCTCCCAAACAGAAACGCGTGTCAGCACCATGGCATGTGAAACGTTACGATGTACAGTGCACATTGAAACAGTAAACATGACATACTGCCCCCCAAAAGAAAGAAAACACTAAGCGGCAGGCTTTAAAGGGTAAGCTAAGTGGAAACGGTTAACTAAATCAGGAGCATTAACATGGCAAGCAGGCACCCATTCAGGATGAAGAAAGTGTTTCCAGCGGATCAGATACTGGAGGGTGCCTCAAAGCTTGCGAGAATCAATGACCTCCTTGACTTCAAAGTGCTGTTGGCCATCAATCATGATCGGAGCAGGAGGGGGAGGTTGGGGATGCCAGCGGGAAGAGTGGTGGACAGGCTTGAGCAGGCTGCAATGGAAAACAGGGTGCAAGTGTTTCAAATTGTGAGGCAGGTCCAACTTAACAGTAACTGTATTGATAAGACTAACAATAGGGAAAGGACCAATGAACTTAGGAGCAAGTTTTTTAGAGGGTTGTGGGGACTTGATGAATTTGGTAGATAAATATACTTGATTCCCAATTTTGAAATCATGTTGCAAAGAACGACGTTTATCGGCTTGAAACTTGTAAGCAGCCTGGGCATCAGCCAAAGCCTGTTGAATCACCGGCCAGGAATCAGCAAGCTGAACAGCCCAGTCAGAGGCAGAACAGGATTGGGGAGGGGGTTGTGGCAGCTCAGGGATGGGAACAAAGTCGTGACCAGAAACCACACAAAAAGGGGTTTGCCCAGTACTCTGATGGACAGCATTGTTGTAAGCCACTTCAGCAAAAGCCAACAAGTCCACCCAATTGTCCTGATGGTAGTTAATGTATGCTCTAAGGAATTGTTCAAGGGTGGAGTTCAAAATCTCAGTAGATCTGTCAGTCTCAGGATGGGATGAGGTGGACAGTGCCTGTTTGGTGCCAATCAATTTTAAAAATGATTTCCAAAACTGGGAAGTAAACTGTGTCCCGCGGTCGCTGACCAAACGGGAGGGACTACCCTGGAGACGGTAGATGTGGATGAGAAAGAGGCGGGCCATTTGCGGGGCCGACGGGATGGACGCACATGGAATGAAGTGGGCTTGTTTGGAGAAAAAATCTTTTACAACCCAAATGACAGTTTTCTTCTGACTGGGAGGTAGGTCCACAATAAAATCCATAGAAATCTCATCCCAGGGACATGATGGGCTGGCCACTGGCTGTAGAAGCCCCTGTGGTTTTCCTCCTTTTCACTTTGACATGGCACAAACAGGACAGGAAGCAACATAGTCTTTTACATCATGCCTTAAGGTTGGCCACCAAAACTGACGGCGAACCAAATGCAAGGTTTTGACAAAACCAAAGTGTCCAGCAAGTTTATCATCATGGGAACGCTGCAAATAATCAGCTCTTAAAGTTTCAGGCACATAAAGGCGGTGTTCCACCCACGCCAGACCGTTTTCAAAAGAAACATTGTCTCTATTAGCTAGCAACCAAGTGTCAGATTTCAGTGCCTGGAGAAAGTCCTTCTGTAACTGACAAGGAACTTGCACTTTCCGCTTCCCAGACTGGGCTGGGGGTGGGGATGCCTGCGCATGGGTCTGGCTCCAGGTGACAGCAACTAAGCCCAGTTGAGGTTCAGTGAGAACAGTCCCAACCACATCTGCTACTCAATCAAGGTCCTGAGGTAAACGTGACAAAGCATTGGCCAGAAAGTTTTTCTTTCCCAGAATAAATTTTAACTGGAAGTTAAAGCGACTGAAAAATTGAGCCCAGCGAATTTGTTTAGGACTGAGACGCCGGGGGGTGCAGAGGGCTTCCAAATTCCTGTGATCGGTCCAAACCTCAAAAGGGCATTTAGCGCCTTCCAGGAGGTGACGCCAGGCTTCCATAGCAGCTTTTACAGCAAAAACCTCCTTTTCCCAAACATGCCACCGGCGTTCAGTTTCAGAAAATTTTCTGGACAAATTGTCCTAACAGTCAGAAATCATGCTGAGACGAGGAGTAGGTCTCTAGTGTTTATTACTGCTACATAAAACAGAATCCTAACAAACTGAAGAAGCGTGGGAAAAACCCAGACAGATAAACCCCAAAAGTTAAGGTGGGTCTGATCTGTGTCTCTTTGAATGGCTGCTTAATTCCTCAGTATTACGCATGTGTTTTCCCCCCTGGATAGAGGCCCCTTCCAGCTCACCATCAGTACTCATGACATCACCCTCCCCTCCAGATTCACATTCCATTTCAGCCCCCTCCCTTCCAGAGGTTTGATAAGAGTCTATGTCTCCTTCTAAGCTCCCATGGGAACTGGGCAATGATGGAAAGTCTTCAAAGGAAAACTCCTCCAAGGATGAATCAGTGCTGCTCTCCAGGTCTGATAACTCTTCTGGCCCAGGTGGCTGCTGCTGGAAAATATCTAGATAATTAGAAGAGTCGTCCCCCCTCCCCGCAGGGAAATGCAAGCCCGAGGTGGAGGGCTGTGGTTCCCCCCCCCCCTCTGTTACTGGTGTCAAGGCTTCAGGCAGGGGTGGAAACTGCAAACTTACGAACTCCTCTGCTTGGGATTCCTCTGCTTGCTCAGCCAAGTGAGGAATCTCTGGTAGAGTGCGAGGCTTGGGTTTGTGAGGGAAAAGCTGATGGAATCGATGAACCAGCGTTGGTGCATGCACATCTCTGGCATTCTCCGTGTGCTCTTCCTCAGGGTACCCTTTCCAGTGTATGAAATATTGGATGCCCCTTCCCCTCCTCCTAGAGTCCAGAATTTCCTCGACTTTGTATTCCTCCTCCCCCTCCACAATTACTGGAGGGGGGGGGGCAGTTGTGATCGTAAGGCACTTGGGGGAGGGTCCTTGGCTAGCAAGGCTCTGTGAAAGACTGGATGGATTTTCATGGATGCTGGCAGCTTTAAGCGATAAGCCACTGGATTTATCTGCTGTACCACAGTGAAAGGGCCCACAAACTTAGAGTCCAACTTCTTGGAGGGTCTGGTAGAGGTCAAAAACTTGGTAGAGAGCCACACTTTGTCTCCTACCGCAATCGCTGGCCCCTCTTGTCTGTGAGCATCTCCAGCTCTCTTGTAAGCACTCTTTGCCCTGTTCAGCTGCTCCTTTAACAACTCCTATGCGGCTTGTTGCTCTTTAAGAAAATCAGCCGCGGCTGGAACAGCTCCCTGCTGGGAAGAGGTGGGCAACACCCGAGGGTTAACCCTGTAGAGTGCTTGGAAAGGAGACATCTTGGTAGAGTACTATGCAGAATTATTATATGTAAATTCTGCCATGGGCAGCAGGGCTGGCCAATTGTCTTGCTGATAAGTGGTGTAACACCTGAGATACTGCTGTAACCATTGGTTAATTTTCTCAGCTTGCCTGTTACTAGCCGGATGATGCGATGATGATAGGTGGATCTGGACCCCTAATGACTGGAAAAGTGCCCTCCAGAACCTGGAAGTGAACTGAGGGCCTCTGTCACTCACCAAGTGATTTACCATGCCTCTATACCTAAAAACATGGTCCATGAACAACTGCGCTGTGGCTTGTGCAGATGGGAGGCCCTTGCACGGAATAAAATGCGCCATTTTTGTGAAAAGGTCCACCACCACTAGTATGGAAGTCAGCCCCTGGACCGGGGGTAAATCAGTGATGAAATCCATGGAGATTGTATCCCAAGGCTGACTGGGGGTAGGTAGGGGTTGCAAGAGTTCTGTGGGCTTCCCTGGGAGAGACTTGGCTCGTCTACAGGTATGACAAGAAGCCACGTAGCCCTTTATGTCTGCACTCATCTTAGGCCACCAGTAGTCTCTCAGAGCTCTATGGAGAGTTTTGAAAACACCTCCGTGGCCTGCTGTTTGATGGTCATGGCAAAGTCTCAGTACTTCTTCCCTCGATGAGGGGGGAATGTATAATCGCCCGCTATGCCAGAGGATTCCTGCCTCCACATTGAATGGTGAGGCAGTGTCTTGCGGGCCCCTCTGGAGGTCATCCATCCTGGCCCTGGCATATGGGTCTTGTTGCTGCTGAGTTCTGGCTCTTGTAATTAGGTCCTCCACTTGTCTGCCTGCTGCTAAAATTTCTGTTTGGTTCCCCCTCACAGACTGCTCAAAGTTGTAAGGTTGTAATATAGTAGCCTGTACCTCCTGGTGAGTGGCGGGGGTTGCCTGAATGGATCGAGACAGGGCATTTGCCAAACAGTTTTGCACCCTGGGAACATAGGAAATAATAAAATTGAAACGGGAGAAAAACTAGCTCCATCTGATTTGGCGTGGGGTGAGGGATCTGGTGTTTTGTAGCAGCTGTAAATTCTTGTGATCGGTACAAACTTTCACAGGAAAGGCTGCACCTTCTAGCCAGTGCCTCCACTCTTGGAATGCTGCTTTAATTGCTAGCAACTCCTTGTTAAAACATCATAGTTTCTCTCTGCTGGTGAGAGCATGCGTGAAAAAAAGGCACAAGGAAGTAATGTATTCTCGGTTTTGTTTGTATATTGCAATAACACTGCCCCAGTGGCAATATCCGAAGCATCTGAATGCATTATGAATTGCTTCGTGGGATCAGGGTGTTTTAACAGCGGCTGGGATGCAAAGAGTTACTTGAATTCTCGGAATGCTGCTTGCTCTCTCTCCCCCCAATGAATTTTGATCCTTTCTTCAAAAGCTGTGTGAGGGGTCTAGCCCTGTCACTAAAGTTTTTTATGAACCGCCTATAAAAATTGCAGAACCCTAGAAATCTTTGTACATCTTTCACATTTTGGGGGGGTTGCCAAGAGAGAATTGCCTGGACCTTAGAAGGATCCATGGATATGCCTTCTGTTGATACCTTATAGCCCAGGAAATGTAATTCAGTTAAATCAAAGGCACACTTCACTAGCTTGGCGAACAGCTTGTTCTCTCTCAGTCTTTGTAAGACATTACATACATGGATTACATGAGTTGTAGCATCCTCAGAGAAAATTAATATGTCATCTAGATAAATGACCAGATACTTATCTAGTAAATCAGAGAAAATTTGATTCATAAATCGGGAAATATGGCTCCTGCATTAGACAAGCCAAAGGGCAAAACAAGGTACTCAAATTTACCAAACCTGGTGTTGAAGGCAGTCAGATATTCATGCCCCTCTTTCATCCGGATCAGATTGTACGCATTCCTGAGGTCCAACCTAGTAAAAATGCATGCTTTCTGTAAGCGATCCAGCAGATCAGATTTTGACGGCATGGGATAATTTTCTTTTATTGTGAGTTTATTTAAAAAACTGAAATCGTGGACCACTCTCATGGGTGCTCCTGAGTTGCTGGTGCCAACAGGTCAGGTTTCTTTGGTACGAAGAAGATAGGAGCAGACACTGGGGAAGTAGATGGTCGGATGAAACCCTTTTGGAGATTAGAATCCAAGTAATCCTTTAAGGTGGCTAGTTCTTTGGGGAACATGGGATATTGTTTCCTTGCTGGAATCTTGGCTCCTGGTATCAACTCAATGGTGCAATCACAGTCCCTATGGGGGGGTAGTGCTGTGGCCTCTTGTTCGCTGAAAACGTCTGTGAAATCTGCATACTTGGCTGGCAACTGGACCCCCCCTGCTTCCGTGACTGCATTGGTTGCTGGAGAGAGGAGAGCAGCTTGAATCTTGTGGTGCTGGCATTCCTTAGCTGGGAAGGAGATTGCTCCCGTAGTCCAGTTCAACAATGGGTTGTGGATCTTCAGCCAAGGTGTGCCCAGGACTATAGGCACATTAATTGATGCCGTAACGTAAAGTTGGATCCACTCAATGTGGTCTCCCGTTGTTAGTTGCACAGGTTCTGTGAACCTTCTAATCGGCCCTGCCTTGAGGGGCTGGCCTTCAATGGTCTCCACTTCTATGGGACGTGGCAATTCTATGGTCAGAATGTTGAAGTCTTGTACAGTCTGTACATCAATAAAATTGGTTGAAGCTCCGGAATCCACGAGGGCCTCTAGCTTGACCTGGTGCTCTGGGTTTACGTGCATTATTGCTGGTAAGTAGTAAAAGGATTGCCTGGAATCCTCGGAATGAGCCCTTCTTAATTGATTGATGGCCTCCCTGCTGAGCTCTGTGGAGGGAGACTGATGGAGTTTCCCTGGTTGGAAGTAGAGGCGGAGGTGGCTTTTGTTTCAGCTGCTTGCCCTGGGGCTCTCACGGAATTTGCTCAGCTTCTCGCTGGGCAAGCTCTCACCATGTGCCCCTGGACTCTGCAATAGAAACAGAGGGCTCTCTCTCTCCTTCTCTGTCTCTCAGCCTCAGAAGTAAGCATCCTGCTCGCCCCGATCTGCATCAGCTCCTCTGGTCCTGAGTAAGGAAGTGCTGTGGAGAGAGCTGGAAATCCTGGAAGCATCCTGGGGCCCCTGTTTCTCCCCAGCTGCATCTGTCTGAGCTCTTCTAGCCTGGTGTCTATGACCACAGACAACTGATATAAGCCTTCTAGGTTAGCTGGTGTTCCCTGGCGCACTAATTCATTCTTAATTTCTTCATCCAGTCCCTGTTTAAATTGGTCTTTCAAGGCACTCTCATTCCAGTCCAGATCTCCTGCTAACAGCTTGAAATCAGCAATGTAGATTCCCACTCTCTTGTTGCCTTGCTTGAGCTTCCGAATTTCCCAGCTGGCAGTGACCTCTCTGATCGGGTCGTCAAAGTGTGCTCGGAACCCTGCCATAAAATTCTGGTAGTCGTTGAGAATTGGGTCATTGTTCTCCACCATGGGAATAGCCCATTTGGCTGCTGGTCCCTTTAGCAGACTTAGAATGAAGGTGACTCTGGTTTTGTCTGTGGGAAACTCTGCTGGTCTGCTGTCGAAAAACATTGTGCACTGTGTGAGAAAGGTTCTCAACTGTCCTGCTTCTCCTCCAAACTTCTCTGATAGACTGCCCTGGGATCTCAAGACTATTGGTGGAGCTGCTGCTGCTGCTGCTGGCACCGGTTGTGGGTTAATCGGAGCTGGTTGTTGTAACTGCTGTAGCATGGCAGCTTGTAATGTGTTGATCTGGAGATCTACTTGTTGTTGGTGTTGTTGCAGGGCTGCTGCCAATTGTTGGATGGCTTGCCGAATTTCCTGGTTTTCCGAAGACATTTTCCAAATGTCTCTCCTTTATTTTTCTTTGTTCCTCCCTCTTTCGATGGGAGTAGGAGTTTGTTAGGATTGATGTCCTAACAGTCAGAAATCATGCTGAGACAAGGAGTAGGTCTCTAGTGTTTATTACTGCTACATAAAACAGAATCCTAACAAACTGAAGAAGCGTGGGAAAAACCCAGACAGATAAACCCCAAAAGTTAAGGCGGGTCTGATCTGTGTCTCTTTGAATGGCTGCTTAATTCCTCAGTACTACGCATGCATTTCCCCCCCTGGATAGAGGCCCCTTCCAGCTCACCATCAGTACTCATGACACAAATAAGTGCAGGGTTTTAAGCGATTTTCAGAATCTCTCTGTAACAATATAGCCCCAACTGAGGAGTCAGAAGCATCAACTTGGACCACAAAGGGGCGTTCAGGATCGGGGTGCTGTAGAATAGGCTCAGCAGTAAAGAGGGTTTTTAACTTCTCTAATGCTGCCTGGCATTCAGGCGTCCAATTCAGCACTGCCGCAGGGTTTTTTACTTTGCGTGTCTCCCCCAAGCCCTTGGTACGGAGTAAATCAGTGAGGGGCAAAGCAATCTCAGCAAACCCCTGGATAAATTGGCAATAGTAATTACTGAACGCGAGGAAACTTTGCAATTGCCTCCGGGTGCAGGGACGTTCCCAACTTAAAATCGCCTGAATTTTTCCAGGGTCCATTTCAATGCCCTTGTCAGACACCCTATAGCCTAGATAGTCAAGTTGGGTCTTGTGAAACTCACATTTGGAAAGCTTGGCATAAAGCTTGGCATCTCTAAGCTTGCTTAACACCTATTTGAGGAGGTGTTCGTGTTCCTCCTCGGTTTCAGTGTAAATGAGGACATCATCTAAATAAACCAGGACCCCTTTAAACAAATGATCATGTAATACTTCATTAATCAATTGTATGAAGACTCCGGGCGCCCCTGCCAACCCCAAAGAGAGGACTTTGTATTGAAATGAACCTAGTGGACAATTAAAAGCGGTTTTCCACTCATCTCCAGCTCGTATGCGGATGCGGAAATAGGCTTCACGAAGATCGAGCTTGGAGAAAATCTTGCCCTTAGACAAGTGAGCTAACATGTCCTTCATGAGCGGCAGAGGGTACTTGTTGGAAATTGAGACAAAATTTAACCCCTGATAGTCCGTACAGAGTCTAAGTGTGCCATCTTTCTTTTCCCGGAATAGCACAGGGCCCCCAACTGGGGAATTCGCAGGTTCAATAAACCCCCTTGACAGATTTTTGTCAATAAAGTCCCATAATGCCTCAAGCTCCTTCTGAGTCATTGGATAAATTTTCGGCTTGGGCAATTGAGCGTTGGGAACCAACTCTATTGCACAGTCAGTTTTCCAATGGGCGGGGGGTAGCTGATCTGCTTCCATTTCCCCAAAGACATCTGCAAAGTCTTGGTATTGATTGGGCAAGCCTTCTAAACATGCCAAACTAGGGCGCGGCATGGCAATTGCAGCCCTTCCCACCCCCGCGCTTGAAGCTCTCTCCGCGGTAGGGGCTTGGTAAAACCCATCCTTAAAAGTCAGAGTTCTGTGTTCCCAATTTATATGTGGGCTTCGATAGGTCAACCAGGGAATCCCCAGAATTACCAAGGGGTTGCCAACAGGTGCCACTACAAATTTTAAAGTCTCACGGTGGCTGCCCATTTGCATTGCAACAGTTCCAGTGAAATGGGTTGCTGCCCCCCCCCCCCCCCCGTTGAACCATCCAACTGTGTGAAGATCAAAGGCTGCTGGAGGGGGAAGCTAGGCAGGTCCAAAGCAGCAACCAGATCAGGGTGAATCAGACACCTGGAACACCCAGAGTCAACTAAAGCCCAGACCTCTGTAGTCTTTGTGTGGGAGCCCAATTTCACTTTTACTGCTAAAGTGGGACAGTCAGCACTCACCATAGCATCCTCGTGCCCATCCTCCCCCACTTGCCCGCAGGCGCTCTTCATGGCAGGTGGCTGGCGTTTCCTGCCAGCTCCTTAGAGTCATCTTCAGCCTCTCCCGAGAAGTAGAACACTTCCTCAGCGTCGGCTGCCCCCTTGGCTGCTGTCATCCGCCGCAAGGGGGGCGGCAATTTGGCTGGCAGCTTGCCCGCTCGATCTCCAGCCTTGGCTTTTGGGCAATCAGCTGCTCAATACCCTTCCTTTCCGCATCATAGACACTGACCCCTTGCATAGTGCCGATCTCTCTCCTCTTCCCAGGCTCTATAGCCTGGCCGGGCAGCAGTTGCGGCACTTCGGGGTCCCCTCATGGTGGCTGGTTGTTTTTCAGGTTGTTTGGTTTTCATGAAGGTATGCTGGGCGTGCTCAGCCTTGCCGGCCAGACAGATCCATTCATACAATGTCTCTGGGTCATCTCTACACAACGCCCACCATAGGACGTCCTGGTTGAGTCCCTCTTTAAACCGTTCTATTAATGTTGACTGAGACCAGTCGGGGATTTTCCCAGCTAAAGCCTTAAACTCCAGGACATAATCAGCTATAGACAGTTGGCCCTGGGTAAGATCCTTCAGTGCCTTTTTAGCTCTTGCCTTGGCTAGAGGATCCTCAAAATGCAGCTTTAACGCCCACATGAAGTCCTCAAAATACTCAAGCTCAGGGGAGTCAGCCTCACTTAATTGAACATACCAGTCAGCCGCTCGCCCCTTCAGCTTGGTGGCAATGGCAGTTATTTTAGCCTCTTCGGAAGGGAAGTATGGTCCAAACTGCCTCATGTAACTTTTAGCATTAGTGAGAAAGAAAGATAACTTGGTTGGATCCCCATCAAACTTGACAGGAAAGTCTTTCACTCCCACTCCTGTTGGAGCTGAATCAGCGGCTGCTTGAGTGGTTGGGCCCCAGGTTACAGTAGTTCTCCCTCCTCGGGGTGGGGACACTGATGGATGAACTCTGTGGGGTGGAGATTCATCCTGGCGCCGTCTCCAGCCCCGCTCCGCCGGCGGTCCGGGTGAGGGGACGGAGGATGATTGCATGGAGCTGGAATCTCCTTCACGCCTCGGCTGATAGAGACAGGTTTCTTAACATGTACTCCATCGATTCTATTTTGGCCTCCACCACTCTTAGCCTTTCAGGGGGTTGAGATTCCTCCCTCCCTCGCATGTTAGGCTGTCTCCCTGCTGATACCGTGGTAGATTCTACGTTTGGGGTCAGCGGGAACCAATACTTCCAGGATGCCTGGGATGTCCCTGGCTGGGGTTCTCCCATTGCATCCCAGGTGATCAACTCTGCAGGCAATTCGCTGGTTGCTGGTTGCTCTGGTTCTCTCCCATCGTCGGATTCCTCCACCTCAGGGCTGGAACTCGAATCCTGCTGGAAACCTGAAGGTTCTGGGGTGAGGCTCCGTTCTCCGCTTTTGACTGTCAACTCAGGCATCAAGCCAGTCGGTTCCTCAAGTCCCTCGGTCGTGAGCTTGGACTCGGCCATCGTTAACTATTTTCCCTCACAAGAAACTAATCTTGGTAGGAGCTAACAGTGCAACTTTGGTGATTCTCAGCTTTATGTAAAGATTGCCTATTCTAAAACACCATCAGACTCATGAACAGGATCACAAAGATATCTGATTTATTAAAGAATAGTATGCAGGATCACAAAGAAAGCTGAGAATGAAAAAAGCGCGCCAAATGCAAACTAAAAACCCTTGGTTCGAATGAGATCCCTCCCCCCGTAGAATCTTCCCAAGCTCACAATCCCAGGTGCTCCTAACGGCTTCTGATGGTGCGGTGGAAAAGTCCTTGAGCAGAGCACGTAACCCAAACACATTCCATTGTAATGAACACAGATACAGAGCTTGGCACAAGGTTTCACAGCAGCTCCCTCCCAAACAGAAACGCACGTCAGCACCATGGCATGTGAAACGTTACGATGTACAGTGCACATTGAAACAGTGAACATGACACACTCTCAGCCCAACTCACACAGTTGTTGTTGGGAAACTAGGAGGAGGAAAGAGTATTAGGTATGTTCACTGCCTTGAGTTATTTATAAAAAATAATTAAGACAGGATAAATATAAATAAATAAATAAATTCCTCAATGTGACTGAATCAGGTTCATTCTCCAGTCAGAATAAGATGAGGATTGTACTTTTAAATTTAGAATTTAAAGTTTAGTTTTCTTTAAATGTGTTACATTGTTCTTACCTTTGTCTCCTATTGTACTGGTATATGTCTGAATTCTTTGTTAAAGTATTTGTGTGCCTTCAAGTCAGTGCCTGAACTAGTCCCTGCAGTTTTCTTGGCAAGGTTTCAGAAGTGGTTTGCCATTGCCTCCTTCCTAGGACCGAGAGTGTGACTGGCCCAAGGTCACCCAGCTGGCTTCATGCCAAAGATGGGACTAGAACTCACAGTCTCCTGGTTTCTAGCCTGATACCCTAACCACTACACCAACTGGCTCTTGTTAAAGTACGGACATGATTTTATTTGTGGGATTTGATATCTTTACCTTAATTACATAGCCACTTTAGGGAAGCCTTTGCCAGAGAATCTAAAATCCATGGACATTGTAAGAGGACAGTTGCATTAGTCTATGGTAGCCAAAAATTATAAGTTTGATAATGCCTTTTCAGACTAACAAATACAATTAAAAAGCAAAAGCTTTCTGAGTGACAGCTCACTTTGTCAGATGCACAGAGTGGCTAACCTGGTATTGCATTAAAATCGGGATGGGGGGGAATGTGTGTGTGGGGGAGAGAGTGGTTATGCAAATGCAGGTTACATGTGAAACAAGTTACAAATGGCTTATCAATTAACAATTGTAATGTGTTAAAATCTCATGTACTTCAAAAGATTTCAGGCTGTCTCTGAAGGTCTCAACAAACACAGCACATTCTTAATATATTACAATTGATAAGGTACTTATAATCTGTCTTATGTGTAACCTGAATCTGAATAACCACCCTGTCTTCTATCTTCTCCTCCTTCCCCCATCCCAGTTTAAATCCTATAGTACATCAGTCTAGTCACCACGCTGCACCTGATGAAGTGAGCTGTAGCTCACAGAAGCTTATGCCTTTTCATAAAATTTTTTAGTCTGAAAAGGTGCTCTCAGACTCCTCTTGATTTTTAATATCAATGGAATATCTGAAGGCCAGACTGTTTTACTTTAAGAAGACATGTATATATTAAATAATGATCCACAATATTGGTGGGGTTCATGCATCACACATACTAAGCCAGGGTTTTCAAGACATGTTTTGTTGAGCAAGTCTGCATAGTACAAAGTATTAAGTCATAATGAGCGAAATCATGTATTATACAAAGCCAAAACCAAAGAAGCCACATTATGATTTAGCACTGAATTATGCAATTGTGGTATTTCAAGATCCTTTGGTCAACACAGGTTTACTATTGTGGCAGCAGTTGGAATATGAAATGGAAGGGAGTGGGCCAGTCAGTCTTATCTCTCTGACCAGTATTCTGCACATAATCTTATCATTGTCATATGTCCCTTCTGTGCTTGTCCTTCTGTATTCTTAACAATCATCTCTCTCTTGCTGTCTTGGAACTGTAGAGCAGCCAGCTCCACAACAGCCAGCAATAAACCTGTGGCTGAGTGTGTTCATTTCATGCATGCACAATGAAAGCTGTTTGATCTCAAGAGCTGTTCAGCACCTGCTGTGTAACAGTTTTGTCTGAACTATGTAGAATGGCAGAAAGGAGGGCATTTAGGACATATGGTTTGCTTTTAGAATAGGGGTTAGGAGTGGACTGGATGATCTTTATAAATCTTGTCCAAACCTCTGAAAATGGCTGCAGCTTAAACGTAACCATATCTCCTACCAAAATTTCATGTAGAACAATATATAAAATATATGCATGATAACATACCTTTCTTAATTCAAATAGGTAAATATAAAACTATCTGCAATGCTGTGCAGTACATTATGTATGCACATGCGTATTATATAAGCTAACAAGCTAGCTGCAAATATTGTCCACAAGCTACATCAGACATACAGTTGTAATCGAAATTATTCAACCCCCATTGCAAATCAGGTTGATTGTCAAAATGTACAGACTTTCAGCTGGTTGCAATGAACAAATCAAACAAAAGCAGTTGAAATAGCTCAACACAACGAATGCTTCAAGTGGTGTCCCCAAAGTCAACTGAAAATGCAACTTAGAATAACCTCCAGTCTCAAAATTATTCAACCACTTCATGGTAAGCATCTTCAGTACTTAGTAGAGCACCCTTTTGCTGTTATGACCTACTGCAAACGAGGTGTGTAGCCAGACACCAGCTTCTGGCAGCATTCCTGAGGAATCTTAGCCCATTCCTTATGAGCAATGGCCTCCAGTTCAGTAATATTCTTGGGTTTGCTTGCTGAACAGCCTTCTTCAAATCACACCAGAGATTTTCTATGTGGTTCAAGTCAGGTGACTGTGATGGCCACTAGAATCTTCCAGGACTTCTTCTGCATCCAAGCCTTAGTGGAATTTGAGGTATACTTGGGATCATTGTCCTGTTGGAAGGTCCAGTGACACCCAAGCTTCAGCTTCCTTACAGACGGCATGACATTTTCTCCTAGGACTTCCTGATACTTCAATGACTCCATCTTGCTGTCCACATGCTGCAGGTTTCCAGTGCCAGAGGATGCAAAGCAGCCCCAGAGCATCACTGAGCCACCACCATGGTGGTGGTGTAGGCAGAGTGTTCTTTTCAGTGTATGCTTCATTCTTCTTCCTCCCGACATACCGCTGATCCATCAGGCCGAAAAGTTCCAGTTTTGTTTCATCGCTCCACAGAACAGAATCCCAAAACTTCTGTGGCTTATTTATATGTTTTTGGGCATATTGGAGCCGACTTTTATGCTTTTGGGTCAGTAGTGGTGTACGTCTTGGAGTTCTGGCATGGAAACCTTCTGTGTTTAGGTACACACCTTACTGTGCTCACTGAAACCTCAGTGCCTGTTGCCACCAAGTCTTGCTGCAAGTCTTTTGCAGTCACTCGAGGGTTTCTCTCAACCTGCCTTCTCAGAAATCTGGTTGCAGCCATTGACAGCTTCCTTTTTCTGCCCCATCCAGGTAGTGTAACCACTGTTCCTGTAACTTTGAACTTGCGAACTATGCTTCCAACGGTGTCTCTAGGAACATTCAGTGCCTTTGCTATCTTTTTGTATCCTGTTCCTTGTTTGTGAAGGGTGATGATCCCTTCTCTTACCTTTTTGGACTATTCTTTTGACTTAGCCATACTGCATTTCTAACATGCAGTCAAACGTGACACTCAACAAACCCCTAGCCAGTTCAGGTGTTTCAGCTCAAGCACACCTGGTGCAACTAATGAAGCCCTTGATTAGCTGCATCAGGTGTGCTTGAGACAACACCCTGTTTTGCATACTGTATGTGTGCTGTTATGACAGATTCTATTCCAGGGGTAGAATAATTTTGAGACTGGAGAAGTCATAAGTTGCATTATCAGTTGAATTTGGGGACACCACTTGAAGCATTAGTTGTGTTGAGGTATTTCAATTGCTTTTGTTTGATTAGTTCACTGCAAACAGCTGACAGTCTGTACATTTTGACAATCAACCTGATTCGCAATGGGGGTTGAATAATTTCTATTACAACTGTATAATTTAATTAATGCTCTCAATAATCACCTATTCTATACAGAAGGGATCAATAGGGGTAATAATGCCCCTATTGTAAAGGAGGTGAAATGAATATTATCAACATCCAACTTCTGTAAGAACTAATTTCCAGAAGCAGAAAAAATAATATCTTAAATGCAAGTTACAAATATACCATAAACTCTAGCAAAAATAAATTCACTGTACAAGTCCTGTAAAACTGAGGTTTAAGTTGTTCCTAGCTAGCGCCGACAGCTGCCACAAGTAGGAAGTGTAGAGACAGCAGAGGAAAAGTGGGGGAAAGGGAGTGGAGCACAGTTTACCTCTGCTTGACAAACCGCATGCCACACAGCGGGGCACCAGAATTAGTATGGAGTCGCTGCCCCTGTTCGTTTCTATAAAGCCAGTCATGGGATACTCATATAACTACCCATTGGTTGAGAGCTTGGGAGCTCTTGCCAGCTATAGAGACAAAACGTAGACAATTCAGTGACACTTGTGAGGAAAGATGAGAAAACCTTGCCCAGCTGTCCTCCTTTAGAGTGCCCAAATTCCTGCTTCTCTTTCCCGGTCTGGATCAGCCTTGCCTTCCCCAGCCTGGCGCTCTCCATTTGTTAGGTGCTACCCGTTATTCCTAGCTAGATGAAGTGATGGGAGTTGTAGTCTAACAAAGATGGAGAGGGCCAAGGTGGGGAAGGCAGGTCTGCAAAGGAATCCCTTCGCACCCTCGCTTTCGGAAAAGAGCGCGCCCGCTTCTGGCATGGCTTCTGAAGAACCAGGCCTCCAAACGCAGAAGCCCGCGCAAGAGGAGCAGCCAGGGGTGCCTTTCTTTCCCGAGCCGCGGAACTCCTTCCCAAGTGACGTTGCCCGAAAGGGGGCCGCTTGCCGACCGACCCCCCTGGCGGCCAAAGGCGGCGGTGGCCGGCGCGCGGGAGATAAAAAGGCTGCGCGGGGCTCCCCCTGGAGAGTCGTCCTCCTCCTCCTGCCGTCGCTGCTCTGCACCCCTTTTGGCACCAGACGGGCACTCGCTCTCCGCAACGCCTCCATCCCGTCGGGAGACTAAAGTCATGTTACACTGGGGATACGAGGAAGACAACGGTGAGCAGGAGAGCTGGTGGCTCTCTGGGGGAATAGGAGCAGCGGGTGGGCTGCCGGGAGACTGTGCCGAGGGCAGGAAAGGCGCTGCTCCCGCTGGGGATATTGTTGCGACCACCACCACCATCATCCTCAACATGCGCACAGCTTTTTCCTTCAGTTGGGATGGGAGAAGGTGGAAGCGTTTCCTTCCTAAGCCGACGCGGCTTCAGTCCACTTCTTTTTTTCCTTCCTCCCTTCCTCCCGTTATTGGATTCTTATCACTTTGGAAGGCAAACTCCTAAAAGATTTGTAGAGGTGTAGTTGCATTACTTTTTGTGAGTTAGAGTACATTTTCTCCGACTTTGAGATTAGATGAAATTTCTCGATCATAAATTTGAAGCTGCAAGATTTGAACAAAATGTAAAAAATATTTTAAAAAGAATATTACATGACAATTTATCTTTTTCATCCTCGATTATCTTTATTTTTTTTCTAATTATCTATAATTTTGGAGGTAAAAGGAGATATCTTCAGTGCTCTCTGGTGATCGATGGAGAGAGTAAATCACAAGACATGTTAAAAGTGCCCCAATACTGTAGAAGGATTAAAGCATCCTGATTTTTAAAATTGTACTTACTGTTTTGCTCCTAATAAGAGAAAGAAGCAGCAGGCACATTGTGCATATGAGTGGCTTTGGGTATTTAAGAGAGATATGCCAATAAGGCAGTTTATTGATCTCACATATTTTGACTTCTTTTTTGCTATATATAGTGCTAAGTTAATCATAATTAATATTTTTCTTTGTGTTAATGAATTGTGTTAATGATCTTTGTACTAAATCTCAAGGTCCATGGTTTGCACATTCTATGTTTCTGTTCTATCATGAGCTCTGTATCTATTAAATTAAAACTAATATCAGGGCAGGGGAAATATTAAACCAAGTTCACAAAGATACTTGAAAGTTCATTTTAGTCCAGTTCTTATGTCACATGTGAACTCTGTTCATGCTTGATTGCAAAAGAGAAATCAAATGCATATTCTGGACAATACAGCTTTTTAGTTACTTTTATGTTAAAGCAAATAAAAACACGGTGCAGCAGGAGCTGTTGAAACCTGAAAGTGATTTTGAACAATGTGAAAGGGATAAATGAAGGATTTATGAAATATCATTCTGATACTAATATATTGTCACCCTCAAATTTTCCTTCGGTAAAGGCACCTTTGAGCTTTCCAATTTAGATATACTTTTTGGTGCATTCTGAATTTCTGGGTATTCAGCTGCTGAGTTTGGAACAACTCTGATTTTGTGTAGTCCTTTACTCTCTATGATAGGCAGGATTCAGTAAAAGATTTAGGAAGACTTTTAAAAATGTACCATGTCTTACTTGGACTGTACATACCACAGTAATACAGATAGTGAAAGACTTCAGTTTGTGTTGTCTAATCTCAATGCTACCGCAGGCTGGATGACGTCTGTTTAGCAAGCAATGCATCAAAGATAATCGTACAGAACTTTGTGTCCTGCTTCATATGGAGGAACCTAGATAAGTTATTAGAAGGCTGGCTATTACATCTAAGAGGTACTGCTTCTGCGGACTAAAGAGATGGATGATACACATCAAGACTATCCAACAGTTAACATGTCAAACTCAATTTGGTTTCACTGTCAGTGGGGACTCCACTTCTAACACATTGAAGTTCCTAGCTTTGAGAACCTAACAGCATCAGAACACTGTAAAACTTCGTCTTGTTATTACCAGTGACTTTAGCTGTGTTGTTCTAAACATACAAACACACAAAACAGTTCTGGAAGTTCCACATCAATTTCCTATCATTAGAATTTTTTTATTACTTAGGAGGTGGCTACCCATTGGGAGGTAGATTTGTATTATTAGTCCATACAAATAATCACTTGTATACATTTTTCCATAAACATTTATTCCTGTGTGATAACATTCTCATTGTAATTACACAGAATAATGGGTTAGGTTAATAGTTTTCATGCTTATGTTGAATTAAAAGGTTGTGGTAAGCCATTTCACAATTGCTAAAGGCTATTATCCTATGATCTCTTTCAGTGAACACAATGGAAATTCCTCTTGAATAAAGTCTGCATAGGGTTGCCCACAAAATCAGCATGCTGGCATTTAAGATTTGGTAAATTTAAAGCATTTGGTGGACAGAGGTTGTCTACCCCTAATTTGATGTACCTGTGCAAGCACAGAAATTACTTAAGCAAGCAGCTCAGTAAGCTTTGCAGGGGTAAGAACATTATTTTGTCAATCTTTCTTGATACTGAATGATAAATGTTAAATGACATAAATGATCTTTGAGAAATGAAAAACAATATAGCTGACTCATTTTAGAACTACAATTTGACATTGCATATATGGTATGAAACAGTGCAAAAGATAATCTTGGTGGGACAGAAATATGGTTGACGTAAAAGAGACGGTGTGTCCCAGATGTGATAAGAGACATGGTACTGTTTTTTTTCTCCAGAATTAGAAGCAGAGAAGGTCGAGATATTATTTTATTAGAATAAGGGACTTTAGGCAAGCCAATGATCTCTCCATCTCCTCTATCTTGCTGAACTCTTGATGAAGAATTTTGAACAATTATTGGATGAGATTGCTGATGAACTTTGACTAGAGTAACCTAAAACGCTAAGTGTGAATGGGGTTTTCCACCTTAGCAAATACAAAATATAGGCTTAAGAATTTCATAACCACCTCCCTCTTATTACTTGATAAGCCAAGTGGAATATTTATTTATTTAAAAAAATGTATGGCCACCAATCTAAAAACACAACTCTGGGCAGCTCACAACAACAATAAAACCCAGAACTATAAAAAACATAAAACCATAAAACTATAGAAGTTCATTTGATTCTAATGCTAAAGATTTGAAGCTTTTTGAATGTACTAACCCAATATATTCATAATATCATAGATTGGACAGAGGCAAGTCAGTTTAGTACCTTACACTCCTTTATATTTTTTTCTGAAATTTCAAAGAGAAGCAAGTGCCTGTGGGTAATAAAATAAAGATGCCTTGTGATTAAAATTCTATAAAGGAATCTTGTGATCAGATAGAAATCTTGCCTTGCACACTGGTAGATTAATTGAAAACCAATTGCTGGAAATCTCCAGAAAATGTTATGAACTATTTCAGGGGAATGGAAAAAAAATGTAGGATGGGTGTACCTCTTTTCTTGGCTTGAGGGTTGTATTATACTCTGTGCAGCATTTCAAGAACTGAACTCCAAAGTAGGCAGGACCAGACTCTTTTGGAGGGGGTGTTAGGATTTTTAAGGGCTGAAATCAGTTCCTTAATGATCTATTTTATCCCTTAACAATGAAAAAAAGAAAAAGGTCCCAAAGTTTTGGTACTACCCCCAGGAGCATAATGGCAAGCTGTTTTTGCATTTCTGCTGTAGGAGATTTAAACTTAAAGTAAATCCCAAGTCTGGCCAGAAGCATTTCTGACAACAGCATTTTCTGTTATTCCTTTCCTAATGAAGAATTCTTAACTAAATGAAAGAGAATAACACCTACCCTTCCATAATCTGGTGGTCTTCACTTATGTTTTGATTATACTTCCTAGAATTCCCATGAAGGCAAACCAGCCTGAGCTAGGCTACTTCAGAGTAAGTATGCCTGTCACTCACTTGGTATATTTTTAAGTAACATTTCATATTATGGCTTGTGTATAAAGCTGATCTAAATGCCTGTTACCCAAAATATTATTAGGACCAGTAGCTGAAGGTATAGCTATGATGTAACTAACAGATATCTCTTTTCCCAAGTATTGTACAACTACGGTTTTAAGATGCTTCGTTTTTGTTTTGTTATAACATCAAAATGCCTAACACTTTTATCACCTTATAATCCTTTCATTTCTTTTGAAGAGAGATGGGACAATTGAAATAGTATAACATATATATGCATTTAAAATGCTGAGAATTTTGCTTCTTTTTTCTGTTCCGCTTAAGATTGGTGCTTCTAAAATTTAACTCTTGGTTTAAGGAATATGTTCATATGAAATAATTCTAATTTTGCATATATGATAATGACTGATAGACCAAGACCTGGTTGTTTGGAGTAAGGTGGCTCAGATATCTGAGTGGGAAAAGTGGACCATTCCAGTTCTGATGGCAGCTTAGGAAATCACATTGTTACTCTCTTCTACATGTGTACATAAAGTGTATGTTCCAGTGAGAGGGCTGCATTGTTTTTTTTTCTCTCTGAAGTGCAGTTTTTAAAATTGTTGTTAGCATTTCCCATAGGCAGTCCAAAGTGGTATAGTGTAGCCTACCACTTGCTCTATTGCCTATATAAACCACTTCTGGCCCTTCTTCTGTGACAATCAAGTATTCTCTTTTCAACGTGTTCATACTATATCACATTTGGAGATCAGTATGTGGCCTTCCTAATTCCCTGGATTCTCTAGGCAAAGCATCTTCTTCAACCTTATCTGAAACTTTGATGGGCCAATATTAATCTCTGTCTCTGAATAAAGCACTTCCTATGAACCAAAATAAAGCATTATAGTTGTGTGAATGACAGATTAAATCATCTAATGGATAAATGTTCTCTGAAACTATTGCATGTGTGTTAATTTCAGGTGTTTGCTGCATTCCTAATGACCAGAATGCCTGGAAGTAGGCAGAAAATGAACAGCTCTAGTGTTCTAACCTGCATCCTTGGGTATTCAATTCATTAGAATTAAGATATTTGTTTAGAGGGCTGTCTTTCAGCTCACCAAAGATGATTGGGTGGTATACTTTCCATCCCTTTAATTCCAACCATTTTTAATTATTTTATTTTATTTTTTAAAAAAAAGAAAAATAAGAAAATCCAGGTAGGTTCTTGTATATTTTCTTCTATGACAATTTCTTTGTTTGTCTGACTGTACCAAATGATATTCCATAAGCAATGTTTTTACTGCAATGTATTCTAGGACCTACTCACTGGAAGGAAGCTTTCCCCATTGCTAATGGAAACCGGCAATCTCCCATTGATATTCAAACTAAAGAGACCAAATACGACCCCACCCTGCGCCCTCTCAGCCCCAGCTATGATCCTTCCTCTGCTAAAGTCATACTCAACAATGGACACTCCACCAGTGTGGAATTTGATGACACTGAGAATAAATCAGGTTTGTTCACTACAGACTTAATGTTCTATAACTAACTAACTTTATCGAAATGATAAGGCAGCTGTTCGCCAGAGAAGATCCTTTTACCTTATCATTTGAGTGGGTTTCAGTTAGTTGCAGTTATCTAAATATATCTGCCTTCAGATGGGCGGTCCACGTATTTCTTGAATATGATTTTGTCTGATTGGCTGCAGAACGTTAGACAGCTTCCTAAAAGCCCTGTTCAGGTGGGCTAAATGCCTTTCTCAATCACCGCTTTCTCTCACTCTTCAGTATAGTTAGAGTTTTTGTTTTATGTTGCTCTCATTTCATGGGAACAGGTCAGATTTCCTTTGTAATAACAGTTTCTTGCTTGCATTTTTTTTCCTCTGTAGAGTGAATAGCAATTTTCAGGATAGTTATTTAGAATCAGAAAATAGCATGTGGGGGGAAGTGCCACTCTCTAGTGTTAAGCTGGAACACCCAGCAGTTGCTTTAACACTGAGAGATCCAGTCAGTGTTTTCTGCATCAGTTTTCTTTCGGCTTTCAATAGTCCAAAGAAACACTTAAGCATTAAAAGTTTTCTACTCTCTGTTTAATATTAAAAATTATCATTATTGTTTATAGTGCTGAGTGGGGGTCCACTCACTGGAAATTATAGGCTGCGACAAATCCACTTCCATTGGGGACCCAGTGATGACATTGGTTCTGAACATGCTGTGGATGGAGCAAAATTCGCAGCAGAGGTAAAGTACTCCTCTGAACTGTCCTGAAGCAACAGGATGTACTTTTGCAGCATAATTAAAGCTGCCCTTTCTGAGATGACTGTTGTATAAAGCACTGGTGTGATTTCAGCAGCAAAATTATTATTAATTTGCAATGGTAAATTTTACTATAGGACTGGTTACATACATTCATTTAGCGATATGTGCCAAAAAAAAGTGTAGTTGGTCAGGTTCAAGCAGGATAATTTAATGCTATATGATGAATTTTATTATTTAGGTGGAATTTTTTAGTTTTTAATAGGTAAATTTTTAGAATTTAAAACTAGCCTGGCCTGGAAATTTTTACTGTATCTTGTATGTTGATCACATCCTTGGTAGTAAATTCCATAGAATTCCATGGGAATTACTCCCAATCACTCTGCTTAGAATTACACATCAGTGGTTTTTTTTGTAATTAAAACCTGTGCCTTCAATTATTTCTGGATGCCGTGGAAAATGCTTTTGGTGTGTGCTCAGTAACATTTTCATGTTGTCTCTCATTTATGTGTACTGCACACTACATTTTTAGCCGTTATGCTTCTAGTGCATCTGTGCTTTGCCCATTGTGGATTTATTTTCTCTGTTTGCCACATGTCAGTGGACACTGAAATGTTTGAAGGAATGTACCTTTTGGCAAACATAGGTGGACAAACATGGGGAGCTACCCTACATTCTGACTTTCACACACACAGCTGCTACGGATGCAAATCCTCCTTTAAAATATTCCAGTGTTCACTGTCTAGTGTCATAGTAAAATACAGGGAAAATATCTGCTGCGTAAAACATGGAGGCCCTGGAATTAATCAGCCCTTTGGGTTCATATTGGTGAACATCACAACAAACAAAAGCAAAACTATATTGCATATTATTTTCTTCCTTGGGAATTACTATTCTAAAACATTCTCATGCACTGAAAATATAACTAGCATTCTAATGATGAGAAGAGGCTCTGAAATAATAGGGCTTGATATGGTCTTTTGCATTTAAGTTCCAAGATTTCCATTAGGTTCAATAATTTCCTGTTTTCCTTCTTTTCACTTGAAACCTCAGCAAGTGGGAAGTACTTACAGACCTCAAACTGGCTTTACATTTTACTATGTGCTTAAGCAGCATAAACTTGCTGCAGGAAAATGGGGGTCAATTAAGCCTCTGGAAATGCCTAACATGTAGGTACTAAGTCTTCCCTTTTATATTTTTCACAGTATGTGTGTTAGAGAAAGGTTTCCTTAGAAAAACAGACCAAAATACCTTCTGTTGATGTTTTCAAAAAAGCAAGGGAAACACTATTTCCCTATTGGCTGATTTATTGGTCTACTGGATAGGCCTGAGACCATGCTGGGTGGAGATGAAGTGAGGTGCATCTGGGTGGAACCAAATTCAGGACTGTAAATGTCCTGTTTTTATAATACCATGACAATTCTCTCAGATGAAAGGTTTAGTCTAGTTACAATCTCTGTCAATTTATTTTAATGTGTTTTCCATGTTGAAATGGTATGGCAAAAATGTTAAATGAAAGAGGCATTGCTAGTAAATTAAAATTTTAAATGATTGCTTTTCCCAACATAAAGTCCTCAAAAAGTATAAATGGCTTCTAGTTAACTAATATTAAGAGGGAAACTTTTCAGTGGTTTTTTAATATTTCTGAAATGGAATAGTAGTTGGAAATAGAAGCACATGTTTGTCAGTACTATAATGTAAGAACTGAAGATTCGCAGAAACAATTTCCTTGATAAAATAAAGGAAGGTGGAGAAATGGCTAAAATTATTGTGGGAAAATCAGCTGGGGGAAATGACGTTTGCAGTGTTTAAAGACTTATGTTTTTCACAGGAACCAGGTGAGATGGAATATAACGAATTAATAAGAGGTGCTTAGAAAATATGTTCCAAAACAGATATATAGCTGGAAAAAAAAATGAGTTCCATCTAAGAAACCAAATGGAAGGAGAAAATATCTAGGAATGTTTAGTCAGTTTAAAAAGTTTTCCCTGTGCTGATTATAAACGTCTTCAAGAACCCACTAGAAACCCTACTGATTTTGGAGAAAAAAAAAAAAGACCCTAGATTTGAGAGAGTGCCAGGCTGACCATATGGGTGGAGACATGCCCAAAGTGTTCAGTTGTGAGCTCCACGAAGAAAAGGCTCTTTGGCTCAAGAATGCACCTCTGCCAAATTGGCACATGCAAGAATAAAGAGCTGCTCTGCAGACAGAAGACAACACAGTTCCTCTGGCAGATGATCTCAGTGGATCCAAACTCCTATTAAGCTGAGGCAGCCTACCTCCTGGACCCAGGTGTTCCCAGCAGGCTGCGGTACAGGAGTGCTGATGATGATGCATAAAAGAAACAGGCCTTAAAAGATTTCTCCAACAAGCTGTGGTGCAAGAGCGGTGGTAAGACAAGATACATACATCCTTTAAAAGAGAAGTCACAGGCCATTGGGAATGGGCCTCCCCCACAGTGTTTCAGAGTTTACTCGTGTCCTTTCTTGTTTGTTATTTTCCACTAATCTACAATAAAAGCCATTCCTGTTGAAAGCATTTGTTTCCTTTTTGTAAAATGTTCATAACATTTCAGAAGATATATTGTCCAGCTTTTAAAAGTGTGTGTGTTGACACCCTAAGTTCCAGAATCCAGATTTAGTGAACTGAGCCATCAGACCTCCTAGATTTTATTCATAATAATACTTTGCACTTACCAAGCAGCTTTCCTGCAAGGATGTTAAAGCCCTCAATCCAGTGTGTGTATCTGAGGATTCCTGAGGGAAAAATGAGGGTGGGGACATGGCCTGGTAGGAGGGACTGGTGTGAGGACCTGTCACAGACTGTATTATTATTTTTATAAACGTGCCCCAAACTAGGACTGGCTAGAATGGATCTTCAGAGCTTTGGACCAACGCGTGTGGAGCTTCCAAAGGACTACATACATCAAGATGGCTTTTGGCTACTTGTAAAAAAAAAAACTTAGCCCCCAATACTCCATCATGTGTTACAGACCCCTGTCTAACTTCATTAAGTGATGATTAATTGTACTTGCATTCTTGCTTTTCAGCTTCATGTGGTCCATTGGAATGCAGATAAATACCCCAGCTTCGTTGAAGCTGCTCGGCAATCTGATGGATTAGCAGTCATGGCTGTTTTCTTAAAGGTAAGGGAATAAAATGATTCTCTTTCATTTCAAAAGTAGGAAGCAAAAGACCAGACTATTGTTTAGCACATAATTCTGTCTGTCAGGGTGAGGAACATTTTGCTGGCAGGCAGCTGGACATAATGGCTTCCAGGAGAATGAGAACCACAGTGGGTAGCCCCATCTTTTGGACCTTGCACCAATTAGGGTGCTGAAGACAATGGCTTTTATAGGCCAACCCACCAGCTCAAGAATTCTATGATCCCAAGTGGATGTGTGAAATATTTTTTTTCTGGTTTTATTTGGGGAAGATGGGATTTTTCCTTTTTAGAAAACAAGCCTGATTAAACCTATTTTACATTTACTCTACAGTTTTTAGTATTTCCTGTCTCCAAATGTTGAGAAATCAAAAATTGGCAACACAATTGGGAGTTGTTTCAGATGACACACTAGATCACCTTGGGGTGCCATTCTCTCTCCCCCCCACTTATATGTATTTATTAGCCAAAAATCATTTGTATTTTTTTTCTTAAGACAAATACCCTGAAGGATCTATCTGGTTCTTTAGTGCATATCTGGAAAGCAAAGTATGTATTTTCCTAACATCTAAAGAGGAAAAACTTCCTGAATGAGTTTCCTTCAGAGGACTGTTCACTCACATTCACCTCATTATTCCAAAAGAGCCTTCAAGAAGACGTTTTTCTCCAGAAATAATATCTCCAGAGTTCTACCAGATAATCCATGCCAGTCTATTCAGAAGTAAATCTTACTGGAATTGGTGAAGCTTACACCTTGGTTAGTGTGTAGTGGATTGCACATTTGTAGTTGGACTTCAGTAGTAGTGTCATAATTATAGAATAGCTTCCCATAAAACCTCTTGTTTTTCTTAGGCCTTTTGACATTTTAAACATTGGAATTTTCTTTTACATCCTTTAGTTATTTTTTAAAACATATCTTCTTAGTTGTTTATATTTCTCCTTTCTCTTTAAATTTTCCACATAACTGTAACCATTCTGCTGAGAAAAGTTAATGTTAAAAAACAGTAAATAAAGTTTAAAATCAATAAAACTTCATTTTCCTTCAGCAAAAGAAATGATCTTACATTTATATTTACAGTTGGGTGAATGCAATTCACAGCTGAGAAAAATCACCGACCAACTGGATACTATTAAAGTGAAGGTAAGGCAGACCAGGTTCTGGTACTCTGTATTCTTATCACGCTTGGACCTCTCAGGACATATACGTATGGAAACTTTGCTACTAAAATGTATTTCAGAAAATAGAATACAGACCTGTCTATACTTTCTGTTGGCTCACAGAGTTCTGGTTCCTCTGCTGGAAGTGTGGAACACACAGCAGTAGACAGAAAGGATCTCCACAAGTATGAATAATGAATCAAGATGCTAAATCTACGTGTTTACTTTCCAGTTCCCCTCAGCTGTTTTAACACAGTACTGTGTAATATTTTCTAGGGTTGTCCATACAAATGAAGTGCTTTAAACCTCACACAAGCACTCTGTCTCTTGCCATTTACAGGTAGTCCTTGTTTAGCCACCACAATTGGGAATGGCAGCTTGGTCATTGAATGAAGTAGTCTCTAAATAAAACCGCGACTGTGCTTATGAACTTACCTCAGCTTTCCTTTGCTTTACAGACCTGCAAAGGTCATAAATGCTAGGTTAGATTACAAAGTGATTTTTCATCACTGTCGTAACTGCAGTGGTCGCTGTAAGAGGCAGTCCTAAACGAGAATTACCTGTACAAGCATTTAGGGCTACCAGATCTTGGCAGCAAAATTTGGACAGCCATTGGGTTTGCAGCAGAGATACAAAAATCCTGATTCTGCCCTCTAGTGATTGTCTATATATGTGCAGCGCAGATCTGGTAGTCATACAAGCATTAGAGTTTGAGAAAGGGCAATCAGTGCTGGGAATGAGCTGCAACTGTGTGTGAAGAACCACAGGATAAATCTCTCTATGCTCATGGAGGCAAAAGTGGAGATGGAAAAGAATCTCCTGGTAACAGGAAGCCTGTCATAGAAGGAAGAATCAACAGAGGGAGTTATATGCCACACTTAAGAAGCAATGAGGATGAAAAGGAAATTTGCTAATTTCTTCCATCCTTCCTTCCTTCAGGGTAAACAGCACAGGTTCACCAATTTTGATCCTTCCTGTCTGCTTCCTCATTCTCTGGACTACTGGACTTACCTTGGGTCTCTCACAGTCCCTCCCCTTCTTGAGAGTGTCATCTGGATTGTTCTTAGGGAGCCTATAAGTGTTTGCTCTGAACAGGTATGTTTTGCCTCTGACCAGAGACAGTGCTTTCCCATTTGAAATCTCTCTTTTTAAAGGAGTTCTCATATGAATATCTGCCATTTATTGTATTCTGATTTTTTTTTAATCCATTCAATTGTGTCTGATTCTCAGAGACTGCCTGGACAAGTCCCTGCAGTTTTCTTGGCAAGGTTTTTCAGAAATGATTTGCCATTGCCTCCTTCCTAAGCCTGAGAGAGAGTGATTGGCCCAAGGTCACCCAGCTGGCTTTGTGCCCAAGGAGAGACTAGATCTCACAGTCTCCTGATTTCTAGCCTGGTCCCTTAACAACTACAGCAAAGTGGCTCTCATTCTGATATTAGGAGAATACAGTGATCACCTATTAAAATCCAACTATATTACTCATTCAGATAGTCATGGAGAAAATCTATCTATGTGGTCGCTAAGACTCAACACCAACTTGATGGCACATAATCAATCAATATTAACCATTAAGGTGCAGACATAATTAAGAACCCGTTTTTTGGTTCAGTTCATCTTATTTAGGTGGCTTGCCAAAATTGTGAGGATAGTGAAGGTGTGCCTGAGGCTTGTACATACTTAGAGTGCTTCAATGTTACAATACAAATTAAGTACATTATGTTTGATCTTTGCAAATATTAGGTAGGCACCGTTTCATAATAGGTCATCATTCATTAACCATATGTGCACATCTTCAGTTGTTGAGCATGTCTTTGTGCGCTCAGTACACAGAAACTAATTGCTCATAAAAAAGCACAGGTTTATAGCAACATGCATCACCAGAAAATTATGTGCACGTGGAGTATGTTTTGGCATTAAGGTATTATTGCTGAATTTTGTACCTTTTTCATCCACAGCTGGCCAAATTTCGCAACCTCCTGTGCACTGGTGAGGGAGAGAATGCCTTTTGCATGCTGAAAAACTTCAGACCACCACAGCCTTTAAGGGGGCGGGAAGTAAGAAGAAATTAAAGGAAGGATAGTTTGTAATCATAGGTGACACTGTTTCAGCTGCAAAACCCATTCAAAATATTGACCTTATTTTAAAAAAAACCAATGCATTTTAATTTGGAATGAGGCAATGTTTTTATTGTTTTATTGTTTTATATGTTCATTTTTAAATTGTAGGAATTTTGATGGAAAGACTTGTGAATAGAATAGAATAGAATAGAATAGAATAGAATAGAATAGAATAGAATAGAATAGCCGTTACTATGATCCCTGACCCTTACAATATATAATTTTTCCATTACAAATATAAATCCCAAATAAAAACATAGAGCTTTTATAAAATGACAGTAAATGCAAAGTATATGCAAATAGTGAGATGATCAAGAGAAATAGAACTAAAATACTTATATCCAATTCAGGATATAATCTTATTTTATTGAGACAATATTTTTCCTCAATTATTTGTTTCAGCTATTTTAAATAATAGAGTTTTCTTGCAGTTTGACTATGTTAGAGAGGCAAGGCATAATTAATAACATAAGATATTATTGGACTTCAATAAATAAGATACAGTCAATCAGATTTGTTGAGATTATAGCTAATAAATTAATACTGCATTTTGTGGTCTGAATCAGCTTCATGCTCTTATTTGATTGCAGTGTAGCATGTTAAGTGTAGTGATGAGGATTGTATAGACGTAATTTAGGATTTGTGAATGAAATGACCTAGCTGGGGTCAGAGGATTAAATGATAGAATCTTACAGTAAGGGATTCTAACCATTTTTCTCCGAAGCATCCTAGGAATTGTTGATATGTAAAGAAACTCACTGGGAAATTATTCAGCTGATTAGACAGAAAGCAAGAATGGCAACTCACTTAAAAAAAAATCCAGAGAACTGAGGATATAATGATGTCAACATGTTTGGTTTTAAAAATCTTTTTATCAGAGATGACATGGGGTTTTGTCTCCATTCAGAAGTGCAGTTTGGAGAGAGATGTGCTTGCTGAATTATATAATCTGTATGTTAATGTGTGGGTATTTGTATATAAGGCTGTGAATGATGGTTTGGAGATGCCATTGTTTCATTTAAAAAAAAACTAGAGTTCTTAATATATTTTGATGTTATTCAAATAAAAGCATTATTAAGGATTCAGAAGAAATTTTGCATTAGGGCAAGAAGGAGTGAATAAAACATTACTGATCTATGTTCTTATGTTAGATATTTTTTTAAAATAGTTTATTGACAATAAATTAAGTTTTCCTCTAACTGTGTTTTTAGCAGTTATTTCAAATAAAAGCTAATCATTTTAATGTTTTCAAATTTACATGTGTTTAAATTGATTTTTAAATTTGCACACGTGGAAAGATAGGCTGGTTGATCTTAGTTTAGAAATTGCATAAGGTGTATCAAACTGGATCCAATCTTAAATTATGCCTAATGGAATCAAACAATTTACAATTAAGTTTAAAAACCTAATGTAATACATGGCTTTTTAGAAGCCATTTTCCTTGTTTTTGGTTGGGATTACATCCACATATGACTACACATAGGACTGTAGGATGCCATTCTGGTCATATTTTCCTGCCAAACTCTCACTGAACGTAACGGAGCTTACTTCAGCACAGACATCCATAAATACAGATAACCTTGGTTTGAGGTTTCTCCTGGTACTGCATAAACACATTTATGCAGTTTTCCGATTAGTGTGCAGTGGGTGGGCCCACTCAATTAACCCAAAAGAGGGTTATATAAGAGCTCTCAAAAATATACTGTAGTCAATACATAGGGTTTAACTCCTTCCATTCAGCTATGTCATGGAAAGTGCTGACTGTGAGTTCAATTAATCTTCCTCTTTCCCAAGGTCAAGAAGAAGTTGTGGAAAAGCATGTCTCTCAGGGCACTCCATGGTTATGGTTTTAAGGGGGGTAAAAAACAGAGGAACAGGTGGGAGTGGGGTGAAATGCCCCCTGCCCTGAAACCCTCTCCAGTGGCACTGACCATGATACCTCAATGTGTGTCTGGGGGCAGGTGGTGTGTGTGTGTACGCTTTCCAGCTTCGCTTGGGAAGAAAAAAACAAGTGGGACAGGAAATGACAACTTCATGGTTTGCGGCTGGGAGGGTGCCAAAAGAGTCTCTGCAATACAGGCTGACGTGCTGTTCAGGATAGTGGTATTAAACCTGCACTGTTTAATTAGTAGAGCTGTCATCAAAAGCCAAATACCGACTACGGTATTATATAATTAAAAATAATTGTTCATTGATATTGATAAATCCATGTTTTCATATACATTTTGTCCAAGCCCTGCTCCTTATGCCAGAAATTTTATATTATCTGCCTTGGAAATTCCCATTTTCTATGCAGCATAAAACAAATTAATTAACTATATCAGGACTTGTTACGTTAACATGCTGCTTTTCCCAGTTATTATTCTGAACTGGGTATGATAGTACTTTGTTAATTTAGGATACATAAAACTCAACAGATCATGAGGCAAAAAAATAAAGGATTTATGGTACTGTACTTTATTTTATGGAGGCAGAAGTTTTTTTTTAGCTTTTTCTAACCAGTAGGTGTCATTATAAGTAAAGTAATGTTAAGATGTGATCTGAAACCATTAAAACGATTTTTGGAAGGTGAAAATGCTACAGCTTTAAACTAAATAAACATGAATTATTAAAATGTGAAAAAGGACCTTTCTAATTTTTTCTAGCAAATGGTAAAGCATTAAAGCAATAACCTCTGATACAAATGGTATCTTTTTTTTTCTAAATTATTGAACTCAAAGCAATATTAAATTTCAGCTCAATGGACTCAGAAAAATGAAAATACTAGAAAACACAGATCCAATTATAGGTAATGCTAGGCACATAATCAAGACAGTGCCATTTTGTGGTAAGTCATAACCAAAACAATAGAGGCAAGATACCAACCAGCAGGGACATCTACTGGGGAGTGGGTCAATGATATCCAGGATATCATTGGGAAAGGTGCAACTGGGTGCCTGAAACCTCACCCCTTTTCACATGTTAAAATCTGTGCCTGCCATTGACCTTTTCTGTGGATGGCCTTATATAACAGTGTAGTTTTTGCCAACTCAAGGATGGGTGACTAGCACTTAAATTTAGCAGTGGGGAAAGGCCTGTAGACTTGATTTTGATTTGTGCAACAATTTATTTAGCCTGGGAGCTTATTAGATAGTTTCCTGTCCCCCAAAACAGGAATCTGGATCTGAATTTTTACATGGATTATCAAATCATCCAAAATACACCAATCTCCTAGGAGATTTTCATTACATTAAGTAACGAAAAAACATGATTTGGCTTTGGACAGCTATATGTTAGCTACTGAGGTTACTTTTTAAAAAAAAATATTTTATTAATATATCACTTTTCTTAGTCTGGTGTTCTATGACTCCCATCATCCCCAGCCAGCTACTGTGTGCATTTGAGAGGTACAAAGTTTGATCAGTAATTTATCCAATAGTTTCATGGTTAGGAATTATCAACAACTGAGAATATCAATATATCAATGGTGAAAATCAATTGTATTTGATATTTTGAGATTGCACCACAAAAAAGTCTCAGTCTAGGCTAACAGTCTAAAGCAGTGAGTGAAAAAAGCTGGTTCCACCTTTCACTACAATGTTTGCTCAGGTTGGGAAAGCACCACCTTCAGTTTGGCTGAGCAGGCAGCAGAATGAAAGGATGCCTTGGATTATTACAGTGATGAATCAGCTCTCCAAAACTTCCTGGAAGTTTTCTCTCTCTGGGAAAGAGGCTTCTGTTTTTCTACATCATTCTCTCAGAGCATTTCATTTGTCTTTTTTTGATGCCTTCTGGTGGTATTTTTGAGCTTTAGCATTTGAGGTGGTTGAGAATGGTGCTTCCCCCCACCCCTCACAATGTGTCATGCCATTCTGGACATGTGTCAGAGGATGGCTTTATCAAGTGAAAAGGCCATAGGAGAAGTTTCCTATGATTTAACTGAAGCTCAGGAAGCCAGTTAGGCTATAGATCAATGGAAATATGATTATACAATTAAAAAAATAATGCTGTTCATGAGCCACTTCATAACTCAAGAATGTGCAAAAACTCCCAACTTTTTTTCTCCTTTGCAAAAAATGTATTGAAGGCATTTTATCTCCCCATCAAATGAATTGGGGGGGAGGGGATTTGATGAAATTTTTGACACAAGATTCATTTGGATACTGTCTCTGAAAGTGGTTTCTAGAATGATGTGTTGAAAGCCCATTTACTCATTTGCAATGAAATATGAGAAAGAGAGCCAAGTGGGTCTTTGGATGTGCTGACAAGCTAAAGCCAGCATGCAACCATGTCCTTTTGCTGCAATTTTAATTGCTACATTGCTAGATTCTTTAGCTGCAACTTCCACCGTAATGGTCCCAGTACAGTATCATCATTTCCCTTCAAAAAGAATCAGGCAAGCCTTGTTGAACCATCAGCCCAGCATAAGTGCTTTCAATTCTTTTCTGGACTCTCAGCTTCTACAAGCAACAGTTCCCAGAGCAGCTTTTTCAAGTCTTGTTTGCTCTGGATGATGAGATGCTGAGAGTGTTAAGATGTCTTCCATGCTTTACTTATAAATACCAACAGTGCTGGATCAAGGGTATATGGTGCCCCAGGTCACACTGATGGCGCCACCTCCTGCTGATGTGAAAAATCTGCATTTTTAGAAGGATTTGGGAAGAGGGGCAGTGTTGGTGGCTCCTAAGCTTCAGCATCCTAGGCCAATGCCTACTTGGCCTTAGACTAAAGCCAGCTCTGAATACAAACATGGAGGCAAACAGGCATTCCTACGAAGCAGAAGGTTCATCAAGATAAAATTTCAGTAGCCCATCCTATCCCTCCCGAATTATCCTCCCCCATTTCTAGCCACTGTATAAGTTCATTCCAAATGCTTATTTCCCACTGGCCCTTCTTCCTTAGATGAGCTTCGATCTACTAGCACCTCTTTTAATCCTGAGAACATCGGTTTGGAGAAATGGTGCCTTCTCTGTTTCCATCCCAATTGCACAAAAGCAGTTTGAAGATGATCAAATCGGTGCTCATGTTCTAGTTTGCCAATCTTGTAAAGCTGAGAACAAGGAGAAAAATTATTCTCCTGCTCCAGCAACTTAGATGAAGCAACTTAGATGCTGGATAGCATATCAATTACTGTTAAAAAGAAAAAAAGAGCGAATGAGAGAGAGAGAGAGAGAGAGAAGGTGTGTGTTCTCAGTACTAAGCAAAGAAAAACCTAGTACATGCATCTGTACCAGTTCCAAACTAATTTGGACAATGGAGCAGAACCTTCAGTGTGAAGGAGTTCACAGGCTACTTGGTGTCCTCCAGTTGTGTTAGATTATAGCTTCCATTACATTCAGCCAACATAAACACAGTTTTGTGAGCCAACATATCTGAAAGGCACCAGGTTGGGTTCAGCTTATTTAGGGACAGATATCATCACACATTGCCAATATCCTACCAATAAAGGTCATAGGGGCATGTACATTTTCATGAGATAGTAAGCCTTGAGGACGTTCTAGGAGGAGAGCTGTGTTACTGTATGGTAAGAAAACAAATCAGGAGTCTGGTGGCACCTTTTCCAACTAACAAATCTTATTAAAAGGCATGAGCTTTCATGAGTTGCCACCCTCTTCATCAGATGCATGAAGTGAGCTACAGCTTACAAAAGCTTATATGTCAACTGGAACACTGTGTTCTAGTATCCAATATGTGCAGTAAACATTGTGTAAACCTGTTGCGCCTGATACTGGGTGTGTGTGCTCCACCCTAGCTTGTGTGTCAAAGTTGAGCAACTTTATCACTCCTGTACTTGCTTCTGTGGTGGATCTTAGCTGTGAGTCCTATATATCATGACTCTACTGGATGAATAGCCTTTTAATATTTCAATATGCAGAGATGACAACAGCACAAAAGATGCTCTGATAACTTATAATAGCATTGATTTTTTCTTGAATAAGAACCATCAACTCAAGTTTAACTCAAAGTACTGGTAATGTGCCTGGACAATGTCACATTATTTTAATTCAGTTACTAATTCTATGATTATATACTCTCAGTCCTATAGCAGTAGTTCATTTTTAATTCATCACATTTAAAAACAAATTTACAATCTTTTATTTTGTTGAATTAGTAGGTTACAATGAAACCTGGAGATTGTTTAGAACATTCCATATCAAAACAAACAAAACATTCTGATACTTACCTTCAAAGTACCCAGCTTTATTTACCCCATTTTTTTAACTGTACAAGTCTGAGACAAAGTTTCCTTTTTACAAACAATAATAATAATGGAATATGGAAAAAGAAATCTGTTGTTAGACCAATTGTGATTGGAGCCCTTGGAGCAATATATAAAGGACTCCCTTGGTATCTGGAAATTCTGAATTTATCAGACTTGAACATCTTAATTTTACAAAAAACCACCTTGCTTGGAACTGCCTATATTCTTAGATGCTACCTTAATAATTCTTAGGTCCTTGGTTAGGACTTGAATTATTAAATTTTTATCAGTCTTAGACTGTGAATCTAATTGTAGGTTATTCTTTATAATGTATTAAATTTATATGCCATCCATCTCCCAGCAATTCTGGGCAGTATATAAAGGGTAAGGGGTAGACTCTTTTTCTTTCATTTTTCCTTGGCTATCTATGTTATATGGTACTAGAAACTGCTTTTAACAACTTCAAAAGTAAGTTGTTGCTATAATTCCAATATTACAATCAGTCAACATTTTTACAATAACAATTTCAGAATGTAATCATTTTACAATAATTTGAATAATCACAATCGCAAATAATATCTTCACAGGTAAATTTCACTAGGATTATTATTATTATTGTTATACTGTACAGTTTATATGAGATTTTAGCTATCATCAAATAGACCGGAATGGAGTTGCTGAGGCTGGTACTTGGCCTTTAAACAGTAGTCTGAAGGCTACAAAGTTCAAAGTTTTATGTCCAATGGAAAAAAAAGATTTATGATTTAATTTAATTCAATTAAAATTAAAAATATTTTATGTTCTGCAGACGGGAAGGAAGGAAGGAAGGAAAGGAAGGAAGGAAGGAAGGAAGGAAGGAAGGAAGGAAGGAAGGAAGGAAAGGTTTTGTAGATTTCTAAGGCCTATGCCCAAGACTTTTGGTGCTGATGGCAGCCCTAAGGGTGCAGAGTATGCATCTCTGGGCTAGAAAACCATCCCCAAGCCTTTGCTTTGAATTCTTTTGTCCATGCCAGCCCCCATCAAATATAATATTTGACTAGAGATTATAAAATATGAAATCCAATAATTTGAAAGGCACCATGATGCAGAAGAAGAAAGTGGTATTGTAAATCTCTATGTCTGTGGCTTTTACTCCAAAAAAGTAATTTATTGCAACTGGAATTGTGTTTTTATGGTTTTTAATCCTGTAAGATTAAAAATTTAAATTATAAGGCTACCCGGAGCCATCCTGTGTGACTTGGGTGGCCTTATAAATTTGTTTAATAAATAAATCCAGTCCTGCTTTTTCCTGATTCATGAAAATGCTATTCAGGATTCAGGAGAAAAACACTACCTACACTTTGATATCTTCTGCATCCATTTATATACACTTGTTTATTTAGGGACAAAACTGGATAATCTGCCCGACTGTTAAAGTATGAGTAGAATTGCTGAGCAGCATTCTGAGTTTATTCAAAAATTAAGGCAAGTGCAGGGCTTTATGCAGATGTAATAGGAAATAAATCTAATAAGACTAAAGAGGAGATCATGTGCAAATAACGATGACACTGGCTTGCTTCAGATTACAAGCACAGAAAGTGGGTCTGCCTCTGATCTCCCACTTAGAGTCTAAGGTTCTTCACTGTCTTGAGTATGCTTGCAATGTGAAATCCATTCATTTATACAGTGAAATTGAGTGGTTTAAACAAACTGAGGTTTGTTTAAAAAGCAATTAGCCCCTCTCCCTCTAACTCAAAAAGGCATGGGGGAGTGGAGGGTCTTGTGTTATCAGTGATCACAGCCTTGGTAATGCTGACTTGAAAAGCAGGATGGGTCTTGTAGTACTATAGTAGTGAAGAATCCCTCAAGGATTCCTTCATGATACTGTCTGCTTGCTGACATTTAGCAAAGCACGCAGGCTCATTTGTTCAATGGACCTATTCTTTTAATAGTGTTGACGTAGATACTTTGTACTATGGGAGTTTTGAAGTCATTATTGTGAGTCTAATTTTAAAGTTTTGCAGATCCTGTAACAGCATCAAGAGCCAGAAACAATGGCAAGAAATCTCAAGCAGTTATTCCTTTGGCTTGTGCTTCTCTATGTTAAAACAAGCAGTACCTTCTTAAAATAACCATGTGGGTAGGGGAGTGATGGTGACGTCTGGCCTCTCTATAAATCTTTACCTTTCAGTTAAAAAAAAGTCTCCAGCTTTCTAACCCGAACAGATCTAAAGAAAAGCATGCAAGCATCATTCTGCTCATTTGTTCATTTGGAAATAATGCCACTGGCAGAACAAGCTCAGTATTAAATTAGAACAGTGCGAGGAATTGAAGCCCCATGTTGGCTGCAGCTATGAAAGGAAAAAATGAGGATAGGGATATGTTCTGTGCAGTGGAGAAAATTAATTTAATCAAGCTCAAATTCCAGTTTGCATCATCTCCTGATTTGGGACATCAGAGGAAGCTGGGACTGGGGGCTTGAGGATCCTTTGAATCTGCCCAGCCCCTTGTGCACAACTTTGTGGAACTCTTGAGGTTAGGATTTCCTGATCTTAGAAAAAGCCAGCCATGCACTGGCAAGTGGTGGGAGTGGTGAGGAGTCTGGTATCCAACTTCCCTTCCTGCAATTATAGCAATGCCTGTGTTCTGAGAAGGGAAGAACTGAGTGGAGCAATCCTATGTCCTTAAGGACCATGGGTATCTTTGGTGGAGGGGGGCAAGGGGGGCAAATGACATCACATGTGTCATGATGCCATCCTACAAATGATAACTGATGTGCAATACATAATCTGTGTCATATGAATAATGCCACCATAGGTGCATTCATCTTCAGGGCTTCTTCAAGTAACCTATGCCTGGAACAGTATTTCAGGGACCATCAGATGGTACCTAGATGGTTCTAAATGCACATTTATTCTCTAAGCACAGTATATTTACCATGACATTGATGCTTCCATGTTAAATTCTAGCATTGGAGCTTTTATGCAGAGAAAGCTGCTGCAATCTGCTTTGTTTATTTATTTTCTATCCCACCTTTATTATTTTTATAAATAACTCAAGGCAGTAAACATACTTAATAATCCTTCCTCCTCCTATTTTCCCCACAACAACAACCCTGTGAGGTGGGTTGGGCTGAGAGAGAGTGACCAGCCCAAGGTCACCAAGCTGGCTTTCATGCCTAAGGCAGGACTAGAACTCTCAGTCTCCTGGTTTATAGCCTGTTGCCTTAACCACTAGACCAAACTGGCTTTAGCATTCCCAGGCAAGTTGGATATTGTATTTTCACAACCAAAATATCAGCAGTGTATTTATAGGAGATGGTAGTGCTATTACTTGACAAATATTTCCAGAATCCTTCTAAATATTTGCAGTTCACACCAACAAAAAGCTTGGAAAAGAACGCAGTGCCAGGCGCCAGTCAAAAGATAACAACAGATGTCATTTTCCAGATCCCCTGCTGCTGATATATATGGGTGGGACTCTGCGCATGTGCAAAACTAACGTTTTAGAAGGTTGACATGAATCTACAGCTGAAACGTTCTTATGCAGAAGGAATTCTGCTTTTTGGCTTCTCTGCTTAAGATATTCATATAACAATTTAATACATACATGCTGTTCCCTTTTGGAGCAAGCAAGTATGCAAAGTGCAGAAAATGAGTAAGAAATAGTAAGTCAAAGAAATTAAAGGGAGGAGATGAGAAAAAGAAAAGGAAATGTAGCCATTTAGTTTGCTCCAACACCGATCACTGTATCTCTCCATAGCTTTCTGTCCTTGTAAATCATCCTTGCTTCCACCACTGCTTCCTATATTACCTTTTGTTCTTTAAAATTCTCACTTCTCTTTTTGAGGATCTTGACAACTTCTTCCCACTATGACCTTTTTGGTCTTCTCTTCCTCTTGACCCATTCATTCTTCCTTCATATTGTATATTAGTTTTGTCATTCAGTCTTCTCATGATCAGTGTTCATTCTCTGTGTATGATCAAAACATCTCAGTAATTACTTCATACTGGAAATTCACTTTTTTATTCAAGCCTCATTCATCTAAACCAGTGTTTCTCAACCTAGCCAAGTTTAAGATGTATGGACTCCAACTCCCAGAATTCCTCAACCATTCTAGCTGGGGAATTCTGGGAGTTGAAGTCCATACAACTTAAAGTTGCCAAGCTTGAGAAACATTTATCTAAACCAAATGAAAGACATGTCCATCCCTATACATAGTACAAAGTCCTTCCTGTTCCCTAGACATGGGGACCATCAAATACCTGGAATAAAACTGACATCCCATGGAGTGTACAACTTGCTGGCCCAAAGATAAGCCTGAAAGCATGGAGAAAGGGTTTTTTTTCCCCTCCTCACCAAGAAAACTTGTAATAGGCAAGAAACCTGGCCCTTGTGCAATTTCTGTCTCTCCCATTTATCTTGCAATGGTCATCAGTTCATTGGTTCCGGATCAATCACAAGCACAGGGCTTTTTCTTTAGACACTGAATAAAACTAGTGTGCCACAGTTTCGGAAATTCCACAGTAGTTGCCTTCTTGTTACCTAAGCAATAAAGGGATTCTGGCTTTGTGGGGTTTCCCCCCCCCCTTTTTCCTGTCTCCATCTTTGTGTGATCTTTAGAGCAGAGCTTCTTAACTGCTCCAATAACTGCCATGGATAGCATAGGTCTTTCCCCAAACCTGATCTTCTTCAAGTTGTTAGGATTCCAATTCCCAGAATTCCTAGCCCATGGTATGCTGGTGAGGAATTCTGGGAGATATAGTCCAAACATAGCAGACAGATGCAGAACTTAAGAGAGATAGCATGAAGGCTGCAGTCCTTGGCACATTTATTCAGAAGTAAGTCTAATGAACATAGTGGCACTTCTATCATACATAAGCCTGTTCTTTTGTAAGATAAAAGTAAAAACTATATTCTAATTTGAGTATTTCAGAGCTATTTTCTAATAGATAGGTTCTGATTTAAATCTTATAAAGTGGTTTTTCGATAGGTTTATTAAGAGAGAATATACCATATGAAACTGTGAGATTAGTTGTGAATTATTTTTATGCAATAGTAATAATAACTTTGATGATAAGGAATTTCATATCTTTGGAAAGACACACTGAAAACAGCACTTGCTTCTACTTCATTAATTCAAATCAGTAGATTTTAAAATACCACATTTAGAATGTCTCCAGCATCCTGACTTCGTTTTTAAAAAGGCATATACAACTGGCAGTTGCTCTTCATACATGCTGTTCTTGATGGATAAACTGGATGCAAGTATCAGTTTTGTACACATGTCCCTGAATGACGTAAGGAGTTGCAGATATAGCCATGGGTATCACAGCCAGTGCAGGATTTGTCGTCATCCTCAGAAAACTGGGTGTGGGGTGTGGGTGGAGATATGTGTACTCTCCTAATATGTACCAAATGTTCTTTAATCATGTCCTGACACAGTCCAGTGACCTAGAAATTCTACAAAATTCATGTCCAAACATTTAAGCCAGAGGTATCTGCAGGGAGGGGGTAAAAATGTCAAGATGTTGGCCACAACCATGTGCTCTGTCTCTTTTTTTTACATGCATTGTGATCCAGAAGAAAAATACTGGATACAAAATCTAAATAACCCTCACTTCCATTTAAAAAAAAAATTATCCTTCTTCTTTAGAAGAGAAAGAGAAACACTTCCTTCAACAGAGAGGGAGTAACTACTTTTATTTTTGGAATGCTTTCTATCCTCTATTCTTCTACAAAACTGCTGTGGTAATTGACTGTCTTTCAGCTCCACAAAGAAAACAGAACAACCACAATACAGCCATGACCAGAAAAGTTCTCCTATTTGGCACTCAGGAAGAGGAAGGACCAATTTCTTTTCTCCAAATCAGACATAGAAAAATATACTGGGTCAACCCTAAGCTGAGAGTTAATGCAAGGTTTGCTTTGATTAATATGGCTTAACAATATGGTGAGTCCAAAGTAAAAAGATCTTCAATTCTTTCTGGAGACACATCTTTGCCACTAGTATATGTTTGCCTCCTTGGGCAAATGATGGAGCCATTTCTTCCATCTTGGGGCATATTTTTAAGCCAGAACATTTTATTATCAAAATGGACAAATAAAGTACAGGAGGACTTCCAGAGGAAGAAATGGCAGACTGAAGATGGCTCCATGAAAAGCAGAAACAACAACTGCAGCAGAATGAAGAGATGGCAAGTAGATAGCTTTTTGAAACCTCTCAGGACAAGGAGAGGACTTGGGATTGCCCACAAGTGTTCCAGAAAGTTGCTTCTTGTAAGGAGATTCCAAGACAGTGGTCTCTGGTGGGTTTAGAGCTCTGGGAGATGAGGGAATAGCCATCTTGCTCAAACCACAGTTGGTGCCTTCAAAAGGACACTGGGTTTGCATACTTCCTTCTCTAATCACTTTCAGAAATTGCTTGTTAACTACTTTTCAGCTATTAGGAACCTTTGGATCAACAAGTCTGAAAACATTGGGTGACTTTCCTTCAATCCTTAGCAAAACAAGTTTTAAATACAAGTTTAAGGACTTAATTTTTTTTGAATAAACAGCAAAATGGTAATTAAAACTTTGATTTTGGAAAGTTATAGATAGACTAAGGGTCCAGATAAATTGAAATAAGATTTTGGAATTAATTATATAGGATCCTTCCCATGGGAAAATGCTTTTGTTTTGAACTTAAAAAAAAAGATTATAAAAATTGGACACTAGAGGGAACTAAAGATTACAATTAAAGGAGAAGAACTCATAAACTTGACTTACAGAATGGAGCAAAATATTCTAACCTTGGACATATTGAAAGATATTTTTGAACAATGGACTCAGAAATTATTAATAGTGTCAACAGAGACATCTGCCTCTATGGAGTGACTATGTCTAAAAGATGTTATGAAAGAGGAACAAGTTTTACCTGACAAGACTGAGACTGAGTTGAAGGTGGATTTACAAATGACAGGCTACAGGGATGACATGGAAAAAGATGCTACAACGGACATACAAAAGAAACTGGCTGATGTCTTAATAATTAAAAGGGATATACAAACAATAAATGAAGAGAGTGACCTGAATAATTTTTCTATATTGGATTTACAAAAGAGGCTTGTTAAAATTTTGAAGCATCTCATAAGAAGAGACAAAGAAAAAATGAAAAGAAATCAAGTTCCAAGACATTATTTGAATGGACTATAGATTAAGATTATTAGAAATAAAAGAAAGGAATATAAAGTTGGTTTATTTGATCAAGGTTGAAATAGATATGTTGTTATTTCTGGTAACCCTTAATGGACTTTTGCTGATACCAGGACTGAAATGATGATGCTTTATGGATTTCTTTATAGATAAGAGATGGGATATTGGAAGAAGAGATCATTTGTTGTATTTCAAGGGGAGGTGATAAGTTACTAAAATTGTTTATACTTATTGTGATGAAGGTGGATAGTCACGTCTTATATATTTATTTTCTTTTTCTTTACTATATTCTTACTTTTCTTTCTTTTCCAAGTCTCTTTTTCCTTTTTTATTTCTTTTCTGCACCTTCTACTCTTTCTTTTTATTCTTCTATCCTTTTCTGGTTTGTATTAGTTTTTACTCTTGTAATTATAATCTTTAATAAAATTACTATTTAAAAAAAAGCACAGGACAAATATTTAAACCATGGAGGGTGGTCTGCAGCCTAAGGACTGCCTGAGCCCCTGATCCTCTGTTGTGTGTTTCCTGGAGTCTTCAAAGATTACACCATCAAAATTCAACAGCAGATACCAGGTAAAGATGGTATGATTTTTGCCAGTTTTCTTGTAGAAAGTCAAATAAGTGGATGAAACTTCCATAGCACCAGCTATGGTTATGGGCTTATTTGTTTAAACAAGAATTTTAAATGTAACTAGACAACCCTGTGACCTGTTGGGTCCTCCTTTGAGAGAAAGGTAATGCAGTCTGATGTGACTAGAATGAACATTACATTTTAGTCTGACCATATTCTTGTTACCTCAGTGCTGGATGGTCCCAAGGTCATCTAAGAAGGGTATATATTATAAATAGAAAAATAATTGTAGTGGCAAATGAACTTCAATAATAAGTCAATATTTACTTACCTAACAGATAAACAGAATGGCCACTGGCAGGCAGTGAGAGCAGAAGCGACTTCCAACTTCCTGCCAGTTTCCCTATTGAGTTTGCTTGTGGGAAGCTGGCCGGGGGCATTGCAAATCATGATCATGTGACTGTGGAGATGCTGCAATGGCCACAACTTTGCAAATAAAACTGGTTTGGACACTGTGGAAATTTTAATATCATAGAAGTAATGGGTCCCAGATTTTTTTATGCATTCTTTAAGTTAGCAGATTTTAGGAACCTTGATTAAAAAATTGTTGTGGTATAATGCACCATTTGGGCTAACTTGAGGGTACAAATAGACAACCAGATAAACACAATGAGAGTTTTAGTAGTATATAGATTACACAACTACTCAGATGACTCTCTTCTCACAATATGTTAGACTTGATAAATAAGGATGTGTTTATTTATTTATTTATCAAATTTGTCACCGCCCATCTCCTCCGACCGGAGGGACTCTGGGCGGTTTACAACACAGAATGTTGTAATGTGTTACTTAATAGCTCAGGATGTTGTGGAACTAAGTGATTCCATTGATCTCTGTTTAGCTATTGGAGCTAAGCAATTTGTGTGAGCTATTATGTTTTGTTAACCCAGATTGAGGGTTAATCCAGATTGAGGGTTTAGCCTGTTGGGTGAATCCAGCCAAGTGGATGGCCATATTCTTGTGGCCAGCCTTGCAGTATGTTTCATGGATAGTGTTGCAGAAAGCATCTTAAGAAAATGAATATTTGCAATACATTGATTGTAATTGCCACTGTAATGCACTGAAAGTGTTCACATTTACTCTAAAAATCTTCTATTTGTTTCATTGTTTTTACAATTTTACCCCTTTTCCAATCTCTGTTAAGAAAAGATGGACGTTATACACAAACTATTTTTTTTTAAAAAAAGGTAAGGTATATCAGAGACTGAAAAATCAGGAAAAAGCTACATTGGCCCACCAAACTTAAAGACAGCTTGCTAAGGGAGGCTTCTTAAAGTTTTTAAAAGTTTCCAACTTTTTATTGTTTCTGTTTTGATATCCAGATCAATAAAGGCATTCATTCACTTATCTATTGAAGCCATTTTGATAAGTTGTTCCAACAGGATATGACCCGAATAATATTAATAGACTACACAATTCAGAGCAAAAAGATTTGAGCCAGAACACTTTTAATTCCTTAATAAAAATAACGACCATCAATCTTACAAATAAGAATCAGTAAAAACACAAGTCTTGTCCTGATGATTTTGTTGTTTATTCGTTCAGTCACTTCCAACTCTTCGTGACTTCATGGACCAGCCCACGCCAGAGCTTCCTGTCGGTCGTCAACACCCCCAGCTCCCCCAGGGACGAGTCCGTCACCTCTAGAATATCATCCATCCATCTTGTCCTTGGTCGGCCCCTCTTCCTTTTGCCCTCCACTCTCCCTAGCATCAGCATCTTCTCCAGGGTGTCCTGTCTTCTCATTATGTGGCCAGAGTATTTCAGTTTGGCCTTTAATATCATTCCCTCAAGTGAGCAGTCTGGCTTTATTTCCTGGAGTATGGTCTGGTTTGAACAGATGAACAGATGCAAAGGAGAAATATTCTGCAAAAACACACTACAGTGTATTTTACCGTATCAGATAACTGATCACAATTTTCTGGTATGATCATATTTGCTCGGTCTGAGTGAGCGTACCGCTGGCTCTGTGAAAGATCTTGGAGGAGTAACCAGCTTTATGAAAATGACCTTTTGGGGTTTTGCCTGCCAAGCTTTTAAGTAATCCTAGAACTGTGAGTGATGGAACAACTGTCCTGTTTGCTCCAAAGCAAAACAAGTGCTTCATATTCTCATCCCTGACATACTTTGCCCTCTGAGATATTTTTTGTGTTTATCCTAACCCAGCATTTGCAAAAAAACAGTAGCAGTCTTTTCTCTGCCCAAAGAGACAGATGGTCTACAAACAGG
The DNA here is from genome assembly GCF_035149785.1 of Candoia aspera. NCBI lineage: Eukaryota > Metazoa > Chordata > Lepidosauria > Squamata > Candoiidae > Candoia > Candoia aspera. The sequence continues at coordinate 181,546,623 of NC_086155.1, forward strand.
AGAAGGAGAATATGCTTTGAATTGTTGTATTCAGGTCAGAAAGTTCTGACAATAACACCACACATGTATGGTGCATGCAATCTGCGTGTGAAATGTAAGGGCTGTTTCAGATTAGATGTATCTATCTAAGCCAGAATAAGGAGCATTTCCCAGACTTCCACTTCATCCAAGCCAGGAATGAGCAACCCACAGCCTCATTTTTGCTGCTGCTTGAATGTCTTTCCTTTTGCCAGAGAACATTGTTGAAATATGGTGACAAGTACCTGTGTTTGCACAACAAATTGAAACTGATTTTTTTCTAGGTATACTGAATCTTACTGAATCATAAATGAGCAAATCATGCTGAATTTGCATATAATATTAAGTCTCTCTCTCTCTCTCTCTCTCTCTCTCTCTCTCATACACACACACACACACTATAATCAGGGTTAAACCTATCCAAGCTTAGCAGGTTGTTCAAATGCAGCTTCTAGGTCTTTAATTTTCTTGGTTATGTGTGTTGTGAAAATCCAGCCAAAGGGTAAAACATGTGTTAAAGTGTTGATTCTCAGACTGATGTGGATTCAAGCAATGCCAGCTCAAGGGTATATGGTTTCTCTAGGCCACATTGACTGATGGTGCCACCACCCACCAATGCAAAGATTTCATTTTTAGAATGATTCGGAAGGAAAGGCAGCATTGGCACTCTGTAGCCATTGGCGCCTTAACCTAAAGCTGGTCCTGGCTTCAAGCAACTGTTATGGAAATAATTAATAGCTCTAGGCTTCTTCATTACAAAAGAGATCTGCCTCCTGTCTGGGGTAAAATAAGGCTGGGAGAAAAGGTCTCAGAATCTCTGCTGTATGGTACACATAGATGTATTAATTCTAAATTGAAAAAAATTCACATGTTGGAATTCTGGAATCACTACTGCTTCATCTTAATAAATTTTACTAAACAGAATTCATTGAGAAAAATAATCACTTTCACTTCAGGCCACTACCAAAAGTCTGGCGGTTTTGCTCTGTTTAGTACACCTATTTTGTCTCCAACTCCCTCTCTAAAAAACAAAAAACACCCCAAAAATGTTGGTCCCTCCCGCTTGTGTGATGACTACATGTAACCATTATACCTTAAGCACTGCTTAGAGGCCTAAAAATAATTTTTAAAAGCGCTGTCTCCAGTGAAGGAAAGTTATACGTCCCTATTATAATTGGAGACATCAGGCATTAAATTTAGGATTTAACTCCATATGGGGGTTGCTGTCTTCTCTTCTTTCCTTCTATTTTTCTTTTTTTTAAATTAACTTCTGGGAAAAAAGACTATATAGCCATGCATCTCGGGAAGGTCCGAGCTGTAGTCCCAGCATATTTGGGGGGCATCATGTCAGGGATGGCTATTTTAGGTAAGACATGTTTCTTTATCACATAAAGAAACCCTATAAACATAAAATCGGTTTTCCTCTACAAATGTGATTCTTTAATATTCAGTTGCTGGGGGGACAATAGGAATGAGACAGTGGACAGAACTAGAAGACATTTGTCTTCACATGAAAGAAGCAAGTTCTCAGACTAGAGAGAACTTACGTGTACTTATCTCGGATGCCGAAGGCCACCAAATAAACCGCCAAGTACCCATTGTCTTGGAAAGATAGGAGGAAGAAGCAGAGAGTTTAAACTTTGCAGCATAGATGTGTAAGGCTCTGAGCTCTTTGCTCTGTAGTGGACAACCACTGGTGGAATCTGAGACTTTATTCTTGTCTGCTATAAAGATCCTAATCAAGCTGAGTCATGTCTGAGAGTCTTCTGCCTGGGCAAGCCATGGGCATGGAGAGATGTGATTTATTGCTAAGTCCTGGTCTGAAGTCTGACAACATCTGGTAACAGAGTTCTGTGGTTGTCACTATAAATTTCATCTCAAACGCCATGGCCCTTCAGTGGAGCCTTCTCAGTCATCAAGTGTACAGCATAAATTGTATCACAATCCAGTGATGTATATACAGTGAGGAAGAGGGGTCATTCCCGATGCCTGTACTTCCATTTGGAAAAACCCTAACCTCACGCACTTTGCCATAAACCCATATTTTCCTGTTTAGGGATTATGTGAATGTAGATGAACATGGTGGGCAACAAATAAGGAAGGTTTATGGTAGAATATTCCAGTTGCTGCCACAATTCGGTATGTGTTAAACCAGAGTATTAGGAAACAGCACGACAAGCGTAACTCTGCTGGCAAAAGCAATTGAGTTATTTGAAAACTGTGAAATAGCTTGCAAGTATTTGCAACAGTCACTCTCTCTCAGCCCAACTCACCTCACAGGGTTGTTGTTGGGGGGGGAATAGGAGGAGGAAAGAATATTAGGTATGTTCCTTGAGTTATTTATAAAAATAATAAAGGTAGGAATATATGCAGTATACACACACACACACACACACACACTGTATACACACACACACACGCACACACACACAGAGCTAAGATACTGCACAGACCCCTCAAACTTCCAGGCCTCTGGTAGAGGACTGAAGGTTGAAGAAGACCCATATCACCCATAGGGGTGAGAAGGGAATTTTTTTTTAATATACATATACATACATACATCCACACATCCACACATACACATTATTGGCTGTCCTGTTGTTGCCAGGGTTATAATACAACAAAGCACATGAAGCACTTTAACTATTAAATGTTTATAGATAATACTTTATTGGTTGGAATAACAAAACACTAACTTTATTGTAGAGCCAGTTTGGGGTAGTGGTTAAGGCACCAGACTAGAAACTGGGGGACCGTGAGTTCTAGTCCCACCTTAGTCACAAAGCCAGCTGGGTGACCTTGGGCCAGTCACTCTCTCTCAGCCCTAGGAAGGAGGCAATGGCAAACCACTTTTGAAAAGAAAACTGCGGGAACTTGTCCAGGCAGTCTCCAAGAATTGGACACGATTGAACAGAGTAAAAAAACAAACAAACCTATATTGTAGTGTCTGATAGACTGGCAGATTCATATCTGTTTAAAGTGGTGCAAGTAAGGCTGACAAACCATGTCTTTTCTCAAAAGTTTAAACTGGTTAAGAAGCAAAGGCTAGAAGGAGCACTGTTGGCAATGTTTCAGTAGTAGATGCTGACCTCTAGTGTCTATTGGGAAGAAATACTAGCTGAAATGGAAATACTCATATCAAGTGCTTCAAATGTACAGTATCTTAAGGACAAGAAGTTCAGAAACTGAAAGAATAAACACATGTCTTTTTAGAATAATTTATTTGTATGGTTGTCCAAACTGCCTTCTTGCTTTCTTTCTTTCTTTCTGAGTACCATCTTACCTCCATCCCTGAGTCTTGTGACTTGTGACTCAGGACATTTGCAATAAGCCACTATACGTTTTTATTAAAGTTTGAATTATCCCTATTGGTTTCTCGACTCTGCTAGATCAGTTGTTGAAAGGAGCAGCATCACTATTCTTTCCAGTTTTGCTGCCATGCAAAAATTGTGAACGGAAAATGATGTCAACTCTTATTTGACTCATTGATGGTTGTAGTTTGGCACTAATTCGTATAAGGGCATAATTCTAATGGGTTGTTGCATAGCTCAGTGCTCTGTTTTTACATAGTTTTAATGAGTTCAGTGGGAATAAATGAGGATCAATCTGAGCATAGTAAGGGACATCCGGTGTTACTATTGGAGAATTAGAACCAAATTAGAATTCCTCCTGGCCAGAAACCTTTTGGGATGATGGTACACCAGTATGCATTTATTACATATACCACTATGAGGTTTTGAGAGAAAGGTTGGATATGAATGCAAAAAAGCAATGAATAATGCATATGAACTCAGACCAGTAGCTTGTGGGGTTTCCGTAGGCTGAAGCTGCAAGGCTTAGGAGATTCACGTGCAGGCAAACTTTCTAGATACAACTTGTTCCTTTCACAGTTTGAGGCCTAGGCTGGTCAAATCACGACCAGCAAGAATTGTGGGGTATGGAAAATGCTCTCCAATGGGCTACTAGCTGTGTATTGCTATTAAACCCATTCCAAATTGGCAGGGTTACATCACACTTATTTGCATGTTAGGTTTATATCCTGCCTTTTCTCCAGGAGGTCAACATGGCTGACATGTAGATCTCTCTTCCTCTTCTTCCCAGAACAGCAGCTCCATGAGGCTGGGTTTTTTCTCCCCACCTGAATAAAGGTAAGCATTACTGCTGTACAGGTTGGATTAAATATGGCTGTAGATGCATAAAGCTACCCATGAAAGGCCACAACTTAATCAGTGTCCACAAAACCTTTCAGAAGTGCTTTTACTTTGTTTTAGAGCAATCTGCTTCCAAGGTGTGCTGGTGTATGGGACAGATAGCATTGGTTCAGTCCTGTCCATGGTTAGCTACGCCAGCAAAATGGAACTTGGTGATTATGGCCGTGAAGATTTGAAGCTGGGTCGATCCAATGAACCCTCCCAATACATTCCTTTGTTAGACCATCCAAAAGAGAAGGCAAATCTCAAGAACAGTTGCAGTGTTTGGACTCCACGCTAGTGAGTGGAAGATACAACATGGTCAGATTTCCCATAATATTGAAGGACAAAGAAAGTAGCGGCTTACCCCAAACTCTTTGATTCTAAATAGGTGTAAATTGACACATACACCCCACTAACAAGATATGTCAAGTCTGCAAATTTCACCATAAAATGACTTTGTATTGTAGACCATGGCCAGGAGCAACTTTGGGGAGGCAGGGTCAGTAAGTCAAGATAGTGGCCACAACCATGTGATCAAAGTCACACCCCTTTTTTACATGTGTTATGCATTTAAAAAGGGGGCAGGGCTTCAACTGTGTGATCAAAGCTGCCATCTTGACTTTTTTGAAAACCCTGCAGATGCCCTTTCATAGGGCTGAAAGATCTTGTTCAAAGTATCTTCCCTTTGCGTTTGGCCAATGATGTTCTTTTACCACAAGGGGGAGCTAAGAAATCAGTACTGCATTCAACGATCTTTTGAACAATGGGGGACAGGGATATTATTCTGGTGGATTGTCTTCTTGGGGTCAATTAATCTGACCTAGAGCTTGCTCATTCTGGAGAACCCACAGGGTAATTCACTGGGTGGCCACAGGTAGAGTAGAGTAGGTAGAGCAGGTGGAACAGCAGATGGAAGAGCAGAATAGCAGAGACACACCCCAATATACCTTCCTTACATGTTCCCACCAAACCATGCACATTCAACTAAACCCTGCTGGCTGCAAATGATGGGCTTTGTAGTCCACACATACCCAGAATGTATCAGGTTAGGAAAAATTACAACTAATCATGCGAGAGAGGAAGGAAGCATCCTAGAAGTCTGTTCAGATGGACTGTTCCTTCTTCCTAACCTCACGGCATCACTATCCCCAGTACCCTGTGGGAAGGATCCTAAATTGTTTTGGTTTATCTTTAAAAACAACAGGCATTATATTTTTATTTAAAGTTGTTTACATTGTTTGTAAGCGGCTTTGGGAGGATTGTGATCCTGCAAAGTAGCTGAAAAAGAACTGTAATAAATAATAAATACAAGCTATAAATATATATTATCCAAGTAGTGTAGTATTGGATTGCACCAGGAAATCCCAGGGTCCAAGACCCCATCCCACCAGGAAACTCACTGGATGATTCTAGACCAGCCCTTCTTCCAGCCCATCCTACATTATGGAATTGTTGTGAAGATAAACGTAAATGAAGATTTGTAGGCTATCCTGAGTTCTTAGGAAGTAAGTGGGTAGAAATGTAAGAAAGGCATGGAATTAACATTTTTACAGCTTAAGAAAGAAGGATAAATACTTCTAGCTCAAATACAGGTTACAGTTTTGTTAGATAGCTTGTTAAAAGATTAATGAAATTAATGCATTTGTTTTTCATTCCCATGCATTTTGCTCCCCTTTTAAAATATCAGTATTGTCCAGAAACGTCATTTCTGCAATGCGTTCAGTGATGAATGAAAAAATTCCTCCACTATCCCTGCACCAGTTGGGGCATTTCACCCCCAACCCCATATTCACCTCCCCCCACTTTTGAAAATATTATTTAAACTAATTGAAAGCAACTGTGATAATATGGAGGTAGCATAGTAACAGCACTAAATAGAATTGACAACAATGTGATCCCGTGGAACTTTTAAGATCATCCCAGGAAACAGAAGATCATATGAAGATCTGTGCTGAATGAAACCAAAACCCTTTCTAGTTCAGCATTCTTTTGCTGCATTGGCTACTTTGTTGTGGGCCTACAGGACGCCCGTAAGTAGATGATTATGCAGGAGCACAATAGCATTCTATCATTCATCTTACCCAGCAACTGGTGGTAATTGCTATACATACTTGAGGCAGCATCATGACTAGTAGCTATTGGTGCTGGGCAAGAAACCAGGAGGCTGGGAGTTCTAGTCCTGCCTTAGGCGTGAAAGCTGGCTGGGTGACCTTGGGCCAGTCACTCTCTCTCAGCCCAACTCACCTCACAGGGTTGCTGTTGTGGGGAAAATAGGAGGAGGAAGGAGTATTAGGTGTGTTCCCTGCCTTGAGTTATTTATAAAGATAATAAAGGCAGGATAGAAAACAAAATAAAAAAAATAATGATCTGTGGTCCACTGTCTTCACTGCATTCTTACCATTCAGAGGGTTAGCATACATTGTAGATTTAGGATTATGGAAGTATACAAACTGGACAGGGTATTCTCACTGGGGAGAGAGACTGGCAGATGCTAGGAGAGGTATAAGTTACTGCCTATTACCTCCGGAGATGTGTGTTTTCCTTTTTTATGTTCCTACTTCATTCCCTGGCTGGAATTAGGACAGTCCATCAAAGTGGCAGGTACTTAAATAATCACAGAACAAATTCCATGCAGCTACCAGCTGGGATTAGCCATCAAAATGTTGGATTTAAACAGTCTATAATATGCAATGAAGCACATTTGGATTGAAATCCAAAAAATACTAATTTAATGTGTGTGTGTGTGTGTGTGTGCTCATGGAAGATAGGTATGCTTGAAAGTTTGTGTTGCATGAGTGCCTTGATTATGTCCCTTATAGAAAAGAGATCATGCAAATCAGGTTTTTTTATATCCTGTGAAATGCTTCTTGGTTGCAGATGTTAAACGTTACATTGGCTTTAAGATTGGATTGACCTCTATGAATCATCACAAACTTTCCCCCCAACATTTAGACAATGAATTATGTGAGTTCCTGCACATATGCCTTTGCTTGCAGTACTTAATATCTGATAATCCAGTCTGGAATCTTGTAAAATGTAACGTGATCCCTAGGAGGCAATTTAAGACCCTCGTAAATCCCTTCTCCTTAAGTATTATTGACTGCTACATTATCACAAACCTTGTTTTCTTTTTAACTCCCTAAATACTTTGTAAATGTCTTTATTAATATGTGTGTGCATATACAGTACATGTGTGCTTGTGTGCAGGCATATATGATAAATCAGATGTAATTATAGACCTAAACTATAATTCCAAACATGACCTTGTGAGCTGCCCAGAGTCACTTAGGTGAGACAGACAGCCATTCAAATCAGATCAAATCAAAAAATACTTAATGTCAAGCCCCAGGTCTTCAATGATTGTAATGTATTATTTATTAATAGCAAAGTGTTGAATTTGCAGGTGTTACAAAGATTCTATGAATAAAAGGCATGGTGACTCTCCCATTGTTAACACTGATTTAAATTATGAGGGTTTTTTCACAGAACTCCAAATTCCCCCCCCCCAACTTCCATGCATGAATTAGCAGCACTGTATTCTCTGCATAAATGCAGTCAGTCATGTTTCACTCAGTATCTTTGCATGTGTATGTGTAGCCACTGAAATGTTTTGGGTGACTCTACATACAAAAAGAAAGCTTCCTTTCTCTCATTTACACTCCCATTCCTGTTTTTTTTTATCACCTGGTATAAAATAATGAAAGGAGAACCAGAAAGGATATGATTAATTTGCTTGTGGGTTTATTTGCAGGTAAATAAAGCTATTATTTGTGTGACAGTATTAATACTATAATTAAAACAATAAAAACTAAAATAGATTTCCAGCATAAAAATAAATACAGCTTAAAACAGTGTATAAGAGAATAGAGTCAGAGTAGAACTTCACAAGCAGTCCACCCAGACCTTCTCAGAAGCTATTTCTAACCATTGTACACATTCAAAGGTTGGATGTTTCAGAAAAACACAGGCTGGAGAATGATGGGAAAAAGTTGCTGTTGCCTCAGGTTTATGGGTTTTTGGAAGACCTGGCCACTGTTTGAAACAGAATACTAGGCTAAGTAAAACCTTGCTCAGATTCAGCAAGGCAAATCTGATAAACACTTTTGAGAACTGTCAAGTGAATTATCCTTTATACCTATTAGGGAGCAATCTGTTCAAAGTAAATTTAGGATATCACTCTGTTGGTTGGTCCATGAGGTCCAGAGAGCCAGCAAATATTCAGTAGCAACACAAGGCAAAATTAAAACTGTTTCAAGGATCTGCCCCGTTACCCAGATGTGTGGATGTGTACATACATGCATACCCATCATGTTATTCCTTTTGGATTAAATAATGTTAGGCAAGGTCAGAAAGGGAATAGAAGCAATAAAGTCAAAACATGGAATTGTACTTTCATACAAAAGTATGCTTTCATTTACATCCCCAAGCAAAACACCTCTCATACCTTCAAACAAATATTCCATATACATTGATCCATACATTAGATAACCAAGAAAGTATCACACATCATTGTCTTACTCTGGTCAACACTGAGCCATTTTCTGAGCATGCTTTATTTCTGTATCATATACGACTCTTAGGGCTTTCATCTTCAACTGTATATTTGCACATCATATTATTTAATTCATGCATACTCACTTTATCATATTCTTTTCTAAATCAAGAAATCTTTTTTCCCCTTACATTCATACCTGACCTGCTGATGAGCAAAAAGTGGTCTGTACATCCCCTGGCTAGCATAAAGTCATATTGTGTTTCTCCAGTTTTGCCTAATCTTGGAAACACCATAACCAAAATGAGAACAAAGTAATAGAGGCCTTGGGAATAAATTTAGGACAAGGACGACTGTCCTGCTGTGGGATTGGGTGTTGTTGATTAGTTCCTTGAAGCACTGTTGATCTGTGTTGCCATTTGCTTTATCATTAATTTCACTGTAATAACTACACTACATTAGCTGTTTAATGCTTTGTATGGAATGAGCAGCATACAAATCATAGCAAATAAAGAAATAAATCCTTAATGTCTGAGAAAGTTATATCAACTATGATTGAATGGTATATGATTATGAAGATGACAATATGTTATCATCATGAGATTACCTCTATGTAAGTTTTTTGTGGACTTACATAGAATGCTATTGTTGGTTTTAAATGACTAGGAAGTAAGGCCACAAAAGAGAATAAATAAAAGGAACATAATCATTCAGTATTCAATGTGTGTCCAATGGGTAAAAAAGTAATGTCTCCTTGAAATCAAGCTCTGTTCCTGGAGACTTCATGAACATGTCCACGTTGTTTTCATGACAACGATGCAGAAATAGTTTGCCATTGCCTTCTTCCAGGGTGATTCTGGACTTTCCTGTCTAGGCTGCAGCCCTGGGATTTCCTGATGGGATCTCATCCAGGTAATAACCAGGTACAACTTGCTTAGCTTTTTGAGGTCAATCAGTATTGATGTTGATGCTACCATCTAGCTGGACAATAGAAAGCTAACATGCTTTTGGTACTTTATTTGGAAGAAATGGCGTCGGGAGGGGAAATCATTCCTGGTTTTTCTCAGCCAGTATGATAATCCTTCCCATGTGCTGCTTTCTTCAGTAAGCAAAGGCCTGTGCTTTCCTATCTCTGATGTTGGTTTATGGTGCGACAGACAAGACAGTGTGGGGTGGGGAGGCAGGGTTTTCAGTTGGCAGCTTGACAATGGGCAGCTGGATCAAAGCTGACATTACCTCTTGAGGAATGCTGTGCAGGAGACGGAGACCACCCTGGCCTAGTCTTAGTGCTAGTACTTCTGGGCTGCACGGCAAATATATCAGGCAGGTATGGAGGTGGGCAAGAACAAAGAACTGTTAACATGCAACCAGATTTTTCTATGCTGCATTTGAACAGACTGGGGTGGAGAGAATGTTGACATAAGATAAATCTATGTCTATGGAATGCAATTGCCTCTCCAGATGTACCACTGTCTTCTTCCAAGATGTTTTTGGACTTCCCAGTCTAGCCTACAGCCCTGGAATTGTCTAATGATCTCCCAGTCAAGTACTAACCCTATCCAAACCTGCTTAACTTAGTTGAATTAATGATGATGATGATTCTTGGGCACAGCATCTGCTTTGTATTGTAATTTAAACATTTCAGAGATGTGCAAGGTACACTTATAGAGCTGACTTACATGCTCAGCAATATATGAGATCCATACAAAAATTTATAGCTGAGCTATTTCAAAAATACTGTCCTATGCATTGCATTTTCGTATCTTGGGGATGGGAAATATTGGTCATAAGGAAGGTATCTGATTTTGAGATGGTACACAAATCATGTAATCTATCTATCTTTCTATCTTTCTATCTCTATCTATCATCTATCTATCATCTGTTATCTATCATCTATCTATCTAGTCTGCAAGGAGGAGTCAATGACATCAACATAGTGGACATAATCTGGTAATTGAAATCTACTCCCTTTGTACATGTATGCGGTGTGTGCAACTGTCATGGTCCCTGTTCCAATGTTCCTGGAAAATATCGTAACGGGTTCCCATGCCATGGTGCTGACACGAGTTGCTGTATGGGAGGGGGCTGCTCCTGTTCCTTGTACCAGGCTGCAATGCGAGGAGTGAAGAATGAGGAATGCATATTTGGGTTATCTCGCCTTGTCAAGGACTTTTCCCGCAGACTGGGAGGAACCATTAGGGGCACCTGTGGGGCATGGAATTGTGTTGACTTTGGGGGGAGGGACTGGAAGTTGTTTGGGGTTTTACTGGGAAACATCCCACACTTTTACTATTCTCAGCTTTGTTTGTGATCCTGCATACTATTCATTATTAAATCAGATATCCATGAAAGCCTTGTGTGAGTCTGATAGTGATTTTGAATAGGCAATCATTACAGCAACACACATTCAAAACAGGTAGGGCTTCGATCACCCAGTTGTGACAACCAAAAATAAAGCCACAATACTATAAAACCAACGATTAAAACCCATTCATAAGATGCATGTTAATGCTTCCCAAAAAGCGAACCAAGAACTCAACCCCTGAAGTCGGCTGGAAGAGTATGCCATAGAATGCTGGGACAGCTACAAAGGCTGAGCCTGAATCTCTGAAGGAGAACCCATAGCAACTGTAGGAAAACCGTCTCGGTTGATCCAGATAAGCCTTTCTAGTGGGATTTCCAGTACTATCCAATGAAATGAATTTTTTTTCTCCACTGAAAACACTCCTGCTCTTCATTCTGCTGAAGAGAAAACCCAGCCCAAGTCCTGGTGCACTTTTCCTTTCATTTCAGGACTAAAAATGATGCCAATCATTCTTGAGAACTCTGGATTTGCAAGCTCCTTTGTGCAACTTAATGTCTTTGTTTAAAAAAGTCTACCCTGAGAAAAGGGTAAGCACCATCAAAGCATTCCTATTATAGAACAACAGAGTTATGTGGGAGACTATCACCAGCTGCAGCACCTCTGAATTTATGGCTAAACAAATGTTGCAAGCTCAGGGATGAAGGCATGCCGGTTGTTGACTTGTTGCCCAACAACTTGCGTAAGTGCTATAATAGAAGTCCTGAGTTCATGTAGCTGTGGGAAAAGGAACAAGTTCAGAATGAATGCTTTCCATGCTGTGGATCATGGTGTATAGCTTGGGCTCTTCCTGAATAGATACAGAAAATCTATGGAATTTTAAAAATGGAATTTTTAAAGAGGGGCAAGAGGGGCAAGAAGGCAAGAATAGACATAGAGAGAAGTCAGTAAAGTATTTTCAGAGTGCATTTAAACTGGCTGCCAGTAAAATAAGTGTGCTTGTTTAATCTGGCAATTAAGATGAATGAATAACATGGGAATTGCAGCTATTCCATGTGTTCAGAGCCACACTTGGTGCGCATGGATGGGGAAACCCAACTATTCTACGTGGAACATTGGGTGAGGCTAAATGCTCCTGAAAAGTAAGCAGTCAAGAGAGGAGGATTACCATGGTCTCTTTTCTTGGCTCCTTCTACTACAATACTTAAAAATAATGTATAAGAAGAATTGATCACAATTAAATCATGCTATAATTATTGAGATATTAAAAATAAAAGCAAAAGCATATTCAGCTTATCTATAAGTAATACTGAATTAAAAGAAAACCAAGGCAAACAAAATGATTTTTAACACATTCAGAATTAGTTGACAATAGCAAACCTATATGCTTTTTTGGTTGTTGGTTGTTGGTTTAAGAACATCTGTTGATTTTAACTATTTGTATTATTTTGTGATGGTCTATGAATGGGTAATACATTACTCATATTAATCAATGAGATGCTGGTAAACTTTCCCAGGAAGGCTGTTACTGTGCAACATTCTAAGCACTGTAAGTGGATAGCTTTCCATTGAACATTACATGAAAAAACTCTAGACATACTATACTTTCACATAAGTAACCATAACTTGGGACCAAAGGATTATTTCATTTCCCATTTGATCTTTCAGTCCACTTTCTGCAGCCTGGCAAAAGTTCCTTTGACCATGATGCTGAAAAGTGAAGGCACAGTTCCCACCATTTTGAGATGAGGAACAGAGAAAAACTTGTATGCGAAGCCTAAAATATCACAGTTAAAAAACACAGAGACTCCCCCAACTCCACTCCCCCACCACCCAATCCAGCTCTGCCAATTTATGTTAAGTGTCCTCACTTACTTTATGGCAAATTCAAACACAGCGAATAATGTCCTGAATGGATGTTTGAAATAAGTGATGTGTGAATAAAACTCAGTCCAAATTCTGAATGCTATCTGCTACCCACCATGGGTCTCCTATTCTTCATACATGCACTAAAGAACTTCCTTTGGCTGTAAAGGTCTCAATCTGATTTAGAATCCTAATGCCCAGGGATCTAGACTGTGAGTCCCTAGAATGGAAGAGATTAACCACAGTAACCATCTATATATAATAAGAATACCAGCAGGAGGACAAAGAACCAGTATGCTTATTTCCACTCCTTTCTCATTTGCAGGCCCTATATATTTAGAATGACTGAAGAGAGATACTAGTTATTGGTTGGTTCATCTGGAAAAAAAATTACATTTCTGTCATTTATGATTAGGCTGTATTCTCCTTCTAAAAAAAATTCAGAGTGGAGGTGCCATCAGATCTACTCTTGACTTTAGATGGCTTGTCTAGGTGGTATCTATGGCATGAAAAACCTTTTCCAACTAAGGCCTGTATGCTGAGACCCTCTAATCGACAGAAATAGCCTGGCCACTCTTATCCATGCCCTGATTACATCCAGATTCGGTTACTGAAATAAATTATATGTGGAATTACCTCTGATGGTTACTGAGAAACACTGATGCAGAATACAGTAGCTAGGTTAAGTGTAAGAGGAAAAAGTACATGGAATATATCTTGCCAGCAATCAATATATCCCCAGTGATTAATATATCCTGTGATACAAGTACCTTTTTCTGGTAAGAAATACATAATGGACAAGACTTTGAGATCTTCCAGATGAAGTCCTAATCCCAGAACTCAGGCGAGATGAGTCCTCACCTATCATCAAATTGTAACCAGGATCTTGTAATTGTGAGCAATTTCAATATATCCCTGCACCAGTGGCACTGTGACCCCAGTGGGGAAAATGCAGTTACAAAGTAGTGAATGACAGTACTCAGTGCCTTGTGTTTAAAGAGGCAGTCACAGCTGTTTTTTAAACTGTTTTCATTTATTTTACCACACTAATCTGAAGAATCTGGGTGGCATACAGCAAACAAATGGATCATAGAACAAATCAATCTAGAGTTCTCACTCAAGGAGAAAACGACCAGGATCAAAGTATCATATTTTGGACACCTTATGTGAAGACTTAGCTCTCTGAAGAAGTCTATAATGCTGGGTAAGTGTAATGAAATGTGAGAATGACCTTGGAAGATGAGGGGGCGGGGAGAGATGCTGCCTAGAGAACAATTTGATAAACAAGGGAGGAGTCTGCAACTGAGTAACGGGCAGGGAAAGAAACTTAGAAAGGATCCGCCCTAACTGGTTTGGCAGTAAATAGGTGACAACAGGAGATTTGTACATTCAGACTTGCAAGACTTCTGTTAATGTAGCCTAACAATAAAGGAGAGGTAGCTCATCTACTGTATCTGGTCATGTTTCCTGTCTGGTTTACCCGGGAGGGCTGTGTAGAAAGGTGGAAGGAAACAGAAGAAGACAATGACCAAGCAGGATGGAACTGATTACAGTAGCAATGGGTGCACCAATGAAAAACATGACAGGCCAGACTGGGGACTGAACACTCTGGAGAAGCTCTCTTTATGTGGTTGCTAAGAGTCAACACTTACTTGATGGCACATAATCAAAAATAGATAGATAGAGTGACTGACTGACTGACTGACTGATTAACTGATTGATTCTTGGCTATTTCTACCTTCTAGCTCCTGGAATCCCATGTGCTGATAGAATTAGGTAAAGAAACCTAAATGCAGAACTGCCAGCAGACTAGCTTTAGTAGTTGGAAGGCAGTAGTCGTTTGTCATTATGCTGTCATTACATAAAACGTGGGGAAGCACTGGCTATTTTTAAAGTTGCTGTACTTCTGTGAAGAAGGAAAAGAGATGTGTGTTCCATCCAGGTCAGGTGCATTTTAAACTGAATTCAGAAAGGCTGGAAATGCCGACTTATTAAATCTATTATTTCTAGTTCCTTATCGTTCCCTTCCCTCTTCCATCTATCTTTTTAACAAGATGTATCTCATTCCCACTGGATACTCTGGGAATGTTGCTCTGAAAGTGGAAAGGAATTACTACTAAAAGGATATAGTGATGGGGGCAACGTGTTATGCGTGCCTCACCCCACTGTTTCACAAGCTGATGTAATGGTATGTGGGAAAGACCTTGGGAGACCAGGTGAAGAGATGCTGTCTAGGGAATGGTCAGATAAGAGAGAGCACAGCCCACAGCTGGAGAGTGGGTGGAGCAAGACACTCAGAAGGAACTCTCTCTAGATTCTCAGGCTGTAAAGGAGAAAGCGGGAGAATTGTTCTTTTAGACTTTCAAGATTCTATTAATACAGCTTTACAATAAAGTAGAATTAGCTTATCTGGTCATGTTTCCTGTCAGGTCTACCTGGTAAGGCTGACAGCTGTCCTGGTTACCAGTTGGCTTCTGGTAGGTGTGGTTATCACTTTCAAAAGACTTCAAGGCATAAGACCTGGCTATCTGAGAGACCACCTATCTCCAGTCATCTCGGCCCATCTGGTATGGTCCAGCAAGGCGAGCATTCTCTGGGCCCAATCAATTAAGAATGTTATCTCACTGGACCCAGGAAGCACACCTACTCTGTTGCAATTCCTGCCCTCTAGAGCAGTGTTTCTCAACCTTGGCAACTTTAAGATGTGTGGACTTCAACTCCCAGAATTCTTAAAGTTGCCAAGGTTGAGAAACACTGCTCTAGAATGATCTCCCCCAAGAGCTTTGTGTGGCTCCCACCCTTATATCATTCAGAAAATTATGGAAGTCCTGGTTGTTCTTCCAGACCTTGGGGACAGGGTGAATGTGAGGACCCTTTTGTCCTTTTGCCTGTTGTTTTGTTTCTGTTTTGAATACCTTTCTCTTTCAGTCAGTTTTGTGTGTGTGTGTGTGTGTGTGTGTGTGTATTCCTAGCTGTAAGCTCCCCAGAGTTGTTTGGGAGTTGGGTGGCCTATTAAATAAACAAACAAAACAAAACAAAACAAAACAAAACAAAACAAAACAAAACAAAACACAGGCAATGAGTTAAACCTCTGTATGGTCTAGGAAGGCCTAGTCATCTTATTCATGAACTGATTTGCCAATTAAAATATTCAGAAATAATGTATAATTAGCCACCACACAAATAGATGAGTCATTTCACATTCCTTCTCAGGTATTGTTTGCCTATATGTGATCTATATCACAGAATCAAAGAGTTGGAAGGATATAAAGTTAAGAGTGCTATATCTACAGCATTCCCTTTACCTACCAGCTACCATCCATTTGTTACCATCTAACGAATAGTAACAACAAACAATATATAAAATATATAGCATATATATCATATGTATGTATGTACTGTATGTATGTATATGAGTTTGTCTGACTGTTCTATAAGCTGATTGGTTGGTGGTTTTCTATTCTCTCTCCATTTTTAAAAAATAAGGGCATTTGCCCAGTTCTAATCTCTCTTTATTTCATGTTTACTTGAAGTATATTAAAAAAAAAGTAGCTTGAGGTCTAAAATTGCATCCACAAGTTCCTTTAGTACTCTAGAGTGGAATTTGCATAGCAGCAAATATGTTGGCTCATATATATAGCTTATTGTTGATGCATAGTCCAGGATATTTGGAAGACTCCAAGATGGAGAAGACTGGGATATGATGTCCTGCAGATCATTTAGAACTTAGACATTAATTATACTCAGAAGACAATCCTGCTGTTAAAGGGCTGATGTCCCCTAGATTGACAATCCCTATTTGAAAGTGTCTGCATTTAAAGGAGTGTAAGAATGGAGAGCAGGGGCAGTGAAATTTCCCTTCCATAATTAGCACCTGGATAACAGGTGAGCATCAGATGTTCTGGCCACCTAGTGAAACTTTTCCTCTAAGATGGAAAGCTTTTAAGTCTTAGCAGGTGACAACAGCTGGCTGACCCTGCCTGAACTTAGAAACTAAGCAGGAATGGTCCTGGTTTGTAGCTGGATGGGAGACTTTGAAGGCTATAGCCTCAGTGGAAAGTTGAAAAAACATCCTAGAACAAATAAATGGCAAAGCGTTTGTATGGTTGACATGATAATTACATGAATGGAATTACCAGAAGTTGAGCTCAGCTTGAAGGGTACTTTATGTTTACTTTAAATTATACTAATTGTTTCAATTTTTTCATCCATTGGTTTGAGGCCAGTTACTATCTTTCAGCCCAACCTATCTCAAAGGATTGCTGTTGCTGGAAAAAAATGGAGGAAGGGAGGTTATGTTTGCTGTTCCAGGTTCCTGGAAATATATATATATATTTATACACACACACAAACACACACACACAAAGCTTGTATAAATATGATCTTATATACAGTCATATGGAGGTTAGCTTCACTGAATTCAGTTCAATAGCTTGTAAGGGAAATTGCTGTTACTGGTGGAAGTTGCTGTTACTGTTTCTAGCAATTTGGCACCATTAAATCCCCCTTGGCAATAATTCGATATGCTTTGTGATTGATGTCTGAATTTTGGCACCAAGACCAGTACAGCATGTGAAAAAGATGATGGCGGAAGGTTCTTGGTGAAGCAGTGGCTCTTTGCAAATGGAATGTTCTTGGAAAGGCTTATCAGCATCTGCAATAGAACTTCTGATGGAGGTTAAATTTAATGAAATACCATGTGCTTCTATAGGGTAATTTCCATACAACAGGGTGTCACAGATAGTTTTAGTGTGCTTTCCTTGGAAAGTTAAGAACCAGTGCTTCAGAAGAGTAAAATTACTTGCAGTTCTGAATTGTGAGAGGTGAAAGCATGAGATAAGTATTACATGAGAAGCATGGTTCAAGAATAAAGTGTTGATAACCAGATTGGAATTAATTGGGCAGAGCTTCGAACTTGATAGACAGCATATGCATGTAGAGTTTTCCACATGTAGAGAACGTTTTCAGACTTTCTACTGTCAATTGACCAGAAAAAAAAAACACTAACTTATTCTTGTACTTACAGAAATAGCTGGCACTTTCATTTTGCATAAACAAACAGGCAGAATTTTTAAAAAAGTATTTGAAGACATGCATAGAAATCTTAAGGTCTACAGTTAGAATTTGCTGTTAATGAACACAGGAATGTCCATACTGAGGTGTATGAAGATTGACATCAGTGGGTGGCAGCAGCAAGCCTACCTTGGTTGATCTCAGAAGCTAAAGGAAAGTTAGCTCTGGATATTACTGGGTGGGGGAATTACCTGGGACCACTGTTGACTAGAGTAAAAAGTTGAAAAACATTGTGGAAGGAAGCAATGGCAAATAACGTATTCAACACTGCCAAAGAAACTGTATGGAAGAGTCATCAGAAATTCAGCTTGATAACATGGCATTTTAACCTTTACCTTGAACACTTTTCTTTGGTTGTGCATTACTGTAGATTAGTAATGGGGAGGAATGTGAAACCTATGGCTAAAAAATCCCCAGAGGTAAGCATTCTAATCCTTCTCCAAGGCATCCCTTTGGCTGTGTACCTGGGGACAAGGCCAGCTAGATTCAGTGGGACTTACTTATGAGTAGGCATATGTAGACTTATACAGGATACACAGTCAAGTAAATGCACTATTCAACTGAGCAAATAAACAAATAAAGGACTGCAGTGTAAATCTTCACTCTAGGTGTACACAAAAATTTCCTTGCTTATAATAAACATGATATTAATTTCATCATAATAAAAAGAGCTTTCACACTATAGTACTGAGCTGGAGAAGGCTTACCTTGTCCTGTAGTTAATTTGTAATAAACCTGTAGAAGTCACAAAACCAACTAAGCATCATGAAGCTAGTATTGCACACTGTTAGAATATCCCATACCAGATTAAGCTATCAAAGTCTTGCAATTTTCAGTGTGACAGAAAAGTAAAATTATTAACAGCACAAGGAACAATATTAACTATGTTTAAGTCATTTTATTTTCATTTTCATTATATCAAATTGAATTTTTTTCTAACCCCACTGAGTTATTTGTCCTGGTCTTGTCTGCTATTTTGCAATGTGGCTCCAGCACATTATTCCCCTCCCCCACTCCGCCCAGTGGAAAAATTGTGCACTCCTACTGTTTGCACAATTTATCATGAAAAATATTTTGGCTGCATCTGGTGAACTGAAATACCTCTTTTATTTCTGTATTCATGGACTATGCAAACATCTATGCCATTGCATGACTTAGTAATGTAATTTCAAGTTGGCAAATGTTCCAAATAATTGAATATTCTCATCACGACTTAGTTTTCGAAATCAGTATGATAGAAGAAAATATTTTAGTCTTCTAGATTTCAAAGCTGACATGTTTCGAGTTTATAAAAGCAAACAGCTCAGGTCAGGCTGTCATTCTTGGATTAGCCTGAGTCAACCTTGTCAGGAAGTATAAAAGCAGTTAGCTCATCTCAGATTTTCATTCTTGAATTTTAATTTGGATTTCAATGCACATGTCAGCAAATGAATATCTACAAGTCACCTACTTATGGAGATTGGTTACTTTCCATATACCAAACCTCAAAGCTGTACCTTAAATAGATGAAAGATTTGTATTGCATAAACTCCACATAAACTAATGATTGTCTATAAAAATGCATAGATACTCACTTTTATTTGGTATTTGGGCAAGATAATGGGAAAAAATATCCTTGTTCTAGCATTCTATCTTCAACAAATTTTATACGGTTTTTGTGAGAACTTTTATAATTCTGACCACCAATGGCATACTTGCAAAAACGGCTAGAGGGAAGTCATTGTATAAAGTCACTGAGAAGGTAGTTTATAAATAAGCTGTTGTGTACCGCACCATCGCAATAGCATGTCTTCTAAATTGTAGCAACTGTGTAAAAGATCAATGTGCTAAATTTAAAACAAGGAAATATCACATCATAGACAAATTCCTGCTTTAAAAAGGCAACAATACTGCTGACTTTCATCTGAAAGGAAAACCAGTATTTATTCATTGTTTATCTTTAAAATGGGAGGGATCATTTTAGATTCAGTGATGAAAACAAAGGGATTTTTAAAAACTAATCTTGTGTGTTGAGGGGGGCATCTTAGAATAACAAGTCATTTTTTGTTTGGGTACATATGGTATTTGTTTCTGCATTTTGCTATTTTAGATTTGCGAACTCTTCCAATGTGGATTCTGCTTTTGGGGTGGGTGGAGGTGGGTCTATCTGTACCTATCATGCTTCCTGTCAGTGGAATGCATTATCATGAAGTGACACCCTGCTGGGCTTGCTGGCAGCAAACTACCACCAAGATCTTGGCATCCATCAATCAAAACATAGCATGATATGCCTTCAAATATACTGAGAGGCATGTTGCAGGTTGAATGCCATCAAATGTTGGTCTCTGTCTCATATTTTGCAGAATCAGCACCTGTGATTAAAGGTTCAAATTTTGCAGACTGGCGTAACTCAGAAGTTGTTTCATAGTTAAGTCACCACTGCCATTTCTTATCTCTGCATGTGTCACAGGAAAGAATTTGAAGCCATAGTTTGTACAGAAAACATTTGTAAAGAAACTAGTGTCACAATGTTTCATTGATTCATTGGTTCAACAAACTGAATTTAAAAAGCTTTGAATGCATGTTGCTTGGCTTCTACCTGGGCAACAATTTTTAAAGAAATATTTGAGTGCGGGATAGTTGCAATCTTATTGATCATGGTCAATTGCCCAAAGGCAACAATACTGATTGGATTTCCCCCTCAAAATCAGAGAGAAAGCACCAAGCTTGGAGGGGGAAATCCAATCAGTATTGTTGCCTTTGGGCAACTGACTCATTTAAAACAAAAGCCATTGTCATACTCATAAGCTTCTTAGTTGGGTCTTCATCCAAAGGAGACCGAAAAAGGCAAAGGCCAAATAGATTTTTGGCATGTTCAGTTTGTGAAGCCAAGCCCTAGCACCCAAGTCATGGTAAAATCAAGCCCCATGACTCCTGACTCTGAATCCATAAAGTTTAACTTCAGTTGGCCAACAAGCCCATTTTTTTTTTGAGATAGAGAGAGGAAGAAGGCAATGGTAAACCACTTCTGAAATCTTGCAATGAAAACTGCAGAGACTTCTCCAGGCACTTGCCAGGAGTCAACACTGACTTAAAGGTGTGCACGTGCGTGTGCGTGCACACACACACACATACACACAGAGCCAATTCTCAACTAGAGCAACATGGGCTTCTGAACTGCCTGGGATGACTGCTGCTTGTCCTGAGTTCTTGTTTGGAAAAAGTTGGACACAGTTGAGTATAAACCATACAATGGCTTATATGTAGCTAAGAGAATTGGGTAGCCTTATATATTTTGCATGTCCAAGAAAAAATTAAATGATGTTCTACTGGAGGTTTCATCTTCAACCCTTCTGGCACCTTTAGACCAACCTGCCCCAGTAATCAGCCTAAGTTTCTTTCTTGCTGAAAATTTTCAAATTTATTTAAATTGCTACTGCTCCCCAGTGGTGTTACAACTAAGTCCTGGATCCCCATTTCCTCCTTGTGCTGTCTTACATTTCCTACCTTGTTTTTCTTACCACCAACATAAAATACACTTGGCTTGTGGCCAAGTCAGATCAGCTGGATATTACCTCTTCTTTTCTCCCGTTCTGTCTGGAGATGCCAAGGACTGGATCTGGGACTATTCTGTGGAAAGCAGATGCTCCAGTACTGAACCATATACTTTCTTCTAACAGAAATTAGCAGGTTTAGCAAAATTGCTTCACTCTGCAAAGTTTTGTGGGATGGAGGATGGGAGGCAATCACATTTATCTGTTGCAGCAAAAATCACAAAGAATCTTGTGGTTCTTCAGAGACTAGCACCCACCTCTAGTTTTTATGTTTTGTGGCTTTAATTGTTCTTCATTCTCTGGTCATTCACCTTAGCCTATATACCTCAAGGTCAGCAGAAGCAGAGGATCATCTGATGGCAAGAATGAGTTGCCAATCTGGAATTTCAGAGGAGACACACCTCAAGGTTATAAAAGCAAACGGCTTAAGGCAGATTTTCATTCCTGGATTTTTTTTTGGAGCCAGACTATGCCAGAGTTTGTAAAAGCAGATTGTGTAACTCAGGCTTTCATATTTGGAATAGGTTTCTTGCTGATCTGTGCATGCTACACAACTGAAAAACTGCAATGATGCCCACCTGATCAGTGAAGCAATTATGAAGCTGTTTGACTGTAAGCTAAACTACAGTCAAATATTTCAAAAGCAGAAAATAATTTTACATCCATTACTATTATATGCCTTGCATTTCAAGTACTTTTAAAAGTTGGTTTGGTATGTCTTGTTCTATTCTTATGTTCATATTTTAGATGCACATCTTCAATTTTTGGGAAATGTAAAAACTGTAAAAACCAAATGACAAAAACTTGTGCTTGAACTGATATACTATATAGCTGCAACAGTTAGAGAAGCTGGTGTTGGTTGTGTGCCCTTGGTGAGGTACATCTTTGCTGTAAAGATGGGATACAAAACCTATCAATAATAATGATATAATAGATGACGGTCCAATTTTTATTGTGACTGTGTAATAATAGTATGTGGTCTGAGATCTACTTGCAGAAGAACAACACACAGAAGCTTTGTTCTTATTGTTACAAGACAACCTGCTCATTTCAGATCTGCAGTGGAATTAGAATTAAAAACCATCATAGGAAGTCCTGTAACACAAAAACAGACTGAATTTCTGAAACCACTGGGTCCGTTAGCAGGCCTTAAGCTATTTACACACACTGGATATGTATAATGGTCACATATCTAATCTGGAAATACAACATGCACGGTCTTTTCACAACTATGTACTGTACAGCAGATTGGCAGTTTTACAGCAGCTTCTAGCACCATGCCACAAAGATTTTTCTGTTACTGCAAAATGTGGAAACACACATTATTCAACCTGAACTCTGGTGAGTTTTTCTGCAGTTAAGGCTCAAGCCTAAATTTATTCTCCTGAGAATAAGCCTTGCTGAACCAAAGAGGACTCCTTCCCAAAGATAGATAGCTAGAGAGCTAGAGCTAGAGCGAAAGGAAGGAAGGAAGGAAGGAAGGAAGGAAGGAAGGAAGGAAGGAAGGAAGGAAGGAAGGAAGGAAGGAAGGAAGGAAGGAAGATAGAGGTCTGGGCAATTAACATTTCTCATGTAGCTGAATTTACCATACTTGTCTTTCCACAGTCCTTGCATTTTGGATGACTGGCAGTGCAGTGTTTCAAGCTATCTCTCCATTGTCTGCCTCCATCTGTGTCCTGCTACCACAAGACAAATGAAAAGGACAGCTGTCATCAAGCACAGGAGGACAATATGGGGAATATCACTTGGCTCTCTGAGCAAAACAGGGAAGCAGTGAACAAGCTGCTGTTGCTGCTTTGTGGGATGTGAAGTAGTCAAAAGAGGGCTGGGCTGG
The DNA here is from genome assembly GCF_035149785.1 of Candoia aspera. NCBI lineage: Eukaryota > Metazoa > Chordata > Lepidosauria > Squamata > Candoiidae > Candoia > Candoia aspera. The sequence goes on from NC_086155.1 coordinate 181,569,934, forward strand.
ATGGGACATGACGTGTCAGTGTCTCTTTGTGGGATATATTGGTGATAGCTTGAGTAATTTTGCAATGTGATCATAGAACTCATGTCAATTTGCAGCCATGACATCAGATGACATTCCAGTCAGGGGAATACTAATATAGATACAACTGTTTTGATTACGGAGTGGAAAAAGTGAAAGATGAAGTGAAGCACCCTCTTAATTTTTTAAAAAACAAACCAGCCAACCTTCAACTATTATCCACAAAACTAAACGATCTTGCATATCAAATGCTTTTGCTTTTAGACAGAAGTTCTAAGGAGTGTATTTTTCAATCCTGATTGAATTCTTTAGCTATGTAAAGTGAGGAAAGAGGGCAGAGGGAAGTTTCCATCCGAGATTCTTCCCATCTCTTCCCCTTTAGAGTCTCTTCAATGTTTAGCTCGACCTGACGTGGATTCACAGATTTCCCTGCAACCTATTTTAGAGCCCTGTCTTTCAGCTACAACTTGCAGCCAGCTGAAGCAGCTTCTCTCAGTCAGAAACTTTTGCTTAAACTCTAAAAAGATCATAATTGAATTTTTAAAAGAAGGAAGTTTATTGTCCATTAAGAGTAAGTGCATGTAAACATTGCACTAAATGGAACAATTTTTCCAAGAATATTGCAAGTATAACAGTGCAAAATCACAGCTTGGGGGAAAGGAAAAGAGGTTAAGCTAACCTGTGCCTGGTGAGGCTTTTTAGGAAGAGAATCCCATGCCAAGTTTACCTCCCCTGAAAAAGTTCCGTCTCCCATAACTCCTACCACCTCTCATTTGGCAATGACTCTCAATGAACAATTTCTGAAGGTCTCAAGGTCAAGAGCAGCAGAATTTGCAGAAACCCCAATGACACCAAAATGGCAACACATACATAGTGATCTCATTATGCAAATGCTTCTCTTGTGTCCCAACATCTGACACAAGGGCGTAAGTGGTGGCATTTGTTTGCTTATGCTGTCCTTCTTGTTTTGTCACTTTCCTGCTGCCCTCACAGATGCCCGTGGCAAAAAGCGTCTTAGGTCACTGATGTCAAGGGAGAATTATATACCATACAATTGTGATATACCATATAAATAATAAACTTGTTAAATTTGAACAATATTCCCAGTCCCGCATTGCCAACTGAGTTGGCCTACAATGCTGGTCACTTTAGTCCAACACACTTGGAAGGAATCAAACTTGGGAGGTTGTTTTAATCAGTTAAAATGATTGATGCCCCTTTCTTCCTTTCTGTTCCCCTCTGGGTTTATTTTCTTTGTCACTGTTGTTCCTTTGTCTTGTGCTGTTTTTGTGTTTTTTCTATTGTTCTCTGTCTTTTTAACTGTTTCAATAATTGTAAACTGTCTACAGTTGCTGGGAGTTGGGCAGCATATAAATTTAATAAATTATTATTAAATATTAAATTACTATTATTAATTAACCAGTGATTCAAATCTGAATATGCAAATTAAGAGACTACAGGAAATGAGTGGAATATATAATAAAGTCACAAAGTCATCTTAAACATGCTCAGCTGGAATAACATCAATCCTTATTCCAATTGAGCATGCCTCCTTCTAATAATTGCTGGAGAACACATTTGTTCCCATATTCTTATTCATATGTAAATCTGTTTGGAATTGCAACAGAAAGGATTATTCATTTGAAGAGAAGACTATTACAATTTCCTTTTTCATTTTCTCCTACAGCATCATACTGGAACCAGATCAATGTGTTAAAATGAATGTGTAAAAGAAATATTAGTTGTTGTTTTAAATTTTCATGAATGTTAATTATAGCTTTAGATGCTTAGTCTATTAACTAAGTCAGCTAAAGCTGGCAGGACTAAAAGTTTAATAGAGCCTATGAGGTAAACACACTTTTGCTTCATGGATAGTTATATAAATATAATGCTATGCACACTTGGAAGAACGCAACAAATAATACAGTATTAGGGCAATTCCTTTATTAGCTCTAATACAATATTCAGTGTGGCAATTTGTTTACTGGTTGGCCTAATAAAGGTACTTACTGATATGGATTAAGTATTCTTTTTCTTGAGGCCAAGACAGGTATAATGAAATTTACTTTTATATAAAATGCAGTTTGGAGTTGTAAATCTATGAGATTAGAGTAGAGATGAGCTCATCAGTGGCATACATCAATTTCAGGTGGATTGTATCCTATCTTTTGGTCTAAGTTAACACAATTTTTGTGAGGATAAAATAACTTGTGACAACTTTCTTGAAAGTCATCTGAGCTATGCAGGGGGTACACAGCAAATTCCAAATATTACATTAATTATGGATGTTACAAACAAACTGCTTGTTTAACAGATATTTTTAGTTGTCCTTTATGTTGGTCTATAACCATCATAAAGATTGATTTGATTTCGTTGTCATGAGTGAATGAACAGAAAGTGATGGCATGCCAAAACATGGTAACCAGTTCCCTTTGGTTGATCTTGAAAGGCTAAACATAATTGGATTTGGTTAGTACTTAGATAGGAGACCACTGGGAACCCCAGATTGGTAGGCTAGATTAGGAAGTTGAAAAGACATCCTGAAAGAAGGCAATGGCAAACCCATATTGTTATCAAGAAAACTTCATGGACATGTCCAGAGCCACAGCAGGACCTCACCAACCAGCAAAGCTAACTTAAATTTTGCTGTTCTTGAAAATCAGCTAAACATTCTCTATTTTTCTTGAATTGTTCTGTGCACAGGACCATGCTCACTGGATTGTGGGAGGGACATTTTCTTCAAATAAATATTCTCTAAAGCGCTATTCCCCACCTACAGTTGTGTAATCTGCTGCAGCCAGGAGCCCCAATAAGACATTTATTGGATTCAAGTGAATGCATGATACAGGCTGACTGAGGATGATTGCAGCACCTCAACCTCAGATATGCCGTAGCCGCTGAAAAGCACTAGATCTGCAAAATATTTATAACCTTCAATATGCGTAATCTAAGGCATTCTATTTCTTAAAGAAATCCTGATGGGGAAATGTATTAGCTGACAGGTAGTACAGCCTTGTGCATTTGGGTGAGAACATGTAGGATCTATATATGTAGCCCATTTGAACCCATGGAGACCAGGCACATGGTTAGACAAGCTAACAAGACTTAAGGCAGCTGAATTAAAGTGTTCTCCACCCATTCATGAATCAGAAAACCACCACTGTGAACTTTGCTGTGTCCACTGCCCGCCCCCATCTTGCTTTTATTTGCCTCTGTTCCCAGTCACTCTTGGTCATTTGCCTTCTCTCCAAGGTGACAGGTGAAAAAGCCTAACAGATTTTATACACCATGAGATTTTCCTGGGATGGTGTCCTGTTACAGAGGGGAAAAATTATTTTAATGCAGGTACAACTTGGCATGATGTAAGCCTGTCTCATTCAAGTGCTATGGAAGAGATAAAGGCAATTATCAAGGGGTCACAGGAGAAAAAAAAATGCCTGGACAAGTTTGTGCTGCTGTGAGAGGCAAGTGGGAAGATATTTTTATCCAGGTGAATGTCTGCTTCACAGACCCCCCTTATCCAAGTACAGAGTTGAAATCAGCTCTCACTAGACCACTTTCTCAGAATCATTGCATTGTTGTGTTGGCTGTTGTCATCATTATTTTTAAAATAAGGATGCATAATTGACCTGCAACATTTTAGCTTAAACCATAGGTGTTGATTTGTTTTTAGCCTACAAAGTTGCTAAATTCATCAAATGAGCCCAAGAATGTGTATACATACATACATACATACAGTGCTTTTGAATACGTCTTGACTCCTGGTGACTGCCTGGAAAAGTCCCTGCAGTTTTCTTGGCAAGATATCAGAAGTGGTTTGCCATTGCCTCCTTCCTAGGACTGAGAGAGAATGACTGGCCCAAAGTCATCCAGCTGGCGTCATGCCTGACTGGCCCAAAGTCATCCAGCTGGCTTCATGCCTAAGGCAGGACTAGAACTCCTGGTCTCCTGGTTTCTAGCCTGATGTCTTAACCACTACACCAAACTGGCTCTCTGAAATGTGCATATATATATCTGAATTAACTGAAAAGCTGAAAAAACAATCAACTAATATTAATGCTGTAAATCAAGACCAAGAGGCTTGTTTGGTTTCTTTGTATTTCAGTAGCAATGTTTATAACATGAGGTGATATCATAGTTGCAACAGTCTTTTTATCTTTCAATATATTCTGCTCTCACTTTGCACATCACAGAGATTTTACAACCCAAGCACTAGCTGTGCTAGAGATGTTTCATGAAGGTCTAACTTCATATTTGAAATAAGGAAACAGTACAGTTCAGTCTACAGTAGGGACGTCTGTCACCAACCCCAATGCTAATCGTTTCCAGAGGGGTAGCAGGGTTAGTCTCTTGAAATAAAATCAAGTTCATCAGCTGTATCACCCACAATATTTTGCATGATTATATATGTGTTAGTCTTTACTATATGATTTTTTCTCTTTCTAATGCAATCCTGCTTTCCCTTTGCCTGTCCCTTCTTCCCATTTGTAAAGCTCTCCTTCCTGATTATGTAGTAAAACCAATTGAAGAGAATGTAGTAAAATGATTACAACATTGTATGCATTTAATTGCAAAGAGTTCAGTCCTGTTATTATTTCTAAAATGTCCAGAAACACTTATTTTAAACCTAGATGAAAAATGCATCTAAAGGGAGGGAGGGAGGGAGGCTCCTTTCAACACTGTGCAAATTTCAACTAATTCTGACACTGAATGCGGAAACGTATTTGATTGGGAGCAACTGTCTGGCAACCATCACACCCCGACCCCGATCATAACGGGTACAGAGAAATCGGTACAGAGAAAGCGGGCACATCTGGGCTTGTTTTAAGCTGGACGAATGACTGTTCTTCCAGCCGGCGACGGGTCCAACTCAAGGGAAGCCCCCGGCTTCGGGGAAACCCGCACTGGTGCGTAGCTCCTCCCTCCGGCCTCCGGCAGTAAGCGCTCTCTGGGGCCCTCCGCCTCCCGACGCCGGGCTGTCCGAGGGCCGGAGTCTGCTGAGCCCTATAAATGGCTCGAGCATCGGGAGCTCGCGGCCAGCCGGTGCCGAAGCCCGCGAGAGGAGACGATGCGCAAACAGTCTACCCCCGAGGCGGTCGCCTGGGGCTATAGCAAGGAAAACGGTGAGTGGGAACAAGTCCCAGCGCGCGGCTTTTCGCCCTGCCACGCCCCTCTGAACCCCCACCGCGAACCCGAGCGGTGCTGGCTAGGGAAGGAGCCCCCTCGCGGCTCCGTCGCCCCCCGCGGCGATCTTGCCCACAGGCGGGGGGTATTTTCCCAGGCTCTTCGGCGTGGGATCCCTGTCGCTCCGAGAGGCCACCTTACCTGGTCCCTCGACTCTTTTGGATGCTATCAAATAGGGCGTAAGTCCTCAAAGACGCTTCCCATCAGGGTTTCATTTTTGGGGTGCCTTGCAGGTTTGTTGGACTACAACTCCTATCATCCCACTGATAAGCTGGCTGTAGATGATGGGACTTGTCCAACATATTTGCAGAGTACCAAGGAAGGATGTTTGAGAAATTTTGCTTGGCATGGCAATATCAAAGGAACCTGCAAGGCTAATAGGTCCTTCCTTAGATGGAATAGGTTTGGGAAGCCAAATTAACCAGATCATTTGCTTATCTATTTTAGGATTGTAGCTTTGGACTTTTCTGGATTTTTGATGGAAGACTATCATTGTTCATTGCCTCATCCTTGTTAGTAATGGAGGATGCGGAAGACTGAGAATAGGCCCTTTTTGCATGGGCTACAAAATTACTTGTCTTTCTTTGCTGAGAGGAGAACAATTTTTATTTTTACTTATTAACATCACAGGGAAAGCACAGAAAACTCTTACCTTTTTAAAAGATTGATATTTTTATCACACCTTTCTTCTAGTGCTGGACACACTGGAGACTTCCTGGCACTTACCTGCTGTGTCATGTAGCAGCAGGTTCACTATAGCAGCCTGATGCTTTCCAGAGAGGGTATCTGGGGTGTGTCTGTGTATGTCTGAAAAAAGTCAAGATGGTGCCCACAAACCCTTGCCCCCTTTTTTATGTGCGTTGTGACCCATGTAAAAAAGGGTGGGTTTTTGATGGTATGATTGTGGCTACCATCTTGACTTTTTGAACCCCTTCCCTGTGGACGTCCTGGTACCAATTATGGAGTATGATTTCCATGGTTTCTTCCTGTTGTCCTTGCTGGCTGGGACTGATGGCAGTTGAGAGGCTAAAATATCTGGAGGGCACAACTTGCCTATCCCTGTCGTGTGCGTGAATGTGAACAAATAAGGATATATATCCCACTACTGCAGCTTTTGTTGTTCTTGCTAGTAGAATAATAGTATTAATGCTAATCTGCCTGGAATGTTTAGACATTTTATGTTGTTATTATTTTTGAACTATAATTATTATCATATTTAATGAGAATAAAATAGAATGCCTTGACATTTCAAAGTGCAGAAACTGCTCAGACAATAACATGTAACAATACTGTGGAGACTTTACTATTAAGTAGTGAGCTTAAGGGAGAAACCTTTATTGTATAACAAATAGTTTGGTGTATTTTGCAGTTGTTTATTAATACCATATTCAGTTTTAGATGCAAAATTTAAACAACTTTATGCTTATCAACATTGACATTTTAGAAATGATAGTTAATACTGATATAAACTTCTTTATTTCTAAAGGTTTAAGTTATCTAAATTTGAGAGTGTTAATAATCTCCAGTCAATATTGTATAAATACCTCTGTACTCAAATAATTTAATCTACTTCTTATGTTTTATAATAATGCAATAAAACAAATTATAGGAAAAGGAATTTCCTAGTAAGGGGGGGAAAAAGTTCTGCAATCCAGTGCATGCAATTCAAAGGGGACCAGGAAGATTTTGTGATGGCCCCCTTATTATGGTTAACATCATTCTCTCTTGTTTTGTGTGTTTTTATAGTTTTAATGATAGTTTTAAATGGATTGTAGTGGTTCTTCTAAATGAGTGTTGTATGCTGCCCAGAGTCACTTTCTTGTGATGGGCAGCTATACAAATATAATCAATCAAACAAATGGAAAAGGCTATCAGGTGGAATATTGTAGCAGCTGACTGATGGATAAGATCAGGTTTTCTCCTCTGCATGTGTTTTTGGCAGGTGAGAGATGCCAGTAGGTGTTTTTCTTTGGCTCTGCCAAAGAACTAAAGAAGATACAGAATATTTTCCATGCAGGGAGGCCAGTTCTCCTCACTTACTGCTTCCCTGCCCAGTAATGAGTCTTCACTGAAAGTGAATATACAGCAGCTTTTTCTACTCCAGTAACACCCTGATCATTCCCAATCAGCAGGACAAAGTCTCTGAAGGGTACCCTGTGGGAGGAAGTGGATTTAGATTTAAGGCAGTCTGTGAACTCGGAATGACATTCCAGAACCTGGGTTTCATTCAGATCCTAGTGACATACATAGCACTAAAGAAACATGCATGTCTCAGATTAATGGCTGTGTGTAACACTGCGGTCCTACCTACAATTAGGTGGTGCTATGTAACTTTGCCACTTCTTCAAATTATTTATATATATATATATATATAATTATATAATTTTGCTATCCTACCTGTTCCAAAGGAAACAGTTTGATATGTGCTTAAATAAAAGTAAGCCTCTTTGACCTTACTATGGCCTATTTTTAGTAGACATGCAAAAGATTGCTGTGTTAGGACTTCCAGGGACTCACATTTGACCACATTGGAACTTCATGCTGTATGAATATATGCAGAATTGATTTCCAAACACAGCTTTTTACTTTACTTTAAAAAGTTGGCTTGATGAAGAAATCCAAGCAAAATCCTTATTGTCTGCTATTCTTGTGAGGACCACACAATCATAACAATGTTCTCTGAAGTTGAAATAAATGGAAGCTTTCTTATAGCAGAAAGTTGGTGGACTGTATATAGCAACTTCACCTGTTTTGCTTCTAATCATCAAAAGTTTATGGAGTGTGACAATTATCAATGGCAAAGCATGCTTTTTTATTTTATTCTACGTGAATCATACACACACACACACACATACACACAGAGTATACACACACACACACACACACAGAGTATATGAAAGTAACCCCAATGAATTTGGTGGGATTTCCTGCCAGATTATGTAGGATTGCAGATGATGTTTTAAATTAAAATCTAGTTTTAATTTCTTGTTTCCTAATAAGGAATAACAAGGCTGGTTAAAACTATAAATATAGTCCTTGTCTCCAAGATTTAAAAAATCCTTTAAGAAGTAATTGTAAAGCCTAAACAATCCTGGGATCAGGCAGTGCTTAACATTGTTCATCTGCCTTTTCCAGTCTCATGCCCTTCAGGTGTTGGGGTGGGCATTATAGCCATTGGGGTTAGAGTCCTGGAGAGCAAGTTGTTGGGAAAGGGTGCCAGTTCAGAATATGACACACCTTTGCCTTGGTGTGCTTTCCTCTAGGGCCTGATCGCTGGCATGAATATTACCCAATAGCAAAAGGGAACAATCAGTCACCTGTTGCAATTCTGAGCAAAGATGCCTTCAAGGACCCTGCTCTCCTGCCTTGGTTTACTGGCTATGACCCGGGCGCATCTAAGAACATGAGAAACACTGGGAAGTCATTGCGGATTGCATTTGATGACACCTTTGATCGCTCAGGTAAGTTTACTTTTGTAAATGTTTGCAAATGTATTTGTAAGCCTAAAGTAATCAGGGTTAAGCCTACAAAATCCTTGGTGTGAAATGATCTTCCAAGGAAGGCTTAATCTCCCAAACACAGAAACAGCTGCTGGGGGATGAGTGATTTGTAGCTTATGGTGCTGGTTGAATTATTTGTTTTCCCCTGTCCCCAGGGATATTCTCCAGGTCTTGAGAGATATGCCATCCATGTCAACAGCCAATTTGCAGTAAGTTTGCAATCATTCGAAACCCAATGTTTTTTAGCAAAATTGGGATTTTCCCTCCCTATTCTGCTCTTCAGCCTTTATTCTGTGCTGTACCTTACTTTTGTATCTATCTTCCTGAAATTTGATCAATCCATCAAACTGGATGTAATTTTCTTCCAAATAAACAAATGTGTCTTGAGATTCCTTCACCAACCTTTTTTTTTTTTTTTGCCAATGGCTGTTTGATAGGTGCAGTTCTCCTGGTTTTGCATCCCAATCTAATCAAATTAAGGGCAGATCATGCTGCAAAGTATTTGTCAGTCATCTAATTTAAGAATTGGTGTGCATTAAACTACAGAGCCAGTTTGGTCTAGAGGTTAAGGCACCAGGCTAAAAACCAGGAGACCATGAGTTCTAGTCCTGCCTTAGGCACAAAGCCAGCTGGGGGTCCTTGGGCCAGTCCTTCTCTCTCAGCCCTAGGAAGCAGGCAGTGACAAACCACTTCCGAAATCTTGCCAAGAAAACTGCAGGGACTTGTCCAGACAGTTACTAGGAGTCAAATACTGGCTTGAAGGCAAAACAAAACAAAAACAAATAAACAAACAATCCTTTGTAGGAAGCAGCTAGCCATCCAATTTTATTAAAAGGCATAAGCTTTTTGGGTTTTTTGCTACCATACTTAACTGTTATACCACCAAGTCTGATTGATTGATTGACTGCATGCCATCAAGTCATTGTTGACTTTTAGTGGCCACGTAGATAGATATTCTCCATGATAATCTGTCTCTAACCTGGTCCTTCAGCTCCTCCGACAGTGCATTCATTGTTGCTGTAACTGAGTCCATCCACCTTGCTGCTGGTTGTCCTCTTCTTCTCTTTCTTTCCACCTTTCCCAGCATTCGAGTCTTGTGAATTATAATTTATTCTTTCTTGTCTCTACCTCCTTCCTCTGCTTTCTCACCTTATGGAAATGTGCCTTATTTGTTTATACAAAACAGAGGGGAAAAAAATCAGTCCTGCTTTTTCTATCCAAAAGACAGGAAAGCTGCTAACAAGCAATCACAAAATGAGAAACAAGTCACAAGTACTGAAAGAAATATAAAAATAAGGAATGTAAAATAACAGTCTTATAATGAACACTGTTAGACAAATGCAATAAATTATTCTAGCATTTGTCTTTCTGCAAAACTTCCAAACTGCCAGATCGTGCATTACCTGTGGGGAAGGTCCTGATTCAGTTCTGCTGGCTTTGGGGTGAATATAGGGAGTGAATATATGTCCAAAGTGGCTTCATTGAACTATTTTAGAGCCTCAAAATACAGGAAGATTTGGGATGTTAATCTTTGCTGCTACAATATTTGGTTGGAATATTCAATTCACATGAAAAAAGACTGCAGGAATGCCATTTTATTGTGATCAACAGGATTGTTTCCACGTGCATCTGTGGTCAAACGTTAAAATAATTCTCATTAGCCATGGCATTTTTCTTGAAGTTGATTTTTATTTCCTGGTATAGGGTGAGAACAATAGTCTTTTCTCAGACAATGGAAAAGAAGTTTCAGAGGAGCAGCTTTTTGCTTTTAAAAGAAACGTTGGAACACCGACACATGCTTAGAGCAGGTGACGTGATTTTAAAGTTGGTTTTAACAGTACAGTTAAGCTACAGTCCTCGTGGGGTGCTTAAAGTAATTGCCTTCAAATGTTTAAGGATTAGAACCCTGCACACTCATGTACAGAAGTGTATCTGCTTGTGTGTGTATAAGTGTTACTGCAGTGCCAATGTAATATTCGTATTTTGTGATGTTCTACTATGGTGGTGGTTATCTACTCTTTTTGGCACATATGCTGGAGTAGATTTTGGCTTTTAGGGTACATTTACTTCAGTGGGGTCTCCGCTATTGATGCTGTCATGAGGAGGAGCAAGTCATGTGCTTTTTGTCTCCTCGTCTCCTTGCATTGCATGACTGCAACAGAATGCATCCACTCTTCATACAGGGCCTTGGATATTTTTGCATCGCTACATTTAATTGATTATGATTTCTTTTTGTGTGGGTGCATTGGTACCCCCAATCCAAATGAAAAGAAATTACAAAGCTGAAAGGGCGAGATGGTGCTCTGGGCTGGCCAACGTCACAATGCCAGCTAAAGAAAAGACCAAGCTAAGCCTTTTGCCCTGTGCTTAACACATCTTTTATCCTTGGGTATTCGAGTACATAGATATCAGTCATTGATGGGAGACCAGCAATACTCCTACACAAAAGGTTGAGCTCTGGGGTAGCATTAACTCTGAAATTCCATGCTATTGCTGGCAGTCAAAGAACTTGAATGTTGTTTCAAACAAAGGCCTTCTGGGATTGGCACAGTGATCAGCTTTCTGCCCACAGGGGATGGGTGCTTTCTCCATTTTAGGCTGCAAAAGAATGTGCTCTTAGTATCTCAGGAGGCCTCAAGTTAAAACTCTGGGGCAGGGGCACTTGAGGTCAAAACTGAGATTTGCTTCCAGAATGCTATGCTAGAATCATCCCTTCTCTTTGAATTCAACATGCCCTAAATTCATGAAATAAAGACACACTTTGCCATTAGGAAAATGAGCAGTGTTTTAGATAAGCATTTTCATTCTCAGAAAAGTCCACCATATCATTGTCAAATGTTCAGAGCTGACTTTATTGACTATTATTACAAAGAACATGCCAACTGTCTATTTATTCTTGGACCTGTTAATGCATTGTTATTGACATGGCCAACTGTGTTATAGTGTTACTTTTCTTTAATCATAAAACAAAACTGCAAAGCCATCACTTGTATCTTAGGGAGGAGTGAGCCTCCTTATTTTCACTTGTGGGTTATCACCTGTCACTGCAAATCTGACAACAGGTGAAGCTTTTCAAATCTTTGTATCAATATAATGTCATCTTCTCATGACTTTATGTAAAGAGGGATAACATTCCTGGCCTGATCAATTATGTACTGATGAGTATTCCATTTGTAAGGAAAACTCAATTATCCTTGCAGTGGGATACTACTCAGTAGCCTGATCATAGACTCTTTCATTGGTTTTACTAAAGGTTTTCAAGGGTGAAGACTGTTTTTCCTAATCTGAATATTGTGCCATTCACTGAAACCACAGTGTAGTAAGGATTTTTTTTTTATGATGATTTTTCAAAATTCTTCACACATGACACTAAGCATTGTAATTTCTTTGTTGGGAGCCTAGCATATGATGACTGAACTAGTGAACTATAGGTTAAAAAACCATGGCTTAAAAAAAATCTGATTTGTTGTTGTATGTGACCTAGACTATTGTCATAAAAATGTTGCAGTTAAGAAAAATGCATGTGCTTGAATTCATCTCATCTGCTGTGAGGAAAATAGATAAATGAACATTTGAAGATTTTACTAGCAAGCTACTACAGCATTTATTCCCGGTTTGAAGAATGGAGCAAATGTCAAAGTTAGTAAGATCAGGCCAAGAGTCCATCAAATACAGTATTTTATGCCACATAGTGGCCAACTAAGTACATTAAAAAAACTCAGTAGGGTGGACAGAAGAGTGATAGTTCTCTTTCACTATTTCTCCCTTGCAGTTTTCAAGTATGCTGCATATGAATCAGAAAGTAGGATAGCCGTTGGTACCCATATCTTCTTTTTTCCTTTAAAAACTGTCTAAATTGGTGGCCATCACCACCTTTGATAGCAGTGAATTTACAGATCTGAACTGGAAATAGGATTGAAAACTTGATGGAGGGAGATAGAAACAGTGGTAATATTTTCAGAACATTGCAGGTCCTACCATAATGTTGTTGCTTCCAGTATGACTTTGGTTTTACTGTGATTTTGATCAGATTGGCTTAGTTCTGGCAAACTATTGTAGTAGAATACCTGCACATTTTATTTTATAGAAAATAGTCTGCTGCTTGAAGACATCTTCTGCTTGGAGGACTATCTCAAGTCCTATGAGAAGAAGGAACAGATGGGGCCTTGAAACTGACCACTATAATTAGCATCTAGAGAGCATGTGGAGATGGCATACCATTCACTTGGTTATAGTGTTACTCAGTATTGTGAAATGTAATGCATTTCTCTATAAATTATTCAAATTATAACTATATTTGAATCTAGATCTATATAATATAAATTAATACAAGCACATTTAATATAACTTGCATCATCTTTTTCTTTCTTAGATGGTGCATATTAGGATGCTTTTAAGCTCCCTTAAAAATAACAATAAGGGGAAATCTAGGAATGGACATCTAGAAACCATGTTCACCTGTACTCTAAGGATAATTTTATAGAGGTATGAAATGATTATTGGCTGTGTTTGCAGGGACTGTCCCTGTATACCTGTTGCGTATTTGGATTGTTTATTTTATTTTTAAAAGTTGTAAAACTGAGGAAGAAACAGATCACATTACTCTACAATCCCTAGTGTTGTTGGTAAAGAAGCTTTCCGAACAAAATTGCCCTTCTATACTTGTTCTCTTCAAGGCTGGCCCGATTGGTGGGCAAGGTGGGGTACTTGCTTCAGGTGACAGCAAGGTATATGATAAGGGTACTTGTACATATGGCCACCATGCAACCTGAAAAATAGCCTGCTTCCTTCGGATTTAATAGATGATGTATGGTATTGGAACTAGTGTACGTAAAGAAGATGCCATGTTATTTTTCCTCTCAGACAGGACAAAGTCACAAGGTGTCATGTTCACTGATTCAATGTAGTTTATACATCGTAATGTTTCACATGCCATGGCGCTGACACGCGTTTCTGTTTGGGAGGGAGCTGCTGTGAGACCTTGTACCAAGCTCTGTATCTGTATTCACTACATTGGAATGTGTTTGGGTTATGTGCTCTGTTCAAGGACTTTTCCCGCAGACCATCAGAAACCATTAGGAGCACCTGGGATTGTGAACTTGAGAAGATTCTACGGGGGGAGGGATTTCATTTGCACCGAGGGTTTTTAGTTTGAATATGGCGTGCTTTCATCATTCTCAGCTTTCTCTGTGATCCTGCATACTATTCTTTAATAAATCAGGTATCTTTGAATTCCTACTCATGAGTCTGATGGTGTTTTAGAATAGGCAACCATTACACAAGGCTTCCTGGTTATCTTTCTTCTTTGCTACAGAAGCAGCAATCAAACAGCAAAAAAGGAATATTAAATTGTACAACTAATGGGAGATTTAAGCAAGCCTGCAAAAATGGTAGTTACTGACTCCTTGGATATTTGGTGGCAAATAGTGCATAGTCTAGTGTCGCAGTATAGCCTAAGTGCAAAGATGTGTAGGTTGCTAATGATGACATTCAAAAATGTGGAAAATTGGACATAAGGATTATGTACTGAGAGAGGTTATGAGCATTTCAGAAATTGCTTAGGCAATAGCATGGCTGTAGCTAAAACTAAATACACAGAGACCTAATTGTGCAGGAAGCAGTTGTATGAAATGGCACCCCCTTGTAGTTCAGTTGACTGCAAATACTCTTTTGAGGGAAGGATTTCCTTGATATGTTGGAAATAGTTTGAACGGCATTGTGATCTTTTTTCATGCAAATAACTTTTTTTCCATAGCTAGAAGGCCATAGTCAGTAGGGGGTCAGTCCAGATCACATGACTCCTGTCCTGTCCGGTGCTGGCCTTGGGGCTGAAGTGCACATGCTTTTGTGCAGTTCTGCCTGTAAATTCATTCCCTGGTTGCATTTCCCTTAATTGACATTGACAAAGGGAAACATTATCACAATAGACATTTGCATCTGTCTACAGATGTGGACATGGCATAGAATTACATTGTCATGATGTCGGCTTATGTTTTATACTGAGCATCTTAAAAAAAAAAAAGCAGGAGAAAAACTTCAGGAGGGAGCAGCCACGGCATCAGCCGAGCAACACATGTTTTTCTGAGCTCCTGCCCTTTCAATTTCATGTTATTTTATAATAGTATGTTTTAATTAAAATTTATATATACTATTTATATATACTAAAATTTACATAAAATAGTATGTTTTAATTACTTTTGCTTCTTTTTAGCTAATTTTTAGTTAAAGTAAGTATACTAAGTTACAGTAGACTTACTAGATTTTTATTAGACTTATTAGGTCTTTTTAAATTTAATCATAACGTCTTTGGGCAAGATGAACATGGAAGTCAGAGGTGCAGGCAAAAGATTCTGAGTGGATTTGAACAACATGGGAAAAAGAAAGAAATGTCACGGCATCGTCCAGGCTCCCTTTCTTCATCAAAGTCTGTTAAACAACCAAAGGTAGAAGAACATTTTATATGAAGGAATCTGTAAGTAACACAAATTTCCCTCCCACTTTTAACAATTTTGCAGCCCTTGAATTGCTTGAACGGGGCCTTCAAACAGAACTGAAAAACAACAGCTGCTAGATCTTTTACTATCTGTCAAGGAAGAGCTAAATGAGAATCTGGATTCTCTCCCGGTCTCAGGGTGTCTCCAGTACAACTTGCTAGTTCACCTGCTAACCTCAAGGGAAATAAAAATAAGCTTAAAAATAAGATGCGAAATCAGGATACAGAGAGGTTCCCATGGGAAAATTCAATGGAGTTTATGGCAAAGCAATGTCTTCTTAGAGTGCAAACTGTTACTTTGTTATTTGAGCAGCTGTCAGGTTTAAAATATGACCTGGAATTGCTGAAAAAAGACTTTGAGGCTTTCATTCAAAAATGCGAAGCTGGACTTACCACTTCCATTAAGGCTTATATAGAAGCTCTGGCTAAGCCACATATTTTGGACATGTGCTTTGATAAACAGTTAAACAAACAGACAAAACTGCAACAGTAAAATGTCTGTATTAATAAGTTTTTACTCTCTGACAAGGCAAAGAGTAGAGGGATCCATACATACTAAAGGCTCTTTGGATACTAAAGAAGCAATTCCCTGCAAGTTGAATTGTTCACCTCAGACACCACAGATTGCTCTCTGTATCTCCCTGCTATTCAAGATGAGATTACACTTAGCATCTTTTCAAACTTTCCCACCAGAGTCTTTTGCAACGTAAAAGTTAATTCCCTATTTGGTTTTGTCTCACCTAGATTCCATAACTGTTTCAGAACTTCACCAGATGTCACCAAGTTTGCTTCTTTCCCACACCTGGCCTTGAAAAATCAAGGCTGTGGGAGTCAGCCAGTCTCACTAAATGAAGATGCGTCAGACCCAGCTGAAGCTGGCCTTATTGGTGCTTTTGATTTCCTGCCTAGGAATGAACAAGATAATATAATACACACGCTAGAAAACCTTAAGAAAACCTTACTGGTTACAATTGCTACAGCTGAGCCACTTATTGACCTGGTGTCTCCAAACATCAACACTAATTGCCCTCCCTTGGCAGACAATGGAATGGCTGAATATCACCCTCCAAATAATATTAGTTCCAGCCCTTATGGGGCAGTTGGGGAGCCTGTTGGAGAGTGCCAGGCCATGCTAACTGTTGAGGAGGAGATATTCTCTGGACTGAGATCCTCTATAGGATCCATAACTGCAAATCATGGGGCAGGAGGAGGATCTCCTGCAGAAACACCTGTGCAGGTCAGCTTAAGTCCAGATGCCATTGGTGATGAAGAAGAAAGCTACACGTCTTCCACTAAAAGCATTTCCATATCATACCACAGCAAGACCCCTATGGAAACTTAACAACATGTTTCTCAAAGATTACAAATAACTCCCGCCTTAGTAGATCCCATGCAGAATCATCATGATCCATTAACCCTGCACCCAGTGCCACCAAGTGAAACTGCTGCAATGCAAGTACCACTGGACAGTGCCAACTTTGTTACCAGACAGTTGGATTCTCATGAACAGCCACAGGATTTGCTTGAGGCAAGCCAGCCCTTGGCAGAGGCCCTGCTGCCCTCCTTTGGTTCACCATCCCAACATCATGATCTCACAACTTTGGCTTGCCAAAACCAACTCATATGACTCTTACCAGATGCTCAAGTAATCTTCCCTATTAACCTGGAATACTGCAGGCTAGTCAGGACCATCAAAAGCCCAACCTTTCTTTGATTACCTATTGTGATTTGATATTCCTTTTTACAGGAAACCTGGGCTACATCAGAGGTGGAGTTAGACAGTTACTGGGTCAATTCGATCTTGGCTACCCCAAGTAAGGTAGGAGGGAGACCCAAGGGAGGTATTGCAACCCTAGTTAGTACAGCTTTACTACTGAAATGTGCTCTTCTGCCTTCTTTAAACCCATGGGTATCAGCCTCCCTGATGTCCCTCAAACATGCTGAAATCATACTTTTTAGCATCTGTATCCCCCCGCCTTCTAAAACACATGCCCAGACTAACAGCACCTGGGGGCATATAGAAAATTTTATCCTCACTTAGATACACACTCTGCAACATCAATAATAATTGGTGGGGATTTAAATGCCAAGATGGGACCAAATAATCACTCCATCAATTTAAGACCTTTCATGAGGAGGAGGCACTAGAGGGACCCCTATACACTAAAGAATTTAAAAATCTAAAATCTAATTGGGCAGGTATATGTGTTAGGCAGAGGACCACATGTTTGGACCTGTGCATATTCAGTGGCTCCCTAGATGGGGATCATCCAGTAGAACATACTTCCTGGGGGGCAAGGAGAAGATCAACAATTGATTACTGGATTGCATTGTGGGATCTCCTAAATGCCCTACAGTGGATGGAGGTAGATTCATGATTAGAAAGTGATCACCACCCCCTAATACTAATTATGAACCCCTCTGAGAATCAGTAAGAACAGAAGCAGTCTATGTCCCGATGCTGGAAAATAACAACACAGAGATACGAATTAAATAGAATGAAAGTAGTGCAAAAGCAGTTGCTAAATGGCTGGCAGCCCCAGAAACCTTAGAAATTCATGCATACCTGTTAGACAACAAGTCTCAAAAACCATACTTAGGCTTGTATGATCCATTAATTTTTAATCTGAAATCTGCTTTTGTCAAAGAAACAAAGCAACACTCCAGTAACCGGGGTGTAAAACATAAAAAATGGTTTGATCAGGACTGTGTATAGCTGAAAGGGTAATAGCATACAGCATATAGAAAGAATAAACATTTTCCTTCTGAGGTGATGGTGAAGGTGAAAGGTCCCCTGTGCAAGCACCAAGTCATGTCTGACCCTTTGGGGGGATGCTGCTTTTGTGACGTTTCCTTGGCAGACTATAGCGGAGTGGTTTGCCATTGCCTTCCCTAGCAGTCACCTTCCCCAGCAAGCTGGGTACTCATTTTACCAACCTTGGAAGGATGGAAGGCTGAGTCGACTATCCGAGAATCCACCTTCCGCTGAGATTGAACTCGGGTCCCTATGGAATGTAAAGTCTCGATACAAGGCCCTCCTAAAAAAAAAGAAAAGAAAAGATTGGCAACGAAGGAGACCTGGCAGAAACTAATTCAATCAGTTTCAATCAGTCAGGAAGAGGGATTCTTCCCACTTCTGGCAAACTACCAGAGGACAAGGAAAACCACTCCCCCCCCCCCACATCAAGTACCAAATCAAGCCTGGCCACAGTATTTCAGAGGGTTGTACGTGGACCCTGCTAGTAACATAAATGAGAGTGAGATTGACCTGGACCAAGTTCAGAACTGGCCCCCTGTCTCTGTGGAAGAAGTAACCCAATTGATTGAATCCCTTAAGGTGAACAAGGCTCCAGGTGTTGATTGTGTTTTGCCTGAAGTAATTGAAAAGAATCCCAGCTGGTGGGTGCCTCTGCTAGCATCCCTGTTCACATTCATAGATCAGACTGGCCATGTTCCAAAAGGTTGGGGGCTAGCAACAATAGTCCCAATTTATTAAAAGGGCAGTAAGAATGATCCATGTAATTACCGGCCTATCAGCCTTTTGAGTGTTGTTGGCAAATTATATGCTAAACATTTAAATCACAAGCTCCAAAACTGGATAGAGACAGAGAGCATATCCCAAGAGGAGTAGGCAGGATTCAGAGAAGGGAGGTCAACAGCAGACCCCATTCTGGTGCTCCACCATCTTGCACAAAAAGACACTCATAAAAAGAAATCCTCCCTCTTTGTGGCCTTCCTAGGTTTTAAGCGTGCTTTTGACTCAATTTCCAGGAATGCTGTTTGGGAAAAATTAAAAAACACAACTGTTGACCGTTCTTTCTGATGCGGAAATTAAACTCCAACACCACCTTAAGGTTCAAACTCCTTTTATCGCTTGTGCAGCAGCCAAACTCTGTGTTGCTGCAATGAAAATAAGGCATAACTGGTTACAGAAATAGCCACTTCTGTTTTATTTATCACTTTAGATTTAACACTACCTATCTTGTTTTTAGATGATATATATATTACTTCATAGTCTATAATACTTAGATTTACATTTGCACAGGTAATTAATGCACCATTATAGCAGTGTATGTCACATTTTTATGTATTGTTTTATCTTTGTTATGCTAGTATTTTATCTCATCTATTTGATTTTACTTTGTTGTTGTATTTTTAAAACTTTTTTTGCTAGTCATTGACCGAATAAAGTCAGTCAGTCAGTCAGTCAGTCAGTCAGTCAGTCTGTCTGTCTGTCTGTCTATCTATCTATCTATCTATCTAACACTTTTCTGTAGTGTGACAAGTTATCTTATATTTCAGGTCCTCTCTAGTTACTGCATCTAGTTCTTCATTAAGTTGAAAGGCAAGATTTATTTATAGACAGGAAGGGTATGAATTTTGGGCAAAGGCCCAGCCTCACTTGATGCCCATAAAGTGACATATAATTAAGTCAGAAGTGACAAATGTGTGAGCTATTATTGTTCTCAATTATACTGCCTATTCTTAATTGTCATCTCCTGTTAGGATTTGTACCCTATACATGCAGAGTTCCTAATACTGGCAAACTATCATGATAAAGCGCTAGAAGACTCAATCTGATGACCCCCTTTAACAATAAGGGAGGGGTGTGTGGGAATGACATGGCCTTGTTGGTCAAAGCAATGGATATTGTTTCTCTACGTCAAAATATTTCTGCTCCTAGAAAGCTTCTCAGGGAGAAGGGTTACCTTAAACATCTTTCTGATAATTAGCTTTTTATGGCCTGCATCTAATGCAGAACAGGAGTTCTTATTACTCCTTTCCCATTTCTGTTCCCCACACATTTTTCAAATCTGTGTGAAAGATCCTCCAGCTTTTCAGATCAGATCTTTTAGGGAGAAGGGGAAGAAGGGGCAGAGGACTCCATTGTGTGGACATTTGCCATTCCATCAAGGGATAGGGGTGCCACTGCATTCAACTCTATGTGCAGGAAAACTTTTGAAAAATGGAAAAGCCTTCCTGGCTGTGTTATTCAGTGATATAATCCCAGGAACCTGTATTCTTCAGCCCTGTGTTCAACAAATTTATTTAAATACAGTAATGGGAGAAAAACATGAATTATTTTAAGTTTACTTTCCCATTTCTCCTGGAATATTAAGGTGTTAAGATAGCCAGGTGGGTGCTTATATTTGGGAAAGAAATCTAGTCAAGGCAGTTGCAGTGAATCTGGTCTTGCTCAATTCTGTCTTTTCTTATTCCATGTTTTTGGGACAGCTTATATAATGTAAAGAAAATGAATGATGCACAGTGGTGGATTATAAATGAGACCCCTGGAGTTATGGAAAGTACAGGTAGCCCTCACTTAATGACCACAATTGGGACTGGAATTTTGGTTGCTAAGTGAAGCAGTCACTAAGTGAATCCGACCTGATTTTACAATCTTTTTGGCACAGCAAAATCTTCTGTTAATCTAGACTATTCATTGCAGTACTGAGGGGAGGACCACTGCCGGGGATTTACAGGCTCCGCCAGCTTCACATCCACTGGGGTTCTACGAATGACAAAGGTTCAGAGCATGTGGTGGATGCGAAAAGGCATGCAGGAGAGGTGAGTAGGTTTCTGCAGGAAATACTGGAAGATCTCCTCCCGTTGCCAATAGAAAACCAGGTGCAAATAGCCTAATAAAGACTTAGCAGGGATGGGGAACCAGCTGCCCTCTAAATGTGGATGAACTGCAGGTTCCATAAAGGTCCATGGTCAGTGGCCAAAGATACAGGAGATTAAGTTTAACCATATTTTCATGTGTGCTTTCAGTGTTAACATTTTTTAAAACTCTGAATTATTGAATTTGTCCTGTGCAAATGAACAAGTTATTCCTTCTGGTGAAAAAAATAATAATTCAAGATTTGAACCAAATCTCCAGTTGACACAAGGGTATAAATGGCAGGGTAATAGGGCTGGACTTCAGTTTGAAAATCCAGATCCATTCTTTCCAAGAATCCCAAATGACCAGAGAATGTAAGGTGATTGGGATCGTAGCATCAATATCTGGGTCTGTATACAGATGAAGATTCATTAGGACAAATACTGGTTGATGCAGCTTTCTTCTTTTTTAAAATGAAAATGGGGATTGGCTGGGCACATGCATGATTACAGGTGCTAATTGCTTATATGCATGTAGATATGTATATATTTATTCATAAAAGATGTTGTCCTGTCTCAAGTTAGTTATGCACTTTAGGCAATAAGACCATTTAGTCCAAAGTTTATATTATTTAGTTGCTTCAGTGGATGCAGGATAAACCCTGAAAAAAATTAAATGAGAACCCTTTTATCTTTCTGAAGTTTTCTTCCTCAAGAACCCTCAGATTTTGGAGAGCAAGAAAGCATATACTATAATATATATATTATATATTTTATATTGTTTATATTATATTATATTGATATGATATATAAAATGCTCTTGTCAACACTCTGGAATAAGAATAAGCAGAATATGTAACATGTAAAAGCTGATATATATTTGTATTTCAGTTATTACAAGTTGATATGTGTATCTACATAAATATTGAAAGCACTGTTAATAGGGATTTTTACAGTATTTTGATTTTATTCTGAAGACAATTTAACCATGGGCTTTCAGTATACTTTACATGCCTTAAAACAGTAGTGTCCTCCAGAGGTGTTTGATGACTCTTTCATAATTTCCAGTCAGCTTGGCCACTACTCACATTGGCTGGGAATGAGTGTTATAGTCTGGAAGATGCTCAGTTGGAGAAGAATTGTTGTATCAAAACCATTTTATGTAAATTTGGCAATTTCATGTAATCTTACCTTTTGATTCTATCATTTTAAACATTTTTTTCTAAAAGAACAAAAAATGAGAATCCAATGTGTATGTTTCTAATTTTTAACATCTTTTTAATGTTTGAATTGATTCTCATTCGTCACCTGGTAGTAAGATTCATATGGCTACTGGGGAATGAAGAGAATTTCATGAAATTTCAGGGAGTTCCATTCAGATATGATTTGATACCTAACTATAATGTTTTCGTTGCTTTTAGATTCATTTGGTACACTGGTATTCCCAGTATAGTAATTATGCTGATGCTTTGAGAAAACCCGATGGTGTAGCTACTGTAGCCATTCTAATGCAAGTAAGTTCGGATTGCTATTTTTTTCTGCATATTTGCATAGTTATCTTCGGCTGTGGCTCCAGAAATCCAGTCTGTTTTGGACAATGATGCAGTTTGTTCCTTACCATGCACCACATCACCTTCTTCATGCTGCTATGGCACCTCAATATACAGAGTGTGGACACCTTTCCTTCACCTTCCACTAACCTCCCATCAATATGCCACACTAATGGACTGGGTGTACCTACTTATCTTTCTTCTTTCTAATTACGCTTGAAGAAAAAGTCCATATAGTACTCACAGTTTCCCTCTAATACCTGAAAGTGTAACTAGTTATTACTGTTACATCCTTTTTACACCATTAAAACACAGTTATAGTCATACTCCTATATTTATGTGTTTAGCAGTCCTGTAGCTGCTTCTTTGAATGCAAACTTGATGGACCTCAATTAAATCACTGCCTGAATAGATGGGGAGAGATTGTACTGCATTATACACATAGAACTGTACATCTGTCAAATCCCAGAAATACTACCCTGTTTCTTCTTTTTCCTCCTCCTCCTCCTCCTCTTTTTCAAAATTAATTCTTTATTTTAATTGAATAGCAGTTGTAGGATGTCCCAATCCACATAGACTTTTTGTGCTGTTTAATAGTTGAAAATGCTTTTCAAATACTTTTCAAAAGTATTTCAGATTTAATATACTTTTAAATTTCAAAAAGAATCTGTTAATAACACTCTCCTGTGACGACTGTCCAAACAAAACTGCAGGCCCAAAATTCACTGGAACAGGACTGCTTTAACTTGCTTCCTGAAAGTAAGGAGGGTTGGTGTTGTTGAGTTTAGTGGGTAGAATGTGCCTTTTTTCATGTCTTTGTACTAGATATGAACTCACTGTTTTATAAACAGTAGAAGCAGTTTATCAACAGTATGTTTTGCTACAAGTTAAGGCAACAATACACAGCATATTATTAATGATTAACACTTGTACTTTAGGAACGTGATACAAGACTCATTCTTGGGATTTTAAAGGAAATCTGTATAGATCTTGGTCAGAATGTTTAATACCTTAGAGAGGCCTCCTCCAAGCCGGTAGCCTCTGTGTGTTGACTTTGACATCCCCAGCTAGCATCAAAAAGGGCCACACTGACTGGGGATTGTGGAGATTCATCCAACATATCTGGAAAGCACCAGGAAACCTGCCTTAGGACCTGAGAAGTTGGCTTGGGCAGTACAGAGCAATTATACTGACCATTAGGTCAGATTTCCTTAACCTGATACCATTAAGATGTGTTGAAGTACATCTCCCATGATTCCCAGCCAGTATAATAAGAGCCATAATGGCTGAAGACAACAGAACCTGTAATCCAACATAGCTGGAGAGTACCAGTTAGTCAAAGTCCGATTTGTGGATGTTTTCAATTATTTTCATTTTCAGTACCACTACCAAAATGTTTTCAGAAATCCAGAAACACTCACTGAAATTAAGACCACAGTCATACAGAATAGAGCATCATTAAGTGGCACAAACCAATCAGGCAAATGTTATTTTCTTTTGGTTTTTATACTTAGTATTATTGGTAGGGGTTGGAAGATATTCTCCAAATGTTGCTAATTAAATGGACAGGTGGGATAGTTAACAATTAATTGTGCATACTGTAATTTGGGAGATAATTGCCTTTCATGGCTGCTCACTGTCTGTCTTCTGCATGACAGGTAGGGAAAACCCCTAAACCAGAGATGAAAAGAATTATTGAAGAAATAGATGGTATTAAAACAAAGGTATGTAGAAGAATACTCTAGTCAATACCAAGTTTTTTTACATGGCTCATCTTACATGGCTCATCTAACATGGTTCATTAAGGGGAGCCAATAGACTTAGATAATGCATAGAATGTATGGTTTTATTAATACATACCAAGCCATAGTATGCTTAACTGTGATTTGTTGAATAAGACACAATTGGCTGGCTTTACACATCATACTAAGTCGTAAGTCATGACTTATAAAGCTCAATTACTGTATTTATACATCATGCCAAGCAGTACCAAATGAAAAACACTATGGTTATGAGTGATATGTGAATCCTCTCTGTGACAACTAGCAACAACTAAGTACTGAGAACTAGCAGGAAACATGTAGAAAACAGGAACATCAGGAGCTTGTAACAATTTTTTTTTAAAAAAGAACAGCTGACAGCTCATCTGAGTCCCTGGAGCTCATTGCAAGTTTAATGAGAGTGGAGGATATATGAAATTACTTAAAGTAAGGTTTTCCAGACATACCAGTCTCATTTCAGAAGTAAACCTTCTCAGTTGATTTTGCTCATGAGATTCTCTTTATTGCCCTTAAATTGAAAGTTGGGATTTTTTTGGGGGGGGTCATATTCTCTCAGAAGAAGTTCAGACTAATGTTTCATTTTTATTATGGATCCAGATTTTGAACTATTTGGGGACACTTACTAAAATCAATGGAGACTTACTAAAATCAGGAGACCTACTATTAAGTAAATCTGGAATAGCTTTTGATTTACAATAGATGTTAAAATCAAAAGTACTATTAGTTTTATTTTTCTGTGAACTCAACTGCACCTTGAGGCTACCTACACCAATGATCATCATCATCATCATCATCATCCAGCCATTACAATTGTTTCATATTGTTAAGGAACACAGTGATAGCTGCTTGAGGCTATAAATCATTGCTATAGACAGCTTTCTTGTCTCTGCCACTGAATTTAATTATGTTGTTTCTCATTTATTTAAGGGAAAAGAGATTCCTTTTCAAAACTTTGATCCTTCTATCCTCTTCCCTGATAATCGAAGTTACTTTACTTATCAAGGCTCTTTTACAACGCCTCCTTGTGACGAGTGTGTTACCTGGATTCTTTTCAAAGAGCCTATAATTGTTGATGAGCACCAGGTAAATTAGAAATCAGTGCAGTAATTTTTTTTTTTGTATGTATTTCATGTAAGTTTAAATGTGTCTGATGTTCTCATTCTTACCAATAATCTTGCTTTAACATAAATTATACACATGATTCAGATATATTGTGCTGCTGTGTACATTAGAAACACTGCACATTTCTAAAGCAAATGAATCAGAGTCACAAGCAAGGGCCTAAGAGCATTTTGTAGCATCATAGAATTCTGGAGTTAGAAGAGTCCATGAGACTCATAAAGTCCACTCTTCTGCAAGTGGTAGGAAAACGTATTAAGCCATCCTCAAGAGGTGGCTACCTCTTTTTAAACAACCCACAACCTCAGTAGATAGACTATTCCACTGTGGTATAGATCTTACCATCAGGAAGTATTTTCTTATAATTGGAGATCTAGGCAGGTACAACTTGTACTCATTATTTCTGATCCAATTTGTATGGAAAATAGTTCCTGACCATATTTTCTGTGCAATTTTTTAATGTACCTGAACACTGATATCATGTCTCCTCTTAGTCTTTTTGCCAGACTGAACATCTCAAGCTCCTTTAGCTTGCCCTCATAGGACATGTCCTCGAGTTCCTCTGTCATCTTTGATGGCCTTCTCTGGACCTGTCTTGACTTGTCAATTTCCTTCTGGAAATGCAGTGCTCAGAATTATATACAGAACTCCAGGTGTGGCTTCAATAGCATAGAGTGGAGAGGAATAAGGACTTAGTGTGTTTTTGATACAAAGCTTTTTATGGTGCAGCCCAAAACTGCATTAGCTTTTACATCCCTCAAGCAGGGATGTAAAAGAATTCCACTATGAAGTCTGGCAGGAGTTAACTAGAAATGATCTGCTCCTAGTGGACTTTTCCGCATTAGATGAATTCCGGCTAAAACCCTTTTTGTCCAATAAAAAATCTGCTAGGAGACAAGGCAATTACCCTTACTTTATGATTCTATAAGTTGGCTGAGGAGAGGGGATCTTATTTTTCAAGTAAATGGAGTAGAGCTCATCTCCAAGAAGTTCCATTTTTACTGGTGCTTACCAAACTGTCCAAGTGATCACATGGCGTTAAAGCTCACATGGGCATTCCAGGAAGCAGTGCTGCCATGAGGACATATATATCAGCAGAGCTCCAGCTCTTTTCTTGCAGCAATGAGAGCTCTCCTGATAACTCCTCTGGATCAGTGCTACCTTTCTGGAATGCCCATGTTACCTTTGACATGGGTCCTTCAGGGAAAACTGTACTTCTTACATGTAAAAAAAAATAAATAAATGAAGAAGCCTCAAGACCTCTCAGCTACCTTATAAACATAAAGTGCAACCCCACCTTAAATCAGTACAACAATGTTTTTTTCAAAGAGTAAAGACTGTTTTTTTAAAAAATGGACTTAATAAAGTTTCTATCTTGAGTCTCAAATTTTAATTGTCTCATAAAAGTGGTTGGCAATTTCAGTCTTCCCAACAGATACCCAAATAGAATTGGTAAAGATTATCTTTACCAATTCTATCAGAGAAAGAAGCACTCAGAAGAAAGAATCTTGTTACTTTTTCCTAGTGTCTTGCTTAAACTTTATTTCATTTCTTAATTTCCTATTTTCTGGTTAAACTTTTCCTGAAAATGCAAAATACTAATGTGCTTTGCTTAGGTTCCTTGGGTCAGCAACCAAACCCTTAATAAGGCTTCCCACTCCAGTCCCTAGGTCCATTTACACAGAATTAAATTCTATTGGCTTTAACTGAAGCCATTTCGAAAACAGCTGCAGTCTAGAGTAATGGTTCAGTCATAAATAAAGAGTGCTAAATGTGTTTTCCTTGATTTGCAACAATCTAGTAAAAAGTTGGGTAAATACACACATCCTTGCATTTTTGCAGGAAGTTCTTTGATCAGTTGTAATAATCACTTTGATCAGTTGTAATACGCCACCCAGAGTCACTTTATTGTGAGATGGGTGGCTATACAAATATGATCAATCAATCAAATAATTTATTTATTTACTATTCAAATTTCTATTACCTCCCATCTCCCCCCAAAGAGGGGGATTCAAATATCAATCAAATAAATAAAAAATAAAATCACCGATCTGTTTTTTTATGTTACCTTCATTCTTCTAAGACTTTCAGAAAGTCATGAAGCAAAATGGGATAAGATATTCAGAACAGCAATGTGAAACATCTGTCAGAAAATAGTTTTATTTGTAATTAGAAAGACCTTGTTGTCCAAGCAAATTCTTACCAAAGCAGAAAGACTCTTATAGCTCTCCAGGAAAGGAAAATTGATTAGCAGGGGTGTTATCTAACAGGTAAACAACAACTGAATCAAACAGGTAAGAGATCATTCTTACCTGGGTAAGAGGTTCACTAGAAAATAAGTCAAGCGGAACTGGTGGGATGTATTCTGCAACAACCGTTGTGTTGCATCTTTTTCCTTGAACAGCCTCTGGCAGCTTTTTAAAGGAAATTGTCATTCCAGTATCCTTTGAATGCTTTTTTAGACCATTCGTAACTAAATTGTCTGAGGAATATCTTCTTTATTTTTCCTTTTTGTAGATGTTAAAGCTGCGTAGCCTTTCTAGCAATAGCGCAGAAGAACCTCATTGCCCTTTAGTGGACAACTGGCGGCCTCTTCAGCCTCTCAATAACAGGATGATACGATCAACATGTCAATAGAATCTTTACTGGAGTTGCTGTCTTGAGTCACCAAGACCTAAGGTTTTACCCTCAAGTTGTATATAGGTTGTTCTTCCTCTGGATCTATGCTGTTGAGCCAGAAATGTTAAGCAATGAAGCAGAACAAGTTACTAAATGAATCGAACTTCTGGAGGAGGAAAAAAATAATTATAACAAAACTTTAATTTCTATATTGATATGCTGGACCTCCCTCTTCAGATGTCATGATCTTACAGAGATTGAGTAGCAGGTATCAGATGCTTCCTTGCTCAGTCTTACTCATCTGGCTGCTCCTGCCAACAGAAGTGGCTAAATCAGTGTTTCTCAACCTCGGCCACTTGAAGACATGTGGACTTAAACTCCCAGAATTCCCCAGCCAGCATAGCATAACTGTCTGGGGAATTCTGGGAGCTGAAGTCCACATGTCTTCAAGTGGCCGAGGTTGAGAAACACTGGGCTAAACTGTTTTCTGCAACCAGGTGGCTTTTCCATGTGGGGGGACTGCAGCTAACAGACATCTCAGAATTGCAGTTATAATGTGTCTAAGAAGCCAGAATGAAAAACCAGGGCTTGTTCTTAGCTTCAGATTCTGGGTTATGAGTATTGCAGAATGCCAGGGATCTAGCCATTCATGCTGGTAGGAGAAGCCATCAAGCAGGGTATATCCATGTACTTGCTCAGTCCCGATAATTTCCCCATATTATGGTGATAAGTGAGCCAGCTGTATGTAATCTTGAAATAAACCCTTTTTTCCCCTCTCCCACAATTTATTAAATGTTCTTAATTTAAAACTGGCCAAGTTCTACTACCTTTTATACCAGTTGAAATTGGGGAGAAGAGAGTTTTTCTCAATAATAATCCTGTATGACTCCCAAAGGACATAGGAAAAAATATATATAACATTCAAATTCTAGTCTTATATGGAATTTCCTTGAAAGGCCTATTGATTTTAGGGGAATTGACTTTTGAGCAAACAAGTGCTATCATATAATAGAAAAGAAAAGAAAATCACCCAAGCATATTAATACATTTACAGTATTTATTTATCCTTCTTGAAATATAAATTAAGATGTTCAAACAGAATAGAGGATGGGATATAGAATTCATATTTTATCATGTAATTGTGTAACTTTACTTCATGGTAATGACTATGAATATTTCAAACACCTTAGATTTTGCTTAATATGAAGATAATCTCAGTGAATTGAAAGCAGACTTTTTTCTTGAAAAGGGAAAAAAAAGTATGAGGTATTCAATTTTTAGTTGTGTTGTATTGTTCTGTAACATCTCCGAAAGTAATATTTTGATCTTATCCAGATTTGATTATTCAGTCATTCATTTTGTGGTAGTGCAGAGAGAGTGCATTATATTCAGAGTTGCTATTACAAATGGAATGAAATTTCATAATACAGTGAGATTTTGACGGGCATCTCATTTTAGATTTGAAACCAATTTTGAAATGGAAAAATAAAATAAATCCAGACTTTTCAATGTCAGCATTACATTTTTGAAATAAACTTTTGTATCTCCTATGTATATATAATCAGTAACTTAGAAGCACCAGAGTATTTTCTTCCTATTTTAAATATCGGTCAGTGGATTTTTTTTCTTCCAAATTAAAAAAAAAATCCAATTTGTATTTAAATTGTAGCAGTTAACATTTCTAAACATACTTATCAAAATTTCAGATTGTGAAAAACATTTTTTTAAAGATATGAGGAAAACAACATTTGGGGAGGTATCTATCACCTGAGAATTATTTATGAAATATTGGCCTGTGTTGTTTTTCCTTCTTGCTTTGGATTCTGCTTTGCAAGGAGAGCAATTCAAACTGTACTGTATGATGGCAATATACTTGCTTTTGTAAAAGAACAAAAAATAAATCTATCTCAGAAGCAAAATTTTCAGATTTTTTTTTCCTGATCACATATGGTTATAAAAAGAATACTTGCTCTTTTTTATTTGAATGGATTGATTTTTAAATAATTTTAGTGTCCACCATCAATTTCAGTATCAGACAGATAGCCATGGTCATGGACTATTCTAAAAACAAAAAAGGAAAACTGAAAGGTCGCAAAATAATTATATGTGTGTTAGCCTTAATAATTGTCCTTACTTGTTTACTGTATATTTTACCCTATAGCAGGGGTCCCCAACCCCCGGGCCACGGACCAGTACCGGTCTGTGGCCTGTTAGGAACAGCAGGAGGTGAGTGGTGGGCAAGCGAGCGAATTTACAGCCTGAGTATTTACAGCTGCGCCCCATCGCTCACGTTACCGCTTTCCTCCTGTCAGAGAAAGCAAGCCCATTGGCTGCTATCTCCAAACAGTGCAAAGGAAAAAGAATAAAAGGTTGAGAAAAAGAGGAAGTACTTGAATCATCCCGAAACCACCACCCCCCATCCGTGGAAAAATTGTCTTCCACGAAACCAGTCCCTGGTGCCAAAAAAGTTGGGAACCGCTGCCCTATAGGACAGTTTCATCTTTTTAGTAAGTTAAATATCTAAGAAATTTCCTTCTGAATACTACCTGCCAGATTTCTTGTACAGGTGAGGAGAAATTATTTTAATTATTTTAAAGTTTAATTCATTCAAATATTAATGATGCTTTTTATGATTTGTGCCCATATCACTGTCCTGTTTGCTAAGGATGCAGAAGTCTCATTACAGTCAGGACTGCCACATAGCTAGGAACAAAAATTACACCTAGCCTGGTAAGCTTGGAACTTATCACATCTCTTATTATTAAGTCTCTGCCCTCAGCTCTCAACAACAAAAACAGGATTATCAGTTGCTTCCTTTGAAATCAAGAAATATACAGAACAGACAGCAGAGCACTCCATGAAGATTTCTGCATCTTTCATTTCTGTTGTTGGTGTGGGTTCTATAATGATCACAGTGAATGCCTCTGCTGAAGGTATTCCACCGAGTGTTCCTAGGTGAAATAAAAAGTTCATTTTTTTTTCAACAAATATTCGTTCCTTGCCACAAACATATTGCCCTCTATCCTTCTAACCAGCACTGGCATATCTCAAATTTTCTCATTAATATTCTACCAAGCTACACAAATTCACCTTCTTACTCTATTTTACCCCACTTATCTATAACTTGCAGTTGTTCACTCCATTTCTCCTCTCAAATACAATTATCTCGGGGTTTGATACACTAATTTTCAGATCTATACTCAAAGTCTCATCATTCAATCTGACGTTTGCTTCAAATAATTTTGGTCAATCGCATACATATTCATATGCAAAAGTACACACGCACTCATGACTCCCCCCCCCCACAAACTCACCTCTAACGTCACCAAAAGCATACATTTATTTATAAATATATTAAAGAACCAAGGGGACATTACACATTCTTGTCTTGCTCCCTATTTAGTGTTGTACCAAACAGTAATCATTCAATTTATTCTTTCCCATTCTTTGCTTCCATCATATACCCCTTATTACATTTAGCAACCAAACTTCAACTCCACATTTGCTGAAAATACCTTACGAGTCAAGCCTGTTCATTATATCATATGCTTTTTCTAAATCAACAAGCATAAATAAACTTTCTCACATCCATACATTTTTTGATGACTTGATTAAGAACAAAATTTGGGAAGCTACACTGCACTTCCCAAATTTTGCTTATTGTCACCTCTTCCACTTCTGCTAAACAAATTCCCCTGTAGGTTTTGCATTCACTATTGCTACTTTTTCATTTGCATATGGGAACAAAATCAAACACCTTCGAAACATCAAGCAGAAGGGTGGCCCTCCACACCTGTTTGAAAACTTTCACCAGTAGGGAGTTGTTATAGGCAGATTCTTAAACTGCTAAACAGAGCTTACCATCAGGAAAATCCTTATCATATTCTGCTTGAATATTATTTCCCCACCCCCAAAAAATTCAACCTACTGGTCCTTGTCTTGCTCAGTTTCAAAAGAGAGCATATCCACCCTCTCTTGTACATGAAATATTTTATATATTTGTTAACTAGTATCATACTTCCCATTAGGCTTATTTTCATGAGATAAATATACCTAGCCCTTTAACTTTTTCTCATAGGGCTTGGTTTCCAGACCTGTTATCATCTTGACAGCTTCTCCATGTTCCTTTTAAAAGGTGGTGCCACACTGTACTCCAAATGCAGACTAACCAGGGCAGAGTACAGAGAACATCCTGCAGTGTGGATACAAAACTTAATATAGACCCATTTTGCATTGCCTTTAAGCTGCTGCATCTCACAGCACACTCATTTCCATTGGTGGCACATTAGTACTCCTAGATCTTTCTTACCTGCACAGCTATTAAGGCAGGTCTACCCAATCCTATACTTACACATTTGATGCAGGACCTTAGCCTTGTCAGAGCTGACTATCATCCTTGTGGATATGATTGAATGCTCATGCCTCTCAATGTCATTTTGAACTGAGATATTGTCCTCTTAAGATAATAACCAATCTGCCGAGCTTGGTTCTATCTGCCAATCTGATAAGCACCTGTTGTGGCAAAGTAACTCACTAAAGAAACCAACAGCTGGAGCTGGTCCAAATGAATATTTATTAAGCTAAAGCTGGCTTATTGGAGTGAATCACTTGTTTCTTGCCAGAAGGTTACATAGATCTTATATGGAATGTAGATCAAAGATTGTTTGAGCATGTGTACAAACTACAGAAGATCCCAAATAGAGAAAAAATTGCTTTACAACTGATAAGATAACTGCAAAGGGAGACATGGTATCTTTCCTGATGTGAAAACATTATAAACACATTCTTGAAATACACATTAACAGCTTTGATCTAGGACTTATGCCAAGGCTATAACTGCTATTCTAACAATTCCCTGTACTTCACTGCAGAAGAAAGAGAGATAAGGAAATGCCTTGACTGTTGCCTCCTCTCAAGGTGTGAAGTCTGTAATCAGTTAGTAGGCACAGATTGACACAATAATAAAATATTATTTTAAACGTATTAAAAATAGACATACTGTACAATGCTACATTTATATAAGTAAGCATAAGAAAAGTTTCAAAACTGGTTCAACCTGAGTTCTTATTCCAACCCACCACACCTCCATTCCATCATCTAGGTCAATATATAAAGATGAAAAATAACAGTAGCCAAGGACAAAGTCCTGGAGAATCCCTCTCTCCTTTTCTCTAGGAAAATGCAGAACTACCAAAAGCAATATTTGTCTGTAGTTTTTTTTTTAATTGTATGGCATAGCAGTTTGGTGTTCATGCTGCTTTTTTCTTGCTGGGAACTGTCTGTAGTTATTCAACCAGTTGCAACTGCAGTACTGTCCAGTCCACATTAATCTATCTTGTCTACAAGGGTAGCATGAGATATGTTGTCAGAAGCTTTGCTGAGATCAAGATACACTACATCCACAGCAGTTCCTTGGTCTACCAAAATAGTCCTTCTATTATAATAAGAGATAAAGTTAAGAGATAAAGCTGACACAATTTGTTCTTGACATGCTGTGTCCTGACTATGGTACCATTATTCTTCTAGGTGCTCATAGCTATGCTATTTGACAACATGTTCTAATTCCTTGCCCAATAAGGATGCTAAACTGCTTCTGTTTAAGGTATCAAGGTGGATGTCCCATCTGCCTTTATCATTACTCCACTTATCCTTCATCATGCTGAGAGAAGACAAGCACAAATAAGGTACTCAGTGGTTCTGCTTTCTCCTTATTCCCCATTACTTCCTGACCTTCCCTGCAGAACAGACCAACAGACTCTTTGACTCTTCTTTTACTCTGGACAGACTCAAAAAAACTTTTCTCATCGTTTTCATTTTGAGCTCGAGCTACCAGTATGGATTCATCCTTATACATTTCCTATACATCTTGTTTTTATCTTGTTAGCTTCTCAGGGAAGTGAATTACTAGTATCATAATTCATATAGGCCTTTTAAAGCATTTCCCATTTTTCTGTTCCATAGAGATAATTTGCTCCTGTGGTTTCAATACCTGGGCTTTTTTTTTTTTCTCAAAAACTGCCATTCCTTTTTACTTGTTGATCTATGATATGCTGGCCTTTTTTCCCTGTATTCTTTAAAATCTGTCCAAATTTAGTCCAAGATACATGGCTAAACTCTGAAATCAGTTCTGTCGGTCAGATTACATCCAAGATAGATGACTTTCATGTTTCTTCTTCCACCTTCTGGGAAAAAAAAATCAGCAAAAAGACGTCCACCTTCTGAAAAATAAATTTGTCAGCAAAAAGATCAGGAATCTATTGTACCTCCCTCTCTTAGCTGAGTCAGAGTGATAGTAACATTCTGTTCTGGAAGAGTAGTCCTGGAGAGCAGTACATTTTCTTCAAGCATCTCAGCACTCAGGAGAAAGCAGATAGGTTGATAAACAAATTCCATGAGATATACAGTACAAGCTTTTATATTTGGTTTATGAGTCTTTTCTTTTTCAAAGCCTGTTGCCAGAATGCAAAGTGTTAACTCTATTATCCACTATTTGGAAACATAATCTTTTTCTAGCAAAGTTTTCCATATGTTTTACACTACACGTGCACATATGGAACCAAACCAGATTGGAACTCAGTGGGACTAAAGTATATCTGGTCAGACAAAACCAACCAATTCCATGAGATATACAAGCTTTTATATTTGCTTTATGAGGTTTTTTTTCAAAGCCTGTTGCCAGAAAAGCAAAGTGTATACCTATTATCCTCTTCTCAAGCAGAAAACATTTAAAAAGCGGAATGTAATATTGATTAGTTTATTATTGATTAGACTTTAGGCCATATCAAAGTACAGAATACAAAACAGAACATTAATAAGACTATATATAAAAATAGAATTAAAAAACATATTAAACAAAAGGAATAAAAATGCAAATCATACAGTTTACCCCAATCAGACTCACATATACAGATCTCAACTGTACTGTTTTGTTCAAATAAAGGGCTGTATTATATGTAATTTTTAACTTCTGACCACACATGAAATATGTTGCTTTAATATAGGGATCCCAATAGGTAGTTTGTCTAATGTGCCGTCCTAGATACTGGTCTCTATCTTATACAATTGACATTCAGATAATATGTATGTTATGTTTTCTATCTCAGGAGCTCTGCAAATAGGTTCATTATAAGGGACTTGGTTAAATCTTCCATACTTAACCATTGTGTCCAGCTGCTCGAATCTTGCTTGTGTAAATACCGCCCTAGTAATGTTCTTGTTGATCAGCTTCCCATTTAAATTAAGTTACAGAAAGCAGGAGATCTTATAGGAACCAAGAGAAGCATTTGAGGAATATGATATTGCCTACCCCTGAAACATGAGTGGGATTTCATCCATTGTGTTCTGAACTGCATTATGCTAATACCAAAGTTTGATGCTTCTGGAAAGAAGAAATAACAGGTATTTGAAGGATTTCTGAAACAGTTATATGTGAAATGCTTTAAAAAAATTAACATATGGAAACAGACCCCCTTGCATCAGTATAAAACTAGTTTAGTACTTACACGGCAATGGAAATTTGTTGTATTTCTGGCAGCCATTCATGGAATGTTCATCCTAATATCTAACTTCAATTATATGGGTGTCACTATTGTTGCAGTTATTTTAGCTGGAAGGAATAAAACCACAGCTTCATTCAGCTATGACCTTTCCAACTTTCACATTTGTGAGAGCAGCCTGTCTATATCAATAAAAAGCCTCCTGCATTCGGATGATGATATCAGCAAATATAGTCAAACAGCATAGAGATCAATCATTTTGTTGAATGCCTGCAGGGATAACTGAAATTCTGGGACAATCATATTGGATAAAACTAATATACTAGTTGTAAAAGCTTCCCCACAAAAATGGAACATTTGAGAGTTGTGCAGTGAATTTCTATCCAGAATTCAGGGAATGCTCAAATTTGAGTATCACATATCATTTAACGCAATCGTTGTCCTGTTCAGACTAAGAGATGGCCAGGCAGAATTATAAGAGGAAGTTTTTCTTTTAACAACCAATTATTTACAACAGAAGAGAGTCCTTATTAGATTAGGCAGTACAATTCAATCAAGTCCACCCAAGCAGTGGAGGAAAGCAAGGCAAGACTGCAAGATCGGGTGTAGAAGGAGTTCGTGGCAACACAGCAAGGCAGAACTCGGCTAACTCTCTCAACAAAGCAGCAAGACCGGGTGTGGCTAGAGCACGTGGCAAGGAGGAAGCTTGAGGTTTGACTGCAGGACGTGGCACGGAGGTGAGGCTAGGCTTGGCAACGGAGGCTGGGCAAGACTCTGCTGGAGTGACAAGACCAGGCTGGAATCTGGAGACAAGGCTAGGCTTGGCTGGATTGGCAAGACGAGGCTTGGATCCGGAGGGAAGACTGGACTCGGCTGGATGGGGGTGCAAATGAGGTAGGTCCACATCGGTAGAAGGAGCTGGCACTGATTCCGCGTCGGCTGCAGGCAAGGCTCCGGTTTCCAGCAAGTACTCTCCCGTAAAAAGCTGTTAGCTCAATGGATTGGTTGTCTCCAGCAGCTTGCTCTTTGCGCTGGTGCCTTTTTATATGATCCTTTTTGCACTGTTTCTCCTCTGTAGCCAATTGGGCTGCCTTTTGCTTGGTGCGCTTCACAGCTCTCCTCTCCTGAGCATTGATTGGAAGATTCAAACCTCCTTCTGGATTCTGCCCAATCAGCGTCTCCAACTTTTCCCGCTCTGCTGAGTCACTCCTGGTTTCTATTTCCCCAATTCTTTCCAGATAAGTTTTGTTTTCCCCTTCTGGCTCAGCATAAGTTTCACTTTCAGAGTCAGAGTCAGACTCAAACCTCACAATCATAGACTAGAAAGAAAATAGGGAATCATATTCTCAGTTTCATCAGAAGGTATGCTAGCTATATCCTAACCCAATTTTCTTTTTAAAAACTGATCTCAAAAGAAATATATTTGATGTTTATGAACTTAATTTGTTCCAGTACATATAACATGAGAGCCAGTTTGGCCTAGTGGTTAAGGTGCTGGGCTAGAAACCAGGAAACTGTGAGTTCTAGTCCTGCCTTAGGCATGAAGCCAGCTGGGTGGCCTTGGGCCAGTCACTCTCTCTCAGCCCTAGGAAGAAAGCAATGGCAAATCACTTCCAAAATCTTGCCAAGAAAACTGTAAGGACTAGTCCAGATAGTGGCCAGGAGTCAAAAATTGACTTGAACGCACAAAATAAAATTAAGTAAACAGTTTTAAGCCGGATTGTTTAGGAGAAAGTCATGCAGAGTACAGTGGAATATACACTCTAGCCCTGGTGTTCCCACAGTTGAATCTATGGCCCCTAATGATCCATGGACATCTCCCTGAACACCTATCAGCTGTTGAGGAATAACAGTTCCATGCCCAAGGAGTAGAGGAGGCCAACAGATAAAGAGAAACTTTTAATACTATAGCAGCAATCAGTCATGAATTTTACAGATAATTTGAAAATATAGCACTGGAATAAGGGAAAAACTCTGAAGATTTAATGAATAAGTTCAAGTTTTGGATACTTTACAGACCACAAAGAAGCACATTTTTTTTCTCAGTAATTAAGCAAATTTTGCCAATTAAACTTCACACTTCAACCATGTTTCCAAGGCAATTTACTTACAAATACAAAACAATAGATTGTAAATATAATAATTCAGCAATCAATCAGTCATAAAAGAGAAGGTAGAAAAGGAAGCAA
Source organism: Candoia aspera (assembly GCF_035149785.1). Taxonomy (NCBI): domain Eukaryota; kingdom Metazoa; phylum Chordata; class Lepidosauria; order Squamata; family Candoiidae; genus Candoia; species Candoia aspera. The sequence goes on from NC_086155.1 coordinate 181,607,487, forward strand.
TGTATTAGTGTGGATTCCAAATCTTGATTAGGCAACATCTTTAATTAAACCAATGAAATGTAATAAAAACAGTGGACACGTTTTTCAATTCTCCAGAAGCCTTTTTGTAGTGATGCCATGGAGTCTGAATTTAGTCTAGATTTAGTCATTCAGTCTTAAGAAATGTGTTTTAAAATTTCCTTTAACAGACATGTGAGTTATACATTCAGATACTAAATTTCTATGCTGCTCAGAGGTACTGTTGATTTTTAGGCATTCATTATAAGTTTTCCACAAAAGGCTAGATCTCCTTGACACCGTTACAGGGTATCTGTTTCCTGTAATGATTGATTAGGAAGTGAAAGTTGCTGATGTCACTTAGCAGTGCTTACACCAGGGGTGATGTGGAGGCTTAGAACAGGTCAGTATCCATTAAACAAGCAGAAAAGCAGCTGCACAGCTCAGTTGAGACATTCCTGTGTACTTTGTTCCATGGCCAGTAGGTGGCAGCCAAATTACAGGTATCTGAACTATACCTTTCCATAGTCAAAGCTGACAGCAGAGAGAGTTTATAGGAAAAGTGCTGGAATAGGTAGCAGAAGAGAACACTTAGGACAGTCCAGTAGTCAAAGCTAACTCAACGTGGTTTTGAATAATAGAGCTTAGGTTACATGTGTGGTTAAGACTAAATTAACATTTTATGGAAAAGACTGCATCTGTCTGTACATTCAAGAGTGCCACAAGCAAATCCATATCTGTGGATTTAGTCACAGAAAACACTTACCATAAAATAAGAAGGTATATAAGAATTACTATCCTGGATCAGATCAAGATCCACCAAGACCTGCATTCTGTTTCAAACAGGAGTCAGATGCTTCTGGAAGCTCATAAATGGGATATCCTTTGTTATCAATCTAGAGGAGGGATGGGAAACCTTTGGGTCAAGAGGCACATTCCTCAAGCGTAATCTGGAGCTACATATCCTTTTCTCCAATCTTCCTCTCTCCTTGCCACCTATTTGCTTTCTCCTCTTTCTTTCTAATAGGCTGTTTGTCAAAGATCTAAACTGAAAAAATCCCCCTCTGTCACCACTGACTTGCAGACTTTTGCCTCTGCACACCAAGATATGCTCTTTTGGTTCAATGGAACTATCATAGCTAACATCCACTGATAGACTTCTCTTTTTTGTATTGTGTAACTAGATTTCTCAAAATGCACTAATCGGTTCCAGGACAAAAACAACAACAACTGTAGAACTACATAATCAAAACAGCTCATTGTCTGCAGGGCATATTAATTGCACAGACATAATTCTACAGTTTCTAGAATGTAGACTGTAAAATCCACTGCCCAGGATTTTATTTACCCATACCTAGAGGGCTATGAAATTCTTTCATAAATGAGCTTTAAATACATGGTGCCTACTAGCTATCACACAATTCCTTGCTAGGATAGAAGCTGGAAAGAAGCAATTAGCAGTTTCAGTACGTTTATAGGTGGGGGTTGTTGGGAAAGAACTGGGTAGTCTGCATCTGGAAGAACTGGTGCCACTTCGAAGTTTCATACTCATGTCTACCTTGCCCTGTTTAGTTGGCATTAATGCATTTAAACAAATATTATAGAAATTAATATTAATTTATGGAAGCCTTTCCTTGAAAAGGAATGGTTTAAATTTAATTAAAGACTAGTGCTATCAGTCAAGAAACAACTTTTGTCTTTTGGTAGAAATTAAAAGGGAGAAGAATCAATGCGAAAGGCGTGGAGGGTTAAGCCATCATGTGTGTCTGGACCCATCCCATGTGATTTTTAAACCCCACTAATCCAAAAGCAAACCATATTACAGTGCATGGCAGCATGCCGTCGGGACCAGCGTGAAGGTGCTATCAGATGCCTTCTGAATTGGGGTCTGGACTTAGTGCCTGAATCCTCCTCTCACCTACTCAGTAAAATTACTTTTATGAGGATAGCCATTGCAAAATAATGCCATGATTAGAAACACTGTAAATTAAAAACTTTTCTCCCGAACAGAGAAGCGCTGAGCTGAAACAGTATTTCCTATATGAGTATGCAGCATTCCCCCGCGCCCATTTCTGTCCCTCCTTCTTGTTCCTGAAAATTGACCCAACTTACGATGACTGTTCATTAAGGTAGGAGAAACTAAAGCAAAAGTGTAAAATAAAACTGTAAGTTTGCCTTACTTTTGCTAGCAGTTCCTTAAGTAATCTCCCTGCAATAGATCCGTCTGGCTTAAGGTGTCAGAAAACAATTTCTCACTTAAATGTAATGGAAAGTGATATTGACAAAGGCGGTCCTCTGCCAAATTGACATGGATCCCTCAGAAAGTATCAACTACCGAAACATAGCCTCTGAATGATTAAACATGCTTGCTTTGAATTTGAGCTTAATCCCATTTAGGCTTTGTTTACTGAAGGAGTGAGGACAAATGATTCCCTGCCTTCCCAAATTGCCTCTTGAATTGGTATGGCTTATTAATCTTAGAATACTGAAAATAAAAACCAGATTTACTGCTGTGGGTTAGCCGGGTTACTCTCTTGAATCCAAAAACAAACAACAAACAAACAAACCAATGGAAGTGTCTTGTGACACTTTCAGGATTAATAGATTTATGGTGGCAGAACTTTTTATAGATTGTGTAGAGATACATGAAGGCCTTTAGTTGCTAGGCATTCATAATCACACATGGGTATAGCGAGAAAGATACAGATCCAAATGACAACGGAAGGCAAAACAGGGCAGCCTTTGGCAACTCCATGTTACCATCTTGAAATAGATATGTGATAGATGATCATTTTTAAAATTATTATTATTACGCTCCTTTTATTTTTTCTTTAGTTGTGTGTGAAAATATATGACACAGATATAGATATTGATATATAGATATAGATACTGTACACATGCAGACACATAAAATAACTGAAAATGGAATTTCATGCATCGGATGAAAAGTGAAATGTAGCAGGGAGAATTATTCCTTGCATGGATGATGATGATGTTGATATCTCTAAAGTGCCTTCTTTCAGTTCTGACAGTAATCATGTTCATAATATGGAGAGCACTGATTCTCTTCTAGGGCTTGATTATAAGCCGCTCTAATGGCAGACAACTCTGAGCAGCATACAATTCCGATATTCAGAATTCAGATTAGAAACAATTAAAATAACTATGTAAACAATTACAGTCCTGAAAATCTATAGGGAAAAAAAAGAAAAAGAAAAAAAATGTGACAAATCAGAAATACCCCAATCAATGAGCTCCAGATTAAAACCCCATTCCTCTTTGGTTTTTTTAGCTCCCTTGGCCTGATGCAAAAACCATGTTTTAATGGACTCACTGAAAGCCAGAAGGGAAGGGACCATTCGTATGTCTGGGAGTGACCTGTACTCAGCAATAGACTACAGTAAGTCATTGCGATATAAAGGGCTGAATGAGGGATGATAAACTGATTAATGCAGCAAAGTGCTCCGGAAACATGATGGATAAATGGCTATTTTTCATATGGTGCTCCTGAACTTCCCCTTTCCTTTCTAACAAGTTGTGCCTGGAGCTAAATGGATGCAAGAAGCATGGCCATTCTTCCAAGTACAGAATGTACAGTATAAGGAAGAGCAGGATCACCATATATTAAAGGGCTGACACAGTTTTTATCCAGTGCAGATTGCATGCATGAATGCAATGTCTATGTGTGAATGCAGAGGAAGTCGGTGGTGTTAGAGCTGGGCAGGAAGAACTCAGCTGGGGAAAATAAACCAAGTCTTGGCTGAAGGGTAGGAAGGTCAGACACGGCTGGAAAAGGCAAGGTAGATGAAGAGGCAGAAAGAGTTTCTTCTTCAGAAAGACCTCCAACACGAGTCTTACTTTTTTGTCTTTTGCAAACTGCTGTTTGAACATTTTAACCTCTTTTAAAATAACTATTGGGGTGTTTCTGTGTTGTTTGGTGATTTTTATATTGATATGTTTTATTGATGTGGTGAGTTGCCTAGAGGATCATAGAGAATAGTAAAGGTAAAGGTTTCCCTTGACATTAAGTCCAGTCGTGTCCGACTCTAGAGGGCTGTGCTCATCTCCGTTTCAAAGCCGAAGAGCCGGCGTTTGTCCGTAGACACTTCCGTGGTCATGTGGTCGGCATGACTAAACGGAACACCGTTACCTGCCCACCGAAGCGGTACCTATTAATCTACTCACCTTTGCATGTCTTCGAACTGCTAGGCTGGCAGGAGCTGGGACTAGCAACGGGAGCTCACCCCGTCACGCGGATTCGAACCGCCGACCTTCTGATCGGCAAGCTCAGCAGCTCAGCGGTTTAACCCACAGCGCCACTGCGTCCCTATCATAGAGAATAGGAAGGATATAAAGGTAAAGGTAAAGGTTTCCCTTGACGTAAAGTCCAGTTGTGTCCGACTCTAGGGGGCGGTGCTCATCTCCGTTTCTAAGCCTTAGAGCCGGCGTTGTCCGTAGACACTTCCGGGTCATGTGGCCAGCATGACGACACGGAACGCCGTTACCTTCCCGCCGAAGCGGTATCTATTGATCTACTCACATTTGCATGTTTTCGAACTGCTAGATGAGCAGGAGCTGGGACTAGCAACGGGAGCTCACCCCACCGTGCGGTTTCGAACTGCCGACCTTACGATCGGCAGCTCAGCGGTTTAACCCGCAGCGCCACCGCGTCCTCAGGAAGGATATAAATCATTCAAAAAATAGTCTCAGCAGTAAAATAAAACTACCCAAAGTTTTACGTAGAAAAGCATGATCAATAGTATAGTCCGTTCCAACCACTCTTGAGAAGTCGACTGAGCCATTAAAAAGCCCTCTTCTGATTTCCAGCCAGATTTCTGTGAGGCTGGCAAGACGGAGATTCTGTTAGCGAGCGATTGACTCTCTGAACCAGAAGATAACAGCAAGGCCTTGTCCTCTGGTCAGAAAAACACTGAATGTGTGACCAACTGTTTTTCTGCTGAAGGAAACACCTCACCTCAGTCAGAGCCAGAGTTTGGGGCACTATTTAAGTTCAATATCTCAAAACACTTCATAACTAATGCAGACAAGAGGGAAGTGCTCATTTTGATAAAAGTAAAAGAAAACCCTCCTTGGCAGCAATACAGAGAAATGAGCAGAGGCTAAATAAATGTTGACTAATGTCAGCAGGAGTTGCAAGCTCTCTGAATTGGGCCATTTCCTTTTGGTGTGTCCCTCACTTTTGTAATGTCTGGAAAGTTTGTGAGAATCTTTTTATGCCTAATCCACCCCCTGGGCCATGCAAACCCCCTCGAGGTTGCCCTTTTATAGATTAAAAATCAGAATAAGTAACTTTGCTACTGGAATGAAGAAAAATAACCTAAAGAAATTACCACCACCACCACCACCACCAAATTGCAATCTCCAGCAGCTCCCCTGATCCAAGGTGTTTCCTTACCACCCACACTTCTAAAAAACGCAGTGTTATGGTGATCTGCTTGACTGCAGTTTTATAGATGCCAGACCTTGGTGAACAGGTACAGCTCTGGTCAGAGCTGGGACCTGAAGAACCAGTGTGGTCTGGGCCTCAAGGTCAAAAGGGTCCTCAGATTCAGACAACTGCTATTTTTATTTATTTTTTTAAAAGCATATTGTGTCTCACTGGAGTGCTTTATTGTTATTCTCATACATCTTTTCTTTTCTTTTATAAATCTAGTGACTACAAAAGCTGGAAGTGGCTCAGTCTTCAAAGTTCAGTAGGCGAGCCGAACAGCTCGAGCGGGCCTACGGGAGCTTCTTCTCATAGAGAACACAAAACAGCAGTAGAGTGCATTATATATAGAAGTGGGCAGATTTTGATATGTTGCAATGGGAAGGCTATAGCCTTGCTTCACTTCCTGCTTCATTTCTTGTGAAGACCAAGGGCTTAGCTTTTAATATGGAGGTGGTGGTGGTGGAAAATTCTTGGGTTATTTTCCTACAGATCCTGTATTAGCTTCTGAAAAGTCAAGCTTATTTAACTCCTTCAGTCATATTTCCTCAGCAAAATCCTTTTATGCTTAGAGACCTTTGAAATTTGGTAGGAAGACTGCATGCAACAGCTTTTGCTGTTGGAATTGTTTCTACGTGGTAATCACTGAAAGGAAATGTAGTTTCCACAAATACAAACAAACAAACAAACATATAGTTAAATGTGTTGGCAGAGTGCTAGAAAGCATTTGGTCCAGGAGAGATCAGAAAAGTCACACACCAGGCATTTCTATAAAAATAATTTTATTTACAGAAAGCAAACATATTTACAGGCTCTCAGTGAGAGCTGCTTAACTCTCTACATGCCTACACAGAAGGGAAACCGAAACTAAAACAAGTCCAGGCAAGTTCTTCTCCCCAGGTGCAAAAATTAACATCCAAAAAGAGGACAATTAAATTCAACCTCTTCACCCAGCCAAAATGATTAGTTACCATAGTAACCTTAATCTGTAGTAGAAAACATATTAACAAAATGCACATTCCTACTTTTGTTCAGGTGACTGAAAATACACAGCTTTTCTCTCCTCTAATTTTATTTCCACAATGACCCTACCAGTTTGGTTGAGCTTGGATGTGATGAACCCAAGGTCTCATGATGAACTTCCACAAATGAGGATGGACTTGAATCTGGTACCTCCTGGTCCTAACCTAACATTTAACCACTGCACAGTACTGCTTTTTTTTATTATAATGGTATGAACATCAGATGATTTCCTGCTGGATCCATACCAAAGGCATATTTTGTCCAGCATACTTGCCTCACAAGGAAAGCATGATCACAACAGTTTTTCCTGCTTATGTTTTGTAGCCCACTGGAACTAAGACCTGTATTGTTTCTGAATGACCCTTTTATTAGAGAATTTTAAGATGTATAAATAACAAGGAGCAATTATAGAAGGAGGTATCATTCCCAGGGAACGCGGGTGAATGTATCATAGAGTTTTGTATACATTCATGCACACACCAACCAACCGATATGTGCCAGTATGGTGTAGGGCTAAGATGATGGTTAGTTGGCTGACTTTGGCTCAATCACTCTCAGTCCTAGACAGGAAATTGAAGAACATGTATCTGTCTAACAGCACTGGACCAGCATGGTAGATTAGCCATGACCTTCAGTGAAGAGGCTTTCAACCTGCGGTGGATAGATTCTGGACCAGTCTTATATAAAAATGATTTCCATAAACTTGATCTTAATTTAAAGACTAAGAAGGGATAGAAAACAAGACAAAGCTGTCATATACCTTTTATAGGCACCTTCTTACTGAATTTGTCCGAGCTTTTAAAGCTGTCTAAGCAGACAGCCTGAGGTGGCAAAACATAGTTGAGAAGCATTGAACAGGTTTGTGAATTCTTATTTGTCACACCATTAGCAACCGGTAAAGAAGGATTTGTTGGGTAAATGAGTGGCTGCGTCTCATCCTCGTCCCCCCATTCACTTCACGAACCCTGTGCTGGGTAGTGGAAGTGCTTGAGTGGTGGATCAGTGCCACAGAACACTCTCCCAGTTTGTGATGGAGTGTGGATCTGATTCTGGGAATCGGGACAGGAGGAACCAATAATTAATGGAGGAGTTTCCTGTTCCTTGACCTGACCGACCTCAGAGGGCTGACCCAGTTACACAGAACATAGCCGTGGTCATGCTGCTGCTTTTTATTCCACACATGCAGCAGAACTGAACTGGGGTGCTCCTGCCAATCGCTAAGCCAGTCAGCATCATTCTCTCCCTCCACCCTTGCTTAAAATCTGTCTATGCTGAGCATGGGTCAGTGTAGCGGGTGAACATTCATTCTAAGCAAGAGAGAACAATTCATCACAGGCTTCAGCAGCGCACTGCATAAATAGCTGCCCCTCTGTGGCTTTGAAATGTTTTGATTGCATAGCCACCTCTCACAATAACTAATTCCAACTAATACTGTACAGAAATCAAGCTGTCTAAATGTTTCTTCATGGGCTACTGCTCCCTTTCTCTTCAGCAAAATTGTGGCTGTTGCTTTGCTACCATTCCTTGCTTAGTTAGTAGTCAGGCACGCATATTACATTTATTGACATAAGAGCATTATATTTCTTTTCTTAGTCCCAGCCATAAAATCCCAAACATTTCTCCTTGCGAAGTAGCACATTTGTGTTGTTTGCCTACATCTAACATAGGTGAGATTCTACCTCCTATACTACATAATCTCTGCCCCCAAGTACAGGTAGTCCTTGTTTAGCGACCACAATTAGGACTGGCAACCCAGTTGTTAAGCAAAGCAGTCACTAAGTGAAACCATGATTATGCTTACGATCTTACTTCAGCTTTCCTTTGTTTTACAGACCTGCAAAGGTCATAAATGCAGGGACTGGTTGTAAAGTTACCTTTCATAACCCTTGTAACTGCTAATGCACTAAACAAGGCAGTCACTAAACAAGGACTAGCTGTATTCATGGAACACTCTGAAAGTATTGCTGTCAAGTTACATTTCCATAAAATGGGAGCTATGGTATTCTTGCATTAGGGTTCAAACTGATGTCTGAATTATTTTTAAAACAGCACATATTTTAAATACATATACTTTTAAACCCTACGCAATATTAAAGCTAATATCAGTACTAAAGCAGCTTGGCAGTATATCTGCACCTTAACTGGGAGCAGAAACATACCAGCATTTTGGGTATAGGTGAAACATTGAGGAGTATACTCAATGCTCTATAACAAAAATGCAAGGAGACCTCATTGTGAAAGCCATCCTCCCACCTTCTAATGATCCAAGTCTACCTGGATCACATCTTTTGCTCAGGGAGCTCCAAATGAGAAGCAGTTTCCATAAGCCTTGTGGCATATGGTAGATAGGAAGAGGTGGGCTGGGGGAAGAGATCAGGCTGTGCTGAAATATATACATGGAGAAGATCTTTGAATCTGCATCATGGTATCAGTAGGATCAGCGATCAGTATTGATCCTCTGTTCATTCATTGAGCCTTTGCAGCTTTCAGAGTGTTCCATGAATACAGCTAGTCCTTGTTTAGTGACTGCCTTGTTTAGTGACCATTGCAGCATCAGTAGACTGATAGGAGCTGCCACTGCCAGAATTAGCCATGCAAAATTAACATCCCTGTGTTGCCTTAAGAATATACGATGTGCTTGTGGTAAACTGTTATGGACTTCACAACATTTCTTTTTCCAGTTACGTTAGAGTCTTTATTTAATGGACAAAGGGCTACCGTATTTATTTGTACATACTGTACCTTTATGGTCCTGCTTATGATGCAAAGCTCTTGATTTCTTGACTATGAAAAAGCTTCAAGGAACTTAAATATAGCATTGAGACGAAGTGAAATCAGCTCACTGAAGGCCAGTATTTGTACTGTGTGGAGGAAGAGGAGAATGCTAAAAAGGAGACTGCACGGTGAGAGTTCTAAATCAAACTTTTTTTGAGTCATGCTCAACTGCCGGTGACACCATGGATGCATCCAGGTAGTTTCCTTGGCAATAGCATGGAAATACTTGCTACAGATGCTTCTTCTGGATTTTTGTTTCACCTTCCCAGATTAGTTTATTCATTGGCAATCTCTTGCCCAAGTAGTAATCAGGCTCAACCTGCTTAGCTGCCCAGCCTCACTTGAGCTGGCTAGTAACAAATAAATTTGAAAAGACACAGGACAGTGAAATGAGGAAGCCTGTAAGTGCAAGTAAAACTTCTATAATCTGAACAGTATGCAATTGAATATAATGCTGAGACATAGAACAGGAAACTCACTCTTGTAAGATCATTTATTTTGGCTTCAGTTGAAACAAAGCCTTGCCAAAGGTATTTTCCTTTGTTAAAAACTACACAGACTGGCATGATGGGCCATCTAGTTATGTCTGTGTTCATGAATATTTACTATCTCAAAGATGTTATCAGTCCTGAGAATATTCACTGCAAAAAACAAAGCTTTTAGATCTGGCATGCATGAAAATAGTGAAAAGAGGAGCACAAAGCAAACCCTTGTGGCTGTTTATGCTATTTAAACGAGGGAGCATTTAGTTTCAGCCCTCAGGTAATTCCATGAGTGCAGTGCACATTAATCAGGGTAGTAATACATTCAGCGAATCTACTGAAAGGTTGTAAGGTACAATCTAGCAGCCCTACCCACTGCACCACCTCCAGTTCACACATTTTGACGGAACTTTATATTCTCCATCAAACTACCTTTAAATGAATAGACTGCAGTAGCAGTACCTGATAATCATTGCCCTTGGGATAGCAGTCTGGACTTGGGATGTCTTCTCTAACTATATTTCAGTTTGTGAATTACAGTCAATTACTCATCAAGTGTGAAGCTCTGAAACGTTTATCCTAATGAAGTTTTATCAGGCTGCATTTTTGTTATAGTTATGTACTATATATTGCAACCTGCTTAATAAAACACAAAAAGAAACACAATTTATTTAAGATAATATGCAACTTTATTATATGTGTGTGAAATATATAAAATAATATCCCCAAATACAAGTCTTAATACATCTTGTGGAAATAAATCTCATTGAAAGAACTGATTTTTAGACTCAGAATCTAATTGTTTTGTAGACTGTGGTCTATCAGCTACTTTTGCTAGCAAAAATATTGCAATACTTTTCCTCTGAAAGCCTCAAATGCATCATTCTGGAATTTACCAAATAATGAATAATCAAACACTTGTTTATGAGAGTCATCCTCTACGTTTCCATCAATGCCCACACATTTCAAAAGACAATGCAAGAATATTAAATGAAAATCATCATGGAAAGCCAATTCAGAAATTTAGCCTCAAATTTAGCATATGTTCCCAAAGTGATCTGTACTTAGAGCTCAATGAAGTCTTCATGGCAGTTGTAGTCTAAAACATCTGCCAAATCTGCCAGGTTGAAGAAAGCTGCTTTAAAGAATAAGGATATCATAAGAAAGATGTTGGGTAGACACAGCACATCAGGATATCATAAGAGGAAAGTCCCTGACTCTAATAGTCATTTCTCCCCGGGAACCCAATGACAGGCATCTGGAGCCTCATTATTTGAGCATATGGATAGGCTTGCACAGGTTGGTTAAAGTTAGTCACATATTAGTCAACTCTTACATTCATTGCCTCCTGCCGTTTTATCTTTCCAACTGTGCATTAAGGTCATTACTATATTTCCAAATGGCATAATGGAATTGTGAAAGAACTCAGCTAGGTTAATCAGTAACCTTTGAAGCATTTTCTGGAAATCCTCAAGGAACATCTGTAAGTTCCTTCCTTCCCAGTAGTTTTCAGTGGCCTCATTTTTTTAATTTTACTTTTTTGTTGCTATTAGGATTAATTAAATGATATAATCTCACGTTCAGAAGATGATTATATGTGTTTTTTGAAAAGTTGTGTCAAGTACACTTGATTGTTTAAACTGCTGACATATTAATTAGACCTGTAAATCCACATGCTATGATTTGTTTAATTTGATCAAGTAGACACTCAGTTGGTTTCAATTCATACTAGATTCATCAATAGTAGTACATTTCCTTCCATATCTGCAGAACCTATTGATTGCTTATCTTTATTATCTGCTGTAATAAGGTACAAAGGTAAAGAAAGGCAGGAAGCTGCTCATAGGCCCATGCTCTTTCTAGTGATTTTTTCTTTTAAGTCCTCATTCCATTTTTTTTAATACTAGAAAGTTTACCCATTTCAGCTAAGAGAAAATTGTATGACACTTAAAAGAACATTTCAGAAGATCTGACAGCCTTTCAATTAAACATGGTTCAGAATGGTGTAACGTGAGTGTCAAAAGGTGCACATCTGTGCATGGGCTTCTCAGAATTGCATTGAAGCTGCCTTGCAATTAAAGAATACTGAAAGTTGGGTATCTTCCTTCCACATATGTCTCTGTGTAGTTTGCTCTTAAGTTAGAGGCAATTCTTTTATCCTTTTTGCCTGTAAGATATAATTGTTTATTAGAAACCAAAACAATTTAAATTGAGAATCTAGGAGTATAGTATTACACATGATAGAACTAGTAATACTCCTGAGCTAATAATAGAAATAATAATATCTCATTTCTATGAAGGATATATATAAATCCTTCTGCAAAATTTTAATACTTTATGTTTAGGGCAAGAAGAACTCAAGCACAGAAATGAACCAAGGAACTGTTCCCACCCTGCTTTACCCCTTTCATGTCAGTAGTAATTTTATTAAGCCATGGATGCTTAGAGATATTTTCTGCTGTCATTTGGGTCTTGGTGATCCACATGGACCAGCCTCGAACAATTGTTATGACACAGAAACAGCTTCCTATGGAGTTAAACAAGCATGCAGATAAACTTTTAATTAGCTGGGTGAAAAAGTAGAACAGGAAACAATGCTGAAAGTTTGTATTACTAATATACACCTGAAACAGTTCCTAAACTATTTTGCAATACTGGCAGCCATCCCACACCTCAACCAACAGGTCTGGCTTATCCCTCCACTTCAGTTAATGGCTCAGCTACACACATTACAAATTAGCTGTCCGAGGAATTTCCTCAAGCAGTCCAAAGTATATCCAGGAGAGTTAGCTATAGAATGGGGGTGGGACACTATTTTTGTTTCGTTTTGATTCTTATGCTGTAGGTCAAAATACAAGATTCCCGCTGGACCGGTTAAAAGGCCACACCAAATAAAGCGTTCGGTCTCCCAATCAGATGTATTCAGTACCACCACCACCACCACCACCCCCCGGACCACGACACGAGTACAAGACACAGGGTCATTCGAAGACCACAAGAAAATTCTACCAACCTCTGCTCTCTCATTGAGACCTTCCAGGCAACTCCAGGGCGCCAGTTCTGGACCACGAACGGCCCCTCCGGATCCCTGGGCAGCCTCCGGAGCTATCGGAATCGCTAGAGCTCCCCGCGCTTCCCGTCGCGTCCCAACCTGAAGCGCAAAGCCGCCGCCATGCATCACGACACTTCCCGCAAACCCGCCGGGCCGGCTCTGCTTCGCCCGCGCGCAGGCACGTCTCAAGGTCACTCCCGCGAGGGATTTTCCCGCCTCCCGGAGGAGCAAGACTCCAGCGCGTGGGATGGGGAACTGCGCGGTGGGGCTGGCGGCCAGAGCCAGACCGAAGGCCCCGAAGATTCCGGACTTAAGCAACAGCTTCCCCGCCGCCCCCCTCTGCGAGCCCGCCTCTGCGCGCCCGCCGGCTGAGCGAGCTGAAACCGCTCCATCTTCTTGGCGGGCCTGAGCCAAGAGTCTCCTTTACCGGGCGCCCCGCCCGAGGCGGCAGCGCCGGCTGGGGCGCTTGGCTGTGCCAGGCTCCGGCTTGGAGTGACGCGGTGCGGCGGCAGCGGTTCCCACTACAGTGACGGAGTAGGAGCCCGGCGACGAAAGCGGCAGCGGCTCCGGCAAGCGCAGAAGACAAGCGCGCGCACCGCCGCCCGGCAGCCTGTCCCGCTCTCTCCGCCCCCCCGGCCGGCGGCGCTCGACTGGGAGCCGCCTCCTTCTCCTCCCCTTCGGTCCCCCTCCCGTCGGCGAGGTCCGCGAGGGTCATGGAGTTGGTCGGGACCTATAAAAGCCCCTGAGAAGAACCCCAGCCTTGCCACCTTCGGGCAAGCGAGAGCAGGCAGAGCGCGCAGGAGCAGCGGCGGTACCCGGCACAGCTGAACCATCACCATGTCCTGGGGCTACGGCAAGCAGAACGGTAAGTTCCTCTGGCGGAAGGTGAGGGTCATCCCCGGTCCGGGCACGGTCTCAAATTGGTGGGTCACTCACGTTGGCTGCTTCGAGCCGAGGCCCTGGGCGCCCGGGGCGTGGGGGCGGGGGGTGCTCCTGTTTCTGGTGCCAAACGACAGGGGAGCGCACCCCGCTGCCTGCCGCTTGCAGTACCTGCGCTGGCGCTTGTTCCGGATAGGCTGTGCGCTCACAGTCACGGCTCATAGAAAGCCTGCCCTTCAGAGGCACGGCTCTGGGCGAAACGGTCCTTTGGCTGGGTGCAAGCTAAACTGCCTGCTACTCCACGTTAATTACTGCGAAGTAAAGGTGGGATTACGGATCGGGTGGTGGGAGATCGCGGTGCTTGGTCTCTTTAGCGTTTGAGCTGGACTGAAAACAAATATCCGGACTAAGAAGAGTTCCCAGTAGGAGAGCTCCGAGTAGAAGAAGGTAATCCCGCAATCCCATCAAAGCTATCAAGTGCAACAGATGAGGGGCTTGGTAGGCCGTTCTTCTCCAGCCATTTGACCTTCAGAGAGACCCGACTAGAGCATTGGCTGTGCCTGCTGGGGATGATGAGAGCTGTGGACCAACACACCTGATAGGTAACAGGTTAGGAAAGGCTGCTATAGATTCCTCTCACCTGAATGTCCATCTGCCTCTTACTGCTGGATCCTTCTCTTCTTCCAAGCAGAACTCACAAAGAGTTTTGGAACATATGTTGCAAAACCTATTGCAGTGACACCTGTAAGGGAGAGGAACCTCACTTCTTCCGGCGTCTGTCAGGTATCTCCAGGCACTCCATTAGAACGTGGATGCAAAATTCCAGTACTTGCTTTGCCATTTCAAAGCACAGTGTTTGTTTGAGACAGAAACTTTGTTCCCCCTAAATTAGGAAAGAAGGAAGTTTGCTTACCTAGGGATGGGTCAGCAGCCCTTTCTTCTCTATAATGGGGTGGGAAATGGAAAGCTGTTGTTTCTATTTGTACAACAAATCATGCAAAGGGAGATGTAAACTGCCATCCAGTGTATTGCTTTGCAAAGAAGGTGTGATGTGAAATTTGGTTGCTATGTGTTAAATCCTTAGACTTTCCTTAAACTTGATGCACTGGTTTAAATAAGGTAGGTAAGCTTCCAGTTTGTCACTGTTCAGACCATAAGCATCCTTAGCTTTTAATTCCCTACAAAACCTTAGTGGAGAAATCTGAGCAATGCTGCTTCATTTATCTCAAATATCCCTCAAGCCCTCTGCCCCAGTTTCCTAGATCTGTGCATGCATAGATTCAAGTTGACAAAACCCCAGGTTTCTCCTTATTCCTCCATCTGCTTCTCTACCTGATCTTCTATAACTTCAGCCTCAAATTCCATCTGGCCAAAATAATTTCCTTCTTTCAAAAATATTAAAAAATCTCTCAAGTGCCCTTATAGTAGGAGGAGAGCCGTGTCAGTAGCAAAAATAGGAGTCTGGTAGCACCGCTTCCAGCTAACAAATTTTATTAGAAGGCATAAGCTTTTGTCAGCTGCAGCTCACTTCCTCAGATGCATAGGGTGACTCATGTCAGTCCTACAAGGTAGACCAGATCAGGAAAGTGGCTCCACAAGAAGATTAGAACTATGCTTTATTGATATAAGCTGTCATAGTAAAGGTCTGCCTGTTTTTTCCCAGCCTTCCCTGTTAAAACCCAGAGAATTCAGGGGAACCAGTCTAAGTCTTTTCTGATACTTTCCCACCTCCCTGGACTTAATGGATGCTTCTGCACCTGTTGTTGCCCTAATAGCTTCTGGACTTCTCCAAGGTCATCTCCATGGCTTCCTACAGCTAGACTGCACCTGATGAAGTGAGCTGCAGCTCGTGAGAGCTTGTGCCTTTTAATAAAATTCGTTAGCTGGAAAAGGTGCTCTCAGACTCTTCCTGATGTTCAACTACCTTAAGGCATTAAGCCTTTCACCCTATTTGTTACCCTTTCCTTCTGTTGTTCTCTCTTTTGTTGGGGCTTCATTCTTGCATTTTTAACCTTTCTTCCTCTATCTTAGGACCTGCCTCTTGGCATGAGAACTACCCTGTTGCCAATGGAGAACGACAGTCACCAATTGCGATCCAACATAAATCTTCCAAGTTCGACCCTGCACTGAAGAGCCTGAGCATCACATATGATGCATCTGCAGCCAGGAATATAGTCAACACTGGGCACTCCTTCAATGTGGTCTTTGATGACTCTGGAGACAAATGTGGTTAGTGTCTGATCGTTTTCCTTAGGCTTCAGGCTTTGAGAGAGAAGGAGAAACAGCAAAGATGGAGGGAGGGAAGGGCTGTTTGGAGAGAACTTAACTGATGTATTGCAGATGGATATTTTTGTTTTCTTTATTTTAGCCAGAGTTGAACATAAAATGAAAATGATGAAGGTCCATTTTTATGGGTAATTTTTTTTCAATAGCAATATGTCTTCTAGAATCAGCCAACCATCCTTGTGCTAAAGTAACAGTAATGTGGGCAGACTATATATCACTTCAGTGATGATTTCAGTACTGTAATGTTAGGAAGATGCCAGAAGTTACCACTGGAGAGACAACTTTTCTCTTACCTGTATAGATCAGCCTTTCCCTACCTAACATTTTCTGGATATGTTGGACTACAACTTCCATTAACCCCAGCCACTGTGAATAGTTAAGAAAGAGGTGTTGAGATTTATAGTTCAGCCTGTAATCTATTGCCCTTGCCACCTGGAAGTCATTAAATTGGAGAAGGTTGGAATAGACAATTGGAATGTATATCTCCCCCCCCCCTGAAAACCAATGTAACATGGCAATCCTATACCTATAGATTCCAAAGTTAATCTGTAGCAGGTTTCATGCCCAGATAACATTTGTACAGTATTGCAAACAAAATATCAGAAATACATATTGGATTTGCATAGTCCAGAAAGAGTAGTATTTATTTATTAGGGATATGCCATACTTTGTGTCTGAAGCCAAAAAGGTGCTTTGGGATAAGAATGGGCATGTATACTTCCTTAAAGAAGCTGCCCCTTTTCTTGGTTTTACACTGGCATTGTGTGATCCCAGCAAAATACACATTTCAATTAAGGAGGCACCAACAGGATGCAAGAAGGTGCTTTAGAGTGGGCTTGGATGTGTTGTTACTGCCTCCTTAACTCAAACATGCATTTTCCTGAGTTTATTCAATTACTGTGCAAACTCAGAAAAGGACACATCTGATTTAAAGAGGTGTGGAGAGGTTTAGCATGCCCCAAAACATCTTTTCAGCTTCAGATCTAAAGCACTACATCTACCTATACTTCATCATATATTTTGACTTTCTTATATCCAACCTGAGTTAATCTGGACATATACCGTTTCCCATAGCAGTCTAGAAATTGTGGGTTAACCTCTGTATGAACAATTGGCATTTATGAAACTTGGATGTTTTCTGCTGCAACCTTCCTGTATTCTCTCTCTGGAAAAAAAAATACAAGCTAATTAGTAAGTGGCTTGGATTGAAAAAGAAATGGGCACAAAGGGAAAAATATTAAAATATTCACTTCCATTTTATAGTTCCCAGATCAAACAGGAAAACTAAAACTCAAAGACTTTTTCAGTACTACTCCAGGGGAATTTTATGAATGTCAGCATATATGAAATATGCCATAGGTATAATGTCCTTTTGAAACAGCATTAAGTGAAAGATCATTTTAAGACAAGGAACATCCTGTATTCAGGAACATATGATATGTCATGATTATCCCAAGAAAAGTGACTATAAATGTCATTAAGTTCCAATTCTCTAGTAATTTTTGACTTTTTTAAAATTAAGAAGCAGCACTGCATTTTCCCCACGTTCCCATATGGTTCAGTTAGTCATTCTTTGCTGTAGAATGCTCTGTTCACAGTAATTCTAAATTATCTCCCTCTTTTTAGCATTTTGTAAGTTCCCTCTTCTATGAGGATTCTGCAGTTGCAGGCAATGCAAAGCTATTTTTGTGAACAGGAGTTTGAAGGATTGCTTTTTAATCGTCCTGAATGCCAGTGGAGTCTTCTTCCCTTTTCAGTATCCATGAATGAGCTTTCAAATCTGAGAAATGATGACACTGAAAAGAAAGTAGCTGCTTTCTCTCTAGGCACAATCTGATTTGACTTGCTTGAGCAAGTGTCCTATATTTTCCCCCATGTTGGCAGCGTCATTGAAGGGACATATTCAAAGAACCAGGAACAGCCTGGACTTGTAAGCTTTCCAAACAGTATTGCAAATAGCCAGGCAGCAGCTACAATCTAAAGTCTGCTTCTTTTAATATTTAAATGGACTACTCTGGAAGAAAATAGGTTGTGGATTGTAGCCAAAGTGTGTACAACCCATTTTACCCTTAACATTTAGTAAAAAAGAAGAATATCCAAAGTAAATGCAGGGCTAAGCACAGAGTATCTTTTTTGCAATAGATTTTTAGTTCTCACAAACATTTCCTCAGTCTCTGGTTACTGCAGCCAAAAGAAGTCAAAATATCATTTTGCATCTAAACCCTTTAATAAAATTCAGTGTCTGAAATATGACAAGAAAACTACATGCAAAACATAAATAGTAAGGATGCCTATTTTATGTCTCTTAACATTATGGAATTTTTGCATAGTTTTTATTATCTCAACCCCTAGTTGGTTTGTATGTATGAGTAGTCACAGTATGAAATGCATATATTTACATACTTTGTTCTAGTTGCAAAATTAGTAATTATTGAGAAAATTAATTTTTTTTGCTTTAGTTGTTTTGGACAGAGAAAGAGAGGGAGGGAAAGGTAGCAGTGGAAATGTAGGCCTAAGGTATGATGATTGATGGGCAGGAATTTGAAATTTTTGCTCCTTCACAGTTGCAAGGGAAAGAGAAAAACTCTCCTGTCATGTGGACTTGCAGCTAATCTTTAAAAAACAGAGATGCTGATGTTCATGTTTCTGCAAGAATTACCATGTTTTGCATTAGTAGATATACTTGATAATCTCAAGCATGTTTGTGGCATAATTTTATAACTGTTCTTTCTCTCTTACTTAAGAATTATTTGGTATTTGTCGTTCTCTTTTTTGAAGTCCCCCCCTCTTTAGCTGGAGAAAGGCAATAGGTCCTGTGAGTATTCACAATACTGCTGAAAATTCAGAAATTCAGTCTTCTCAGGAGAACAGAGGGATCACTGTTGTTATTCTTCAGACTGAGACTATGTCAGCTAGCTGGAGAGAATAACAATGTAACAAAAAATAGTTCTAAAGATCTTCTCAACCCTTCTTATAGCCAATCCTGTCAGACTGCCCACTCCCTCTTTTCTGCAGAATTTTTAAGTTTAAAATATGGGGAGGAAAGGAAATAAGTATATCAATATTTTTCCAGCCTCCCACATCTTGTACACAGATCCCACATATATTGGGATCAGACTGTTAGTTCTCAAAATCTGCTGTTTAAAAATCCATGTCCTTATTGAAATATGAAGATGCTGCACGTGGCATAGCAAAATTAAGACTGTAATACATTGTTTTGAAAGAAAGAACGTTCTGTGGCTGTTCTATTATTTATACTAGAACATATGTTGATAATGTTTACATTTTTTTATCCTGACTACCAAAGTTTATAAGTGCTGTAGGAAACAAGAAACTAGCGGAGGGTAATTTAATGAAATTTAGAAATTAAATTGTTACCTGTGCTGCTTTGTCACAGGTGTTCATCTTGCAGTTCTTTTATGGTTAGTGTGATGATAGGCGAAGTTTGGCACGTGGCCTTTTAAAGTGTATGTATAACATTTAGTGATCTCTTCTTTACAGTATGAGAAGCACTGCAATCCTCAAATGGTAAAAAATGGATACAGAATATTAATTAATTAAAAGGTTGCCTTACAGAATGCTGATAGGGTTCACTGTCTTCCTTGGGTTGATATTTGCCATTGTTTTGATTTGTGTACTGTTTTTGCAAAATGTGTCTGCAAGGTAATAGTTGTAATAATTTTTAAGGCTTCCTCAGTTCCTCCCCTCCCCCCAACTTTACTGCAGTCTCCTTAAGTGTGTCTGGTGTTTGCATTTTTGCCAAACTAGATAATAAACTGGAGCAAAAAGCAAAGAACTCTTTGCAATATGTATATTAGACTATTTAAGCATGGTATCCACACAATATTGATATAGGCAACCCAGTCTACTACTTAACTGAATTGATGTGCTAAGATTTTGGAACACTTGTGTGATCCCCTTTAAATACAAGTTTGTTTATTCGTTTAGTCGCTTCCGACTCTTCGTGACTTCATGGACCAGCCCATGCCAGAGCTTCCTGTTGGTCGTCAACACCCCCAGCTCCCCCAGGGACGAGTCCGTCACCTCTAGAATATCATCCATCCACCTTGCCCTTGGTCGGCCCCTCTTCCTTTTGCCTTCCACTCTCCCTAGCATCAGCATCTTCTCCAGGGTGTCCTGTCTTCTCATTATGTGGCCAAAGTATTTCAGTTTTGCCTTTAATATCATTCCCTCAAGTGAGCAGTCTGGCTTTATTTCCTGGAGTATGGTCTGGTTTGATCTTCTTGCAGTCCAAGGGACTCTCAGAATTTTCCTCCAACACCACAGTTCAAAAGCATCTATCTTCCTTCTCTCAGCCTTCCTTATGGTCCAGCTCTCGCAGCCATACGTTACTACGGGGAACACCATTGCTTTAACTATGTGGACCCTTGTTGTCAGTGTGATGTCTCTGCTCTTAACTATTTTATTGAGATTTGTCATTGCTCTGCTCCCAAGGATTAAGCGTCTTTAAATACAAGTACATTAATTTAACTGGGTTACATAATTGGCTGTCATTTTTTTAATTATTGAGCTGGATCCTGGCTTAGTCATGCCTAGTGTAAGCCCACTAGAATAACATTTAAGTGGGTTTGGCATAAATATGGCTCAGTCTGGAATTCCACATTGAATTTGATTTTTTTAAAATTGCTTAAATATTTTTAAATTTTGAGAAGTAGAACATTGGTTTTTCTTTTTATTATTTTATGTTTAAGTACTGTAAAGGCTAAAAAATATTGAAAGCTCTTATGCTGATTTCATGCCTCTAAGTAGTTTTCCTTGGAAATCAGATAATAAAATAGGAATTATGTTACAAATCCTTTAAAATTGGCATGCCAGCAGTATAATATAGTTCTCTTAGCACAGTGTTATATTTCATATTAACAGCAAATCTGTGAGTTAGTGAACTGCATTTGTTTCACTAAAGCTTATACACACACATACACATACACACACACATTTCTCTAATAGTTTATTATCAATAGATCAATTAATGACTTTTATAACCATTATAGTTTATTGGGACTGTGCAAAGTTTTGATGGGTTGATTTGATTAGAAAGTGAGTAGAGCAGATCCTCAAAGTGATGCAGCATTTTGCGTACTGGATTACAGCAGCTACACCTCTTCCCTTTAGTTGCTTCTCTGGCACTTGGGCATATGCCATTTTATGCATGTGCAGAAGCCATTTACTTTAAAGCAAAGTAGCAAGTAGAGCTGGACTGGCCCTGCCTTGAAGCTTTGCAAGGTGGCATCTGTTGCTTCTGATGCTTTGTTTTGGCTAAAGTGCCAAGGTGAATCAGCCCTGCATTGCACAAGCAGCTTTACCAACCTGGTGCCCTCCAGTTTAAGTTGGGAGTAAACTTCCCAAATTCTCAGCCAACATAGCCAACACCTACTTGTACTTTTATTTTTCAGGGAAAGAAAACTACAATCTTGTGGAAGTATACTATACCACTAACATGAGTACTTTTTAAAATTCAAGTATTGTTAGAATCAACTTTGAGTCCCGAGCTGTAGTTTATTCTGCTATGCTGTTTGATGGCTGGTCTACATTTGCTCCTATGATCACACAGTCTGAATTCTGTTTTCTTGAGGTTACGATAAAACTGACTTATTTATGCATATGAACAGTAAATCAGTAATTACTGGGATAATGTGAAGGCGATTGCGGTATCAGTCCATAATCCATTATAGATAAAGTCAGTAAAACTGTTCAAAAGCTTTTGAATTACAAAAGAAAAACTGGAAAGGATCAAAAGTTCACATATGGCTGTTGGGATCACTTTAATCTTATATACCTGGGTCATTAAGGTCTAATTAGTACTTAATTATCAAATTGACTTTAACTTGTATTGCTCTAGGTAAATTACTCTCTGCATAATTAATATTTTTGAAGCACACTTCTGTTCTAATACTATATTTTCATTAATAATTCAGTGCATAGCTGAAACATACAAGGATACAGAAAAAAATAATTTACTAAAGAAACCTCTTTTACTTAGGCAGTTGGAAACTTCAATAAAACAGATGTTTTGGAGGGATTACTCAAGCAACTCCCTTATAAAACTACTCCCTAAATATCCTGTATAAGTACACCTAGCAGTTAAACCTCACCCAGGCTGAACTTTCTGATATTGTCAGTGGCTGTCAACAAAGGACAGCCTACCCCTTTATAAGATCCTTTTTCAGCATGATTTTGGAATTTCTGTTCATGCCATATATAACTTGGGTATATCTGTAAAAAACTCTAGAGTTTTATAACTAGAAAAACATAATTGACCAGAAGAATACCCATCATTAAGAGGCAAACCTTGTTCCAGGCATTTTTCTGCAATTTCTTCACTGTAGTTTTCATTAGGCAGAATAGGTGGCATCTATATGAAGGAATAGGTTCATTCATTGTTTGAATATCTGATTTTGTTCTAAATAATGTAATAATAATAATAATAATAATTTCTATATGTATTTGTTTTCAAACATCATATCATACAATATTTTAGTTTTAAGTATATTGCCACATTTTATGAACTAAATCCCACTGAAATCAATAGAACTTACTTATAAGAAAAAAAAATTAGGCTTGGGAGAACTAACAAATACATCAAGTAAAAAAGACAAGTGTAGCTTCCACACCTTACAATATAGGTCTGTTTGACAATCTTCTCTCCATACTCCAAATTCTTAGAAATTATATGAAAGTCGTTGAGGTCAATGGCTATTAGCCCTGATGGCAGTGGGGCTGCCTCTGAAGGCCATCTGCTGATTGACTAGAGGGTGTTCCCTGTGCAGTTGGCTGACCCCTGTGAGAACAGACTGCTAGACTAGTTGGGCCAAGAGAGTGATCCAGCAGAGCACTGCTTATGTAGTTACTGTATATAGGAACTATATTATTTTATTACATTTATTAGGCAGCATAGGTGGAGGCTTCCCCTCATTTTATCTTCCTTGTAACAAACCTGTGAGATAGGCTGCATTGAGAGAGGATAATAACTAAAGACACCCAGTGAGAGGCTTTCTATTCAGTAATCAGTTTAAGTATGTTGTGTGAATACCATCATAGCCTAGTTATGTGATAGATACCCCTCGTGGTACAGGCAATGAAAAACTGGGGTTAAATATGACTTTTTAATACGTACACAAGCAGCCAAATATTTATAAGCAAGATAAGCATAATTACAGGTTTGTGGATTTTGTTTCTACCTGCAAGTGATACCAATCTAGGAAATAGTTCTATATGAAATTTGCCTAGGTCACTTATGTCATATGACGACTTGAAGTATGGATATATTTGTGTCATTAAATAGAGTGAGTTCTCAGAGGTGCATTTAGGGTAATTGTTGACAAACAGCCAATATGTCATATTTATAAATACTGATGGTTTCTTTCCCCCAAATTATCTCCAAAAGTTAAACCTTGTGCTGCTATCAGTCTCCTGCTGTCTTCTCTTAGATAAACAGCTGCTGTTTATCAGAAGAAACTACTAAAGTGCATTTTTAAACATGTGAAAAGTTTTGCCTGACTCATTCTAGAGTCAGGAAGTTAAGATAATCATTTTGCCCATGACTCCTGCTTGTGCTAATTCAGAACCAAGTATTACCAGATATAGAACGTGAGCTTGTGAGATATGTCATTTTGGGAGAGGATTTTTTTTTTTTAAATGCTAATTTGCCCTGTTGGTAGTCTGTTGGATAATGATTAGAATTCACCCTGACTGAACTCAATAATGGCCTGTGGGTAAGTCAAGGACAAAACAGCCTAATCCTTCATAATCCTTACTAGTTTAACTCAGTTCAGCAGTAATACAGAATTTTGGAACATGAAATATTGGGGAGAAAATTTATATTCTTATATAGTAATTTTTATTTTTATTTACATACATACTGTGTACACCAAGGCCCACTGCATAGGCAACCGTGTGCCCCAGTCTTTGGGATGCAGAAAAAAATATATGAAAACTGTGTTGTACAGAAATATCTTGGCTTGTATTTTTGTAGAATTCTATATTTTTTCTTACTTAGTGCTTCAGGAACACCAGATAGCAAATCAAGATCTATTAGTAGCAGCCAATTGAGAAAAAAATGTATGTTTTTAGATGCACTTAGATGTTCTAAGTCTACAATTTCTTACTAGCAGCTTCATATAAAGCAGCTATACAAGGGGAACTGAGAATTTGTACTCATCCATAAAAATTTAATTGCTTCCCTTACATGCAGATGTCCTTATGAAATTAGCTCATATTAAATTTCAGGATCATAGAACATATTTTGCATGTGCAGATTGCGATCTTTAAGAGATTTTTACAAGTTTTTTTTTACATGTCTCCTCCATTGATCTATGGGAAAAATTCAGTTCATCATAGCAAGATCAGAGGACACATTTTATCAATGTGAAATCTTGAACCAAAGGAAGTAGTGGGAAATTTGCTACTGGGGCAAAATATTGTATCTTCATAATTGTCATGCTGTTTGTTCTTTTCATCATTGCTTAACCTGGCAATGACATTAGTGAAATTTTATCCCCAAAATTGACTGAATGTAAAAAAGCAATTCTGATTAATATGGGTTTAGTTATAATGCACAAGCTCTCTTTTAGTCAGGTACCTTTCTATGGATGAATTCTACTATAGCCATTTTTTATTTCAGTGCTGAGAGGTGGCCCAGTTGAAGGAATTTACAAATTAAAGCAGTTCCACATTCACTGGGGATCCTGTGAAGGCCAAGGTTCTGAACACACTGTTGATGGGGTGAAATATGATGCAGAGGTAAGACCTTCATTAACTTTCAAGTGTTTATTTTCAGGTGTGCATGTATCTGTGTGTGTATTCAGTATTGAAAAATATGCTAAAATTGCCCTATGAATCCAAAGGGCAACAGGTTGGGGAAAGTTACTGTATGACACTGAGTGCAGTAACCACCAGTTTGATTTGGGCCCAGAAGGAAATTAGAAGCCAATGGGGATGGTAGAAGACCAGTGAAGAGTAAAAGCTGTGTTTTTCAGAGATCATTCTTGTTCCTGCACTTTGCACCATTTTTTAAAATTGCAGTTGGCATTTCTTTCCTCTTTCAATCTACCTGATCCTTCTCAAATTTATATAAAGTATAACTTTTTTCCCACAGAAATGTCTGAATAAGAGGATTGGCAGTCTGCTCACATATTAGTAATTGTTTGAATGGCCTGAGAAGACAACGTGAGAAATATAGCTATATCTGCATTTTTCACTGGATGGGAAAAGAAGCTAACAAGCCAGTTCTTGGCAGTTCTTTCTTTTAATGTCTCAGAAATCAAGAGACTCTTTCAGGCTGAGGTTAATATATAATTTATTTAGCTCCTCTGTTTGAAGGAAAGCCTGTTAATGGGGTGTTTTCTGTCTACATTTTTCTTGATTCCAGCTCCACTTGGTTCATTGGAACACAAAATATGGAAATTTTGATGAAGCTGTAAAGCATCCTGATGGCCTGGCAGTTGTGGGAGTATTTTTGAAGGTTAGTATCTTTATATTTCCTTCTGTAATCATTGTATTTTCAGAATATTTTTGACCAAGGTGACTTTGTGCTTTACTCAGAAGTGCATTCACTGCCCACAGTCATTCCAGATGTCTTTATGATAACATTGTTCCCTTTCTATTAATTTCCTGTGAAAACTGAACAGGTCAATTTATTTATTTTTTTAAAGAACAGAATCATAAGTTTGAAAAGGCTCTGAAAGCCAGGTGGGCAACTTTTCTGTCTGACACAGGATTATTATCAGAAGTTGACATAACTTATATGCAGCGTGACTGCAGATAAGCTGCATGGTTTGCAGAGAAAATAACCCTTTATGATGCAAGTGAGCCAACACCCATGCTGCAGAAGTCAGATAACTTGACCAATAAAGGTTTTCACCTAAAAATCATGAAGCCCTAATCTTAAGCATATTGAACAGAGTCTTGCAATATAACTTTGTGGTCAAGTATACAGTACAAG
Source organism: Candoia aspera (assembly GCF_035149785.1). Lineage (NCBI taxonomy): Eukaryota > Metazoa > Chordata > Lepidosauria > Squamata > Candoiidae > Candoia > Candoia aspera. The sequence continues at coordinate 181,633,391 of NC_086155.1, forward strand.
TACAAAATTCAAATGCACCTGTACATATTATATCAGTTGTATGGGGTGGGTGCATCTGATAGATTTTCTGCTTTTCCTTTTAATATATACAGAAGTGTTGGCCTTAAATGATTTATCTGTGTAAGATGATAAGCAGCAAAAATTACATATCTTTACATGCTGTGGCTATGCGTATTAATGTTATACTTCATTGTGTACACATTCTGTGCCTGAATTTTCATGTCGTTCTATGGACAGCTGCATCCCATGGAAATTGGTGAATTTGCTTTTCCAGATGTATTTCAGAACAGGGGTAATAGATGATAAACTGAGTCAATATTGTTTTAAAATCTGAGTATTGATTTCCTTTTTGAATTAATATTAATTTCTTGGAAGGAGGTCAGTGGGCTGAACTTAAAAGGTTTCTTCAGCTGGTAAATTATATAAACACATGCACATGGGCACAAGACATAGCTCAAGTTTCCCTTTATGCCTTTTATTTCACAGGTAGGAAGTCCCTGTCCTGGAATACAGAAAGTTGTTGATGCACTAGATTCCATTAAACACAAAGTAAGTGTTTCTTTTTCCTGGTAGCTAGGAATGACTGCACTGTGAATGTTGTACTTTGAAAAACATTACTGTAAGGGGGTTGAAAGGGAATTGTTTATAATTTTTCATCTCTATTTTAAATGGAAATGGTTGTTTAACAATATCTTGTTAGTTACAAAAGGCTATATTTAAACATAGCATAAATGTTTACTTTTCATCCCTACCTGCATATATTAAAAGCTATTGTTCACTTGGTATCCCTCAGGGAGGAATGGGTAAGATAGCATATACCCTTCTTTATCACTATAGTTGCAATAAACCATATTTTCATAAAAATAGGTTAGTATACATTTTATAATGTATGTGAGTCACCCAGAGTTGCTTAGATGAAATGGGTGGCCATACAAATCAAAAGTAATAACAATAACAGCAACAATTATTATCAAAGGTAAATGAAAGCCAGTACTATTCACAACTGGCTGTGATTCCAAAATATATTTGTACTCTTGAAAGTTGTATACGATCTCATCATTTGAATTTTTTGTTGTGACAGACAACAGAAAAACCTGCAGTTACCAAACCATTAATTGCTATATAGCTTTTGAATGTGGCAAGAGTTTGTTTCCAGTGCTAACAATCCTTCACCTTCTCTAGCCCAGTTTAGTAGCAGCATATTTGAAAAAAGAAGATATGTTTGTATGTATGTATGTATGTATGTATTTGTGATTTAATAGCAGGATACTTTTTAATAAAGAATATATGAAACCTCTCTTACAAAGTTCATAATTATTAGTAAACTCTGTATACACACCATCTACTTATATGCTAGATTGTTTTATTGGACTGTTTATCTCTTCTAGGGTAAAGAGGTTAACTTTACCAACTTTGATCCCACTGGTCTCCTACCTGCCTCTCTTGACTATTGGACCTACTTAGGATCACTGACCACACCTCCTTTGCATGAATGTGTCATCTGGATTGTCCTGAAGGAGCCTGTATCTGTGAGCAAAGAACAGGTAAATTCATTTGCTTCAAACATTGTATTCACCACCCTCTATGCCAAGAATTACTATTCTCCCCCCAAAACCTAACTAGTGAGCATGGGCAAATGTACTTTTCTAATAGAATTTCACAGTGCTAGACTTGGTAACATGAAGCTGCTTTCACTCCCACCCCAGATGGATATATATAAAAATAATCACAATGTACGGCTATGTAGGCTTTCAGTGCTATTTGTCTATGTTAGGGGTACTTTCAGGTGTGGTTGGTCCTGCTTACTGGTTCTACCAGCCCTTTGTAGGAGGAGAGCCAGCTAGTCTATGGTGGGAAAAAAATCAGGAGTCTGGTAGTACCTTTCCTGACTAACAAGTTTTATTAAAAGGCATTAGCTTTCATGATTTTTAATACATTTTAATTTAAGTAAGTAAATAAATTAATGTTAATATATTAGTTAGTTGGGAAAAGGTGTTTCAAGACTCCTTTTGATTTTTTGCTATCAGTCCTGTGCTGTTGAGAGGGGATGCTGAGGGCCCCTTATCCCCTATGAGGTGAAGGGGATGGGGGCTCAGAGTTGACCCTTCTTGGTAACAAATCCCACATTATGAGACAGCTCGCTTCTTGAAATGTATGAGCTCTCCAGATATTTACACTTTTGCAAGGCGTTAAGAGCATTTAATTCCACAGAGCACTTGAGTGCTAATGGTGGCTTGGAATACCTTTTTCAGATTCTACTGAATTTTGAGATTGTGGTTTTTATTGGTACAGTGTGGATAGATGGATCAATAGATAATTGTTTTTTGTATGGAGTGTTTTTTCCCTGTTTATTGTGAACTACTTAGCGTCTGAAGTGAGTAGGATACAAATGTCTGCATAAATAAATAATATTAACAAGATTTCTCATCTCAATATGTATTAATATTGAGGATCAAGGAACACTATCTAGAGCTGCTGCAGGTGCATTGCTGGTATCTGCACTGTGGGATGAGGGAAAAAATATATAGTCCCATAATGTTGGAGATATTTCAGCTGGGATTACAGATCTACCAAATATATTTCAATCAACTGACCCAGTTGCATGAATGCTCAGAGAGGGATATATATACACACACTGGGATGAGAGGTACATAGAAAACAAGCATGTGTCTTTGCTGCTATACAAGTAAATGAGAGGTAGGCTACCATATGATGAAGCAATTTGTTCACTAGTATAAGCTGTTTCCATTCACTTGTGCCAGTTTACAGACACAATACCTCCAGTCAGTTAAATGATAGGAAGGATGCTTTTGACCAGCTGAATAAATCTTAAGAAGGATTTTTGTAAAACTAATTTGAAAAGCATTTACTGCTCTGTATAATTACTTCAGGCACATGCAGAAATACTAAAATGCACAAAGTTAAGACACAACACTATTAGTGGCAGAGCTGTTATGTTACGTGTAAAGAACATGGGAACTCCAGGTTATTCTTAAGTACGTTGTTCTGTAATTTTAACCCACAAATCTGTCTTATATTGGATTGGAGCACTGATGTCCAGCCCATTATTGTGTGCTCCAGATTTCTTCAACCTAGAATGTTCATGACATGTTGCATTTCAACTCCTACACGCCCCAAAAACAATTGAAGCCAACACCAGGCTGGGAAGGGTAGGATGGGAGATCTATTTTTTATTTTTTATTTGGGTCAATATACACATAGGAAAGATTCTATACCTAATAAACCTTACTTCACAACCCTAAGAACTACTTGAAGTAGATGAATACTGATCTCTTTTCTTTCCTCCAGATTAAAAAAATCCGCTTCCTTTGCTTCAATAAGGAAAATGAACCTGAATGCACCATGGTTGACAATTGGCGCCCTTGTCAGCCTCTGAAGACCAGAGAAGTTAGATCCTCATTCCAATAAGCTATTTCTATTAGTTCTTCCTGCTGAGCACAAATCAAATTAATGCCATACCTGCACTGGCCACATCCTTCCCCCTCTCTTCCTACTGTTCTCTTTTCTTCTAGTCATTTTTGTTTATAGTAAAAAGGAACAGGCCATTAGTCAAAAAGAAAGCATAGTTACCGCAGTGTGGATGCGTATGCAGGATCTGATACTTGATGAGAATTGCTGTGATTTTCATGTTGGTACTGCAGATTGCTAAAGGATTGGATAATAAGCCACAGAAAAAGAAGCCATTTCTTACAAAAAGTAACTGTGTAGAATAAGATATTACATGCACTCAATAACTTGAATCCTTAAAGGAAGCACATGAATGCAATCTGAAGTAGACATTTTTCATCTGATTTAGGATATTTTGACTCAACTTAGTCATTAAAATGCAGCTATTAGTACTGAAGAATAAATGTCTTAGCTTTTAAAGAGGTTGATGTGTGAATATTGTTTTGCATTTTAATCATAAATCTGAACCATAACTTAATGTTAGTATGCTTTATTTTTCTAATTACAGATGTTAACAGATCTAAATGAAGTACTATTATGTGTAAAAAAAAATGAATGCAGAGTAATGCGCCATTTAAAATGTCATAATTTAAATAAAACATTGTATTTTAGATATATTCTCAAACAAACAAACAAATAAATAATGAATAAATAAATAAAGTTGTTTCTGGTCTCTCACTGCAATATAAATAAAAATTACAATCAGGCATATTGTAAGCCTCATATAATTTACTGCAATATAAAATAAATTCTTTAGATTTCTTTTATTCTCCCTATTTAAAAAAAATGAGCAGTCACTCATATAAAACTTTAAAAACAAAATAATGTCACTGAATACTATAGTTCCTTGAGTATTTATTATTCATTTATTTATTAAAAGCATACACTGCCCAACTCCCAGTAATTGAATAGCATCCAAGTGCTACACCACTGTTCCATTTTCCTTCTCTGAGGAGGAAGAGCTCAGAACTTGGACAGAGAACTCAACATTAGAGCTACCCTCCAAATGAACTTGATGCTCCAAAAGTGGGGGTGTAAGGAAGTAATACTAATTCATAACAGGAAGCCATTGATTATGCACAATGGAATGCACAACTAGGTCAGACCAGCTGTGTTATCTCTGAATTATGCAGTGATGTTGCAGAGCCTGTTTTATTGTTAGAATATCATTTACATTTTGTGGATGATAAATAAGATACATTCCCTAGGAGTGCAGACTCCACCTATTATACCTGGAAGAAGGAGAGGTGTGCTTTAGAGACTAGTCATAATGAATAAATGGGCATGGATATACTGTGAAAAATTATTCAGTGCACTGCATGACTGCACAGAAAAGATGGTGCTATTAAAAAACAAACATAATTCTAATTGTTTTCCTGATATTAAAGGGTGGCTCTTGGTTGTTGCTTTTGGTCCCGAAAATAATGTTTCTTTGGTCTGAACTTTTTCTTCTCCACTCTTTATTTTTATGGACTGGTCACAAGAGTGTCCTGTTTATTTCGCAGCAATGTGGAAAATCACCCTTATGGAGCTTCACAGCATGGCACCTTTTGAGATTGACAATGGCTTTGAAGTACAAAACAGAAACACATGGCAAGCTCCTTTTGGGGATGATTGAAAATTTAGTATTTGTCGTGCATAAATGGGAAATGAATTACTAAAATTACTAGATGTATGCCAAGTAAATTTCTTAATTAAAGGATCCTTGAAAGCAATTAGGAGATGATTAAACATCTGTCATTCTTCATCCTCTCCATCCACACAAGAAGCAACATAATTTCCTGTTTTAAGGATGCTATGATTTAAATTTAGTTATTTAAAAGTCAGTAGGATTTCATCATGATATAAAAACCCATTGATCTCAATTTCCTTGTAACATGTGAACAACCCATTCATTACATATCCTGCTTTTTCTATGCTTGCATGCAAAGGAAATGAAACTGTGGCTTCATGGAGACCTTTGTATCTGTGCAATAAAAAAAGAAGAATGTGGGGTCATCTTAAGAGACAGAATCATTCTGCATAAACTGTTGTTGGATCAAGACCACTAGATCAGATGGACACAGCAAAATCCAGAGAGAAATTTTATAAATCCTGAGATTGATTGGCCAAAGGCCCTAATAAAAATTCAATTTGATTATAAATTGTGAAACTATAGGAAAATGTGAAAAGTAGGCTGGATTGTTACGAGGATTGGGAGACAGAGGGGCTATTGAATTTTATACTGTTTTATTGTGAACTTCCCAGGGTCCCCCAAGTGGGGGAGATGGGCAGTAATAAAAATATGACAGACAGACAGACAGACAGACAGAGTCTATAAATAAATCTCAGAGTCCTGGGGTCTGCCTCAAAGGTCAGTAGATTAGTTGACTTTTCTGTCTTAAAAAATATGCATTTTTAAACAAATAGTTGTTCTTGGAAGGGGAAATAGGGGAGGGGGATGTAGAGTAAAAAACCTGTTAAATGTGACCTTACATGAAATAATTATTTTTACATAGAAAATGATTTTTAAAAACCATGTGTAAAATGCCCATATTTGTCTACAAGTACTGGGGGTGGGGGGTGGAGATGACGTCTACCGTTCTTCTAATAGCAGTATGCATGGGCTGATAAACTGACTTTTACATTCCTGATCTCCAATTTATTCTTCCTGAGGGAAAGCAATCCCTTCAGAAATGCTGTGGAAGCTTGAGAATCATCAAGAAGATATTCCTCAGTTGTCCAGATCCTGTGATATAGATGCAAGAAGAGATGTCTTAATGACACACAATTGGTCCATGCTAAGACTGGAAGTATATAGATCCAGTTGTGGAAATGAATATCTTGTATGTGTATATTTTGGGAGTTGAGAGGGACTGTGGCTTTTTCTTCAAACCTCAATGCCAAATGTATTAAAAATGTGGATGATCATATTTTGGCTTAATAAGCTGTAGTGAACAGAGTGGTCAGCCAACAGAAACTGTTGCACAAATACACCCATTCATCCTAGTCATGCTACTAGAAAAGGGACAGAGGAATAGGCCAGTAGTGTATCCTGTCCCAAAGTCACCAAAAATTACGTGCATGATGTCTCTTATTCTGTCTTCTAGCTGTTACCCAGATAGTTGCAGCCCAGAACTCATAGCCCCAGTACTGATGCAAATGGTGGGCATCACTCTATCCTCAATAGAGCATCTGGAGTGGTCATTGCTATCATTTCTCCTCAAGAGCAGCAGAGGAAAAGTCTGTTGCCTCATATGTAGCTATTCACCCTTTAACCGATGACTAATGTTGGGGGGAGGGGGTGTTGCCTGGTGCATTGTGAAACACCTCTTTTGAATGCTTTGCCCAGCCCTAGTAGTAGCTGCTTAATTTGCCAAGAGATGAATAAACTCTCTGACTACATGCTCAGCCTCTGTTTTCTTTTGTTTGTGAAGACCCAGTTCTCTGGAAAAGGTTTTAATTAATTATTAATTTAATTTAATTTAATTTTAAATGTGGAAGGAAGGAGAAGAAGAGGACGATCAACAGCAAGATGGATACAGTGGTGGTGACTGCACTGTTGGAGACTTGAAAGAACAGGTTAGGGATAGATTATAATGGAGAAAATCTATGTGGTTGCTAGGAGTCAAAAATGACTTGATGGCACATAATCAGTCAATGTAATGCCCTCCCAACAATGCCATTCAAAAGCTAAGCACATACCTTGATCTGAAAAAAGATCTGGATGAATTAATGGTTGTACTCAGTATTAATGCACCTCCTGGTTCCTATATACAGTATGATTAGAAAGAAGATACAGTAATATTTTTCCAATGACCGAGACATGGTTGTATTTAATTTTGATGAATTTCAAAATGTATACACGGCAAGAACATTTTTTTTCCTTTTTCTGCAGTGCTCTATAAACTATTTTTATTCTGTGACCTGAATAATTAAGATAACTGATAGAGAATATGACACCACTACCGTTTTCAAGGTTTGCTGTTTCAGTACTGACAACATAGAAAGAGCTATGAGGCCCTGTAAAAAGAACAGTGACAACAAATACAACCAAATTCTATAGTGAGGATCAGAAACTGATCTGGTTAACATTGTAACTGAGAGTCCTTATTTTCTTTGTTGCTGTTTATTCGTTCTACACAATGGTAATAACGTGGAATCTCCATGATAACTTTGGGCATAATGAATGAGTCATATGGATACGTATATTTGCTACTCATCGTATCCTGGAAACTGGACAGTTATTTTATCCTGTCCTTTTTTCTAAGTAGCTAAAGAAAGTATACATGGCATTGTGACCTTCTTAAGGCTCTTGCCTGATCGTGTGAGGCAGGATAAATTGACAACCAGAATGTATTTCTGGCTGAGCACAAATCTGTGAACTTGTGAATCTCTAATCTAGCCATCCCATTGCCACATCTTAAAACAGGAATGGGCAACCTGAGACTCAAAGACTCCATATAGTCCTGGCCCCCAGAAGTCTTTCTGGTTGTAATTGCTGAAAATCAGTGAGGTGGTTTCCAGCTATTTGGGTGTGGGAGATACAGTAAAAATGCAGTATAAGCCCTCAAACAGGTTTAATTAAAATAACAAAGGAAACTTAAGAAGAAAGGGAAAAACCCAGCGGTGTGGGTGTGGACATGCATTTCCCTGCCCATTTTGCATGAATTCTCCTACCTTTTTTGCCCACAAAAGCATTAAGTGTGGCTCCTAACCAGGAAACGATTGGCCACCATGCTTACGATGATTTTTTCTCACTACAGACTGCTATGTAAACAGTCACACAAAATAATTCCCTTGGCAGTGTCATCCCAAGGCCCTGCTTAAGCAAGGAGGATGGCTTCCCTGAATGCCTTTCCTCGTAAAGACCGCACTGGAGCACAGCCAAATTTTGTTTTTAATTTGCATGTTGCTGAACATGCGAAGAAAGAATAGTAACAGACATTTCTGAATTTGGCCCAACTTTTATCTTGCAAAATTATTTTTGTGTGTTATAGCTTGGCAGCAACAATTTTTTTTTGCAGCTCAAGATTTCTGGGACTTAAAATGTGCAACAGGAAAACATAAGTAAATTCTGATGCAACCACCTGATCCAAAGGAACACTATATAGAAGAATTGCAGTGAATAGTCAGACAGAATTAAATCTCTGATAAAATAATCCTTAATTCTGAGGTAATTCCTTCCTTCTGCTTGAATAACATAACCTGCAATATGCAATCCCCTTTTTGAAAAAGAAATGTAAAAGAATGGTATAAATGTGAGCGTGCGAATAATTTGTAACTTTTTCTATTATAACATCAATATTATTGCCTAAGAATAAGTAGGAACACATTTCCTGAGTTTGAAAAAAGCACAAAGTGTGTGAGTGTGAGTGTGCGTGTGTGTGTGTGTGTGTTATAGCTATTCCATTAAATTATTCTTGGAGTGATAGATTTATGCCCATAGCAGGTCTGCTCAACTCAGAAATGACAGTACCCATTAAAGAGGACTTGTAGGACCTGCAGATTTTCACTCCTCTTCCTTAATAAACTCTCATATACACATACGACAACCATTTTGCCCCAAAGAATCAAAATAAAGTAGCTGAGAGAACAGTAGTGACAGCCTGGAAGGAAATGTTTTGTTGTAAAAAATTAATCTTGATAGAACATTAGAGGCAAAAGGTGGGCCCATTGGAGTTGAAGTAATAAGCATTTCTGAGGTAAATTTATATTTAGACACCAGGTCAGGGTGGTAGTTGCCCTGAAATTTTAAAACAATTTTGAAAATAAACAAAAGGGATTTTCCAGTGTGAGCTTGCTGTTTCTGAATTGGCAATACATCTTACAGGACAGATGTCCACGTGAAGTGCTGAGTGGTAACAAAATATTTAATTTGTTGTTTTAAGCACCCGCTATTCTACAACGGGGACAGCTGCCAGCACTGCATGTCACCATTTATTTTTTATTAAGGACTTTGGAGAATTGGGAAGAGGCCTTGGACGGCAGCAGAGTAAATGATTTGCCAGTTGGCAATATCTGTCATATCTTAGAGGAGATGCACAATTAAAAGGAGACAAGTATACTGACCGATATGCCAAAACTTTAGTGGGGTTCAGGCCAGAAGGATGTTTTGCCAGTCCAAGTAAATCTGCTTTGCCCAGATGTCACAAATGCTGCCTGGCATCCCTAGGCTAAAAACAGTGTCAAAAGTGTATATTTTGGTTCTCCTTTTATAGGGAAAAAAACAAAACAACCCAAAGGAGCTAATACTTTGACAATTTTTGCAGGACCAGTAGTATCTACCCATCCCACATGCTCTAATAAGGGCATACTCTGGGTCCCTTCCTGGAAGCAATGTCATCTTGTGGGACCCAGGAGATGTGCCTCCTTTGTGCTGGCACCTGCCTTTAGGAACAATCTTCCTGCTGCCATATGGTTAGCCCCGACACTTCAGGTCCTTAGAAAGTTGGTTCAGAACTTGCCCTTTCCTTGGGCGTTTGGGTCAGGATGAGTAAAACTCCCATCTGGTGGAATATAACAAAATTGAGTCTCTGATTGCAAATTATTTGTTTTTGCTTTATGGTTGCCCCCCAAAGTTGCATTGTTTGAGTTGAGTGGCCATATCAATGCTTTAAAGAAATAAGCAATCAGTTTAAAAAAAATCACAAGAGCAGTAAGATAGGAACAAAAACCCAACCCAGGTATAAAATGCAAAATGAAGCAGAAAGGTAAATGGGACCTCAGAAAGGCTACCTCCTCCTCTGTCTGAGAAATGGACAGATTTGAATCAGGTGGATTTTTTTCAGAGCAATGCTTTCCATGCTGCAGATGAGAAAAGGCCCACCTCTTTGTATCTGCACACTGCTTTCAGATGTCAAGGAAGCTGGGCTCTCTGAAACTGATTGGAATATGTGGAAATGGAGTGGAACATGCAGCACTCTGCTTTTAAAGGCTTTTGAGTTGTTCCCAGGAGCAAACAAACAATGATAATTGGAGGAAAAAATAGCCTGAAGAGATTTGCTCAGTTCTGTCTCAGTTCCAAGACAGTTCGAAGGTAGCATCCTAGATGACAATGCTGAAACTTCCAGATGATTTTCAAGGGCAGTGCCACACACAGATTTCATTACCCAAAGGTCTATATTTCACAACAGTCCCAGTAATAATTACAATCCCTTTAAACCTAATTCACAATCAAGGTAAGACAAACATACCTATTTGCTGCTCAGATATACTCCAACACTGACACATGTGGAGACATTAACACTGTGCAGAAGCAGTTTGGAAAGGAAGAGTCAAAGGACATTTTTAATTAAATAAACATACTGGTTTCCACTGAAATAAGTGGGATTTATACCTGCTTAGCTCTAAGATGGACAGACTGTGGAAGAGGCCAGAGGGCCAGTCCCTGAAGGAAGCAACTGATTTGTCATGAAGATAGGAAAATGAGTATAGAGTGTATTATAAATATTTCACCCCATTTTTAAAGATTCAAGTCCTTCTAGTCCTTCTAGATTGTGGCTTAACAAGTAAAGTAAAAATATACTAATAAAATTGATGTGGTTTGGTTTTGGTTTAGTAAGATATGCTAGCACAGCTACTAATATTATGTGAGAATTATGGCTTCTTCAACAAACCATCATATAAAAATGTTGCCTTAATGTTATGTGTGAACATGCCCACTGAGCATCAGAGCCCCAAACTTGACAGTGATTTCTGCAAGGGGACAGTCCAGCTGGAACAGGCTCTAGAGCAGTGCTTTTCAAACTTGGCGACTTTAAGATGTGTGGACTTCAGCTCCCAGGATTCTGGGAGTCTTGAAGTCCATGTTGGAGATGTTAACAAATCAGCATGCCTCATCTTAGCATATGTATGAGTTACTCTAGGATGCAGACTCTTTGTGTGAGGAAGCTGTTTGTTGCCACTCCCACTCCCACTTCCTTTCTCTCTCTTCCTCCTTCTTCTACTGACCAAGGAGGCAGCATGCATGCTGCTCTCTCTCCCTCCATTATAGCCACATGCTTGGGCCTTGAAGAAGGACTTTTCCCATTTTCTGCATGCAGCTCTTAGCAGCTATGAGGGCTAAGAGTTCATTAAGTTTAGGGAACAGAAGAAACAAAGAATCTTCATTTTAACTGAACCAAGAATAAAACCAGTAACACTCTTTTTACTTTTAAACCTACTTTGTCTAAGTGTGTAATTCTTTATGCTTGGGAGGGCTGAGTGTGTAAGATCAATAACCTGTATTTCTCTAACATGCTCATTAAAGCTATTTAAGATAATATTCTTTTTCTGTGCACAGCTTCTCTGCTGTGTTAAACTTTGCTCCATTCAGTTGTCCTAGCCATCAACTAATGGCTTCATCAGGTTATGGGCCCAGGTTTTTACAAAAAGAGAAATTTTCCTTTTGACTTGTTTTGTTTTTTGCATGAGCATTGTTGTTTTTGAGAGAATACTCAGTCTAACTGCTGAGGAGTTTATCTTGCACAGGGAAATAGCCATAAAGCATAAAGGGAAGATTTTTTTTTTCTTTTGGAAGTGATTTTTAAACTTTTTGCTTAGACAAAATAGCCAGTGTACTCCTGCCTTACAATCTGGTAATTTTTAAACTCAAACCTGAAGAGTTTTATCCCTCAAAAATTTGGGTGGAGAGGCAGGCGAAGATTCTGAATCTATATAATATTTTGAAGGAAAATCCTACTAGTTTAGATTCAGAAGCCTATGCAAACTGGGCAGCCAGTGACCTGAAACTCCAAGGACTAATTATGAATTCATTAAATGGATCAATGTTGGTACAGATCTAGCACAGAGAAACTGCAAAAGGAATGATGGAGGAATTGTTTAAACTCTGGGGAAGGAGGAGATTCCCAAGTTGTTAATTTGCTGAGAGAGTTATTGAATATAAAACTGCAACCATATGCAGACATTGATGAACATATTTCCAAAGTTCAGTCATTATTGCACAAGCTTGCTTGTAATGATGTGACTCTGGGTAATGGAATTCAAGTTGGATTTCTATTAGGATCTTTACCTGAGAGTTATTCAAGCTTTGCTGCAAGTTATAGGGGATCAAGACTACCCCTATCAGACTTAATTCAAGAATTAAAGTCTGAGCATAGCAGGCAGGACTCCTATACAAATTCCAAGCAGACCCATCATGAGGCAGACTATTTTTAAAATGTGCCTCAGGGCTAAGATGGCAGTCAGAAGAGAGGAGTGATTCAAAGACAAAGAAACCCATCAAGTGCCATTTTTGTGGAAAGAGTGGGCACTTAAAGAAAAATTGTTGGGTGAGGAAGGCAGATCAGAAAACCAACAGAGAAAAGGCTCCAGAAACAACTCTTATTGCATTTTTAGCCATTAATAAAAGTTGCTCTTCTTTTATAATAGACAGTGGTTGCAGTATGCATATGATCAAGGACCAAGATTTCTTTATTGAATTGAACCCAAGTTCGAAGGAAGAAATTGGTTTGGCTGATGGAAGAACAATCCCAGTGAAAGGGGAGGGGTGTGTCCTCCTCAGGTGCGGAAATGGCACCACCCGGTGGGATACGATTGCAACTAACGTTTTATATGTTCCAGGTTTGAGAATGAACCTAATTAGCACACCTGCCCACATGAAGAAGGGGCATACTCTTCGATTTAAAGGTGACAAATGTGAAATAATGAGTCAAAAAGGTGTCTTTTTAACAGGATTTCTAGATCAAGGACTAATTTTTCTCAATTGTGAGAGGGCAGACATGGCATGTGTGGCTAGTCACTGAGGAAAGGAGGATGACAGCAGCACTCTGTGGCATACACAATTTGGTCACAGAGATTCAAATGCAATTCTTCAAATGAAAAATGGATTGGCAAGCAATTTGGAAATCAAGGACTGTGGTAAGACTGATGCAAGGCACAAAACCTGCATACAGGGAAAGGCCACTAGGCCTGCAATTCCAAAACAAAGCACCAGGCATCCAAACAGCCCCTGGAGCAGATTCACACCAAGCTGTGTGGGCCAATTCAGGCATCTCTTGGGGGCAACAGATGGGCGGGAGTAGCAATGACAGCTACCTACCAACAAAAGGAACAGAGCCAAATAAAAATTCTCTAACCAATAGCATTGCAGAAGGGGGAGGTGATAATGACTTGTTCAAAGTATCTTACCCAGTGTTTCCAGATGCAGTGAGCAGGCAAACCCAGAGGGAGGACAATGAGAGAAAGACTCTGCCCAACTCAGATGATGAGGAACCAGGAGGAACAGAAGGGGCAGAGATGCAGGGTCATCCAGACCTGAGTCCTGTTCCGGACCTGAGACCCTCATCGCAAGCCAACAAGGGAGTTCCAGCCAAGCGACTGTCCTATCTCTCAGAGGTGCCATTGCTGAAAGAGCCTGCATCATGGAAGGAAGTGCAATGGCTGCCACCGGCTGAAGCAAGTAAGTGGAGGAAAGTAGCCCAAGAAGAGTTTGAGGCTCTGCAGCACAACACTTGGACACTCACAAAGTTACCTGTTGGCAAAAAGGCAATTGGTTGCAAATGGGTCTTTAAGGCCAAACAGAATGAGAAGGGAGAAGCTGAAAGGTACAGAGCTAGACTGGTAGCCAAGGGCTATTCACAAAAGTATGGGGAAGATTACGACCAAACTTTTGCACCTGTTGTCACCTACACAGGTGTGCCTAAGCAGCTTTTATTGAGAAAACTTACACATACAGTATAGTACAGATGTATGTGGCCAAGCTGGCACACCAAGCGACTTCTAGATTCCCTAATGCTGGAGCCTGTCCCACAGACAATCCCAAGAGTTATCTGGAATTTCCCCATACTCCCAACGTCAATAGCCAGAAAATAATGGTGGAAAACATGGCACTGGTATGCAGTGAGGAAAAAGGAAGGTTTCTTAAATGAACATTGTTCTCCAGGCTTCTCAGAAGTTTAAAAAGGCCCAATTTTAGGTATAGCCCATCTTGCAGGCCTCGCTCAAGCATAAGGCAAAATAAGGCAGCAGGTCTGGGTTGGAATACCAGTAGAAAAGCATTAGAGGACAGAAGAAGATCTATTGTTGAAATACCAACTTCCAGGTCAGCTTCCATATTGGAAATAAGGAGAGAGTGGTGGTGAGGCACGCTATCCTTTGCCCACCGTGCACAATAAGTTGTTGGTTCTGCTTTAGTGAATTTCTTTATTTCTGCATCAGATTGCTTTGGCAATCAGGATTGATAAGTAATCTCTGCCACTGCATTCCTCTGGAAAGAATGCAGTTCTATGTAAAGTTTCAGAAGGACAGATGTTAGCAATTGCTCTGAACGATGTTGACTCGCTCCTTTATTCTTATGTACCCCAGAGTGCCTTCTCCAAGAATATCCAAGGACAACATTTTTAACCCCTATAAAGACAATAATCAATGCTGTCCTTTATTGTCTCATTCACACACTGTCTTATTCTCACACACTTATTTACAAGGAGAACTTTGGAAACACATGTCTAGCTTTATTAAATACTTTTCCTCAGAAGCCATGTTTCTTTAGACATGGATCCCTTTCCCAAGTGAAGTATCATTTCCAGTGGTAAGCCCCAAATTACCTAAAATAGAAAATAATGTATGAATATTACATTACATACTAAGGTGATGATTAGAATTCAAGAAAGGAATGCCATTTGTTTTATGTGGTTGGCTCTTTCTCTAGTGCCCTACATACATAGGAAGCAAAGAAAGACCTATTTCTGTAAACAAGTAGTTGACTCATTCAAAGCTGTATCTTTTTTAGTTTGCCACTGATTCAGCAGTACATAATGTAGTTCTTAAGCAATAGTCTGACCTTGAATATGTACAGAAATGTGTAAGAATGTCAAGGTAGATGAGGTAGAACAGTTAACAAGCAGTGCTATTCAAGGGCAACATTTCCTTTAGGAGAGGGTCGAAGAAAGAAAGCAAAATATCTAAATGAATGAGTGAAAAAGGAGCAGAGAAGATGCAAGACAGCAGTTCTCATGAAACTAAAGCAGTTGATCACCTGGTCTGTGCAGTATTTACTTTACTAAAAATAAATGAACAAAAGCAATAGTAACCAGATGCCATATGGAATATTACAGTACAATTTCATATGAAGTAACTCAAAGGAGCATTTTAAAGAGAGGGTATTTCTGAATGAGAGGCTCACATGCATCTTTTTTAAAAAACAGAGACCTATCAGTCAAATACAGACCCCCAGCCAAAAGGTATGGCCTATTGGGTGGTTGATGATTTCCTTGAGGGTTTTTCTTTTTTGCAGTGAGGAGCCCTCACTTCATTCACCCTTTTTCTTCCCACAGAAAATCTGATGAGGGTAACACAGAATGGCTTTGTTTCGATAAGCGATGATGGATGTTATCTGCATAGAAGCACCTTGTTTTGCGGAATTTCTGGAGGTTTGGAATAAATAAAAAGTTCATGGCTAATGAGTTGCTTTTGGCTGGGCTCAGAAAATTGCTTGAATTGGTATTCTTCTGCCTCCTGGATCCTTGTGTCAGTTTTTCTACATTCATGCAAGAAGAAACAGCATATTGGGTAAACTTATTTTACTTCTTGTAGTACTGGCACCAGCTGAAAAAGAATAAAGTATAATTATTACATCCAACTTGAAGGAGGAGAACTATTATTTTATTTGGCCACAATCAGACAAAAGTATTTACCTATCCCTTACTAGGGGCATGGTCAATATAACTGAGTTTGCTATATGCTCTTCACTGTGAGCACTAAGCACTTCATCAGGTGAAGACTTTACGCTCATTTATCTCATAGCTTGTTCTAGTGAACATTAGAGTTTTCTTTTGAGTAGCCATTTTGACTACGTGTTACTTAGAGAAAATGTGGGATGTATTTCCTTGAAAGTGGAAGCCATTTCACAGATAAATCACTCTGACTGCTATAACATCAAACACAGAGGGTGTTTGCCTGGTGCTTCTAACCCCTAAAAAAATCCTAAAAAAAAAAATCCAACTCTAAATCATATGAAAAGGAAAACGAACAATGTTGGACTGGGTGAGGACCTCCCCCACCTTTCCCTCTCCATTCATAAAGAATCTGCACATAATACCTGTGGAGAGTCAGTGTGTCCCTAACACCTCTGCTGCCATTCATGCAACTGTGCAGTGATGATGACTTTGCAGTAAATACACATAGAATCCCCAGCTATCCAATATCAACCAACGATGTCAATGTGTAATAAGGGAGTTATTTCCCTTATACTATATTCTGATAATACAGCATGATTGACACCAGGGGATTTAACTGCAATATCTATCCAAACAAATGTATCATCATCAACAATCATGATCATCTTCATCCTTCCTTAAGAAATTGGCTGTTACATTAAAGTTAGACATGATTCCATCATTAGATTTTACTTTTTGCGTTTTGTTTCTAGATTTTATTTTGAACAATACGCAGAGGATTTTTTTCAGATTTCAGAATGTTCATGTTTTAAACAGCAGATTTAGCTCTGTGTTATACTGACAATAATAGCTAGAGATAGAGAAAATCACAGGGATAACATGTAGAGACATGGTTATATTACAGCAAGAATATACAGCATAGGTCTTAGTAAATTATTGTAATCCTTCTTTTAAAAAGCTATGAGGACATAAAATAACAGTAATCATATGTATAATCCCCACTGGAGACATAGATTGACGTATTCGACTTCACTGTAGGATTCTTATTTGGCTGTATATCCACTGGTAAACTCTGTTGTATTCCATAGGTGGTTATATAGAGATAATCTGTACATTTTCAGTACGATATTTGCTGGGGATCTAAAATAAACAAGAAGAAATAATTTAGCTGTGTTGGTCTCACTGGACATAATGCAAATGAGTATATTTTTATTTTATAAGACTTTCCATGTGTTATATGTTTTCGGTGTGCATTTTTTTCTGAGCAGGCGTTCATTGGATCACTTTGTCTCATTCAGGAGATTTTTCAGAAAATCCCAATAACCTTTCATTTGTGGAGTTCTTGGTGCTCTCTGAGCTTGTTTGCTTGCAGACATTTCATTACCCTACTAGGCAATATCATTATCATCATCACTGGCAGCACCAAGAACTTCTCAATTCATCCCTCAGCTACAGATATTCTCTTCTATTGGAATCTTTCATTTCTATCCATTTTGTACTGCTTCACTGTTTCTTCTATCCTATTTCACCTTTTAAAAATCTGTTATGAAAGACAAGATATCTAGAAGCACTCTCTGTGTGTCCATGCATGCCTGGTCACTGTCACTGACTTTTTACACATAGTGGCTTCCTTTATAGTGCAAAACAGGTGGTTCATCCTTACTTGTAGTTATAGCAACCTTAGTTCTCACACAGTGAAACTTGTTCTGAAATTAATGGGCCCTACTTTAGAAAATTATCTTCAGCAATTGCACGTATTTTACGCAAGCACCAATATCATGATTCTTTGTGTCTTCTGAAAATGAACAGGGCACAAAAATTATTATTTGAACTTAGTTATCATCACCTTTTCATGCACTGTACTTGGCTGAAGATAACACCTGCGCATGTCCTTCCAGAAAGACTGATAGTGAATGGGTGGTATAAAATTGATAAGCCTATTTACCTAAGCAAAGAACAAAAATCACATTTTCAGAAAAGGCTATCATTTTCTATTGTCCTTAACTATGCCAAAAGTCTGCAAATGAAGTTGGAATGCAGACATCTATTCCTGTTTTCTATTGGCACACTATTGCTCATTGGAATGAGTGAAGTAGAAACAGTATTCCATTTTGTGTAGAACATGATCTGTTGATCCATCAACAATAATAACATTGCTGAAAAAGGATTGGGTCCAACATGTAAATTACAATACCCAAGGTTATTCCAAATATCCTTAACTAGAAACAGGTCATTGGGCTATAATATTATACCACTCAACCTGGGAGGAAATTATTCCAAATTCAATACTCAACCTTATTGAAAGCACAAGTCATTCTATGCATGTTTACACAAAAATAGATCCCAAAGAATTCAGTAGGCTTACTTTTACATTAGTATGCACAGACTAGCAGACTCATATGCTAACTCAGAGTATGGAAACAATGTTAGTGCATTGTTATGCCTCTTTCCTTTACAAAGTTAGAGTTATTGAAGATGCTACAGCAATATTATAGGATATTGTATTTGCTTCAACACTTTTGAATATATGTACAAACGGAAGAAAAAGTGCTAGAGGACACAGACACCTTTGATATTCAGAGCAGACTTTTTTGCAATCAGTTTCAAGAACACAGTTTTGTAAGCATGGTATTTTGCAGCAAGGAATCTATGTTCAATGGCATTTATTCCAGATGAAGCATATTTGAATAGAATGTTTTCTTGCTGTCACAAATGCAACTTTTGGGCAAAAAATACCCACTTTTTTCTGTATTTGCCATGATTATTTACATTAGTTTTGAATATGCTCTAAATTGCATCAATCACTTGTTCATTTTCCAACAATCACTTGTTCATATTCCAACAGTTCCTTCTAATAAAAAACTGGAAGCTGTTTTCAAATTCTCTCCTAGGTGGGTACTATTATATGTTTTATAATCATATATTTGACAAAACTTTGTGTTTGGGCATGGGAATAATCTTCACATATAATTCTGTAACTGCTAAGGTGTGTCTTATTATCTGATATATTTGTCTCATTAAATTAGTGCTTCCCAAATACCAAGGTATGTTTAATCAGTAATTTTGAAAAACCTTTGGTTTAAGACGACCTTAGAAGATGTTTCTATTTTCCATTATGCTTCCAAACCCTGGGAAACTGGGATATATTGCCTGACTTTTATAATGCATATTATAAAAAGTAAAGATTTTGTTTAGTTTCAAATGTTATGATGGTTTTATAAGGGTCCACATACCTACATTTGCCTTAACCTTTTAGCTAAGTTTTGGATTGAGCAAAGGTGCATCCAGGCACAGATTCAGCAGGTATAGTTCCCCAATCCTTGGCAGAATTGTCTTTGAGGAATATGTGCTCGATGCATTTCCAGAATGCTTCTCCAAGCTCTTTCCTACTATAGCATTTGGTCTGGCAGAAGTTCAACAGTTCTGCAATTTCTGCTTGATGCTGTGTGAATATTGTATGGACTAGCAAAGCAGCCTAAAACTTTATTACAGAGGCTCACCTCTGATCATGAATGACTTATTTTTTAATTTATTTAATTTATTTATTTAGCAAATTTCATCACCGCCCATCTCCCTCAAAAGATCAATATACGTGATCTTTTCCTTATTAGAATGGTAAACAGGCACACTCAATAGAAAAATCAGACAAAAAGGCTTATCTGGATTCAGTGGTTACTTATCTTATCTGCTGGTTACCTATGAATCCAGGCTCCCATAAAAGTCACCTGATGTATCACATAGGCAGCAGCCTTTCAGTTTTTAACAGTGTCCTCCATTCAAAGACAGGCCTAGGAAATGTGGCGTTCAGTTGATCATTAACCTTTCTTTTGTTTAGGATAAAAATGTTTGTTAAGTGTAAACAACCCCTCCTGGGCAAGAATTACCTTCCAGTTCTCATAATGATTGTTTCCATAGTTAGGAGAATTTCACAATCTTCTCTGACTTAATCTTATGCAGAACTGAAGCATGGGAGGAATCACTCTACGACAGTCAACATAGGAATCGCCCAACAAACAGGTGCAAGGCATGAAGTGTGGGAGTGAGCCGAGCAGTAAGAGTCAGTAGCCCCTAAAATGCCAAACACCTCCCCACAGAATTCAAAGCCAGCTGTGCTAGTAGATCCAGTATGAGAGAAAGCCAGTTGGGTGTAATGGTTAAGGCACTGGGCTAGAGACTGTGAGTTCTAGTCCCACCTTAGGCATGAAGTCAGCTTGATGACCTTGGGCCAGTCACTCTCTCTCAGCCCTTGGAAAGAGGCAATGGCCAACCACTTTTGAAAAACCTTGCCAAGAAAACTGCAGGGACTTGTCCAAGAAGTCACCAGAAGTAAAAAAAAAAAAAAAGGACACCAAAATTAAATAAATAAGTAAATAAGCTAGTAGGTCTGTAGGTTTTTGGGTTTTTTTACATACAATACGTTCACAAAAGCTGGAAAAAGCATTTATACAGCATTTATTATTCAAATTTATGAGTGTCTTTCTCAGAAAACAATCTTAAGCTAAAATTGGAGCACTTAGACATCCCTGGTGACATGCAGACTGCAGACCAGAAAGGCAGAAGTTAAAATGGAGAGACAATATTGTTTTCATCCTTTGATGTACAATTAGAGTAGAGGTTACACAAAGTCTTCAGCAACTGCCCAGAGTCCCTCTTTTGGGGGAGATGGGTGGTAGCAAAATTTGAATAATAAATAAATAAATAAATAAAATAGACTGAGCCACTAAAATGACTTACCTGGATTTTGAGTCATCCTTCTTATGTTCAATGTTAGAAACAGTGCTTCTGTTATTGAAACAAGTTCTCCAACTAGCCAATACTTGTCCACTGCTAAGATTGGCCTTCTGGAAGTCCCCAAAAACCTGATTTTGTCATCGGGCCTGGGGATCCCATGGAAGTATGGACCCCACTAAGTCTTTATATTGTCAGTAAACTCAGAATGCACTGCCACATGTTTTTTGTTTATTATAGTTTTAATAAACAAAAAAACATGTTTTACTTGTGTTTTTAATGGTTTTAATTATTTTGATTGCTTTGTTGTTGTTGTCAATTTAATTGTCTGCACTGCCCAGAGTCACAAGTAGGAATGGGCGGCTATATGAATTTAATAAATAAATAAATTAGAAATGCTACCATGGGAATAGAAGATCTATCTATCTATCTATCTATCTATCTATCTATCTATCTATCTATCGTTTGTTAGATTTATATATATGTCTTTCCTTCAGGAGCTCATGGCAGTGAATATGTACCTCCCTTCTCCTTTTTGACATCACAGTAGCAACTCTGTGAGGTAGGTTGGGCTAAGAGAGAATGACAGGCCCAAAGTCACCCAAGAAGTGTCTATGCCTAGGGGTGGACTAGAACCTGCCCTCCCATTAGTCCAACACTGTCACCACTATAAACATTGACTTGTAAAGTACAAATCCAATACAAATATATAATACAATTATAATATAAATTGAAGTAATACAAGTACTAGCAGTAATTCTACAAAATTACTGTCTTCTCCCAGTTGTTTCTACCTGTCCGATTCGGTCTGGTAGGTTGGATATGCTACGGGTCCCATCAGCCAAGGAATGTTGGTTGGCGGGGACTAGAAGGCGTGCCTTCCCTGCCATAGCACCTGCTCTCTGGAATATTCTCCCTTCAGAGATCAGGTTGTCCCCAACCCTGTTGGCCTTTCATAAAGGTTAGGGCACTTAACCAAGGCTGTGAAGACCTGGTTAAGTGACTGGGCCTGGGGCCCCAAATGTGTTAATGGCCCCATTTCTTGGCGATATTAACCTCCATGCATTCCTTACTTGGCGACTATATATATTTATTTTGTATTTTTAACTGTTTTAATTATTTTAACTGTTTTATAATTTTTACGATTGTAAGCCACCCAGAGTCACTTGTTGAGATGGACAACTATAGAAAATAAATAAAAATAAATAAATAAAATAAAATAAAATAAAATAAAATAAAATAAAATAAAATAAAATAAAATAAAATAAAATAAAATAAAATATATGTTTATCTAAATGGTGCTAACACTATCATATTCTGGGTTAATAGTTGCTTATTGTTTAGATTTAGAATCCTAACACTAAGAGAAAGTGATGGGGACAAAGCCACCTAGTACACTTCTATAACTGAGAGTGGACTTGAACTTGGGTCTCATGGTGCCAGTCCAACTGTCAACCCCATGTAGCTGGCAAACCAAAGAAGTGAAATCCATATGCCTTCCAGAAAGTCATCTTTAATGCTAGTCAGGGCTAAAAACCTAATCTTGAAAACTGCACAATTAAATCCCCAGGCGGACACACAGTAAGCCAGTTAAGGCAGAGTCCCTTTGAAGCATTTCCTTCCCACAAACCCCACATCTGGGCTCCCTCTTCTCCCAAAACCTGAACACCTCCTCCCTTGCCTGCTTCCCACAGTCTCTCATACCAACTCCTTAACCATTATACTACACTGGTGCATCTTGATCTTAATTGTTGTGTAGATGACGATACTTCAGCAGACCTCATTGTCATGCCCGGATATCTTGTCTTCTTCTGCATCTGGCTACCCTACTGATGAGTGGGGAGAGATGTGTGGTCATTAAAGAGATAGTAAACTCAATCTCTGCTGGCCATTGAGTTGGATATGAATGTAAAATACATTGGAGAGGATATTCCAATAAAACAGTCATTGAAGACTGCCAGGAATTGCCCTTGTCTCATAAAGAACACAAAGGCAAACAGCGCTAGCTCTTCAGTACATTAAAATACAACCTTGCACATGCCTATGCAGGAATAAGTCTCACTGTAGTTTACTCCCAGCGCATATAGCATTATAATTTAAGAACGATAGGGCTTAGAACTTTATCATGCTACCTAGGTAGTATAACTTCAGCACAAGAGTGGTTAACTATTAATTTGATATTCAAGAAGAGGAGTATTTGTTTGGGCCATATTAAATATCAACTGATAACAATTAAGTTAGTTTCAATTGCATATTGTTTTCCTGAATAGCATAAATTAATTTGACAAATTACTGTACATTGATAATTAAATTAGATTGAGACAGCCCCCTGACTTTGGTTGGGAAAATCTGGAAGGTCTAAAGAGTAATAAAACTAGAAAAAGGTATTATTTACATATAGTTTTGATCAAGTAATTAAGTTCCCCCACTATATTTCTGATCCTAAGTTATTAATCTTGATGTGCTACTGACATATATGGGATTTGTTCTATTAACTCATATGCAGCTTAAATTTCATACCAATAATATCTCCAAAAGACTAACTAGTGGGATTTTGTTTAACTCAGGAAGGCAGTTCAAAGAGTCTCTCCAAATCCATGACATTATAAACAAGACAGACGTATAAACTATGATGTGCTACTGATGAAAATCCAGCTGGCTGCGTAGCAACTTAGACAACTGAAGAGAGCTGTACACCAGCCAGAAGGTACACAGTCATCTCCATAAACAGCCTAGAAGGTTCTATATACTGCAGAAAGCAAAGCATGTTTAACCCATGTTAAACATGGGCTTATTAAACTTATATATTAGGGTTTATGTATTAGGAATAGAGAAAGGATGAGAAAGTGTTCAAATGGGTCTAAACATAAGAAAATCCCTCAAGCTGAAACACAGGAGATGGGATCCAGTAATTGAATGAACCACTGCAGAGTAATTTGTTCTTAGATCTGTCTCTATAAATCCACGCTCAACTTGGTGCCTTTTTCTCTTCATCTCCACATAGCAAAGGAATTATAATCCAACTTCTCTGAATCAGGTCCCTATGGCTTGTTTAACAAACCATAGTTTAACTTGGTGTATGAAACCAGCCTGTCAGTTTTTGTGCGATGGAAGTGCTGCTGACTTACCTGTGCATGATGGAAGGAGATCTCCCTATATGTCATCTTCATCTCCTCCTAACCTTTCTTTGCAGTTATTACACCTGAATTTGAAACTAACTCTGAACTGAGGAAAAGAGTCAACTCTAGCTCCTCTATAAAGCAGAACTGGATATAAAGTTTAATTAATCAGAAAGCAGTTCCACCATGTTCAGTGGGACTTCTCCTAAAATAAAATCTTCACAGGAATGCATCATCAGAAGACTGACTTTTATAGTATCACCAAATGGAACAAATCAGTAGATTTTAGAGATATAATATTAAATTGTAAAAACTCCAGTGAGAACGTTTAACAATGTTGATTTCCTCTTTTTTTCTTTTTTGGCCAAACAATTTCATTTTGGATTAAAACGTTATTGTGCCCTTGTTGAGACTTAAATAAAATTGAGCTATTCATTATCTGGCTCTTCCTAGTTTAGACAACAGTATCTTCAAAGGAAGAGATCCTCAGGAACAGCAGATATCTTCAAGTCATTTCACTCATGAAAGAATGGCATGTAGTGGATTCACGGGAGTTCCTGGAAGTACTGATCTGGGTTCAAGGATTCACTTGGCTTGGAACAGAGAGAAATCAAGCATTAGAGCAACATATGCTATTTCTGTAACTAGAGCTATCAGAAAGTGCCACTAGTATCTGCTGAACAGCAGTTATGAACAATACACAAAATAATAATCCAAAGACAATAAACATATTGGATTTCATTCTTTTTCATCTGTGCTGTGTATCTTAGAGTTACCACTACCACTAGCTAAGATATCAGCTGATGACAAGGCCATCCTTTTGTATTAAGAGACAAATTTAGGCTCTAATTGCATTCTGATTTGGAAGGCAAGGGTGTAAATTCTGTTGCTTGCTAGAGATGTAATACTTCGTCATACATTGTACTAAAGCCATCATGTTTAATTTACCCCAAATATAGATGACACAGAAATCACTAAGTGCCAGGTAGACCTGAGCCGCCCATCTCACACAAGTGGCTCTGGGTGGCTTACAGAATTAAACCACCACCAAACAGCCCCTGGCAGTCAAGGAAACCATTGATTCCACTCACCACCAACAGCAGAGCCCTGACCCAAATGCCCAGGAGAGCAGCCAGGTCTTCAATGCTGTGTGAAAGGCTAATAGGATTGAGGCCCTCTGAATCTCTGGGGGTTGCTGTTCCATAGGGCAGGTGCTGCCACTGAGAAGGCATGACTCTAGAGTCCAACAAGATGGCATTATTTAATGGACGGAACTTGGAGCATGCCTTCTCTACCAGATCTGGTGGGTTGGGCAGAAACAATGGGAGAGAGGCAGTCCCGCAAGTAACCCTGGCTAGGCCATGAAGGGCTTTATAGGTAATAACCGGCACCTTGAATTGTACCCAGAAGCCTACTGGCACCAAGTGCAGCTCATGGAGCTGCGGTGTTACATGGGCATAACAAGAAACCCGCCAAACTGCCCACACCTCTATATTCTGGACCAGCTGCAGCTTCTGAGTGCTCTTCAAAGGCAGCCCCAAGTACATGTGTTACAGTAATCCAAACAGGTGGTGACTAAGACATAAGTCAAGGCCTCCTGGTCTGGGAAGAGATGCAATTGGTATATAAGACAAACTGGTGCAAAAGCCTCCCTGGTGATGGCTGCCACCTGCTCTTCAAGTAGAAGTCCAGAGTCCAGGAGGACCCCCAAATTGCACACCAACTCTGACTGGGGAAGTCCACCCCCATGCAGAGTTAAAGATGGAAAGTCCCTGGAACCAGGAGACCTTAAAACCCACAGCGACTCCATCTTGCCAGCGTTGAGCTGAAGCCTGTTCTCCCCTATCCAGACCCTCACAGCCTCTAGGCACTGGAAAGGACCTTGGACAGCATGACTTGGTTGGTCCAGGGAAAAGATGTACAACTGGGCATCATCAACATATTGATGCTACTGCACTCTTTGCCAATGGATAATCTTACTCAGTGCCTTCATGTAGATGTTAAATAGGAATGAGCTCTGAGGTACCCGACAAAGAAGGATATCATGATCGATGGTATCCAAAGTGCTAAGAGGTCAAGGAGGGCCAGTATGGATGCATTGCCCCTACCTCAAGCCTGCCAGAGGTCATTGACAAGCATGACCAATGCTATCTCAGTACTACAACCAGGTCTGAATCCCAACTGAAAAGGATTCAGTTAATCTGTTTCTTCCAGGGCCCACTGTAGCTATAAGCCAACCACCTTCTTGGCAATTTTCCCCAGGAAGGGAAGGTTGGAGACTGGATGAAGATTGTTCAGATCTGTTGGGTCCAGTGATGGTCTCTTGAGGAAGGGGCAGACAACTGCCTGTTTCAAGGCAGATGGAACCACTCCTTCCCACAGAGAAGCATTCACCACTGCCCAATGTTTCAATGTTGTGGAGTGGAGATGTGTCAGATAATGTGGACAAAGGTGCATCCAAAAATATATACAGTGCCAGAATTCCTACATCCAGATGATTTATTTATTTGCTGTTTATTTTATTTGTACACCACTCATTCCGAAAAGCTCCGAGTTGCTGATAATAATTAAAAAAACACCAGAAAATAAAACAATCCCCTGAAAAAATTACTAAACCCAATCCTAAAATACATCAAATAATCAACATGATCAAAATTGTACAAAAAGGGTAAGAATACACAAAATCCTTTTTAAAGAATATCTTGCTTTAAAAAATGGGTGAGAAAACCCTTCTTGTAAATCCCAAGGGTAAGAAGGATGCTATTATAATTCAACACTTGTGGAAAATGCCAAGTTGATGAAAGCTGGCTATGGATATCTGAGAAGATGGAGCACAAAAAAATAAATACCCCTCTGTCTGGAAGGATGGATATCTGTAATTCAGGCTGAAGACAACTACCCTAAGTGCTGCCTGGGGATGGCAGGAGTTGTAATTCAACATAGCTGGAAGGCATCGAATTGAAAATATGATTTTAAGCATAAACTAAAAATTGTGTAAACCATGTGGGGCAAATAACCTCAAGCCCAATACTTCTTTTTTATTCCTGCAAGGCCATGTTATGGAGTTAGGATTGCTTATAGCTCTGTCAAGAGTGCACTTGGAAGGTATTTATAAGAACAGTCCCATTTTTGCTTGTTCTTTTCTATGGTTCATGAAATTTTTAGTGCCTGATGTACTGCAACCAGTAGTTGCACATCTTCTAGCACCCAACAGCTCTTTGCATAGCAAATACAGGCTGACGCAGGAAGAAAACAAATAGGAAAGTAAACCATGAGATGAATATTACAGAGAATTTCAAGGCAGAAAAAAAAAAGATACATTGAAGCATTTGTGCAAAACAGTCTCATTAAGGCAAATAAGCTGGCAAGGATATGTGTTGTAAAGGTAAAGGTTTCCCTTGATGTAAAGTCCAGTCGTGTCCAACTCTAGGGGGCGGTGCTCATCTCCGTTTCTAAGCCTTGGAGCCGGCATTGTCATAGACACTTCCGGGTCATGTGGCCAGCATGACGACTCGGAACGCCGTTACCTTCCCGCCGAAGCGGTACCTATTGATCTACTCACATTTTCATGTTTGGATGGCAGCTGCTATTTGACCTTGGGTGTACTGGACTCCCCAAAGAATGTATTTGAAAGGATGGACTCTGGATTTTTTATGCTGGAGGTGTAAGAAATTTGAGAGCTCACTGACCCATAAGATATGGTCATGTGATCATTGGTATCTTTTTGAGGCAATGTATTAATGTACATAAGCAGATTCATGGGAAAATCTTTAAATGTTGAAGATGTTCCATGTAATGTTGAATTATATACCAAAGCTTTGGAATTTGTTTATCAGCAATTGTGGTTGTATTGAGCATGGAGGGGGGAGGGGTGGCAAAAAGAATTATATCAAGAAATTGGAAAAGTGATATTAATCCAGAAGTCAAGGAATAGTTGTCAGAAATGCAGGATCTATCTGTTTTGGAAAACACAACATTTTCTACTAATCAAAGGTTGCAGCAGTAAGTGTTACTATGCAGAGATTCTGTGATCTCTTACAATAATATCTTATATTGTTCAATTTATTTATTTATTTATTTAATTTTCTGTCCCGCCTTTATTATTTTTATAAATAACTCAAGGCGGCGAACATACTAATATTCCTTCCTCCTCTTTTCCCCACAACAACAACCCTGCAAGGTGGGTTGGGCTGAGAGCGCGCGACTGGCCCAAGGTCACCCAGCCGGCTTGCAGGCCTAACGCGGGACTAGAACTCTCAGCCTCCTGGTTTCTAGCCTGCAGCCTTAACCACTAGACCACTCATTGGTAAACCAGTGGCTATTGATAAGTGAAAAATATAAAATAGATTTTTTATTTTTTTTCCTTTCCTTCTTAGTTTATATTTTTAGTTTGCACTTTTAATTTTTTAATTTTATTTTTTTTTAAGATTAAAGATTGCTTTGCATACACAGACACAGACACACACACACACACACATGCAAAACAATCATATATCTCTGTCTCTCTCTACCTCTACCTCTACATCATCTACATCATCTACAACATCTACATCTATATCTACATCTACATCTATATTCCACAGGAAGGAATACACAGTGGAAGACGCCAGGATGATCAAAATGAATAAAGATTCACTACTTAAGTGCAGCTACTTACAACATCGGAGAAAACCCCCCTCAATCATCTGCAAGGAGCGCAAACCACAGCACAGTTTGCCAAAGGGTTTGCTTTTGTTGGGCAGATTTTATGGCCTTGTTGCCCCTCTTCCCCCCAGTCCCCCTTTGGAGCTGCTTAAAAGTAAATCAGGAAAGAGTTGCATAGTTTAGGATTCAGCAAGAGAAGGATACATATTAGCAAGGATCAGCTACATTGTTAAGTATCCAGCAGGTATTGGGTGCCTACTTAATGCAAAAGGGGGAAAGAATTACCTAATGGGGTCACAGTGGCAAGTTTGTTAGTTCACAGCTCACGCTTAGCAAGCAAGAGAAGCAAATAGGAAGACCTTCCTGGGGTTAATTAAAAAATGTGTGTCAACCACAGGACACCTTGTTAGGGCTTCGATGTGAGATCAGCAGGAAATACAAGCTAGACTGGGAAGTTAAAAAAAAAATCATCCTGGAAGAAGGCGGTGGCAAAATACACATATGCGCTCATAGAATCATTGGAGTTCAAGCTTGACATGAAGGACTCCTATATCGCAGGGGTGGCAAACTTTCCTAACTGGAGGATGCACTTTTGCAGGCCCACAACTAGGGTCTGTGTCACCCGGGGCAAACGTGGATTCCGTGCCCATTTTGGTGCCCCCCTAGCGCTCATTTTGGCACCTCCCCAGCACGGCACCCGGGGCACATGCCCCGCTTGCCCCCCCTAGCTGCGGCTCTGCACTTTTGGGGAGGGGAAGGCTTGGTGGTACAAAGCAGGCAAGGCAATTTAGCATGGATGATTTGAAACAGGATTTTGTGATCTTGTTGCTATTGTTTCCTCTCTGGGTTTTTGAAATAAATGGGGCTTGGAGTGCAGTGTTGATTGTTTTCTGCCTTGTTAACTTTGCCCTGTTAACCCTATTTTTTTGGACATATGTTACAACTTTGCAAATTTCCTGTATCAGTAGGATGGAAAGCGTGGCTATCAATTCAGAGCAATTATTATTGGAGGGGGTATGGGGCCTGCTTGTGGCCCTGGAATTTCAGGGTCCCGTTGCCTGCTACCTACTCCTGTTGATACACCGCCTGCATTCAGTTTAGTGGGCTGGCATTTCTGTGGGTGTATTGGAATTATGACACATTTGGAAAGGCCAGAATGCAGTGAGAAAGAAATAACACATCAATATAAGTACACTTGACTTTCTGAAACCTGCAAGGACAGCTCCCACAGCATATTATCAAGTGATCATCTGTCCTTAATTGATCTTGCCTTTAGTCTGCCCTTAGCTGGATCATTTAGAAAGCAACACAATCTAGTTCAGTGTTTCTCAACCTTGTCAACTTTAAGTTGCACGGACTTCAACTCCCAGAATTCCCCAGACAGCATGGCTAGCTTGTGAATTCTGGGAATTGAAGTCCACACATCTTAAAGTTGACAAGGGTGAGAAACACTGAGCTAGCTAGTTGTTTGGTTGCTTGACTTGTCTACCTTTGTTAACTGCCACAAGTCATTGGGGTGGGGGGGGAGGAGGGGTCTGTACGTTTGTAAAGAATAAATAAAACAAAAGAATCAACACAGGGAGCAAACTGATCTTATTGGCAGGGACATCATCCAAGAAGGATTTTCCATGGGAGAATCTACCTAACTCTGAATTTTTCATTTTTTCATCAATTTTAAATTTTTTGTCAGTTTTCTTAATGAACAGGCACACATTTTAATGAATAAAAAAGGTATAGTGAGGGAAAATATTAACTTTCTGATAGGCACAGAGAAATTGGAGACATTTCATACTTTGGCCCTCAAAATAGGCTCCTTATCAGCTTAACCAACTGGCTGCTTCTCCCTGTTTGTAGCAACTGATAACACAGAGAGAAGAAACTGTTAGGTGCTTAAACTTACTTTCCGGGCAATATGTAACTCGGGGTGTTTTAAGGTCTTCTACCTCCCAAGGCTTTGAGTGCAGGCATTAAGAGAAAGGCCCAAAGAGTGACTCCATATGAATCTGCCTTAGCTACCCTTCTTGCTTTTTTAAAATTTCATTCTCATTTGCATATCACATCATTCCCCATTCTTCCAGCCTAAACCTAAAATATCTGAAGCAGCCTGATCAGGCCTTAATTTGACAAATTCAAATTATCCTGGTTTGTTTGTTTTTTTTGGTAATTATGCACATTCACCTTCCAGTGACAAGTGAAGCCATGCCAAGAAGAAAGCAGAATTGGCAGAGATCTCAATATGAGGTTGTGAAATAGAATTGTGCAAGATCATTATGACCTCTCTACCCAGAACACCTATGTAATAGACTCCATATACTTCAAAGGAAGGTAAAGGTTAGAAAATGATTGAAGAAATGGAAGATAGTCTATAATTTATGAGGAAAAATATATGAAGCTTCAAAAGGAATTATTCCACTCAAACGAGATTTAACCAAATTATTTATTAAACAAGAATATCATATTGATTTGAGTGTTGGACTGAATCAAGACATCTTTGAGACCTTCTGGGAAGATGAGAGGTAATTCAGAAATCTGACAGCTTCTATTGGGGAACAGAAGAGCAGAAGTTTGGGGCAGTGGGGGGCAGCTGTGGTATTATAGAGATTGAGATTGAAAAGAGTCTAGATGGGGTAAAGGAGGAGTTGAATGAGTACAGGGTGAGTAGCTGAAAGGGAAAAACCATAACAAGCTAGCCAGTGGCTGCCAAGACACACAGTTAGGCATGAAAGCAGGCATGAGAAGTGGTGAAGCCACAGGGTGACTTGGCACGGTGCTTCAGTGCAGCAGTAATAAATGACTATTAACCCTGCAAACTTTCCCCCCACCATTCCAACCGACCACAGATTAAGGGACAGGGAACACCCTGGGTCCCCCAATCCCACACTGCCACAAAATGGCAGTTTGTTTTCCTACTAGTAGATGATGCTGAAGGAGAAGGAAGACAGGAAACCCTGCTCTGAAACTACCCTTCATTCCAGTTTGGGCAGGTAGTAATATTGACTGGGCCCATTGCAAGGTATGATAAAGATAGGTTGTGGGACAGGGCTTTTCATGTCAGCATATCTTCTTCCCAACTCAAGACCAAAGGAAAGCACTGTAGTCACAGACATGAGGAACAGCCCATAGTTGTAGCCATCCTTCTGTACATTGACAAAACTGCGTATGTGGTGGCATGTTCACTGACTGATGTGTTGGGGTCTCTGATATTGATATGATATGAATGTCTTCCAAAGTCTGAGGGGCATGCTGTTTGTTCTTTGTTTCTCACACTTATTCTAGAATTTATTTAGACAGCTTAGGGGAAGAGACTGAGTACAAGAAAGACTATTTTCCTGCTTCTTTAAATTTAATTTGCTCTTCCTGGGTGATCCTTTTTTTTTTTTAAATCCGTTCAGTCGTGTCCGATTTTCGAAGACTGCCTGGACAAGTCCCTGCAGTTTCCTTGGCAAGGTTTTTCAGAAGTGGTTTGCCATTGCCTCCTTTCTAGGGCTGGGAAAAAGTGACTGGCCCAAGTCACCCAGCCGGCTTTCATGCCAGCTTTCATGCCTAAGGTGGGACTAGAACTCGGGGTCTCCCAGTTTCTAGCCTGTTGCCTTAACCACTAGACCAAACTGGCTCTCATTACTTATTTTGTTGTTGTTGTTCAGTCATCCAGTCGTGCCCGACTCTTCGTGATCGCATGGACCACAATACGCCAGGCCTTCCCGTCCTCCACTGTCTCCTGCGGTTTACTCAAATTCACGTTCATTGCATCGGTGATGCTATCTAACCATCTCATTCTCTGCCGTCCCCTTCTCCTTTTGCCTTCAGTCTTTCCCAGCATCAGGGTCTTTTCCAGTGAGTCCTCTCTATTTTCTCCCAAATCTGTACCCTTTTATGCCTATTTTTTTCTTAACTCTCAATTTCACTGTTTTACCTGTAGCATAGTCCTTGTGGCCCCTCTATGCAGTTCTTCAGTTTATTCAGTTTCCCCTTTCATTCTCCCAAAGCCTTTTTTTAATTCTTTTTTTGCTGCTACTTGTCTGCAGCAGTCCTGTCTCATGTGGAGGGAGTGAGTCTTCACTATATCAGTAGGTCTGAGATAGTGTGTTTGCCATTAGATAATTAAGTACACCATACCCTATTTTTTGATATCATACTATATTACACACATGTGTTAACATACTTTTGAGGCTTAAAAAATAACTCCTGCACAAGCAGCATATAAATGCAATTTTTCCTGAAAAAACTAACCTTACCAATCAGCCTCTTAGCCAAGAAAAGCAAGTGGGTCAGCAGGTGAGATTCTTTGAACAATTAAAAGATTTTTTTTAAAGCTGGAATAGGATACTTTCTGTATAGGCTCAGCTTATCTTCTCTAGAGACTTTCAGCTGAACTACTGTGTTGTTCTTTATCTTTGCTGACTTCTCCTTAGAAAAGATGAAGAAGTAATAGTTCAAAACATCAGTTTGTGATAAAACTCGTTGACCGTCGCCCCCCAGATACTCTGCAGAATTAATGATCTCTAAAGAGTCTAATGTGTCTGCTATTTTCATCCCATTCGGCCCAAATCTGAAGTCATTGCAGATGTTTTTACTTTTCCCTATTACAGCCAATAGCCTATTAAACCAGAGTCACTGGTCTGAGATAGGCAGCTATATAAATAAAATAAAATAAAATAACCAAATTTTGTTACCTCTGATTCTCAAATTTTAAATTTGGAATGAAATGCCACTTTTGTATCTCAAATTCAAATGGGGTTTTGTTAATCTCTAAAATCCCATCTCCAGAAAGGAACCATGAACTGGGAAATGCTAATAGTGAAACGGGATTAAAATGTGAAAGAAGGCAGTCAATATAAGGGAAGGAAAAGGAGATGGTACTGTTCATTTAAGCATTTTTAAACCTTGCTTTGTAGAAAAATTGGCCCTTATGGCAGGTAGATAATTCATTCTTGTCCTTAAGTTTATAGACTAAGAGACATCTTGAAAAAGGGTAAGCAAAGATAATGTGGGGTGATGAGGGTGGTAAGATGTTGTAATGGTATGTGGGAATGATCTTGGGAGACAAGGGGAAGAGCCACAGCCAGGGGAATGGTCAGATAAGAGACAGCTTAGCTCGCAAAAGGAATGTGGGGGTGGCAAATGTCTCAGAAGGGACCCTCTCTGGTTTCTTGGGCTGTAAAGGCGAAGCGGGGAAAATGTGCTTTCAGACTTGCAAGATTCTGTTAATGTAACCTTACAATAAAGTAGAATTAGTGCACCTGATCATGTTTCCTATCTGGACTACCTCGCAAGGCTGACAGAAGTCATGCCCAACTCATTTTAGAAAGTTTGTATTTCTGTAATATCATTTTCTTCACAGGAATAGGAAATAGAATGATAATCAATGATAGACTGCAAAAATGTATGAAACATTAGCCTAAAACAAGGACGTATAATGCATATTCAAATTTAGAAACAAAGGTGGTACTTTCAAATTCTTACCTGTGGAGTTTCCTTCAATCCTATGCACTCCATCCTGGCAGTAATCTCTCATGATTGCATAATAGACTTCACATGTGGTAGGCTTGCTAAAAACTCAGAGTTAACAACTATGAATATCAGATTCCACAGCTAAGATTGAACTAATGGATTAATATGTCAGCAAAGCCTCTTAAAATGAGTATTAATTAAGGGCACTGTAATCTAAGATACTATTTTTTTAAAAGAAATATATTAAGGTGCTTTATGGTTAAGCAGTTGCTAGGCAATAAAAGCTGTTCTGAAGCCAGTACTTGAAGTACAGGCTGTACCCTAAGATAGATGCCTTGCACATGCCAGCCAGCTAGCAGAAACCCACTATCCAGTCTCAGCAATTTGTTGCACAACTTGTATAATAAATAATATTTATAAGTATGTATATGTGCGTGTGTGTGAGAGAGAGAGAGCCAGTTTGGTGTAGTTGTTAAGGTGCTGGCCTGGAAACCAGGGGACTGTGAG
This sequence comes from Candoia aspera, assembly GCF_035149785.1. Lineage (NCBI taxonomy): Eukaryota > Metazoa > Chordata > Lepidosauria > Squamata > Candoiidae > Candoia > Candoia aspera. Next base: position 181,667,904 of record NC_086155.1, read on the forward strand.
TTCTAGGCCTCCCTTAGGCATGAAAGCCAGCTGGGTGATTTTGGGCCAGTCCCTCTCTCAGCTCAACCCACCTCACAGGGTTGTTGTTGTGAGGAAAATAGAAGGCAGAAGTATTAAGGATGTTTGCCACGTTGAGTTATATATAAAAAAGGCATGATGATGATGATGATGTCATCTTAACCTTTTTTGAATTAGTTTTAGATAGCATATTAATCTAACCTGCGCAATCACAAGGTCTCTTGTGGGGAGGAAAAGAGTCTTTCAAATACAACTTTTGTGAAGGAAATAAAAAAAATAGGCTTTCTCCACCTGACACCCTCTAGATGTGTGATCGTTGCAACTTTCATAAGTGTGAGGTGCTGCATGGCATACAAGTGGCTAGGGATTCTGAATTTATAGTCCCAATATATCTGCAAGGCACAGCTTGGAGAAGAGTGGCATAGGGGATTAATACTGTTTTTTTTTTTGCTTTAGAAAACCACCAGTGACCTGTCTTAACTTAAAGCTGGAAATGAGTTTACGCAGAACTTCCAAAGTTCATAAGCATTCATGGGTGTCTTTGGGTATGGGTGATAAGAGATGCATCATGTGTGTGATGTCTTGTGAGATATGCAATGTCACTGATGTTTGATCTGGACACCTATGTGAGTTTTGAAGACTGATGAAAAGGAAAAGTTTCTCTCTGAGCTTATCTTTTGAGATCCTAGCAATGGTCAATGATCTTTTGAGATCCAGTCAATATTTTGTACAGTGAAAATAAGAAGCATTGCAATATGACTGAATGACTTCAGGATAGATTTACCTGCTCACAACATTGTTCAAAAGATTGTTCCAAGGCATTGATTTCCTACTAGAAAAAATATCTCATGTAGATATGAAAATTAGCAGCAAAATTAGCTAGGAAGTCAGAACATTGGGGGTGGATTTGCATATAGTTGTAGCTGATCTGTATGGCTACATTTCCATGAAGTGTCTTGCCATTAATGGTGATTTGTGACATATATGATATTAATATCCTAGGATTTACAATGAACATGTTTCTGACTCACATTAGTTATCACTTAGTGCTCTGTGTCATGCTGAAATCATTATGCTTGTATTGCAGCATGCACACTCTAAAATGGAGCTAATTTAGTATTTTGTTCAAACAGCTCAGCTGTCAGTTAACAGATAGATAAACCCATTCTAAGTAACCTCAATATCCAAGGTCTGGCTGAATTGACTGAATCTTGCCGAGTCTAAAGCCCAGAAGAAAAATGAGTGAGATTGATTAAAATGTCCTTCAATTGAGCCCAACTCCTCCTATTCATGTTTTTTGTGGTATCCATAATCTGCCATTGCCTTCTTCTGGTTTTTGTTTGTTTTTTGTATTACTTCCCAGTCTGGCTTATGTACTTAACATTTCCTGATACACTCCCATCCAAGTACTAACTGTCCTAACAGTCAGAAATCATGCTGAGACGAGGAGTAGGTCTCTAGTGTTTATTACTGCTACATTAAACAGAATCCTAACAAACTGAAGAAGCGGGGGGAAAAACCCAGACAGATAAACCCCAAAAGTTAAGGCAGGTCTGATCTGTGTCTCTTTGAATGGCTGCTTAATTCCTCAGTACTACGCATGCGTTTTCCCCCCTGGATAGGGGCCCTTCCTGCTCGCCATCAGTACTCATGGCACTAACCACATCTTATCTTTACTATGTTCTGATTTTGAGAATAGCCAATAGGATTCAATATGTTGCAATTTACTGGCAGCTTTGCCAGGTCGCCCAGGCAGGAAGCATGCCCAGATGATCTAATTCTACTTTATTGTAAGGTTACATTAACAGAATTTTGCAAGTCTGAAAGTACATTGCTCCCCTGTTGCCTTTATAGCCCCAGAAACTAGGGAGGCTCCCTTCTGAGATGTTTGCCACCCCCACATTCCTGCTTCAGGCTAAGCTGCCTCTTATCCAACCATTCCCCTGGCTGTGGCTCTTCCCCCTGTCTCCCAAGGTCATTCCCACATACCATTACATCTGCTTAGGACTATCCTCAGTCTGGCCTAACTTTGTATTGGAATTGTAGCATTTCTCTTACCTAGTTTGCTCTCACATTGTTTGTGAGTCAGTCTTGATTCCTGGTGATTACATGGACATATCCATGTCCATATCTTTTTTTTAGCACCATTTGCACAAGTGGTTTGCCACTGTCTTCTTTCTAGGGTTAAGAGAAAGTGACTGGCCCAAGATCACCCAGCTGGCCTTTATGACTAACATGGGGCTAGAACTCAGGTGTCCCATTCCTAGTCCTTAACCACTAGACCAAACTTGCTGTCTAGCCTGGCTGGAGTCTGATGTTATATAACTTGGCTCCTTCTTTGCCCTTGAATCTTTTGGTTCTGCTAGCAAATTTCAGTGTGAGACCTTGGAGACAGCTGGTAGCTGCAGAATGTTTTTTCAGATGGTAGAAAAGAATTTCAATGATCAGAAATGAGTCATGCCTTATCCTAATACTTTCCAGCCAAAATTAGAATTCTAAGGACATTCTCCATGTGCAAGTCCCACCCCAGAGTTAAAAAAAAAACACCTAGGCATCTGCTCCAGGTAAAAACTAGACTACTGAAGTTTATAAAGGACATAAAAATGAAGGTAGTTTTTGGTTCCTCTTGTTAGCTTTGCAGATTAGATAGTCTATTATATGAAAGGACTGTGCTTATTTTTAATTAAAATGCCAAAAAGAACAACAAATCTTTGAGGTTAACCTTCTGCATTAGTTTGTCCTCGGTTTATAAACCAAACATTAAAAAAGGGTAAATAATAACAACACTAATCTTGGGGAAAGAGTTTGTAAAGATCTCCATCTTTTTGCTGGATTTCTTGAGTAAGCAAACATTTGTGTATGCACAGCTATATGCAAAGATGGCTCACCTCTAGAGGCCAAATTGTTGTTGTTTATTCGTTTAGTCGCTAGCCGTCCTTTCGGCTTTGGGCTAGCTGCGTCATCACGTCTGGGGCTAGTTGAACTCATCCTCTGTTCCTCCCCAGTAGCATTTTGACCATCTTCCGACCTGGGGGTCTCATCTTCCGATGGTATACCAACATATCTCTGGTTGTACTGATCCATTTAGTTTTCACGGCAAGAATACTGGGGTGGGTTGCCATTACCTTCCCCAGGGATCGCATTTAGTCTGACCTCTCTGTCATGACCTTCCCATCTTGGGTGACCCTTCATGGTTTAGCTCATGGCATCATTGAGGTGCTCAAGCTCCAGCACCACAACAAGGTAAGGATCCTTTGCTGAAGAGAGGCCAAATTAAATGATATTAAATCACTGCATTAAACATATCCTTCTAATAAGCAAGCAGGCAAATGGTCAAGAAGGAACAGGAAGGAGTTTTACTAGAATCAAAGCTGCAATGCAGTGCAGAAAATTTAATTCTTGCCCAAGCCGTGATTCAGTGAAAATGTGTCCTGAGAGGCATATTTTGGTGACACTAATGACAGCTTCCATATACTGTCTGTTTGTCTGTCTGTCTGTCTGTCTGTCTCTAGCATCAACTTCAGGTACAATTTTGACTGGAATTGCAGTATAAAAAATGAATGCTTGCCACAGTTCCATCAAATCCAAAATGTATATCCAAATTTATCATTTATTTTGGTTTTTGGATCTCATATTTTTTGGTAGCTGATCTATTATTCGAACTAGTTCTGTTCCAACCTGTTTATTTACTTTTGGTCCCTGTTGTGAAGGTTGGGAGGAGCTATATATTTATTATTAGAGCCAAAAATATCCAACACTGGCTGTTAGAATAAAAATGATACCTAATTCTGTTCTGAAACTTTTTCATTAGTATCTAAGTTTCCTCCTTATAGATAGGTACAAGAATTATATTATGAAATTATATACATGGAACTGTATAGGATATTATTTTTATTTATCTATCCTGTAAACTAAACTAACACTGACAGTAAGAGAGTGTTTCTTACTGTCTAAATAAATAAATCAACATACAGTAATTTCAGATAGCTGCTCTAACCATCTGATGAAATGTTAAATTCACTTGTCTCAGTCCCTTTCCATACGGATTATAGGTATCAGTGCTCAAGTCATCTAGGAAGGAGTTCAACACATTTGCTTTATTTTTTAGCTATAGACAATGAGAATTTTGTAAGCAAAAAAGCCTACAGTCCAAGCAGATGGTCATACTTAAACCAACCCAGAGGTTTATAAAATACTCAAGGGAAATGGCCCCAGGCCTGGTTGTTTTTTTTAAAAAATGGTAGTATAAGCAGACAATTCAAACATGGAAAATGTAAGCCAAAATTGAATATGCAGAAACCTCCTTTAATGGCGATTGGAACATCAGGAGATTTCTCTCACAGAATTAATTCTGGAAATTTGGTTGATCATGCGAAGGAAACAATATGCAACTGTTTTATTGTGTGCTCAGCTTTATACTGTAATTTCCAAGATAAGAAAAAATGGATATGGCTGGGCCACATTATTCTATAACACACTCAGAGTTTAAAAGAAACCAACATATTATCCCAAAGATTCCAGCTGCTCAGAATGATCATATAATAATTATAACAATGTCAATAAAAGCCTCTGTGTGCCAAGTGTTAAACATTACCCCTTCTCTATTGCCCCACACTTATATTGGTATACTCATACAACAAAGCAAGTACCTTGAATATTCTGCAAACTGTTTCACATATTATCTCTGCCAGTTATGGAAATCCAGCAAATTAATTGAGAGCAGGCATGATGAATTTTCCTGTCTCTCTTATTTCAGGGCAACTGTGTGTTTCCACAGGATTGCAAGTTAATTTATATGAAGAAAAATGTACAGGCATACCATCACTCTCTCTGATTTCAGCTCATTATTTAGTTCATAGGATTATTACTTAATTGTGGCCATTTCAGATTTAAGAGAGAAAAAGAGATGGACAGCTGATCACAGCTGATCTTAGTATCTCCTCAGATGTGGCCTTTAACTGATAATACACAACTATACAAATGTATGAACATGACGAAGAAAAAAAATTGATTGAAAATGTGGAAATCCCCTTTGCCATCCACTTATATGCAAAATATATGAGCTGCCAAATATAACAAACAATGCATAACAATGCATAACAAACAATGACAGAAAGAGCAATAGACTTTTTTTTGTTGCAATTAAAACATCGATCAAAAATAATGAAAGGAAAGAATGGCCCACATAAAACCCCTGAGTTCCAGTGGCTGAGGAAATGTGCCCCTGATTCTTCTGCCACTGAATATTAGAACATATCCCTTTGTGGTGTGAACCTATAACCTGCTTCACTCTCAGCTGTACATTGTGCCAATCCTTCTTCCTACCCCCTTGAGTCACTAAATGTAAAAGCGCAATCAAAAGATCCGCAGAGATGATTTCATACAATCTTTTCAAATACTGCATGTTTCGTAATTGCAAGTGTGTAAGAGTGTATCCTTTAGATGTTTGCTTCTCCTCTTTCATTGGCTGGATAATTGTATTCTTTTTTAAAAACAACCATCCATTAGTCTAGCTCAGAATAATTAGCTGAGTCCTGCTCTTCATCGTAATTATATGTTTTGCAAGATCTTGTCTCTTAAACTGAAACTCCCTAAGTGGTCAAACAAAATGATCTAAAAAAAAAAAACACCACAATCACTTCACTGACTGTTTTGCTGTAATATTATAGCAACATTGAAAAACAGGTTAAGGTGCTTCCTCCAATGGAATTAATAGAAACCAGTAGTGCAGGAGAGTTCTAGGTATATATCAGTATCTCTCTGCCCACAACAAGTCACTGATTGTGGGAGTGATGGTTCATTTGAAGGCGCGTGCCACGCTTTTAATGTAAGAGTCTGTGTGCTAAACTGTCCCTGTATAATTGCATCCTTCAGCACTTTGATATATGTAATAGAGGATTTTGGCACACTTTTTAAAGCCAGAAAAGGCAGGCTTATAATGCATACTAGCTGCTATGGTTTCCAATAAAGTATACTCCATATTTCACTTTATTTGGGTCTTAGAAAAATAAAGCTGTTTCTTGGTCAAATAGATGGAAGAACTGTTCCAGATGTTTGTAAGTCTAATACTTTGAATCACAGCTTCCATCTTTGTTTAAAAGTAGAAACATTTCAAATGTGCCTTTCTGTATTTTGTGAACAATTTTATGGGCCCATTCAATTCAACTTCAGCAAAGGATCGTTACCTTGTTGTGGTGCTGGAGCTTGAGCACCTCAGTGATGCCATGAGCTAAACCGTGAAGGGCCACCCAAGACGGGAAGGTCATGACAGAGAGGTCAGACTAAATGCGATCCCTGGGGAAGGTAATGGCAACCCAACCCAGTATTCTTGCCGTGAAAACTCAATGGATCAGTACAACCAGAGATATGTCGGTATACCATCGGAAGATGAGACCCCCAGGTCGGAAGATGGTCAAAATGCTACTGGGGAGGAACAGAGGATGAGTTCAACTAGCCCCAGACGTGATGACGCAGCTAGCTCAAAGCCAAAAGGACAGCTAGCGGCCGACGGTGCTAGTGGTGAACGGCGAATCCAATGTTCTAAGGATCAACACACCACTGAACCTGGAATGTAAGATCTATGAGCCAGGGCAAATTGGATGTGGTTATTGGTGAGATGTCGAGATTAAAGATAGACATATTGGGCGTCAGTGAATTGAAATGGACTGGAATGGGCCACTTCACATCAAATGACCACCAGATCTACTACTGTGGACAAGAGGACCACAGGAGAAATGGAGTAGCCTTCATAATTAATAGTAAAGTGGCTAAAGCAGCGCTTGGATACAATCCAAAAAACAACAGAATGATCTCAATTCGAATTCAGGGCAAGCCATCTAACATCACAGTGATCCAAATATACGCCCCAACCACAGACGCTGAAGAAGCTGAAGTAGAGCAGTTCTATGAGGATCTGCAGCACCTACTGGACAATACGCCTAAAAGAGACGTTATTTTCATCACAGGAGACTGGAATGCTAAGGTGGGCAGTCAAATGACACCTGGAATTACAGGTAAGCATGGCCTGGGAGAACAAAATGAAGCAGGACATAGGCTGATAGAATTTTGCCAAGACAACTCACTCTGCAGAACAAACACTCTCTTCCAACAACCTAAGACACAGCTTTATACATGGACTTCCCCAGATGGACAACACCGAAATCAGATTGACTACATGCTTTGCAGCCAAAGGTGGCAGACATCTATACAGTCGGTAAAAACAAGACCTGGAGCTGACTGTAGTTCTGATCACGAACTTCTTATTGCACAATTTAGGATCAGACTAAAGAGATTAGGGAAGACCCACAGATCAGCTAGATATGAGCTCGCTAATATTCCTAAGGAATATGCAGTGGAGGTGAAGAATAGATTTCTGGGACTGGACTTAGTAGATAGGGTCCTGGAAGAACTCTGGACAGAAGTTCGCAACATTGTTCAGGAGGCGGCAACAAAATACATCCCAAAGAAAGAGAAAACCAAGAAGGCAAAATGACTGAGACACTAGAAGTAGCCCAAGAAAGAAGGAAAGCAAAAGGCAACAGTGATTGGGGGAGATATGCCCAATTAAATGCAAAATTCCAGAGGTTAGCCAGAAGAGATAAGGAATTATTTTTAAACAAGCAATGCATGGAAGTGGAAGAAGACAATAGAATAGGAAGGACAAGAGACCTCTTCCAGAAAATAAGAACCATTGGAGGTAAATTCCAGGCCAAAATGGGTATGATCAAAAACAAAGATGGCAAGGACCTAACAGAAGAAGAAGAGATCAAGAAAAGGTGGCAAGAATATACAGAAGACCTGTATAGGAAGGATAACAATATCGGGGATAGCTTTGATGGTGTGGCCAGTGAGCTAGAGCCAGACATCCTGAAGAGTGAGGTTGAGTGGGCCTTAAGAAGCATTGCTAATAACAAGGCAGCAGGAGACGACGGCATCCCAGCTGAACTGTTCAAAATCTTGCGAGATGATGCTGTCAAGGTAATGCATGCTATATGCCAGCAAATTTGGAAAACACAAGAATGGCCATCAGACTGGAAAAAATCAACTTATATCCCCATACCAAAAAAGGGAAACACTAAAGAATGTTCAAACTATCGAACAGTGGCACTCATTTCACATGCCAGTAAGGTAATGCTCAAGATCCTGCAAGGTAGACTTCAGCAATCCATGGAGCGAGAATTGCCAGATGTACAAGCTGGCAGAGGAACTTGGGACCAAATTGCCAATATCCGCTGGATAATGGAAAAAGCCAGTGAGTTTCAGAAAAACATCTATTTCTGTTTTATTGACTGTTCTAAAGCCTTTGACTGTGTGGACCATAACAAATTGTGGCAAGTTCTTAGTGGTATGGGGATACCAAGTCATCTTGTCTGCCTCCTGAAGAATCTGTATAATGACCAAGTAGCAACAGTAAGAACAGACCACGGAACAACAGACTGGTTTAAGATTGGGAAAGGAGTATGGCAGGGCTGTATCCTCTCACCCTACCTATTCAACTTGTACGCAGAACACATCATGCGACATGCTGGGCTTGAGGAATCCAAGGCTGGAGTTAAAATCTCTGGAAGAAACATTAACAATCTCAGATATGCAGATGATACCACTTTGATGGCTGAAAGCGAAGAGGAACTGAGGAGCCTTATGATGAAGGTGAAAGAAGAAAGTGCAAAAGCTGGCTTGCAGCTAAACCTCAAAAAAACCAAGATTATGGCAACTAGCTTGATTGATAACTGGCAAATAGAGGGAGAAAATGTAGAAGCTGTGAAAGACTTTGTATTTCTAGGTGCGAAGATTACTGCGGATGCTGACTGCAGTCAGGAAATCAGAAGATGCTTAATCCTGGGGAGAAGAACAATGACAAATCTCGATAAAATAGTTAAGAGCAGAGACATCACTCTGACAACAAAGGTCCACATAGTTAAAGCAATGGTGTTCCCTGTAGTAACATATGGCTGCGAGAGCTGGACCATAAGGAAGGGTGAGAGAAGGAAGATCGATGCTTTTGAACTGTGGTGTTGGAGGAAAATTCTGAGAGTGCCTTGGACTGCAAGAAGATCAAACCAGTCCATCCTCCAGGAAATCAAGCCAGACTGCTCACTTGAGGGAATGATATTAAAGGCAAAACTGAAATACTTTGGCCACATAATGAGAAGACAGGACACCCTGGAGAAGATGCTGATGCTAGGGAGAGTGGAAAGCAAAAGGAAGAGGGGCTGACCAAGGGCAAGATGGATGGATGATATTCTAGAGGTGACGGACTCGTCCCTGGGGGAGCTGGGGGTGTTGATGACCGACAGGAAGCTCTGGGGTGGGCTGGTCCATGAAGTCACAAAGAGTCGGAAGCGACTAAACGAATAAACAACAACAACAAATTCCATTCAAGCTAATAATAAATAATTTGTGATTAGAAATAAGGTCTATTGAACTGGATAGGATTTATTTCAGTGTACTGTAGACATATAGTTGCATTCAATACAATTAATCCTGTAAACAGAATTTACAGTAGAATAGCTAAATATTTCCCCCACTCCTGCCATCCTCTATAATTTTCTCTGCATTAAATAGTGCAGAAATTCTTTTGCATTTTTTCCTATCAGCCTCACTCAGTTTGATGAAAAAAGGGTTGGCTTAAGAAATTATTTTACAGGAAAAGGGAATTTCAGAGAAATTGTTATTGATGGTGTTCCTGCACTTACTTAGTTACAAGATAGACCAGAATTGTGTGTGATTTTCCTCCTCTTTAATGTAGTCATCTAGAAATCTGCAGTCTCCATGGCTTCACACATTTCAATTAAACCCCCAAGAAAGACCTCCTCCTTGGGACTTGTCTGGCAATGGTAATATCATTGCTGAAGGGGAAGTCTGCCCTTGATAAAATGTTGGAGGATTTCTCTTTCCCTTGAAGAAATATGGAGAAAACGTTTCCTTGTCCACATATTTGCTGGAAATTTTTGATCTGACTGTTCTGGGAGCAGCCAGGTCTTCTTCCTGAAATAAATCTTCCAGAACAAAATTTACCTCTGGAAACTTATTGAGTTATGTCTGGAACTGCCAGATCAACACATTCCAAAAGAAAATATGAATGATACTGTTTTTTATGGAATGTTCTGTCCCCAGAATGCTGAGTTTTGCAGGCTTATATTACCTGCCTATGATGGCACTATAATCAAATAGGAACCAAGGAGCTGATGTACTAATTGGTTCTAAATGACCACCATGCTTCATCTCCTCTAAAGTAGCACTTGACATAAACCACTCAAGATTCCATCCCACTTCACCCCATCCCACATTGGCCAGTTACATATGAGCCATGAGGTGCTGGTGGCTGCAACTGTATCTGCAGGGTCTCAAGTAGCAACAAGTGCAAACTGCCATGTTAGAGGTAAGTCAATGGAACCTAGGAAGGTGACAGGATCTCTGGTAATACTTTATGGAGAGGGCCATGCAAATTTGGTGAAGCTCTGCCTATCATGACTTGTCAAGATCTAGAGTACAATCCTCCTTACAGGTTTATTTGTTGGTTCATGTCCTTTAAAAAAATTATTTAGAAAGTATCTATAATTCCAGGTACAGGGGAAAAAAAGAAAATCATACCTGAGATACCCATCTATTTAGGCCTTCTAAAAGAAGACATCACTGGGAGAAGAGAAAAGGAACTGAAAAATGAAAGAGGTCCTATTGGGGAATAGATATATTCTAAAAAGGTGCTTAAAATTTCTAAGTGTTGTATATTGTTGCTTTATCAAGTGCTTGGATGCAGACAACCTTGTGGAAATTACTGGAAAACTGTACTTGATCATAAACGTTCATACTGATTGTCAGGTGTCAGCTAGTACAATGAATTACAGGCCTACCTTGAGATAAGTCACCAAGTGGTAGTGTCTTTCACTTACCTTCTGCTAAATTTTATCACATCTTTCTGATTTCTGTTCCAATTTAAATGTGCCATTAAAATTTCATTGTAATTCAGCAAGAAAGGCATGTAACTATCCTACCAAATTTAATACACCACACACACACACACATTTGTGTGTGTTTTATCTGAATAGATATCATTATCTGGTCATTATTATAACTTTTTCTGCATGTCATCTATTCATTCAGTCCCTGTCTTATCCCTTTCAGGTATTTACTCGCTCAAGGCAGCCTCCAAACCAATTTGTAAATGAAGTAGAGGAATTATGCTATATTACTTATTTATTAATTCTGGGCACATGAGCAGCAGAAGATATTACAATATCAAAACAATAAATCCAAACCAAAATATTATATAACATTAAAATAAATAATTAAAACAGTACATATTTCATGTAACTTAAAGCAGCAACATCTTTCCAAGCAACTCAGGAGCACAAAAAATTGTTGCAGGAATGAATAGCAGAGAGGTGCTGTGCACACAGTACTCACAACACTTGTTACGGATCAAGTATGCACAGGCCTAATTACTGCAATCATATGCATATCTACCCAGAAATAAGCCGTATTAGTTTCAATGGAGTGACTCTTAGCAAAGTAAATACAGAATTTCAGCCTAAATTGTTGTCAGTAGGTCAGTGGGTTGATTTTATTCCTAGCACTAAGCTTAAACCATAATGTAATTTGTTGGGGTTTTTGATTAGCATGTATGATCCAACCCAGTGTGTATTCTACCGCTGGTTTACAGGTAGTCCTCAACTTACGACCACAATTGGAACCAGAACTTCAATTGCTGAGTGATGCAGTCATTGAGTCGTGCCCAATTTTACACCCTTTTTTGCCATGGTCATTAAGTGAATCACGTGGTTCCCCATTGATTTTGCTTGTTGGGAACCAGCTGGGAAGGTAGTGAAGGAATTCCCGTAAATGGACAGAATTCTAATATGATCAATATTTTTTAAATTATTACAATGCAATATTACAGTGTTTCATAGACAGTATTTGTACCTATGAAGACATTAAGGAACAAATTCACTGTTCTCCTGTCTTCTTATCACTTTGCTAATTTTTGCAACATTTAATTACTGCATTGCTACTTTTTCTCTCATAATTCAAAGAAATTAGAAGGACAATAGACCTCATGCCAGAATGCAGATGAAAAGCATTTTGATATATGGAATGGTGCTTACACACGTGATGTCTTGCTTGTTCTTTTGTTGGGTCAGAGGATTATTTTATATTGGGTATAATGTAAAAGATTGGATGGAGTAGGTATGTATACTAACAGACCAGTAGGATGAAGATGGCTTCAGATAATGAAATAACACCACCTTCAAAGATCTTGAGCAAGTTATTTAAATAACTGTTTATTAAGTTCCACATGAAAATGATTCAAGATCTCTGCAGAAGATGCAGGGTTTCTCTGGCCTCATTATATAAAGAAATTCATCACATTTTTATTTTAACATTGGACATATTGAAGGATATTTTTGAACAAAGGACTCAGAAGTTAATTTTAAGAGTGTCTGCCTCTATAGATAGACTGTGTTTAAAAGATGTTATGAAAGAGGAATAAGTTATATCTGACAAGATTGAGACTAATCTGAAAATGGATTTTAAAAAGACAGGCTACAAGAATGATATGGATAAAAAGATGCTACACTGGACATACCAAAGAAGCCGGCTGATGTCTTAACAAAAGGGATATACAGATAATGAACCAAGAGAGTGATCTGGATAACTTTCCTATATTGGATTTACAAAGAAGCTTGTTAAAGCTTTGAAGAATTTTGTGAGAAGGGACAAAGAAAAAATGAAAAGAAATAAGTTTCTAGGACATTATTTTGAAGGGACTAAAGATCAAGGTTGTTAAAAGTAAAAGGAAGGAATATAAAGTTTTTTTTTTTAAATCAAGGTTAAAATAGATATGTTGTTATTTCTGGTAACCCTTAATGGACTTTTGCTAATCAAGACTGAAATGATGAGGCTTTAAGGATTTGTTTATAGATAAGAGATGGGATATGGGAAGAAGAGATCATTCATTGTATTTTAAGAGAAGGTGATAAGTTACTAAAATTGATTATATTTGTTGTGATGAAGGGGGAAGTCATTTCTTTATATATACATTTTTTCTTTTTTTTACTATATTCTTTTTCTTTTCTATTTTTCTTTCTATTTTTCATTTTCTGCACTATTTATTCTTTTACTTTTTTACTTTTTATTAGTTTTTTTATCTTTTTAATTGTAATTTTTAATAAAATTACTATTAAAAAAGAATTTCATCACACTGCTTGCCTTCAGTAACCATAAGTAGTATGGTTATAGGTTGTTATCTTTTTCATCTACCTCTAGAGACTTGCTCCAAATAACATTTTAGTTGCTTTTATGTCGACAAAAATACTATTTTTAGCAGTAGAACTCGAACATAGGCATAATTTGTTTCTGTTGGTATTTAAATAGAATTATAAATAATGTAACTATTTGTACATATCCATGTTATAATCTATTGTACACAAGCAGGATACCTCCAAAATGACACTGCCAGAATTTTAATTCAGACATATGTTTCAGCACAGTTTTTCTGTTTGGGCAAAGCAACAGGCAATCTTCCTGAAGAGACTGGTTTTCAGTGGTTATGTTACACATTCTGTAAGACTGAGAATAATGCTGAAAACCAGCAGCACAAACAAGGAGGGTCTGCCAAACAATGTTTAGTCAGGAGACCCTGATGATCTCTCTCTGAAATGGACTGTGGAACCCAAGAGTTTTTTTTAAAACAGGTAATATGTCAGTAGTTTAACTAAGCTGACTTTATTTTATTTGGAATTTTGTGTGCATAATTGTTGCTATCCTTATTTTTCTGCATTCCTCTTTCCTGATAAACTCCTTTTTGTATCTAGAGATTTGGTTTCATTGATTAAGTGAGGAAATTTATCATTAAAACTTCCCCATGTGAAGGATTGCACAGTTACTGGGTACAGCTAACACAAAGTCTGCTAAATTCTATAATCCTGAGCTTTGCTCTGGCAGATGCCAAACACCTTCCTTTCTATTTTTCCATGCATTGGGCTAAAGGGAGATTCTGTTCTTGGTTGAAGGGCTAAGTGTATTGGGAAGTTCAGCCTAATGGTCAGCAGCCTATTTTAATTATCTCTTACTGAGGAACACTTAGAAGAAGGGTTTAAACCAAGAAGGTGTAAATTACCATCCTTCCCAGTTTAGAACACAAAATTAAATGCTTCCCCTCCCCCCTCTTCTCAGAAAAGAATGAGCTTGAAGAGTTTGTTTGTTTATTTATTTAGTGGTCTACTCTCTCTAGATTTCCAAGACACTAATGATTCTTGGAAAGCTTCACATTCAGTTTTGGTTCATGTTGAATAAACCTGTTTTAATTCAGATATGAACCAAATCTATCCAAATCACCCCATTTGGGTTGGGAATTTAGCCAAACTTGTCCCTGTCTGAGATGATTTCATGAAATGCATGAGCTATTATCAAGTTGGTGGTATATATCCATGGATGTAAATGGGGGGAATGTGAGGTCAAAGACATGAAAATTTCAATATGGGCTGTGCAATTTTCTATAGATAGTTTTTGTTAGTGTATAAAGAAGTTCATCCTATTTTCTCAACAAAACAGAGTTGGAAACTGTTATGGTTACATCCTGAATGCCCCATGAGTTCTGATTTTTAAACTGCATGTCCAGAGATATAGAAATTACTGGAAAATTAGTAGATTGATAGTGTTTTCTCTTATTTTCTTTCATCTAGCTCTTTTTTTCTTAATGGAGTGTTCTTTGGGCTTTGTGACTTCTCATTTTCTTCTGGTGGTCCCCTTTCCTTTGTTTTTGACCAACAGTTTGCCCTTCTGATGCTGGCAAAAGAGATTCATCTAGAGAAAAATTCCACAGAGGCCAGTGGGAGAAGGGTGAAGGCTGAGAGAGGGGAATGACATTGTGTCAGCAGAATATGAATAACCTCTCTCCTCTTGTGAGCAACCGCCCTCAGACCCAGATGCTTGAAGGAAAGACTTGGGACAAGCAAAACTTGGGAAAGAGGGAAGAGGGAAAAAGGAAGGAGAAGAGAGAGAAGCAATAAACATGTAATAGCTGAGCTGTAAAGTAATAAAGGAGTTAAGAAAGTGTTAACAGAGATAAATAATCAAGAAAGCATGAGAACAAGAAAGGTGAAGTAAAGAACTATGTACAAGTGCAGAAAGATGTTACTGATGACAGAGAAAATTCCAAAGTTAAAAACTGAACCCTGACTAAAAAGAATTAAGTTAAAATAAGATAGAAAAAGGAGTGAAACCATAGAAATGTAGAGGGAGAATGTTTCAAAGCAACCCAGATAAGAAACCACTATCTTAATATATGAGTATCCAATATATTTGCCACCAGAGTCACTTCAGATGGGCAGCTATAGAAATCAATCAATCAATCAATCAATCAAACAAACAAACAAACAAACAAACAAACAGACAAATTGTATATAATGTATTTGTTGTATATTCCAACAAATCACTTTCTGTAACAAAAGCCTTATCTCTTCCTAATAGTCATCTTCCTTATAAAAGAACCCTTCTCTAGTTTCCTAAAAATGACCACCTCATATTGGGCTTTTGCTTTCAAATATGTTGCTTCTTCACCACAAATAAGGTATATTATTTCTTATTTTATAATAAGAAATACAATAATATTTATTATAATATAATATAATATAATATAATATAATATAATATAATATAATATAATATAATATAATATAATATAATATAATATAATATAATAATAACGTATATTATTTTGCCAACTTCATTTGGTGGGATCCAGGAAGCAGGCCTTCTCTGCAGTAGCTCCCACCCTGTGGAACATGCTGCCCCTGGAGGTAAGATTGGCCCTGTTGTTCCTGGCCTTTCAGAGGAGTCTGAAGACCTGGTTCTGCTGCCTTGCTTGGGGTGGAGAGGGGAATAGATCTACATGGGGATGGCTGCTATAGACCACTCCTCCCACACTTGGACTGTTTTAGATTCTTTCGCCACTTGGACTTTTTATCTTTACTTTTATTTATATTATTTATTATTGTATTTTTATATTGTATACTTGTGATTGTTAATTGTTAAACCGCCCAGAGTCCCCCAATGGGAGGAGATGGGCGGGGACAAATTGGATAAATAAATAAAAAAATAAAAAATATTGTTTCCAAGTTATTCGATGGCTATAATCTGAAGTAATGCTAAAATAAAACATTTAAGTGAGTAGCATGATGGAAGAAAGAAGTCCACAACTTCTTAATCAGGCTTTTCTGTTCCCAGTTCTAGTTATTTAGCAGAAAGTATTTATCCAGCAACAATAAAAGAAAACAGTGGGCAAGTTAGCCATGTTAGCCACCCTCCCTAATTTTAGGGGCTGTAAAGGAGACGGGGGAGAGATGTACTTTCAGACTTGCAAGATTCTGTTAATGTAGCTTTACAGTAAAGTAAAGTTAGCTCATCTTGTCATGTTTTGTGTCTGGTCTACCTAGCAAGACTGACAATGCTGTAATCCCCTGGCACATATTGTAGGTGTGTCTCCAGGAGTGGGGCTAAGGGATGGCAAGTAATGAAACATACAAAATGATGTCATGGCACCATCTCTGTCCACTAGATATTTGCATCCAATATCAGCATGCATGTATAAAAGGGTAGGGTTGGATTGTAAACATCATCACCCACAGCAGCCAGGTTTCAATTGCATGGTTATGACCACCATCTTGATTGTGTTGATCTCCTCCTTGTGGACACCTCTGATCACACAGTATTCTTTTTCATCCCTGCTGCTAACTCTGTATAACTATGATCTGGTGTCTCCCTTTCTGGTATCTTACTTTCTCTTTCTTTGATAAGACTGAGAAAATAGAGTAGCATCCTTGCTTTGTTTTAGGCATTCCCTACAGTTGTGTAGATCTGGTAGAGATTTTAGATGAGAAGTTTTCAGTGGCCATATAGAGCTTTCCATGGGATACAAATGTTCTGCAAAAATGTTTGCTTACAAAGCTGATTAAGTGCAAAATACTTATAAGAAATTATGGTTATTTTGTCGTAATGAAAGCTTTTAAAATGTAGAATGAAGCAATATACGTATAAATACAAAATCTAAAATCTGGTAACCAAACAGTCCAATTATATAAAAAAAATGTAGAATCAAAATACATCAAGATGACATCATTCCTAAATTATTACAAACCAGAGAAAATTCACTTATTGGTAATCCAATCATAAGGTGGTCTAATACAGCCTACATGAAGTCAAGAAAGATAGTGCTTCAATGGCATCATTTCTTTAAAAGATTGAAGTTAAATAGTTTGGTAGAAGAATTGAGAATCTTTCATAGGGTGCAGAAAAAATGAGATATGCCAAAATCTTGCCATAATTCCTTGCAATACAGTTATTAAATATATGAAACATTGTCCTCATTTACTTCTGATTATTCCATTTATCACAGAAAGATACATGGAACACAAATAGCTGGGAAACATACAAGAAAGTAAGCTTGGGAATATGTTATAATGAAAACCAAAGGGACATTAGCTAACCTTGTCTGTGTAAGAAACCAGTTATGGAGAACAGTCAAGCTCTAAACATTTATTTTTACTAGGAATCTTTACTAGGAATCTTCAAAGGAAATTTCAGTTAGCATGCACTGATAACAATTGCTCTCTAAATGTGAGGCATATTCTTGCAAAATTGCATCAACTTGCATTTCAGTCTCAAGAAACAAGAGGATCACAAGGAGATTTCTAAAATGCATCTATTTGCAAAGATGTTCATGGCTTAATTTCACATGTACATGATGTGCTACTATAAAAAATGAATGATGCATCTTTTAAGCCTTTTTCCCAGGAAATTTTGTAGGAATCTGAAGAAAGGAATTTTTAATACAACTTTTTTTAACAGCTGAGTAAAGAAAAAGTTTTAACAATTATATTTCATGCCAGTGCTACAAAACACAGGATAGGCAGACAGATTTTCAACCACATGTAGTAACCATGGAGATATATGAGGACTCATACTGCAGTTTAACAAAATGTGATTGTTATGATCAATCATTACAACCATCCATCATTCCAATATACGGTTGTTATGAGACCATAGTTTACATAATAGTGAATCATGCTTAGATAATAAATTTGGAGCATGTAAAAGTAGTGTGATTTTCTACACCTGAGGTAGACTTTGCAGTCTATGGACATCGTTATGAGTAATGTTTTAATGGGGGATTCATCAAGTCATCAAGAAACAACAATGAAATATAAGGCTTGCCTCAAAACTGCAGTATCATCTCCAGCTGCTGATGTTTAAGATGCAGGTCATAAGCTTGAATAGAAGGTATAGTTTGCTTTGGTCTCCATTGAAAAAGTCGCAATATATGTCTTATATTTTGTTTTATGTGCTGCAGTTGGCCTACAGTATAAGGCACTACGTTCATAATTTTAATTATTCATTCTACCAGCACATATGTGAACAATAAACAGAAAACGAATTTCCTTGGCCTTCATGTAAGATTCATAGGAATTCACACTTGGAGGATTTTTACCCCATGTGGATTAATAATAGAATACATAGACCAAGGTGAGAGATGCTGCAATATGATTAAATGGTGGGCTTAGAGTAACCATGGAATAGTAGTGGGGCTCTGATGTCTCTTTCCTCTTGTCAGCCCCATAGTTACATCTTTATTGTGTCAACGGAGACATACTGTAATGCCACAGGACATCTGAGCTGTTCAGTTCCCACAGCTAATGTTATTTCCTTGTTTTGCTCTCCAAAATTAGAAATGGAAGAAAAACAAAACAGACTTTTAAAAAATCTGTATCTTCTTTCTGTCTAATTGATTGATTGATCTATCTTGCCTTAGTAATGCTGACATTTAAAAAAAATATATTTTCCTTTTTGAAAGAAATTCAGGTACAAGCATCTAACTGTACATTACTAGATTAGGAAACCCAGTTGTCAATTTGTTATGGGTGGGTGGCCTGTGGTTATTTTTATTTATTTATTTATTCCATTTAGGCGCTGCTTGACTCCAGACTGTCTCTGGGTAGCTCACAATACAAGGCAATATAAAAATAAACATCTACCTAAAACAGTAAACAGAATACAGCGAAGTGTCATCATCCTAAATTATTACAAACCACAGTAGTTTGGTTCATAGAACATACTAAATCACAATTAAGGAAACCATGGTGTGGTTTAGTGTGAATTCAGCCACTGAATCTTCCTGTCACATATCTGAGAGAGCTGGGCAAAAAAAAAAAAAGTACATTGTGCTGACAGCATCCCAGGAAGCCATAAAACGATCTGACATGGTTTGTCCTCAGGCAGAGGGATCTGAGCTCTCTGACAAGGGGTGGGCAGGGGAGGGATGTCATTTCTTCAGTCCCCACTTAGCCAAGAAGTCCTACGTGATTATGGGCCATTTCCTTAGTGCTGTTTATTACTGCAATTAACTGCTGCTGAGCTATAAAGTTTTAAGTCCCCCAGCACAGTGTTCCTGTTCTAGAATTCATTCTGCACCAACTGCTCAGAATATGATACATTATCATAATAAAGTATTGGATGCAGTTTTGGCCTGTCACTCCTAAAAGTAGTGAGGCAGAACGGCAAAATGTTTTTCCTGTGGAGCAGGACTACAGAACACACGTGCACATGCTTTCGTTCTATCATGAGCAACGGTACTCTCGTGATGTAGGTTGATAGTCAGGGCCATTCTTACTTCCTTATGTATTTTATTTCTTGTTGGCTGTATGTTTCCCCCGTCTCCTGGGAGCTCATGGCAGCATACATGGGTTTACCCTGTCCTTTCATACCCCAACAACAACTTGGTGAGGTAGGCTGGATTAAAAGAATAACTGGCCAATAATCACGTAGGAGTCCTTGACTAAATGGGGACTTACTATTTTGGACAGAGTTCAAAGGCATCCATGAGGCGAGAGGTGAAAAAAGGCAAAATGGCATGCACAACCACACAACTAAAGCTTTCCTTTTGTGTATGTGCATCTTCTTGTTGGAAGTACTGGAAGGTTCATAAATAAAAGGAATTCCATAAACAAAACAATACATGAGAACAAAAAGTCTATCTTAGTCTGTGTCCTGGAATGCTATTTTCTATGTGCAAATATTTATATTTATTGATTTACGTAAATGTTTGTATTTACTGGTAGAGAGGCATCATATCACTCTGTAGCCTGAAATACTGCAGTCCTGAAAAACCAGCCAATGCTGCATTGCAATTTATGTTTTTCTAAGGCTATTGCAAAAAGATTGATACATTGTTCTAAGTATAGTTAGGCCACCAACATCAGTACTATTACTTTACAACTATGACAAATTTACTGCTGTGAATCATGACTGCAAACTGTTGTAGGCCCATTTCCACAGAACAGAAACTGCAGTATATTTCTGAAGATTGGGAACAATTTGTTTCTGGTTAGAATGACAATGTGCAAGGCCCGGACACAAGCAAGCTAGCGTTTATTCACATTTTTTTGCTTGTGGCATGTGCCTCTTTGCCTATTGCTTTCTTCCCTGCATTCTTCTTTTTTCTATTCCTGCTTCTCCCTTCCTCCTTTTTACCAGGGCCTTCTATAGGAAAGCATCTGGAAAACAACCTGGAAAGGAATTTTAGCTACAAGAATTATTCAGAGACTAGATAACCCATGACCTGTTGGGTCATCCTTTCAGAGATGTTTCCTTACCTAAACAGATAAACAGAATGACCATGGGTGGGCAATAAAGCAGTGGCAGCAGGAGCGACTTCTGACTTCCTGCCAGCTTCCCCACTGACTTTACTTGTGGGAAGCTGGCAGGGAATGATGGAAATCCCTCCTCCTCTTCCTCCTCCTCAGCTGACCTGCAGAACTGCCTTCCACCTTGCTTGCAGGAGGGGGAACAAAGGGAACCATGGACCATGAGGAAAACTGCACCCCTGCTCCCAATCCTGGCATGTCCCCAAGGGCTCCCTCCCTCCAGGGAGGAAGAGGGCTCACCAATCAACCACTGGGCCCCCCCAGCCAGCCCTACCTCACCAGCAGGCATCTGGGTCACTCTCTCATCCTTCCCTTGCTGCCCACTACCATTAAGAGATTTCAAATTTCAGCCTTGGTTCCAAAGCAGCCAATCACCGATCTCCCATCGGGCCTTGCCATCAGCCTGTTGGGTGCAGGGTCAAGAGAGATATGGGAAAGAGGGCAGAGATACACCCCTCCCATCTTCCCTTGCACCACGCAAACTATAGGTTTCTGGGAAGTGTAGTTGGTGGCACTGAAGCAGCCACAACTGTGCCAAGTTTCAATATCACAGGAGTAATGGGTCCCAGATTTTGGATGCATTCTGTAAGTTAGCCCATTTGAAGCACCTTGGTTCAAAAATTGTTGCCCTATGATGCACCATTTCACCCAACTGAAGGTTACAAATAGATAAACAGACATGACAGTTTTAGTAATATATAGTTGAGGAAGGATGCAGTAAAATCTGTGTCTCACAGTTCTCTGGCAGAAGGTCAATGGGTCCCCTTTATGCTGCTGCAGTTTATGTGATATTTTATTTTTTAAATGCCATCACAAATCCCACCAATATAGCATAGTCATGTTGGCTACCTCCTATAAATTGGTTATCTCCTTTTTATGACTTCTAATGTCAAGTTTTTCTTCTACAGTACTTATCATATACAGCAATTATACACAGTTTGCACAGTTCCCTGTCATAGATAGGAAATGCGAATTGTGTTGAATGTAAGCATATATTCTGTCCCTTTCTGATCCAAGTCCACAAGTTCAGTTCCTCCCTCCCTTAATTCACTTCTTCTTGTTAAAGTTGGCCTTTATAGCTCTATTTTAAATCTTACAGCTGCTGCCTAACCTTTATTCTGTAAGCAGTTCTTTTCTGAAAAAAATTGTCCTCTTCACCTGCAAATAGCATCTTGTGTGAAGCATGTTCTATTAATGTGAAGGGAAGAAATGTCAAGAGATTGTATAATTATGTAGTCAGCATTAGTCTTATTTTTGAAATGTGGTCTAGTTTTCCAGGTCCATTTATAAACCTGCCAGGACCATAAAAATAATTATAGAAACCTTTTTATTTGGTCTGTCACAACCATTGGAAGGTTTCTTCTCTGACTGTAAAAGATTATAATGTAGAACAGGCCATGAATGACCCAATGAGTGGGCCATAGCTGAAACAGTATGCTAAGCCTTGGCAAAGACTGCAATTTTACTGACTTATTCTATGCATGTTTTAAAATGTATTATTTTTATACAGGAAAAAAATCAAAGATAAAAAGACCCTGCAAACATACATCCCTTGTATGCTAAGAAAGTATTAGGTATATATTCCTGTTGCTATATAATTAAATTAACATATAAGCCTGTTCTCTTAACAGTAGGAAATATGGAGAAATTAAGCAAAGTAAGCATATAGACATATAAACTAGTTATTTATATTTCCCTTACCAAGTTGTGCAAATCTAGGCCTTTGCTTTCTAAATCATGTCGTCCCTGGATTAGGGATTCTAGATGTTGCTGAAATACAACATTCATGTCACTGGATGAGAGATTTTGGGAGCTGTACCACAGCTACATCTGGCATACCACATATTGTTTAGTCCAGTTTATAGCTTAGCACGATTTACATACTCCCAATACTTCTGTGCTACTTATTTAGCTAAATAGTGAAAGTCCTAGTGAATGATGAATCCAGCCAATGGTGGTATAAGTCAACAAGTGACAGTTAACCAGAGCACGGCTGAGCACAGTGTCTGAACCAAGCCAAAGCATTTGCCCACAACCTAAATCCCCATTCTTAGAGGAAGTAACAAATTAGAGATTTAAGAGAAAGAGTTTAGAGAAAGTAGCACATACTGTAAGGAAAGATTGGAGGAACCCTTAATCCTGAAGAGTTTATTAGAAAGAATAAGACTGACAGTAAAAAGGTACCACTATCATCAAGTGTTCCAAATAATATTTTAAATAATCCTCTCAATAATGTTAATACTTCCTGCATTCCTTAAGCAGGGCAGCTAGTACTCACATTATTATTGCATGGGAAACTCTGGCAAAATGAGGCAACCTTCAAGATGGAAACTGTGAGGGGTTTACAAGTTTGCTTTCCATATGTCTGATGGACTATGGCAGATCCTAATAATAAATTTACTTAAACTAGGATCAACAGGAAATGGATGGATGCAACAACAGCTGAAGAACTATCCTCAATCCCAGAAGCTCATGGTCCGTTCAACCCTGACAGCTTCTACTAGCCACCCTTTGGTTTCTGCCCAGGCTTGGTGAATCAGGGTCCCCTTGCTTTCCTACCCCTGCCCACAGTACTGCAAAGCTTCCCTTTCCCTAACAATGTCAGGATGTTTCTACTATATTTATGTTGCTATATAATTTCTGAAATTGTTCTAAGGCTGCACTGTGGAATACTCCTCAGTCTCCTCAAATAGCCAAAATACTTTGGCCCTGCTCACTCCAGGGCCACAAAATGAATGCTGGGTGGCCATTCCCTGCAGTTTTCTTGGCAAGGTTTTTCAGAAGTGGTTTGCCATTGCTTTCTTCCTAGGGCTGAGAGAGAATGACTGGCCCAGGGTCACCCAGCTGGCTTTGTCCTAAGGTAGGATTAGAACTCACCATCTCCTGGTTTCTAGGCTGATGCCTTAACTGCTACACCAAACTGGCTTTCAAATTCTGTTTTATGTTATAAGATGCAGCTGTAGTGGTTGTAAAATGATAATACATTCAAGTGTCAGGCAACTGCTGAGGACTAGCAATTTCAAATTGTAACTTGCTGACAAGCTGGCTTGGGAATTCTGGGAGTTGAAGTCCACACATCTGAAAGTGGTCAAGGTTGAGAAACACTGCCATAGACATACAACAAAGGCCAAAATAGGGCTATGGGTGCTTCAGCAATGATTCAGAAGTACTTTATACTTTTCATGAACATAGCACCTCTCTTTTGTTACTTAAATCAGTCACTTCTTTTAATTTTTTTTTATGCAAACTTGAAAAAAGGTCCTGCTGTTTTAAAGAATCAATCCATTAAAGCAATTCTTAAAGTGGTAGCATCTTTTTTTCAGGCTTGTGCAGATGCCAGAAGAACAACACTTAAATGAATTTGCAGAGAGGTGTTATACTCCTACAAGGCCTGAGACACTTTTTCAAAATCATTTTTGAAATATGCATTTTATATTACAACATATAAAATGGAATGAAAAAAAAAAGCAACGGTATCATGAACAGAAATAGGCCCTATGGGCCCATTTTATTTATTTATTTAAAAAAATGTATATAGCTGTCCAGATGAAGCAACTCTGGGCGGCTCACAACAATAAAAACAACAAATAAAACAATCATAAAACAGTAAAAAAAAACAACCCCAAGCCCTGCACCCTAATCATCCCCTTGGGAAGCCCCACAGCAGGCTCAGATACCCTCCTTCCATATTATCTAGTTATACAATCTATCTCAGCACCTCAGTAAAAAGCCAGGTCTTAACACCCTTCTGAAAGGCTAGAAGGGTGGGGGCCTGTTGATTTGCTGGTGGGAGGATGTTCCACAAGGTAGGGGCAGCCACGGAAAATGCACACTTCAGTGGTCCTACTAGAAGGCAAGATTTCAGGGAGGGGACCTGGAGCATGCCCATCCAATCTGATCTAGTGGGACCGGCATATATTCTTAGGGAGAGGCAGTCCAGCAAATAACCAGGTTCCGTGCCATGTAGGGCTTTAAAGGTGATAACCAGCACCTTGAATTGCACCTGGAAGAAAACTGGGAGCTGGTGCAGCTCACCAATAAAGGTGTAACATGGGTGAACCAATGGGCACCCAATACTGTGTGCAGCACTGCACTCTGGACCAGTTGTAACTTCTGAGTGGTCTTCAAGGGCAGCCTCATGTAATGTGCATTGCAATAATCTGACCAGGAGCTGACTGAGGCGTGAGTCACCGTGAACAAGGCCTCCCAGTCCAGGAAAGGGCACAATTGGCCTTTTAAAGGTTTTGGTTTATAAAATTCAGCGTTACAATTTGTTCTGATCATCAGACCATGAAAGAACTCTTGATCTGCCAGCTTACAAATACCAGCCATGCTGTCCAACTAAACAAACCTTTTTTAATTCCTGCTTACTACAGCTGCCCATAGATTTCTAAGGACCCTGTCAGACTGATTTCCTCCAGGCCAGGATCCATCAAAAAAGGGTGCTCTGCACTGTACTCATTGTCAAACCCTCTTCTGCCTCAATCATGGGACCAGCAAGTGGCTAAAGTGGGGAATGGTGAAATTCCCCAGCTCTGTTTCCTCTTCCATCGAGCATCTCCTATTGGCATAAAAACAGCTCCTCTTTAATGTGGTGGGTGAGGGTCAGGCAAGTGCAGCAGGTGCTTTCAATTGGCTCAAGGGACAGGTCACAGGTATGCAGCCCTCCAGCCCTATCACCTGTCAGGCTACTTCTAGAAATGGGTCTAGCACTCCTGAGTGTTAAACCTGTGTCCAAAGATAGCCCAAGACACAGGCTGCTGGCACCCAAGAAATACATCGAGTGAAACAGGAGGGAGATCTCCCAACATATCAGGAATTTCAACTAAACTTTCATCCTTGTAAATGCCAGCGTGTCCTGAACTGCTTAGCAAATGTATACAGGCCTGAATTTAACCTTTCAGAATGTTGTGTTGTCATATTTTATTTTACAAGCATTACATAAATGCACACACACTAATTTTGGTTTCTTCTGATCTATGACCTCTTCCAATTTTGGCAGAATTCTCTTCTTTCTTTCAATGAAGCAAAGCTTTTAAAAGTGAAATAGTTGAAGTGAAAATTAAAACCTGGATCACTTTCAAGGAGGAAATGAAGTTTCCTGCAGGCGTAACCATTTTCTCTGTTGAGAAGCAATGTACAAAGCAGGATGGAGGCTTTTTTTTTAATATTTGCCACAACATTCATTTCCTATGCTTTTAACATTAATTTCTAAATCTGAATTAGAAGGTGGTGGCACTCATACTGAGGAATGAATGAATATATATATATATATATATATAGGCTGCCTTTCAAGTAATTGTTCCAATTTCCATTATAAAGAGCTGTTATTGTTTTCCCTCCCCCATCTTGCCTGTAGGTTTCTCCTACACATTTGGAGGCTGTCACTGCACCAGATGTTTTGATCCTTGCTCTCACTTTTTATCTTTTTCTAATAAAGCCACTGCATTTTTCACCACAGTATTTGTTCACCTGTGACCAATATTTTTTACAAATGTTTCATGATGGGACAACGCTATCAGAAACAGGATTTCTTTGGCACGTCAGTAGGAAAAGATAAGCATGCAGAAGTTGGAGAACTGGCCCTGGAATCAATTTCTCCCAGAATATTCGCTCTCAGTGTTTCCCTGGTAGAGATGCACACCTTTTGCTCAGCTGAGGGCTATGTCTGGCCTTGGATCTACTTGCCAATGATTAGTATTCCAAAAAGTACTGGGTGGGAATAGGTCGTAGAGTAAAAGATATTTACACTTGACTCTAATTAAAATTAATATAATCTGGAGCGTCTGTGGGTCAAAGTGGTAATAATGACCACACAACTGAAGCCCTACCCCTTTCCCACAGGTGCCCCTGGTTTTTTATGATTTTCCAATCCTCTATTTAATAATTTCCCCCTGCTTTGGAACCTGGAGATCAGAACTGCATGTAGGACACACATCCTATGATTTGTGTGTGACTAACCTAAGGTACGTGTCTTTCTATGCCCAAAACTAATGGGGAATCACATATAATTTTTCAAAACAATTCAGTGAAATGATAGGTATACCAGCATAGCAACCTATGGTGCCTATTATTATAGCACAACCATGTTACTATCTGTAGCATCACTATGTTAAAAAGAAGCTGCCCCAGGTCCTGCTGAGAAAACTTGGGTTTTTTTTCTTACGACATAGCAAGGGCAGGATGTCTGCTGCCAGGAATAAAGTTCAGCCAGTGTTCATCCTTCCTGTGGGGGAGGGGGATAAATAATCCACAGTGTTTTGAACAGAGGTTGCATTTACTGTGTAAAAGTAGGACCTGGTGGTCATTTTCAGCTTTATCATTTCAAATGCCTGGCACTGTATTTTGCACACTAGAAACTTGGGCCATGGCACTTCTAGTGCTGGCCATGGAACCCTACAACACTGTGCATTCCACAAAAACTCCACAGAAGGAAGAGATCTGTCTGCAAATACCCCGGCATGTAGAGTAAGTGTGCTGAGCTCTTCAAAGGCTAAAATGCTGGAAGAGATCTCTCAGACGGTGTGTATGTTTAGGAGAAATACATGCAAATAACCTGTTTATCTCAGTCTAATCTGGTGATTTTTTTTGAGATAAAAAGAATCCTTAGAAAAAAAATATGCCAGGTCTGAAATCTGTATATACAAGCAGACAAATGAAGTGGATCCACTCATCTTTGCACCAGATGTAGTATAATCACATAGCACAAAGTT
Organism: Candoia aspera; assembly: GCF_035149785.1. Classification (NCBI taxonomy): domain Eukaryota; kingdom Metazoa; phylum Chordata; class Lepidosauria; order Squamata; family Candoiidae; genus Candoia; species Candoia aspera. Next base: position 181,695,334 of record NC_086155.1, read on the forward strand.
GTTTCTTGTGGAAAAAATGGTAGATAGATACAGCAGGTGCTTTACTTCAGGTGAAATCATAGAACAGCCTTCCTGGATTTGGTGCTGTGCAGATATATCAGGAGTACAAGTCCCAGAATCCATATCCAACATGCTGGTTGGAATTTCTAGCAACTGTGGTCCCCAAACATCTGAAGAAAATTGGTCTAGGAAAGGTTGCCATAAAGCTTTGTTTCTCAACCTTGGCAACTTTAAGATGCATGGACTTCATCTCCCAGAATTCCCCCATGCTGGCTGGGGAATTCTGGGAGTTGAAGTCCATGCATCTTAAAGTTGCCAAGGTTGAGAAACACCGCTATAGAGAAAGGTGAAGTAGTACTAACAGGTGTTCATCATTTCACAAAAGAAGGGGAAACAAATACAGATGAAGGCAGGAAAATGTTTTATGGTTTCAACTTGCAGTTTTAATGCCATTCATATATTTTGGTACTTGTGGCATCTTGTTTGCCTTTATTTTTGAGCCCTGCAAATAGTATCAGCTGACATTTACTTAATGGCAGAAGATGCTGTACAGAAATAGGTGACCTGTTTGGGGACTACTGCGAAAATTGATAAAGGTAAAATTGTAACTTGACGTAATTAATAAACATAGCTGGAATGAGTGGAAATTATGATGTACTGCATATTGTAGATCCTGTCTTGCTTGCAGTTTGATAGATTTACTTCTTAGCAAAAAATGAAAAGAATCTCCTGAATTCTGCCTTTTGTATTGGCTAAGAAATGAAGAAACTAAACATCAGTGCTCCAGTTACTATAGAAATCCATTTTTCAACTGCAGATTTAGTAAATTTCTTAAATATTTAAGCTTTAATAATTAGATCCACATACTCTTTGTTTTTTTGCTTAAATTGCAGCACTTAAGTGTGAGTAACTGACTTGGGCCAATTTGTTTAATTGTGTGTGCATGTGCATGCACGCATGTGCACCTTCAAGTCCACCATGACTGCTGGCAACTGCCTGGACTAGTCCCTGCAGTTTGCTTGGCAATATTTTTGGAAGTGCCTTGCTATTTCCTTCTTCCCTGGGCTGAGAAAATAACTGGCCCAAAGTCATCCAACTGATTTTGTGCCTAAGGCAGGACTAGAAATCACAATCTCCTAATTGGTCTCCTAATTTCTGCCTTGGTGTCTTCAACCTCTAGACCAAAAGGGATTTTTTTCAATTTCCTCTAATGATTTGCAGTGCAATCATAAACAGGAATAAGAAGTATAAAATTCACAAGATTATACCAAGAGTATAATCTTCAACCTGAAAATTTCTGGAGATGTACATTTGGTTGAAAAAAAATATTCTATTCCAGTCATATTGATTCTACAGAATGACAAGTCAGTTCACAACCATGAAAATCAAGAGGCTGCTTGCCATTAACATTCATGTAGTGTAGATTCCAATGGTTATCCTTTATTACACTAGGCTGTTAAGGTAAAAAAAGCAAGGAAAGAGAAAAGGAAAAGAAAATCATAATGGTTCTAGATTATATTCTTGGTCATAGTCCAGAAGATAATGCTGCTACTTTGATTTGCAGTTTTAAACATATCGGGGGTCAGCTCTTTAATTTAGTAAGCCTTATTTTTAAGGGCATATACAGAGATTGCACTGCAAATCACTATGCAAACCTATTTTTGGTGACATCCTCTGTAATCAGGGGAATTTAAATTGCTCATTGCATTATTATAGCCAAGTCTTCTCCCTCCACCCATCATTTTCCTTCTTTTAGGCTCTTTGAACCTTAATTTTATAACTAGTAAACAGAAACTTACCGAACACAGTATCTTTTTGTCAGATTGCTAGGCAATGGGGTTTTGGATGGGGAAGCTGGACCTGTGGCTCTAACAGATGCTTGTGTCCTGCTCTGTTTAGCTGGAAATAAGTCACCCAACATCATCATCTGCATCTCCATCTCTGGTTAAGCAGTGTGTGTGTGTGTGTATTGCATGTTTGTATTCAGACCTATGGACAAAAACACCATGACATCACATTTTCACAAGGTTTATGCATTATCCAGACATGATTCTCCAGCATTTTGATCATGCCAAATGGAGAATGAAATCAAAGATTAATTTAATCACCTGGTCATGAAGTTATTTGTTACTGAAACCAATTAGAATAAATATGATTGATAGACAGACAGACAGACAGACAGACAGACAATTTAGAGAGCCAGTGTGATACAGTGGTTAAAGTATTGGAATAACTGCAAGGCAATTGGAGCCATTGAAGTTCACTGGGTAACCATTAGGCCGGTTATTTTCTCTCTGTGTATTTTCTTCTCTACCTCAAAGAAATTCACACATTATTGCTTTACCCAGCACATAGTTAAATTAGAATTTGCTGTTATCAGATGTGGTTATGGCTAACTTTTTAGATGGTTTTAAAAGTGGATTGGACAAATTTATGGGGAATCAGCTTATTTGCCTTAATAGCTGTTGCCTCTGGAGTCATCTCTTAAATATCAGCTGCTAGGGAACAAAAGTAGAAGAGAGCTATTGTTCTCCCGTTTATTTTTCTGCACTTCCTGAATGAGCCTAGTTAGCCATTATGTGATATAGCGTGCTCGAACAAAGATATGCAGTATACTGAGCACTTATATAGAGGAACAGTTCATTTGAATGTCGGCCCTTACTTGGAAGTTGACAAGAACAGAGATGGTTTGGATGACTGTGAAAATGATGAATCTGTTGATTCTGGTTTGTTTTGTGAAAACTTAACCGCCACATTCTGAAGAACATTCAGGAGTTGAATGGTGTTCCTCAAGATGACCTGCAAAATATGATTTCATAGAATGGACTGAGGTGTTAGCATTGTACAGATTTCAAACATGATTCAGAAGAAGTACTGTAGACCTTCTACAAGCACTCCACCTCTGTACTATTCATTAAAGTAGCATGACTTTTTTCCGCTCTTTGCATAACTCTGAAGAAAATGTATACTGCTTTAAGGAATCTATTTATTAAAGTTAATGCAATTCTTAAAACAGTTACCTCTTTCTTTCAGGCTTGCACAGAAGCCTAAAATATGGCAGGTACTTTAAGGAATGGTAAAGAGATGTGCTTGAGTGAAGTCTAAAACAATTCCTCTGAATTATTTTTGAAGCATGTACAGTCCTAGTATTTATGAGATCCCTATTGCTTCACAGGGAAACTCCTGAAAAAAAAAAGTCTGAAATATCAAAAAGCTGGGCAAGGATAAATGGAACATCATGAAAATATTAAGACCTTTTTGTAGAGGCAACACAAGAAGTTCTTGGTTTGCAACTCAGTCCAATTTTAAAGCTAAACTTAAAAATCTATCACTTGTGTACATAGAGACTATATAGTAATTGAAATCTAAGCAGAGTGGAGGCTACCTTGAGGATATTTCTTGTCTTGGTTTCTGCTGTGCAAGAAGAAAATGAAATCAATGACACATTCACCTTGCTTAATGATTTATTGCCACACTTGCTGGTGAGAACCATATTATTAACTCTAGCTTGGCAAACTAACTTACTCACCCCACCCCCAAATTATAGATAGAAGCTTTAATTAATACATTCTGCAACAGTGTACTAGTATTCATTAAATAATATTGAAACTTGAGCTTACATACCATAGTCTCACACAGTGCTGCTTCTTAAGGTGTTGAGAAGACAAAAGATTGATATAATATAATTAGAAGAATTCCATTGTGTTTATGTTGGATAGATTTATATGTTCATGAATACTTAAGCAACCTGACAGCCTGGAATGATGCAAATCTTTAATCACTTTTTTTAGAAGCCTGGTTTAAACAAGAGTAAGGTTGTTCCATTTTTTTTTCCTTTCATCAATATTCCAAGAATTTAAAAGCGTCGAACATTTTAACTCAAGTGACTCTGCTTTTAGATACATACAAAGAGGAGCTGCTCCAGGAGGAATCTCTTCTTTCTCATATAGCCCTCTTTAGGAATTGTAAAAGTAATATCTACATCATGCTGGTTGGGAAGATCTAGAAGCTGCAGTCACAACATGCATAGAGAGCACCAGGCTGGGGTAGGCTATTCTACATGCATGTAGGGAAAGTCCCCATCCCTTATCATTCTCCATGCAGAGAGGATGGTCAGTAGAGGAACCTCCTCTCAGCTGAAAGTTGGTATTTAGCTAATACAGAGCAGTATATTACAAATAATTTCCTAGCACTGCACTCTTCTGGACAGAGAGCTCTGACGTTGCTCCTGGGATCTGTTGGAGCCACTTTCCCAGCTTAGGAGTCACAACCCCAAGTGCTCCTACTGGGACCACTTTGGCCTTCACTTTCCACATCCTCTCTAATTCCTCCTTCAGGCCCTGGTACCTCTCCAGCTTCTCATACTCCTCCTTACTGATGTTGCTGTCACTTGGCACTGCTACATCTATCACCACTGCTGTCTTTTGGTCCTTGTCTGCTACCACGACATCTGGTTGATTGGCCAGTACCTGCCTGTCTGTCTGGATCTGGAAGTCCCTCAGGATCTTAACCCTGTTACTCTCCACAACTTTCTGTGGAATCTCCCATCTGGACTTGGGAGGGTCTAGCCCATACACTGTGCAGATGTTCCTGTGCACAGTGCCAGCTACTTGGTTGTACCGTTCAATGTATGCTGTTCCTGCCTGCATCTTACACCCTGCTACTATGTGTTGGACTGTCTCTGAGGCCTCTGTGCAGTCTGTACCTTGAGTCCTGTCTAGTCTCTCTCTCTCTCTCTCCCTCTCTCTCTCTCTCTATATATATCTATATATCTATATATCTATATATATAGTGTGTGTGTGTGTGTGTGTGTATGTATATGTATATGTATGCGTATAGTCTGTCTGTCTGTCTATCTTGGGACCTGTCTAATCTATATATATATCTACACCGTGGTAGTAGACAAGGACCAGAAGACAGCAGTGATGATAGATGTAGCAGTGCCAAGTGACAGTGTAAGTGAAGGCCAAAGTGGTCCCTGTGATAGTATACTACATACATATATATATTACTGATAGTGTGTGTGTGTATGTATGTGTGTGTGTATCTAGACAGACAGACAGACAGACAGACAGACAGACAGAGATAGATAGATAGATAGATAGATAGATAGATAGATAGATAGATAGATAGATAGATAGATAGATATCTCAGAGCTCTCTGTCCAGAAGAGTGCAATGCTAGGAACAGCTAAGATACTGCACAGAACCCTCAAACTTCCAGGCCTCTGACCCGAGGCTGAGGAAGACACATACCACTCATAGTGATGAGAAGGGAATTTATTTTTATTGTCTAAACTGATTTAGGATTTTCTTTCTTTTTTACCCAGATTTGTACTCACTAGGTAGCCTTAAGTAAACCATTCTCTTTCAATCTCAATCCTTTTAAGGAGCTAAGAGTGACTTTTAGCTTAAGGAGTTGTTGTAAAGATTATGGTTAGATAATGAATGTGAATTGTTTTGAACCCTAGCAAGCCCAATACCAATGTTATGTATGATTTATGCTTAATATGCAAGGCTGGAAAGGCAAAGGGCATCAATGTCACTACAGGACCACTTTTGAGGACTATTCTAATTGTGTATTTGTTTTATTTGCTTTAAAATATTATTTTAAATGATAAATGGATCCTGGTCAGAAAACTTTCTTCCTATAAAGAAATGAAAAAGCAAAAGCCAATGTTTTAGTTTGCCCTTGCATTAAAAATAAAATATTCATAGTGTTAGCAAGGTAGTATTTCTTTTTCAAAAAAATGTCTGGGTAGGCTAAAATTGAAACTCAGTGGGAAGGCAGCTGTAGATATAAACCACTGTAGCTACAGTGAGTATTTTGTTGTTCTTTGTTCCTGGAGCATTTAGCACTGCATCAACTCTCCTGCTGTGGGTCATATAGGGGAACCCCCCCCCCCCCGCTCCGACATACTGATTCATGGCTTCCAGGATTAAACTGCTGCACAGAAGCTTTGTTCAGGAAATCTTGCTACTTTCAAACCTCAGAAAGAAAAAATCTGCTTGACATCCACTGTAGCAGAATGGGAAATCTGTGTCGTTCCAGCTTCCAGCAGATTGCTACCATAATTTGCTGATTTAAAGAAAACAAGTACAGGTTTCTTTAAAAGAAGTTGTATGGATATTTATGTAGCCTTAATAACAATTTATAATTGAGTTATATATAGTATAACTTCAGTTAAATAAATATTATTTAATTGAACCTCACGTAAAATACTAGTCAATAGAAAACCTGCTCATCCTCATATCTATCTAATCCCAGCATAGACATGCCCTGATAACTGTTTTTAGATGGCATGTCCTCATGATATTGCTTTCACTTCATTCCCAGCTTAAAATCATCTGTAGCTGTTCCAGTTTTAAAATAGTGTCTTCCTTCTATCTTCTACACACTTTTTGAACTGTGTACAGTTTCTGGACAGACCAGCTTTCCACCCAGCTGCCATTCTTCCATCACTTTCAATCTCTTCCTGGACACTCAGTCCACTACATTTTCCATGGATGCCTTTCCCTATATAAATCTTCTCATTCTCTATATTCTCCACTCCTCTTCCTTCTTCTTTCGACCCATCTTTATTCTTCTGCAGTGCCTTCATTTCCCCTACCTATTCTCTCTTCAGTCTCCCATCTTCCTATTTGGCATGACCTTTCAGAGACCCATTTTCAGAAATAACCCAAAGGACAAGTTACAGGATAGAAGATGGGTTGTGCATTCAAAACATTCGCCTCCCCTCACCAAGTCCTACACCATTCACAGGTTGACAGCAATTGATAGTTGTTTCTCCTGCTGGCAGGTGACACTCAGTGGCATTGACAGCTTCTACAGTTCCTGTTGCTAGATAGTCTCTTCCTCTTCTCTTGGCTCCTGGCTCCTGGTTACTTCATCCCAGTGGGTTGAAGTGACTGTGTGACTGTCCTCTTTCCTTTCTCCTGCCAACCCCCAACTGCAACAGACTAAGGAGGAATTGGCACCTGAGTTCTTTTGCCATGGGTGGGGTGGTAGCAGCTTTGCCTCATGATCCACAGGAATCTACTTATGCCTTTGGTTTCTGGAGATTACAAAGAAGTCTTTCAGGTGCTATAGACAGCCAAGTGGCCTCAGTTTGCTCAACTCAGACCCAAGTATTGATATAAAAATAGAGGTGTAGGTTTGGGACCAAACAGGTTTTTCTGGATTCTGTTTTGAGTTGGAGGTGGAAGATTCCACATTTCAGTGTTTGAGCTAATTTTGGAAGACTTCATACTCCTTTTGAAGAGCCTGAGATGCAGTTTGTGGGATCTTCTGGAACTCAATGCTATTGATGCCCAATTAAATGGCTTTAATAGTTAGGAATACCTTTCAGCTCTTACCAGCTTGGGTTAGTTTTCTAACTGTGACCTTATTTGCAGAAAACAGAGCTTATACACACTGGTTACACCCAAACCAGATTATTGAAATGCTCTTTAAGTAGCTGTCCAGACAAATGTAGAATTTGCTTTGGTTGCCATTGATTTCCAGGCTAGACTTTTTTATTCTTGTTTGCAGCCATACCTAGTTGATCTTGACTAACTTTAAAAAGCTAAACAGGATTGGTCTTGGATAGTATTTGGATGGGAGGCTACTATGAAATGCCAGGGCTATAGGCAGGGCCGCAACTAGGGTCCGTGTCACCCGGGGCAAACATGGATTCCGTGCCCATTTTGGCACCCCCCCCAGCGCTCATTTTGGCACCCCACCAGTGCTCATTTTGGCGCCCCACCAGCACAGCACCTGGGGCACATGCCCCGGTTGCCCCCCCCCCCCACTAGTTGCAGTCCTGGCTATAGGCTAGCCTGGGAAGTATTTTAAAAAGAGTTAAATATTCCAGAGTCAGTAGCAGGTTAATTTTATATTATTGCCAAGAAGATTACATGGACATGTTACTGAAATGGATTTGACTCAGACAAGATATTTCCATTTAATCTTTAATCCCTGATCCCTTTGTTACCTTCATAATCAAAGGGGTCCTTCACATCCCTTGGACTGGAATTTGCTAGTTCCTGGTTTTGCCTGAGAGGCTGTCATGAGTACTGATGGCGAGCATGATGTCCTAACAGTCAGAAATCACGCTGAGACGAGGAGTAGGTCTCTAGTGTTTATTACTGCTACATTAAACAGAATCCTAACAAACTGAAGAAGCGTGGGAAAAACCCAGACAGATAAACCCCGAAAGTTAAGGCGGGTCTGATCTGTGTCTCTTTGAATGGCTGCTTAATTCCTCAGTACTACGCATGCGTTTTCCCCCCTGGATAGAGGCCCCCTCCTGCTCGCCATCAGTACTCATGACAGAGGCCCTTATCTGTGAGATGAAGCTACCTATAGCAGCAGATTCTATTCAATGATGCCCCACTTTGCTGAAATTAGGAGTACTCTGGTAACCTTTTTTCAAATTAATAAATGTTATTAAAAAGTGAAAGGTTATGCCTTTCAATAAAACTATCAATTTGAAAAGATGCTACCAGACCCTTTCTGATTTTTGGCTACCATAGACCAGCATGGCTCTCCTCCTACAATGTCTTCTTTGAAATTTGTTTCCCACGAGAAATATATATTGCTCTTGATTAGTAGCTTTTAAAAGGATTTTGTTCTAACTAGTTTTCAGCTAATGATTTTATACTGGCGCCATGTTTTAACTGCTGGTGGTCTAGGTTTATATATTCTTTTTCATTTATTATTGCCTGTTTATAATCTTCTTAGTTAATCTTTACATTAAATAATCAAACAACCTGTGATTTGAAGAATTTCTCTCATACTTAAAAAACTTTCCCAAGACAGCCTACAAAATTTAAACATAATTTTAACATTAATGTTTGTGTATGTTTGTGTGCTTATGTGTGTTATGTGTACTAGGTGAAGGGAAGAAAGGGAAAGAGAGGAAACTACTAACAGCAGTGTAAAACTATCAACACTTGAAGATAAAATGGTAGCAAGCTATTATCGAGAAATCCATTTTGTCTTCTCTGTGACATGGTATGAGGTTATGGGCCTGGGGGAATGCCCTTTTCAAGGAATTTTCAAACAGGGAAAATCCTCCACCAAAATTTGGGTATTTCATTTTATTGGATGTAAAAACTGGCTTTCATTATCTGAGGAAGGAAGAAAAATGGAGAGAACCAATGAAAGTGACACAAAAAGCAATACTACTGGCTGGGGAATTCTGGGAGTTGAAGTCCACACATCTTGAAGTTGCCAAGGTTGAGAAACCCTGCTATAGAATCTTGGAAAGATTATGGAAAGCTGCTTGTGCGGAAGAGAAGGGTAGAAAATGTTTTATGAGGGCCGTCTCATGTCATTTTGCTGCCTGAGACTGAGCCACCTCAGTCAGGGTCAGTTATCCCTAGTCAGACATGTAATTCTGGCCCGGGGGAAAGACAATTCCACAAGCACCTCTTCCCAGCCCTGGTGGTAAAAATACAATAACAAGATAAGCCACAATGGCCATTTTGTGATTCCCAAATACAGCTGTCTTGCTCTGCCAGATGGTAGGACAAATCCTGAACTTCATAATAGTATCAGTAGCAGCTAAACTGTAGCAGTTAGTAAATGGAGATCTGGAAAGTCCTTCACCCTCCCTTCCCAACATGGGTATCCGCTAAGGGGTAAGTGGAGGATGAAGAAACATGGGTGATGAAGCCATTGAGCAAATGCTGAGCCTTTGGTGTTTGGGTCGAAGAGCAGCATTTCCGTAATGATGTCACCACATACATGGCATCGCTTTGGCATCATTGCAGTTTGCTTCAGATGGTGCTGCTTCCCACTGGCCAGGGGAGATGGCCAGCAATATCAGCAGGAAGCAGGTAGGCTACTGCACACTGATTAACAAGGCCATGCATAGGTCACTAATATCACTGGTCTAGGCCTTGCCCACCATACACTATCAGTACCTTTTACTACCTAATATATTTTAAGCTTATTGGCTATCACTGAATAAGGCAGACTGAGGCTATTGCAAAAAGATGCCTGGGAAATTCACACCATTCTTGGAAGCAATCGGAAGCTCAGATTTACTCAAGGCTATAATTAGCCATAACCTTTTCAACATAAAATAAAACTGACCTGAGGCCTGGAGCCAATTACTTCATGGTTGCTCCGAGCCTCTAGCTCATAAGCCAGCCCGCTGCACTGAACTATGGCCTGAGAAGGGGAAATTTCTCAAAAGTATGCCCACCATCCATGATGACTATTATATCCAGACTCACTCTCAAACATCTACCTGCAGTGTTCAAACCTCAATTCCGCTGGCAAAGATGATTGATCCCCAAGTCAAAGCCAATAAGCAAGAGTCTTATGGCCCTTTGAACAGAAGAAAGAGATTCAGCCCGATTGCACGAGGATTAAATAGAAACGAAAGGTACTCACATGCTACAGATGTCAATCACCATTCTGTGTCACATGCAGCAATTTCTGAATAGATGCTATAAATTAATAATCCCCATTTGCTGTATCACTAATATTGCATTTCCATTATTTACTTTTGTCCTGCCCTTGGAATAATAGTCTCAGCAAGTGGGAGCCTTTGGGTGACCTTGTGTGGGCTCAGGCAGAATGAAGCTGTCTCAGGCCTAGTTATTAATTAGAAGGAGGGCCTCCATATACGATCAGGGCTAGACTGGGTATTAACCAAAAAAACAAAACAAAACCCCCAGCTTCCCTGCAAAAGATAGTGGCAAACATCTTTATTGCTGCAATAATGCTGAGCTCCATTTGAAGGAGACTATACATATTTTATGCTATGCATCTGATGAAGTGAACCATAGGCCACAGAAAGTATTTATTTATTGCAGTAAATTATTAGTCATGAGATTCTAGGTGGCTGCTCTCCAAATGCTCTGCAGAACAGATTATTTTCAATGCTTTTCTAAAGGGCGAAAGGGTGGGGGCTAACCTAACTTCAACGAGGGGCATCGTTATCATTTGTAAACTATTTCATTAGTGCTTTCTATAGCTTGGCTGGTAGCCAGGAAAATCATGAGACGTGCATCAATTCAGATGTCTAGAAAGAGTGCTACCTGCTTTGTTAGAAGGAAGAGTGAAAGAGAAAGAAAAAAATAAAAATAAAACCAGAAAAAGTAGGGCTACCAATTCCAACTTTCCATCCAGACAACCATTAGAGATGGCAGCAAAGAGGGAGGTTGTCCAGAATTTTGCTACCCAGATCTGTCAGACTTAAAGAAAGGTGTGGCAGAGTAACAGAAACAGAGAAAAGACTTGGCCCATTCCATGTTTGGCACTCTCGCCATCCCCTGTTAACTTTAGCTTCATCTACTGCTGGAATATCGCCACAAGTGTGTTGCCAACAAGGAATGTGATTTCCAACACATTGCCCCGAAAGACATATAGGTCACCCATATTTTACTATCTTACCTTAAAGCACATCTGGATTAGTAACATCATATCCTCATTCAGAAGAAACCTAGGAGGTCAGATTTCAAAATGGGAAGAGGAAAACCTGCCTTAAAATCCTGATTCTTTACTCAAAGCAGTTGGCAGAACTGTGGCACCATTCAGGCATGAAATTAAATAACCTGGAGGTGTGCTTATGTTCCTTCATCTTGGACTATAAGGTGATAAATTATAGAAGATACTTTTCGAGGGTAATATCAGGACAGGGATGTAATACAGAAAGAAATACTATATAATATAGAGGAAGGTGGATTAAAAAGGTAGATTAGTCTTCATGAAGTCATTATAACCTTATTGTTTTGTACTAAGTGTTTGAAATAATGCATTAAATAAACAAAGAATACTGCCAGGGTAACCCTGGGTCATTTTAAAACTTCTGTTTTAAGAAAGATACTGAATTCTAAGTCCAGGAATGGCAAAATAGGATTTACAGAATGAAAAGTATAACAGAAAGAAGAACGAGGGCCCTTAAAATATGTTAGAAAAGGAAAATATAGGTGATGAACAAATGATGTCATAATTAAAAAACTAAGTAATGTAACTGCAATACAAAAGGGACAAGCATGTTAATTAGGAATACCAATAACATCCCTTATATGATGTGCTCCACTACAGATGAAGTGCAGATTTCTGATGGGAAAAAGTGCAATTTTCCCCAAAGCAGAAGAATGATCATATAATCTCTCTCACACACACATACAAACACACAAAATTCCTTTGCAACTTGGGTTTCTGCCAACTTGGACTTCTGAGAGGCTGCCTTTGGACTTCTGCTAGTTTTTACAGACAGCTCTTCCCTTCCCTTCCCTTCCCTTCCCTTTCTCATGTCTAGGGACTTGGTTAAGAGCAGGAAAGGAAATCCCTGTGCAGGAAAATATTTTGCTTATAACTTGGCTACTAGGAGGAAAGAAAGGAAGAATCACAGATAAGACTTTTTGAGTGTTAGGATATGAAAGCTATGTAGGGTTTAAAAGAGGGGGGGGGGAATCACTTTTGATAGTCAATGTTGCTGAATCTCCATCACTGTCAACCCTCTAGCGCAGTGTCTCTCAACCTTGTCAGCTTGAAGATGTGTGGACTTCAACTCCCAGAATTCCCCAGCCAGCATGGGAGTTGAAGTCTACAACGTCAAGCTGACAAGGTTGAGAAACACTGCTCTGGTGGGTAGTAAACAGTGACTTAGCTGCAGAGATGAGTAAATTGTGGTCCTCTGGGTATTCCTGAACTCTGACTCCCAGCATCACTCATTATAGATTACGCTGGTTGGGACTGCTGGGAATGATAGTTATTAGGAGAGTCGGATGTTCTCCACCACTCTGATTCAGTTTGTAGGCCAGGTGGTTGAATCTCAAATAATCAGCTACAAGGATGCTTGAAGACATTGGGCCTCTCTCCACTGCTGAGCCAAAATGCTCACCCATCCTTGAGGAGGCAGGAAACTAAACCAGCATGAAATCTTCTATCTCTGTTGCTGATCTGTATCCTGCCTTTAATGCCTCTGTTTGAAACCATCACAGCCAGCTGGCTGACTTCCCTTCAAAGTAATGGGTGAGAAGGACTGTCAGCTTTTGCACATCTGAGGCTGCCTTTGGATGAAGTCAGCATGGGTGGAGGGAGGGAAACAGTACTCCAATACAACTACAATAAAGATAACTGAAGATTGATAAGCTCATGGGCTGGACATGAAATGAAGGCAATATCCTGGGATGTGACAAGGAAAAAAGTGCTGCCAAGGCATGTTTGTGTTTGCAGTTAGGTTCAAGTGGGGAAAGGCCCAGGTCAATAATATCCCTTTGATCAGCACAGCAGTAAATGTCTCGTATGAACAGGAGTTGGGGTGTGGGGAGGGAGCAAAAGATTTGTTTCATCACATTTCTGACACTATACACTTCACTGGAGCACAGACCGCTGCCTGGCATTTCTTGATCGTTTCTAATCCACTATCAGTGGCATAGAAAGGCAAGCAATCTTGGCAGGCTGCAATTTGCAGATGCGGTAATGTTGCTTCTGTTGTTCAGAAGGCAGAAAGAAATTGCTTTCTGTCAGTGCAAAGTTGTGGACAATAAACAATTGTTGCATGGCATGACACGGCTTCTAGACTTCTGTACATTTGCAGTTTTCCTCCTCCTCCCCTCCTTCACTGCTCTTCTTTCACTCTTTTCTCATGGAATTTCAGTACATTTCCCTATGTAAACTGTTTATTTTCCATTTCAAATAGCAGCTCTCCTCAGTGGATGGGAAATCAACAGCCCTTGACTTTCCTTTTAAATCTGGATTTACTAGTTACTATGTTTCCTTCAGTAAACATTTTTATAAGCAAGAAAAGCTTTATATGCTTTGCTTATGAGAGAATTTTAATTATAAATTAAACAAAAGTTAATCGATGAATGTTTGAACAACGGATTCTTCATACCACTGCTAAAATGCATTTTAACACAATAAATCCATATTTTTTCCCTCTTCCCCTGAATAAGCAAATCATCTCTTTATGCTGTAAGTCAGATTTAGCACTGTTCTAAATGACACCTGAAAGCCAGGTTGATGTATTGGTTAAAAACATTAGGCTATAAACCAGAAGACCATGAGTTCCAGCCCTGCCTTAGACATGGCGCCAGCTGGGTGACTTTGGGCCAATCAGTCTGTCTCAGCCCTAGGAAGAAGGGAATGGCAAATAGCTTCTGAAAAACATTGCTAAGGAAACTAGAGAGACTTGTCCATGTAGTCACCAGGAATGAATGAATGAATGAATGAATGAATTCAGTAGCAAGAACAGCATCTATTTAACCATACATTTACTGTGTTCAATTTCTGAGTCATATTTCACCAACACCTTATAAATAAGGCCCAGCAAATCCTTCATATTTTGTGTTAAAAGGTTTTTAAATTCAGTCAAGTCTCTAAGCTTTCCCTCTTTTTTTTTTGCAGATCTTTTAAAAGTATACGATTTATTTGAAGATATTGAAACCAGGCAGGCGGTTCTGCCGTTCTGAAGAAGGAGTCTCAAAAGATTTTATCTTTTATTCTTAATAATTAATCCTTCCGTACAGTATTCTAACACTGACACCTGGAAAGCAGGCTTTAATCAGAGAGACAAATAGAGGAAAGGGAAAAGAAAAATCTGCTATGAAGAGGGAGCCATAGAATAGTATTTGTCAACCCTGGAAACTTGAAGATGTGTGGACTTCAACTCCCAGAATTCCCCAGCCAGCATTCTAGCTTCCAAGGTTGAGAAACCCTGTCATAGAGAGTGGGAGAAGTCTCCAGAGGGAAGAAGAAAGCAAACTATTTTAGGAGCAACCCAAGTGGGCTCTTGGAAGCATTTGGTGGAAAAAACATACCTAAGTGTTCCTTTATTCTGGGATTGGCCATTCCCTTCATGATAGATAAATGGTGGTTGTGTCTGAGACACACTTCTAAAAACAGCAAACTTTTTTTTTTTTACTTCTGTACTCTGCCAGTCCAAGACCCTCTTTGCTCTATCAATGACAATAAATATATTGCTGATTAACAGGTGTTTTCCATTCCATTTTCTTAATTCCTGGATTTCACATGGAACCTGCTATGAATAGTACTTGAAATAATTCATCCATTCAGTCTACACCCTCCAACCGCTCAGAGTCCCTCTTCGGGCGAAGATGGGCGGTAGTATAAATTTGAGAAATAAATAAATAAATAAATAAATAAATAAATAAATCTTGAGACTGACTTTGAACTCATGGGTATAACATCTCAGTTGATTTTAAACCTTTCTTGTATCCCACCCTCCCACCTACTCCCATTTCCTGCTTCATATAACATCTTTCTTGAGAAATAGTTTAGAAGAACTCATACTCCCTGGGGTCATTTTAGCATAGTATCTTTATTAGGATCAACTAAAATGATTTTTTTTTGTTTATTTGCCTTGCAGCATCTACCCAAATAGCCTAAGATGTGTTTGTTTGAGACTATTGATCAGTCTTCCACAGTACAGGACAATGCTTGAAAAAAGTGAGTTCACAGAATTTCTCCCTGCCCACATGCCATGTCATCCTTGTCTATACCACTCTTACTTCACATGCAGAGAGAAAACATGCAGGTTATGAGTAGGACCTAGTGAATGCAAGGGCTTATTGGCTGATTTCCTATTTAAATCAGAAAATCAACCACAAGATTTTCAGCTATCCACATGGATCTTTATGTGCATTGAAAGTATTTCCTGGTATGGCTAGGTTGCTCCTCCCAAATGCTGGGTTATATCAGAGGAGATGTATCCTTTCAGACATCAGAAGAAGAGCATGCCACTGTTCCTATACTGCCACTGTTTGCATTCTCCAAATGCTCTGAAGTAACTTTAGCTTGTACCCATCCTCACTGCCGCTGCCACTGAACTCAAAACGTCAAACAAACGTTAACGGCCACACCCCTAACTTCTGCAGGTTCTGAAGGTTTTTTTTTTTTTAAAGCCTGTTCTTCCAGCTCCATAGAAAATAGAAATAAAATAAATTGCTAAGAACAACATGCTGATTTGCATACTTCACGTATGAATTTACCTGGTCACATCCCCCCTCTTCCACCCCCCAAAATCCTAGCTAGTTGTGCCACAAAGTCATCAAGCCAGCATTCTCTAGGGAGGACTTGCTGTGGCAGCTGAAGCCCAGATGCTGGAAGCAAAAATGAAATAGGAGTTCCCACTAAAGGTGAAGTGGGCCACCCAGAAGCTCTTTGGAGTCTCTGCATTTCCAAAGGAAAATACTAGCTTCACAGCAATTTCAGATGCAATCCATGCAAACTGGAGATAAATCAGTTCCGCTCTTGAACACTGCCAATCTTGTAAGGTCAGAGGGATTCAATGCTGCTTTGAAACCAGTGCAGACACCTCATGTGGACATGCCCTTAATTTATATTAACTTACTATACCATGTTCTTTTCATTATTTTATCTCCTTATTTCATTCTTTGGGGTATTTTGTAATTATATTTTATTATTTCCATGTTTTAAGATTCTGGTTTCACTGATGATATTTCCAATATATATTCTACAGTATTTCATTGACTCCACATTTTAACTTTTTCAGCTGTATATCAGCCAGAGAACCTATGCTATGTGGTGGCAGAAGTTCACACAACCAAAAAGGAAAAAATTGAGGTAACCTTAATAGTTTAAGTACTGCTGCTGTGTTTTACAGCTTTATAACTCTATGCCGATAATTTTTGCATTTGTTTTTACATTACTCTTAGGAATAGCTAACTAGTGAAGACTGTGTGTATGTGCATGGTTGAACTTGATCTCAGATTGAAGATTCTGAGATTGAAGATTAACCCAAAGAAAAAAAGTGATGAAACCTCTGCGCAGCTGAGAATGAGCTCATTGCTACTCAATCATCTGTTGAAGAACAGGCAACATGCTTATTTTTAGGTAGTTATGGGAAACTGGAAGAAGCAAAACTCTAAAGCAGAGAATTTTCCCACTGGCACGCTAATATACAATAATAGCTTTTGAAAAACTTTCAGACAGGAACATCTGTAACATAACTGCATGGGGAAGATGTGGCCATACACATGTAAGACTCATTTGAATGGTTTATAAAAGTGAAGACAACTGAATGTATGAATGGTTTGCAGTTACCCACCCTGCAATATATAACTCTCAATAAAGTCAGGAGGGAAGGGATTGCAGCCCCAATTTATGCTGATGTCATCT
The DNA here is from genome assembly GCF_035149785.1 of Candoia aspera. Lineage (NCBI taxonomy): Eukaryota > Metazoa > Chordata > Lepidosauria > Squamata > Candoiidae > Candoia > Candoia aspera. Next base: position 181,712,440 of record NC_086155.1, read on the forward strand.
CATTGCTTCTATTACTTCTCAGTAATACCACTGATGTTTACAAAAGGACTGAGATTGAGTTTCAGATTGTGAAACCCCCAATACTGCATTAATTATGAGCTGAATAACCATTGAATCTTGAGTGTTACTTAGAAAGGAAAACAGAAAACCAAATGGAAAAAGGGTGCTTTGTTTAGAGGGATTTTTTTTTTTTAATTCGCCCAATCCTGTCCAATTCTCAGAGTTTGCCTGGACAAGTCCCTGCAGTTGTCTTGGCAAGGTTTTTCAGAAGTGGTTTGCCATTGCCCCCTTCCTAGGGCTGAGAGAGAGCGACTGGCCCAAGGTCATCCAGCTGGCTTTGTGCCTAAGGCAGGACTAGAACTCATGGTCTCCTGGTTTCTAGCCTGGTGCCTTAACCACTACACCGGACTGGCTGTCTTGGAGGGAATAGAGGTCTTTAATTCAAAAACCAGATCTGCTAGGGGATGAGGATACACCATAGCATTTTTTTACAGGACAAGCCAATTCTCCCATTAGATAATGCAACAGCTCCCTCAGATGACAAAAGTTTAATAGCAGCAGTGTTCCTCCTGGGTTCTCTGTGCCACGTTGGCCCATCCTGCACACTGAACTAATCCGCTGTTCTAACCCATTGGCAGTGTTGAAGTACTGTAAGCCTCAGTTGCCCTCGAATTGGGTTCTGTATGTAGATTGAAGGGGGCATTGCATTGTCTTATGCCTCAGGCAGCCAGATGTCGTGGGCTGTTCTAGGACAGATATTGCTTGAAGCAGTAATAAGAAGAGCCTGCATGCTGCAGGTGAATTTCACATTTTACTGCTAGCAGGAAGAGCTGTGCAGCTCATTTCAGTATGCAGCCTGAGTTAAGTTGAAATCTATCATTGGTGAATCTTTATTAACAATGTTTATCAATAACAGTATTTGGGGATAATATTCAGTATATTACTATCTGATAAATATTAGAGCATACACATGATAAATGTAGGCTGCATTTACAGGTAGTTCTCACTTACCAATGGCAATTGGGAGCAGGGATTCCATCACTAAGCAACACAGTAGTAAAGCGCAACATCACGTGACTGCGCCAATTTACAATGGCAGTTCTGGCAGTCCCAGTTGCCATTGTTAGGCAAATCCCACACAGTCACAGTGTCCCACAATCACATGATCGCCATTGGCAATTTCCCGCTGGTTTCCCCATTGACTTTGCTTGTCAGAAGCTGGCAGTGAAGGTCACAAATAACAATCATGTAATCATGGGACAGTGCAACATCCTAATTGCCAAGCGCCCACATTGCTATCACATGATCGCAGGGACACTGCAGTGGCCACAACTATGAGGAACCATCACAAGCCACCCTCATTCAGCGCTGTCTAATTTTTGGATGGTCACTGAACGAGTGGTTGTTCAACAAGGACTACCTGTATAACAGATTATTATTAGTGTGCCCATCCCATAATCTACATACGTACCACATCTATCTATGGGGTAGCTAGGAGTAGAAAATGACTTGATAGCACAGAATCAGTCACATGTCATAAGTGTTTGGCACATTAATGTCAGATGTATAAACAGTGGCTTTACTTAATTTCAATCAATCATAGCTAAGGATCACCTTTGTTATCTAATGGTTGCAGCTGTTCACTACAGTAATGTATTCAGCAGAAGTGGAGGTCACAGTAATGCAAAACCCTCAAAGTACAGTTCTAGCTGACTCACTGTATATTAAAAGTTCTTGGCCCTTGCTTGCTCTGGTAAGTGGCATCAGCAGCAAGATTTCAGGGCTCTGGTGTGTAGCCAGGATTAATCCTTGACATATAATTTCAGTGCTGAAATATACTGTCTCCAGCAATGTAACCATTGGTAGATGCTGGCCCCAGAACTCCAGGGAACAGATTTGCCATTGTTGCTTCTTCTGTTTTTAGCTTATCTTGCTTTGTTTTTTGACAAACTTGATTCATCTTTTAATGTACAGGCTTTGAATGCTTGTGAGGACAGAAAATTCTCTGCAGAGCTCATTGACTAATGATGGCCTAGAGCAGTGTTTCTCAACGTTGGCAATTTTAAGATATGTGAACTTCTGGCTGAGGAATTCTGGGAGCTGAAGTCCACATATCTTTATTGTAAACCGCCCAGAGTCCCTCCCTGGGAAGGAGATAGGCGGTGATAAAATTTGATAAATAAAAATAAATAAATAAAATAAAGTTGCCAAGGTTGAGAAACACTGGCTTAAAGGAACCCTTTCTATGACTCTATTAATTGTCTTTCTGTAAGAAGCACTTGATGCAATTTGACAACAAATAAAGTAAATTCATGGATAAAGCAGTAATATCAGTTGCATTCAGCAGTGCCAATACTTACTTATGGGTGGGCGGTAGAAGGCAAAGAATCCCAGCCATATCAAGTGAAATTTCTTGAAGCTTGTTATATACAAGTATTATTAACTGAAAAAGAAAATTGTGAAGAAACTGTGTCTAGGTCCATTTATATGTATGTTGCCTTTACATTAAGTCCAGTCATGTCCGACTCTAGGGGGCGGTGCTCATCTCCATTTCAAAGCCGAAGAGCCGGCGTTTGTCCGTAGACACTTCCGTGGTCATGTGGCCGGCATGACTAAATGGAACACCGTTACCTGCCCGCCGAAGTGGTACCTATTAATCTACTCACACTGGCATGTTTTCTAACTGCTAGGTTGGCAGGAGCTGGGACTAGCGACGGGAGCTCATCCTGTCATGCGGATTCGAACCGCCAACCTTCCCATTGGCAAGCTCAGCAGCTCAGCTGTTTAACCTGCAGTGCCACCGCATCCCTTATATGTTGCCTTACCTTGTGTCAATATAGAAAAGTGAACAAAATGAATATGGGCTTAGACGGATCGTGGTGTGATGAAATACATATAGCTGCTCCATGATTTCTATATATATGGACCACGCATAACAGGACAAAACCCTAACTTGTGCTATTGTGACATACAGTATGGTGAGGTTCTTCCTGTATACTGTATATGAGTGATCTTTTAGCAAAAAAGGCAGCTGGTAACCACTTAAGAGGTAGAACTTTGGCATGGTAGAGTTCCTTGCATTTTTATAAATGGCAAATGCAGAACCTATTGTGCTTCTGTCAACCATAAGCAAGAATTCAAGAGCAATACATACCCTTTCCCCTGCCTATGTCAACCTGAGTTTGTAATTAACTCCAAGATAAGAGGATACAATTCTTCTACCAAGGAGAATTTGGCAATTATTCATCTAGGTAGAACAATTTCAAAACTCTTTATATATTAATACTAACTGACTGTAGGTTTTCAATACTTAGTTGACTATTAAGGAATTAATCAGAAACTTTGCCTGCTATAGACTAGAAATGGAATGCTACTGCCAAGAGAGTAGCAATAAATGTTGTAAAGAGGATTGAAATATTTATTCATACTCAGAAGACACTTTAAGCTAGCCATCAATCTTTTATTTACTGATTGGTTTTTTAAAAAAAAATAGGGTTACAGTACTAGATCAGAGGTGCAGAAACCTGGACAACCATTAAGTGGCAGTGAAGAGAAACAGACATTAACCCTTTGCTGTCATCTAATGGCTGTCTAGGTAGTCTAGGTATTTTCATCCCTGATCTGGTGGCTTCACTTTTATGACTGCAGGATGCAGTGTAATTGTTTATTTTTCTTTTTGTCTCCTAGAATTTTTAATTGATTTTTTTTCTTCGTTTTTGAGTTTGTAGTGTACTGAAGATTAATAATGACTGTTAAATGCTGCAGCATTCTTTTGCACAGAAAAATTCTGCAGCAGAGGGCATTTTGACTGAAGGAAACCTAAACCAGAATACCTCCAAGGCAGTGTTTTTCAAGCCTGGCAACTTTAAGATGTGTGGACTTCAACTCCTAAAATTCCCTTGCCAGTACTGCTCTAGGGGAAATGAATGTCCTAGTATCAGAGGAGAAACAATCAATATCCATAAATATAGGCATCTAATTTTCCATGCAACTGAAACATAAGCAAAGCCATAAACCATGCCACCATTACATTTTCTTTTGTAAGTGCTGTTGACAAGACACAGTACTGTTTGTGATTTCCATTGTATTTCCATCTGCAGAGCCAGAAAATCAAGACCAGTGACAAAATTTTAAAGCTTGTTCACATGACACACTGAACAAGAGAGAATGACATTTCAGCCCAATGTGTCCCACAAATTCATCCTTTGTGGTTAGTTTATGGGAGAGTGTCATAGGAAACTAGAAAATTAGTTAAATCCATAAGCCATGGTTAAACTAATGAAGGTTTAGCATGACTTGCAAACACAGCCTAAGGGAGTATGGTAGTGAAAGGAAGAAAGATTACTGTACAAATATGAATGTTTTCTTCCCATGAGGCTTCAGATCATACTGACCTACTTGGCTTTTATTTAGTACATGCCAATTAGGACTGTGCAAAACTTCAAAGTGATGTTTCACTTCATCAGTGCTTTGTGAAGCAATATACCCCATCACCATCTTTTCTAAAGAGTGAAATGAACCTTTGGATGCACTGGAAAAGTCTCTTCTGGCAACTGGAAGTGATAAAGGAAGTAACAAAATCCTTCAAAAAGACTAATAGAAGCTCCTCTGTGTTCTAACAAGGCAAATAGTATCATCCATGGCACAAAGTGTCTCACTGAATGAATTTAGGTACCAGCACAGGCCTGAGGTTCATGTATTTTAAAGCCCAGAGTATTTTGTCATTTCTATGTTTCATGTTAAAAATTAATGCAGCCTCTACATTTTTAATAAAGTACTTGCTGCTGAGCAGTCCCAGATGTTTAATACTTGTTTGCAAAATTTTAAAAAAATCATTATAGGGCTAAAACAAACTAAATCCTAAGTATGTTTTATTCTTAAGTAAATTTCATTTAATCAAGTTTTCCTTGACTGTATCTTACATGCACCCAGTCAAGCATGTTGTGGGAACACCTACATCTAGTCAATTGATTCCTCCCTAGTCTACCAAGGAAAACAGCTGGAGAGAAAAGGTGGCCGAAAATGCAAGCATCTCCAATACTTAGCTCATTGCCAAGTCCTGGCTGTGCAGAACACTCATCCTAAACCCTGATTGGCTGCAGCGGCCGAGTCATATTGCTGCCTGCTTGACCAGAAACTAAGGAGCCAATGATGTCATATATCCTAGCTAGTATTATCTTGATGCAAAGATTCAGGGGAAACCAGCATTTCCAAGAAAAGTCAAGAAAGGCTCCAGTTTTACTTCAAAATTGGCTTGTTACCTAGTTAGTATGACTACATAAGAAGACATGGCCAAGGCACTGACTGACTGGGCTATGCATGTTGTGTGAACAGAGCCTTGCTGCAGTTTGCAATTTGCCAAATTTTCTGTAAGCCTAGTATTCTTCAGGACCAGGAATTTGTACTAACTATGGGATATGCTGTTGAAACAAATAACTAGCTGCAAATTATTTATCAAGTAGTAGACTACTGAGCATGATTCCATCACATGTAACATCTCTGACAGTTATAATATTTTGTGCTATCCCTCTTTAAAAGAGCAATATATTTATTAGGTCATCCCACAGACCTTAGAAATGTGAAAGTTTTCAAGATCCTCAAATCCCTTCATCAAACAAGATCTAGGTCAAGTCTAGCTTTTCAGGCACTGGGTCCTACGCAATGTATTTCCAGGACTTAGATCACATTAGATAAATTTTCTTGATATGAAGCCATTCTATTCAATGAATATGATTGTTCCCATATACTAATAATTCTCTATTTTGTCTAATAATTGGTGGTAACTTTTGAAGAGGCTTTGGAATATGTTCAGGGCTTTGGAAGGAGCATATGCAGCTCTTCATACAGAGATTGTGCACCCCTGAATTAGACTGGTACAATTTCTGGACATCCAATTAACAGCTGTTAAACTGCCTGGTTAGAATTTGAAATAAAGTAATGGATAGTTTTTCTCTTTTTGAATCAACTATCAAAATAAAAGAGACAGCAGTCAAGAAATATACTGCAGACTAGTACTTGGTAAAGTAGCTATGAAGGTCTTGGAGATAATATCCAAATGCCAGGATGTGTCTATACCTATAGAAATAAGAACTGAGCAGGCAATGTTTTTCCATGTGACGTTCTTTGAAAGTAAAAGTTGGACTTTGCAGAAGCTGGATAGCTATATTGACACTTTTGAGCTTTGGTGTTGGAAAAGACCTCTGAGAATAACTTGGATAGCCAAGAAAGCAAACATCAAAGAAATCAACCCAGAGTTGAGGCACAAATGACCAGGCTCAAATGATCTTATCTTGGACACATTATGCAAAGGTGGAAGGAAAGAGAAGAGGACCATCAGCAGCAAGGTGAAAAGACTCAGTTACAGTGGCAATCAGTGTACCACTGGAAGACCTGAAGGACCATGTTGGGGACAGATCAACCTGGAGAAAAACTATATATGTGGTCACTAAGAGTCAACACCAACTTGATGACTGTCAATCAATCAATCAATCAAAACACTGGAGCAGAATAGAAATCATGTCCCAGATCAATCCAAGTTCTTCTTGCTTTAGCTGTTGTACTTAAAATTATAAATCCATATATAGAAAAGTAAAATCTCCTTTGAGCTTAACTTCCAGTGTCTTCACAGATTTTTCTGTGTAGTTTCTTGGCAAGAACGAGGAACTGGTTTGCCATGGCTTCTTGTAAGCATCACTGAAAATCCATGTGGGTCTTTAAGTTATAGCCATTGTTTGAAAATGTGGAGCAGCTTAAGTACTGAGCTTTAGCAGCAGCTGAAACATTTGTGGTTTTACTTTGTACTTTTTTTTTAATGTAAAGAAAAAAATATGTGAATATTTGCAGTTAGAACCACAACCCATACCTCTCTCAAACAGGAAGGCACAAAACCTGTGTATACAAATAAAAAAAAAAACAGGGAACAGAAAGCAAATGGGGGGTTGGATAATCACTCAGTGTACTTCAGATAGAGGGGGAGGGAAGCACTGACTATTGATAAATGAGGACCTTTAAATCAGGAGTTTTCAAAATTTTCACACCATGGAAAAAAAAAAATCCCAGAACTGCTGATCAAGAGGCAAAGCTCTAATGATAGAACATTGGCTGTCCTTGAGTGAACATTCTTTTCCCTTAGTCTCTCATAGAACCCCATCAATTTCTTACAGAACCCTTACAAACTGGAACACAGTTTGAAAACTCTGCTTTAGCTTATCACAGTTCAAAGAGGAATACCAGAAATGTTCTACAGGTAGATTTGGGTTTTTTTTCATAATGATCTTTGGAAGAGCATAATTTATTGCATTCACACAGCACCCTAAGTTAAACAGCTCACATTATGGCTTAGCAAGTTCTGTGAGGTCAGAAAAAGAAGAACTTAGCTAAGTGATAAGAAACCTGTGGTCTTTCAAATGTTATTACACTCCAAGTCCCATCAGTCCTAGTATGTATGTCAACAAGAGTCTCTGGAGGGTCATGTTTGACTTAAGAAATACATGGCTTTTAGACAGATCTTGTGTTTATTTGTTCATTTAAAGGAAGCTGTACTGAATCAGTGGGAATTAACTTTTGAGTAGACATATGTAAAGTTAATAAATGGTCAAAATTACCATTTGAAACTGAGTCCAGAAATGACTTGCCTTGTAGACCCTTTGTAACTGCTATTGTGCCATCCTTTTTAGCTTTTCACCAATTAAAAAAAAGATGGTAGATAACTGCATATCACTCTACACAGAGCCCACTGCTAATCTAATCTAGTGGTTAATGTTGCATAGATTACATGTGATTAGGGAGAACAGATGTGAATCATTACATTGGGTGAACGAGTAGTGCTGCACTGCCCAGGGATCTAAAAGAAAATTCTTCTCCTGAAGAAACCCTCACATTCAACAGTGGTTCTTGGAGGATATGGAGCTGTCTCAAGAGTAGGCCATTCATTCTTTGGTCTACATCATATGTTGAGAACCAAAGTTCCTGAACTACATCTCCAAGCATCCTAACCAGCATTGGCAGTGGTGAGTGATGGTGGGAATAGTGGTTCAACAATCTTAAGAGGATAGCAAGTTCTTTACTGCTGATCTAGATTTACCTCTCTCTAGCTGAAGGCATAAAGAGAAAGGCAAGTAAGATATAGATTCAATAATGAAAATAAATAAGGGGTAAAGGACACAATTGATCCATATAGGTCCTCAACTTACCCATCACTGATTATAAATTACAGTTCAGAGAAACTGCTTTATGAGAAGTATTTGAGAAAAATAAGAGAGAATAAAGACCTTTAGCTCCACACTTTCTTTCCTCCCAGTTTTAACCTGACATCTCTCTTATTCACACATATACATACATACATACAAACAAACATACATACATACAAACATATACACATGCACACACATATGATGTATTCATATCTTTAGCCCAGACCTAGAAGTGATCTTGTCAAAAGTGGTCACTGGAACTGAAAAAGCACAAAGGATGGATTTTTAAAATAAATGACAAACTATATTTGTCATAAACTGCAGAAATGTTAGCATAACTTATAGTCTGTGCTGTCACTGTGCTGTATTTCCTGTGCTTTTCCTGTAATAAAACGAGTAGCAGAGTCACTATGGATCCTTCTTAACTGTGTAATCCTAAATGTGCTTATGCATACTCCAAAGAGCCCACTGCCAGATAAAGTGGGCACAAAATTGCTTCCCTGATTTTTCTGTATCAAGGCCTTTGCCTCTTTTTGTCAAACTACATCAAACATGCAGATTCACCATGCATTTCTTAATAAAATAGTCTAAATAGCCTCAAATGATGCATTTAGCCAGCTTTAAATAAATAAGGGCAACATTACTATAGAGATTTTGAATGGTCTGGGCTTTTTGTATAAAATGAGCTACTGTTGTACGGTAAGTAATGTAAGGTCTCTTCCCCCATACTGGAAATATCCATTAAATAAACTATGAGAAAATAATACTCCAAGTGTGAAACTTTATTAAAATAAGTACCAAACCATATTTCTTTTTCTCAACACATTGCCCTTCTTTACCCTCATCCTGTATTAATATTTAATTGATTAATTATAAGAAATGTTATTAAATATGAGAAATGAAGGAAGAGACAGCGCCATCTTGAGGTGAGAGAATGATATACCTGTCACTGCATTGTAACATTGTCAAAGAAAGAAAATAAAAAGTGAAACTATATAAGGAGATCCAGTTTCCAGCTAAAACTGACACTCAAGCTTGTACTAAAATAAGACCAATAAATAGAAAATATTTCCAGCATCATCAGCTTTTACAAAGACGTTTGTGACCATTTTACAGAAATCCCAGCCTGCTTTTTTTCTCAATACTTCTTTGAATCCTGATGTGAATGAAAAAAAGAAGACAAATATAAAATTCATCTTTCAGTATTATGCAGTATTATGCAAATACTGACATGCTGGTCATCATTAGGCAAAGAATGAAAAAATGCAACAGCCAGGATCATTAATGCCTTTATACAACTCTATGGAGTGACCACATGTTGCTACACCCTTTGATCACTGTATCTCCAAAAGGATATTATACTAAAGCTTTGATCATTGTATCTCCAAAAATACAATGATCAAAGAAGGTGCAGTCAGAAATATCAAGAGGCTGGAGCATTTCCACACTTAGGTTCATTATTAGGCACTTTTTAGCTTAATAAATAAATAGGGAGCAAGATGGCTTAATGCAATATGTGAATCCAAGCATTGTGTGTAAACTGTATTTTATGACTTAGCACCATGGGTAAATCAGGCCACCATTGGGCATTTCATAAACCAAGGTTAAAAGAAACAATGATTAGAGTGATGTGATAACCAGGGCAAATTTAAGAGTAAGTTTATAATTAACCTTGCCACTGTACTTTTGTTTTTGATATCTTAGTGCTGTGTACCACTAATTCTTTCATATTTTAATACCTAAGCATTCATCACTGAAGATCTTGACATCTCTATAATAGGTGCATCCTAAGTCCCACACACAAGTGAGACAAAATGGAAATCTGAAACTTTAAACTTGGTGTAACATCTTATGGATAGAATAGCGATTCTTCAATTCTGTATTGGAAGGAAGGAATATTCCCTGGTCTAGACAGCCAGTTTGGTGTAGTGGTTAAGGCATCAGGCAAGAAACCAGGAGACCATGAGTTCTAGTCCTGCCTTAGGCAGGAAGCCAGCTGGATGACCTTGGGCCAGTCACTCTCTCTCAGCCCTAGGAAGGAGGCAATGACAAACCGCTTCTGAAAAACCTTGCCAAGAAAACTGCAAGGACTTGTCCAGGCAGTCTCTGAGAATTGAATGGACAAAAAAAAAAAGGCCTGTTATATTGGTCTAGAGTTAAGGCAACGGGCTAGAAACCAGGAGACAGAGAGTTCTAGCCCTTAGGCGTGAAAGCCAGCTGGGTGACCTTGGGCCAGTCACTCTCTCTCAGCCCAACTCACCTCACTGGGTGGTTGTTGTGGGGAAAAACAGGAGGAGGAAGGAGTATTAGGTATGTTCACCACCTTGAGTTATTTATAAAAATAATAAAGGCAGGATAGAAAATAAATAAAATAAAATAATGATGCCCTCTAGATGCATTGAACTACAACTCCCACAATCTCTTGCCATTTGTTCTGTTTGGTAGAGCTAATGACAGTTGAAGTCCAGGTTATCTGAAGGTTGCTTATTCTTTATTTACAGAACTTCAGAAATCAGACTCTACCAAAGGCATCCATTTTTCATTACTCTGATCTTTTTAATCTGAAAAATCTAGTTCACCATAGAATTGTTTCTGAATTAAGCTGAACCACAGCAGTCTCATCAACAACTCCCAATAGCACTTTAAATCACTCAGAGAGAGGGGAAAGTAAGCATGGGGAGTCACTTATAAAACCCTGTGAATGTTCTTCTGAAGTTCAGTTCTTCTTTAAAAAATTGTAGTGCAGCTGTGTTAATAGTCTTGTCATAGGTCAGCTTTTAATGTTTCTATCCCTGGGCACAGGAGGATGACTTAGTCTCTTTTCAAGTAAATGTTAATCTCATTGCTGTTAATAATATTAAAAATGCAATCACTTAAATGGAAAACATGAAAAACAGTCCTTGAAATAGCTTCCATTTGGGATAATTGCTGCAGTAACTAATTGTGCATGGCCCTTATTACAAACAGCTCTTTGACTTGTATTTGTCTTGTTTTTAGGAAAATATTAACAGGCTAGCTCTGTTTTATAGTTTTATATCACATGGTACAAGACTTGTCTTCACTCCCTATGGCTTGAAGGTCACTTGGATCTCGTTAAAAATCGATATTACTCTTAGTTGCTTTCAGTTAATTGGTCCTCATTAACCAATTAAGCTGCTTGCTTAACTTTATGAAAAATGAAAGCTTTGTAGCTGTACAAAAGTTTAAAACTTGTTTCTCATCCAGAGACTTTGAAATTTATCCGCTTATGATAATGTATTGGATACCTTATTGAGCTTGCACTGGTAAAACCTAGTTTCAAATCCCCATTAGCAATGAAACTTAATTGCATGGTTTTGGACAAGCTACAAGGGTGAAATTATATGTACCTAACAACTCCTTGTCTATCAAAACTTAATCTCTGCAGTAAGGATTAAAAAGAATCCAATCACTGGTTCTACTGGGGATGAACTGAGTGTTTTGCACCTGAGGATCCATGGCGGGAGGAATACCAGCCAGAACCAAACAGAGTGGACATTTGCTCTACCCATACAAAAATCCTCAGTAGAATTATACAGGGTTGCAGTTAGTTTTCATAATGTAAGAAATGGCCAAAGGCTGTCTTTCACCTTGTTTTTAACCTTTAAAAAGGCTGCTTTGCTTACAGCAGCAGTGGATTTCTTGCAAAAGTCCTTCTTCTCCAGGGCTTCCTGGAAAAATGAAGTGACCATGTAACATTATGTGAACATATAGCTAAGCCCTAAGGAAGAAGCCTGCCACTTATGTAATGGGCTAAGCTTTTTAACAATTATAGAAAGATAGGCAAGACTCCTCAGTGACTTGATATGCTTTATAGAAATTTACTCCCAATCTGGCAAGTCTTTCACAGGAAGACTTTTTGTATTGTTTTTGTATTTAGGATGTAATTGTTTTTATTCTATTTGTCATTGTTTGCTGCCCAGAGTCACTGGTTGAGATTGTGGCTTTATAAATGGAATAAGTAAGTAAGTAAATAAATAAACAAACAAATAAACCAGTCAGTAGGAACATCCATAGAACCACAGAACTGGAAAGGTAAGTATAGACCATTGAGCCTAAATCTTTGTTCAATGAGGGAGTCCAAATTAAAGTACCTCAGGCCAATGGCTGTCCACCATCTCCTGGAATATTTCCAGGGAAGAGGGACCCACCATCATCCTTGGTAATGGATTCCATGGTTGATCTGCTTTGCCTGTTACATTTTTCTTAAGGTTCAACCAGAATCTGCTGTCTTGAAAGTTAAAGCTATTCTTCTGTGTTGTGCATCTGTTTCAATTGAGAACAAATCTGTGATACTCCATGAGATGCTTGAAAATGCTATCAGTCTGATTCACTGATTGATTGATTACATGCCATCAAGTCATTTTTGACTCTTAGTGACCACATAGATTTTCTCCATGATGATCTGTCCCTAACCTGGTCTTTCAGCTCTTCCAGTGATCAGTTCCTTTGCATTCTCTCAGTCATCTGTTCTCCAGGATTTCTCAAAGAGAACAGACAGAGGTTTGGTCAGATCATCAAGTGCCTTAAGAACACTAGTGTGCAAGGCATCTGGCCCTGGAGGGATTAACTTCTTTGAGGTCTGTAGCCGTTACCTGATTAAACTTCACCCTCACCCTCACCCTAATCCTTACTATGCATCCACCAAGGTGAAGTTGGAATCCTGTATATCCTCTTTTCAGAAAAGACTGAAGCAAAATAGAATATTCTTTATTATCTTTTACCCTTGGGTAATGTTCAGGGACAACTAGTATGTTGCATCTTTTTTATTTTGAACGTATCTGAAAAAAGCCCTTTTCTTTTTCTTGGCATCCTTCATTAACTTCAGCTCCTTCAGTGCTCTGTCTTTCCAGACACCAACTCTGTAGTTGCAGTCTACCTCTTTATATTCTTCCTTTGTGATTAGGAGCTTTTTTCTATTTTTCCCCAAGCACACAATTAAGTGGAGGCAATCTACCCTGCCCCCCTCATCTAAATTGCAGGGAGAGCTCTGAAGTGGGGAATAAAAAGCGATTTTCTGATGTTTAATCTCCCCTTTTCTAGCTCTAGGGAAGTTACTGAGTCAGCTTTACAACAGTGTTTTAAAGCAGAGAGACCACACCCTCGCAAGCTTGTAGGCTGCAAAAGGCCTTTCAGTGATGCTATGATGTTACTGGAAAGGCGTGACCAAATTTGTCTTTTTGGGTGGGGGAGTATTAAGGGTGAAAATGGGAACAGACAGCCCCCCAGAGGCAAACTGCTCTAATTCCCCAATTAAAATCTATCAGCAAACCTGAAAATTGGACGAAAATTGCGTCATCAAAATTTACCCACTTTGCTGCCAGCATTCAGCTGCGTACTTTGGGGGAGGGAAGTGGTATATGGCTTGTGAAGCATGTGTTTCTCACTCCTGTTTTACAGCCACTGCCTTTCACTTCCCATGTGACACACACATACTTATTTATCTAAAACAGCTCTAACAGCAATTGTATGAGTGTTATATTTTTCTTGTGGATCATTTTGCTTTGTCTATTCTAAAGCGAGGCCACCCATTTCCTGGCAGTAAATCTTCTGTAGCAAATAAATTACTGGAGCTCCCCCCAAACAGAATAGTGGTGTCTGAAACACACACACACACACCAGAAATGTCTGGTGTTTTCTAGAATACTGTGGCCTTGTAATAGAAGGTGTTTTGTATCATGACTACCAATGGCTAACAGTTATGATGATTATGTATTACTGGGGTTGTTCAGTGTTTGGACTGAAGGAAAAATATGATTCAGGGTGTGCACGTAGCACCTATTGGCCTTAAATGAAATGCATCTGAACTCAGGAAAACATGCTGCTGTTTAAGGAGGTTTTGACAGGTGGTACGTGAGCCCTCCTTTGTTCCAAAGCTCATTTTTCTCTTCAAATCCAAAGTGTTGCACAGCTATTTATTTATTTATTTCGTACGGCATAGCAGAATACAGCATTATTGCATAAAAGTTCACAGAACAATATATAAAATGTGTATAAAATATAAAACATTGGGACAGTAGATTATTTTTAAGACATGCAATACGAATAATGAGTAAAATTATAAATAGAATTAAGTTATGTATGAGCAGTTACTAGAGTGGCTAAGTCTATGGCGGAATATCTAGATCGTTTAGCCATTGGACAGCAGTGCCCTTACGGTGATACAGTTCTTGCAGGGAGCCAGGGAACCTTCTGAGGGGGTACTTCAATGCAATGTGATGTAAAGTTTGCGGGACATTCCCACAGTCACAGCATTATCGACCAGCCCCCATTTTTGTTTCCAATATTGGCACCTGCCATGATTAGTACAAATCTGGTTAAGTGCAGTCCAGTTTTTCCTTGGGAGATCAAAGCCATAGAGGTGTTGTGCTGGATCAGACACTAAGTTAAACAGATCTGGATTAGAAGTTGCCCACTCCTGGCACCATGCTGTCTCAATGTCAAAGTCTTCTCTGACTAATTGCTGTCCAAGTTTCCATGGCAGGTTCTGAGATTTAAGTCTAAATATTTGATCATGGCAGTCTTCATGTATAGGTAGTAGTTGGTTTGCCTCGCATTTCTACCACTCCCTTTTTAAGGCTAGTTGTCTTCTAAGATGTGGAGGTGGTATGTTGGATAGTACCGGTAGCCGTTCGGAAGGTGTTGATTTAATGCTTCCTGATATTAGCCTCATAGTGTGGTTAAGCTGGGTGTCCACTGCTTTTGTGTGAGCTCTGTTTAGCCATACAGGGCTACAATACTCAGACGCCGAATATGCCAAAGCAAGAGCTGATGTCCTAAGAACTGTAGCACTTGCTCCCCAGCTAGTCCCAGAGAGTTTGTGTAGAATGTTCTTCCTGGTTTTTATTTTATCTGTAGTTTTTCTTAGGTGTTCCCCATAGATTAAGGTCACTCCTAAATACTTTGGGTTGTGCAATGTGCTGTACGTTACACAACCCAACGTATGACTAATGTAATGTGCTGTATGATGGGCTGCCCTTGAAGGCCACTCTGAAGCTGCAGCTGGTCTAGAACAAGATGGCATGAGTGCTTATGGGCTCATGTAACAACTCTGTTTCATGAGCTGCACTGTTTCCAGGTACAATTCAAGATCCTGGTTGTCACCTATAAAGACCTTCATGGCATAGGCCTGGTTATTTGAGGGACCATCTGTCTCCTTTGGTCTCTGCCCATCCTGATCATCAGAAAAAGGTCAATTAAACAGTGTCACCTGATGAGACCTAGGAAGTGGGGTTTCTGTGATGCCCTCTGGATTAGCATCTCTAACCCTACTTGACCTGACCATGTTTAAACAAACCTTGAAAACCTGGTCCTTCCCTCAGTCCCTGAGCTAGGGTATATGGTGTGTTCCTTTTGGGAATATGTGGTGTTGATGGTTGTGAATGTATTCTTTCTCTAAATGTCTATCATTCTTTCCTGCTGGTTATAATGCTTTGATTCTTTTTAATATTGTCCACTGCCCAGAGTCATTATGGAGTCAGGTGACCTTAGAATGATAGGTAGGTAGGTAGGTAGATAGGTAGATAGATGATAGATAGAGATGATAGATAAGAAGAAAAGCTACCCTCTGCTCAGCTTCAGCAAGATGCCATTGCATTCTGATTTATACCTCAGCAGTTTATATGAAGCTCAGAAAACAGGTTGCAAAACATCACAGGCTCCTGATTTCCTGTTACTTTTTAAAAAGTCCTAGGAAAACTGAATTTAAGATGTTGAATGAGACAAGGCTAATTCAGGAAAAAAAATTTCAAGCACAGTTTCATAACTGAAGGAAGGATGTGCTGTACAAGGGAATGATGACTAAATTCATTTTGAAGATGAACGTATGTTTATTGATGGAATTATATCTCTTACTGTAAATCTAAAATTACCCACTTTCCCAGCATCCTCTTTTTGCCCTCAGAATTTAGGGAATCCTTAAAGCTGATTAAAGGTGGATGGAAGAGAGTAAAAGGAAGTAAAATTTGCCCAATATTATATGTTCCATTTGCCCAATATTATATGTTCTTCCTATTATTTTTCAAGAAGGAAGTTGTAAAACTGATTAGACACCCAGTATGTTTCCCTGATGAATAATGCTAGATTTTACCATGGATGACCTTGTATAAATTCTTATTCTGAGGAGCTGGC
Source organism: Candoia aspera (assembly GCF_035149785.1). Classification (NCBI taxonomy): domain Eukaryota; kingdom Metazoa; phylum Chordata; class Lepidosauria; order Squamata; family Candoiidae; genus Candoia; species Candoia aspera. The sequence continues at coordinate 181,728,780 of NC_086155.1, forward strand.
AAGTTAACCTCCTAGACTCAGGTCCAATTTCCATATACCAGGCCTGGGAATCAATTTAATATTTCAGAAAAGAAGAGAATGCCAGATAGAAATTATTTGTAATAATAATTAAAGGAACTAGGGTCAGACATGATTCGGTGCTTGCACAGGGGACCTTCCACCTTCACATTATACTGGACACATGTATGTGCATAAATGAGTAAGATGTGCATGTATATGTGTGTGGAAATAAATATACATGCATATAGTGATAATTTAGTGACTTCTATATATTTTATAGAAGGGGGCTTATATAAATGTCTCATACTTTTGGGACTTTCTGAATAAACATGTACAAAGCTTGACTATTGAATTTAATTTACTATTATCAAAGAAGCCCAGTGACTTCCTAGAGAATTCCATGTCAGTAAAGATGTTCAGGTTTTACTGTCTCTGATACTAACCTTATTGCAATATTAGTAAATGTGACAAAGCTAAGGAAGGAGGTTGTTTTTGTTGCTGAACAGTGTCCTTCAAAATGAAATCATGCATTTTTTTTAAAAAAGGAGCTCAGTTCTACCCCTCGAGGCTCACTAGAACACTGCAGTAATATTGACACAATTAACGTGATTGAGCACTAGAGAGCATCATGTTCACAGTTTATTAGGCACAGTGACAAATGGGGGTAGGGAAGTTAAACTTGTTCATTTGTCTTATAAGACTTGAAAAGGATAATTAAACCTTTGTAGAAAAATGCTGCTGGAAAGTAGGTACATGAAGGATAGGATTAGCCTGTTCTTGTTTGGAACCCAAATATCAGCTCTGTTACCCTTAACATCACTAGAAAAGTCCCTGACATTTTCAGTGGTACTTGAATTATACCTAGTCAATGAAAAATAAAACGAATTTTGTACCTATAGTGCTGAGCCAGATGCTCACAGTCTAATACTCACATTGACATCCCTATATAAACAGCTGGACTTCATCTCTGGGTTGCAGTGAAGTTGCTAGGGCTGATAGTTCTTGGTGACTTCCACCTCCTCTTGATGATAAGGAGTCTGGTGAAGCTCAGGAGTTCACGGCCACCATGGCAAACACAGACCAGACCCAAGACATTGAGAACCCAGTGTTAGATCTGTTTTTTGTCTTGGGGCAGTTGCAATGTGATCTAGTAGTACAGAACACTATCAATCCTTTGCTATGGCCTGGATAAACCAAACTTCTCCCTAGAGCCCAGCTTCAACCAGAGGGTCTCACATCTGCTTATCAGAACCACTGAAAGCCACCAAGACTTCCTTACAACATTTGCCACCCCATCCCTACTACCCTCGGGATGCCAGACTTGAAACCTAGGTGAGCAGAGCTCTGAGAAGGGAATATCCCCCTATAGGCCACAAAGATCTCAGTTATCCACATGGTATTGACTGCCTCATCTGTGGTCAAATCTTATTTGATCTTATTACATGCTGATCTGGCATGCAATAGCAACAAGAGGAGTCTAGGACCACTGAGGGTGTATACAAACAGTCTAGTGAGACACATCCAGAAAACCTGGGTTAGAGGTCAAAATCCCTGGGTGGCCTTGGGGCTTGACCTGATAAGAGCTGGACCAACCTCATTCTCACTGCCATAACACCCTCCTGCTCCACCTCTGGTCGCTGTTTGTCATTGCTCCTGCCAGAAAATTAGCGTACCTTTGGTGTCAGTGAATTCGTTCATTGCCATATCTCCAATGGATCTGCACTGCCTCCAGAAAAAAAAAAATCAGTGTGTGGGGGACATTATTTATTTATTTGTTCAATTTGTATGGCTACCCATCTCAAACAAGGGACTCTGGGTGGCGAACAATCATAAAATTAGCCAGGCTTCTTCTCCATAACAGCCAGCAAATAGACACAGCAGGTCCATGAAGAGACCAGATGTTCACTTCCCCCTGGAAACCACCCAAGTCACTGACAGATCCTAATCAGGGTGGTCAAGGATGCCACCATCAAACTCTGGTGCTACAGGACCACTGGCCTCATCACATTGGCTACCGCTTTGGCTCCATGGCTGCCAAGCACCTTCCAGCATCATTTGTTCAGACCAGGCCACAAACACAACCAGTGTAAGTAGTAGCAAGATCTCTTCTGGTCACATGTACCTTTCACACTGTCTACTCTCCAACAAAACTTAAAAATCTACCCCCCAAAAAACTAATTCTGGATCTTCCATAAACATTCAAATTCCTCTGGGCACTATGTGGAAAAAAACTCTTGCCATAAAAATAAATGCTACAAGGCAGGAGGAGGGGCAGGACTCTGTATTCAGCTCTGTATTCAGTAAAGGTGGCAACAGTAAGAATACCTCTGATTTGCAAGGCTGCAAAAAAGTGCCTCCTGGGTTTTGGGGAATGTACAAATTCCATTGTTTTTGTATATAAATCATATGCTGATTTTTGTTCAGTCAATTATTACATCAATTTCCTTTTCCATTTATATATTGCTCATATATCTCATGTTGAACCTGAATGTTTTAGTTGTTTGCCATTGAATAAGATGTTTCATATTTATTTTCTGATTCTGTTTCTTCATGGTGAACCCATCTACCTCCATCAAGCAGGTGCCATAGAGCTAGAATCAAACCTATATTTACCTGTCTGTTATCTAATGTAGAAAATCAGGTTGAGCAGAGAGCCAGTTTCATCCAGTTTTCCCTGTGGATATTGGGGATATTTGCTGGTCAGCAAGCAGTAAGTTGTTTCCATCAAAGCATTTCCAGAAACAGCACAAAGAAACTAGTTACCAGCTTGCCATAATAGAAGAAAACCCCCACCACTCTGAATTTGTTGTCAAAATAATAAGGAACGATATACATTGGCCTTTAATTTACTGAACAACATGTCAGTGGACAGGGCTGTTTGCCACCAGCTACTGCTGGTAGTTTCTTGTTATGTTTGCAATTCTATTACGTAGAAGATGCTAGAGTTCAACCATAACAGATTATTATGATTAAGCTGTTTCCTCTGTTCCCAATGAGTAGGGCCTAGCTATAATTAATTACTCAGTTGGAAACAAGAATTCTGCACGTGTTCAAAGGTACTGTCAAAGATACACCACTAGAATGTGGTGATAGTGGTTCCGAGTTTATTTTATTGCTATAAGATAGCAATGGGAGCTCCTATCACTGTTCCTTTCAGTTGTACGTCTCTCCAGCACTCTTCATTTTGATCTGAAAAAACCTCATATAAGAAGACCCCTTCAGTTTCCTCTCCATGGGCTTTAATTGAAATGTAGAAACCAGCTAGATATAGGACTGCACAGTAGAATACAGGACACTCACAGAAAGATGTCAACAACCTCATCACTAAAGGAAGTGCAAGGACCTCACACAAACTCCATGAGAAGTTCATATTATATCTTCTTTTCCCTTTGGGTGGGGGTGGGGGACCTGGAAAGCAAATTCTGTTCTGCTAATTTAGGGCGAATAAATGGTTAAAAAGTGCAAAATATATTTTAGGTACATAGCTGATCATAAAATATAGCTACACTTAAAAAAGTAAGAACTTGGGTCAATTTAGGTGGCCAGCAGAGTTTAATATGAAAAATGTAATTATTTAAATGCCAGCTGTATGCAATGCTTAATCTCATTAAAAAGTTCTTCAAATTCCAAAGTGTCCAATTTCCACTTTCAATTTGGCTCTTACATTCCAAGCAGTGATGGCAGGAGGCTGGTTATTGGAAGCATATTAGAAACCACTTGCCTCTTTTTCTCTTCCTTTTGTTAACCTCTGCTTTCAGAAACTCATGTGGGCTAGTTTTTCCTAACAAAAGCCAATTATTCCAAGCACTTAACATTAACATACAGTACATTTGTGAATTCTCGATTATATAGAGTGATAACATTTAAAAATATATATACACTTTCTCCAATGCTATATAATCCCTTTATTGAATCAGAAGTACACCCATAAGTTTTAATGACCTTTTGTGTTTTGTTCATTATACCACACTTCCTTCTTTTTATACCTCCTCCAAAACATTCCTGCAACCAATTGGCATTTTGTTACATTGGTAGGAAAGTAAGATTCCCTTCCCCTGCTGCACCCACGTATGCACACAGAACTCCAGAATTGATAGATGCTTGGGCTAAAGGGTGGGATTTGAGCCAGCTGGAAGACTGAGCTTGATGTAAGAGCATCATAATCAATGGAGCAGCTCAAGGTAGAGTCCTCCTGCTGCCTTTCTTCAGGAAATTACTACAGTCCCTCAAGCGAGCTTGCCAGCCTGTTCCGCTACCAGATGGATGTGCAGTACTGATGTTTTATGGTGCAGGAAACACGGCCTCAAATGGGAAAAAAGTTTGGATTCTAAGGGGAAATCAGGAAACCTACTGAGATCTTGCTTTTACACACAAAACCATCTAAGTCTGTTTTTGGAATGTCATGATGGAATTTTGCAATGCAGATATCACATCTAATTAGACTAACAAGCTTCAAAGCTAAATAATGCTTCTGTTTGTTTATCTATGTGTAGAATGTTCAAAATTAATCTCCAAGGGAAATTATTTTATACCATGTCATTTCACACTGTTGGAATTTCAGCACCTGCTTGATGCTTTTCTTTCTTTTATCATTCATGAAAAGCATTTGTCTCATCTTTTACCCATTTCTCCCAAGTTGACTGAATGTTTAAAAATATGAATATACAATAAATTATAAAATGAAAGGTCGGGGAGGGCAATAGATAAATTAAAAATTAAGTCAGTTGATCAATCAAATAATTTCAGTGGGCAAGAGGAAATATATTCATCCAGTAGCAATCAGATAAGGAAAGAACCATATCATAGAAGAATAAAATGATCAAAGACTCTACCAATAGAAGTGGGTGATCCATGTGAAGTGGACGATCCATGTGAATATTAATCCACCAGAGAACAAATAAACAGGAATACAAATTTCCATTCGAAATATTATATGGGGGAGACTTGGACTCAGTTTGGGGAGGCCCAAGTTCAAATCTTCATTTGATCAAGGAGTTCAGTAGGTTACCCTAGGTCATTCACTTTTTCTCAGCCCAACATTCCTTGCAGGGTTGACAGTAACTGAGTGACTTGTCTACCTCTTGCTTAGTCTGCAATACAGTGCTAACTGCTAATGAACAATTTTGAAGTCTCTGCTCTGTTGCCTTCATATGGAATCCAGGATTCTGTCCTTGTTCAGGATTCATCCTTTTATTTCAGCCTCTGAGCTAGAAATGAAATTCTAGGCATCTAATACTATACTGGTATAAGCCTTGTTTGTGAGACACAGCAACTCTTCCATAAACTACAGGTGCTAAAATTAGATCATATTCATGTTATGATTTCCAATGTTCTCAGATCCATATGAAGAAAGTCACTATACTTGTCCTGTAATCTGGACCAAGATTTGTGATCATGTGCCACTACATCTCTAGTACAACCTAGGTCTCATCTGAAAGAAGATTACCTACAATTTTGAATTATTTATTTGGACAAAAGAAATATTTTGATTGCAAATTCTGACCTCAATCTGCAAATTCTGAACCTAATCTGTGGTTGGATGGATGGATGGATGGATGGATGGATGGATGGATGGATGGGTGGATGGGTGGGTGGGTGGATGGGTGGGTGGGTGGGTGGGTGGGTGGATGGATAGGAAAGAAGAGTGATATCTTCATTCAGTTTTGATTGACCCTACCAGCTTTGGCTTTGATCCTGACCATCATCAATATATAGCCTTTATCCCAAACAAACTGTCAGTCCCAAGAAAGATGTCAGTTCTTAGAAAAAAAAGTGTGTCAGGTTTAAAATAGCATAAACAAACAAATATTCAAAGTATACACCCTTCCCCTACCCCATGGAAATCCTCACCACTTAGATGATATCTCATGTCAACCCTCTGTCCCTTGTGCCCTTCAGCCACCTCAAAAAATAACTTAAAAAATGAACAGAGTCACCCAAAAGTTATTTGCTCTAGGTAGTTGCTGTTATTGCCTCCAATTTATTGCAGAGAAATATATTTTAACTTTCCATCAACAATTTCACAAGATGTGGCTGAGCAGAAGCTAGAGAGCCATCCATTGTAGGTGCTTTAATTTAGCTTCCTGCACAGGTTGGACTTGATGGGTGCAATGACCTCTTTACCTCTAGGGGCTTTTCCTGCAGCCTCTTGTCTCCCGAGCATAGCTGGCCAGAAGTGAAACAAGCTTAAGGAGTTCTTTTCCAGATTTCAATTCTTCCTTATACTTTGGCCACAGTGACGACCATGGTTAACATGATCCCCAATTGGTAGATTCTTCTATTCTTATCCCTTCCCAAAAATGAGAGGAAAGGCCACACCACTTTCCTTCTGATGAGTTGGGGTAGGGTGGGGAACAGTTTCAGAGTCACTTGGGTTAGAAAAGGAAACTTAGCAGAACTATTGCCATGTTCACTCTGGAAAAGGGAAGGGAAGGGAAGGGTTTCACTGGCCCATGCTGAACACATTAAAAAACAAAACAAAACAAAACAAAACAAAACAGGAAGGAAGGAAGGAAGGAAGGGCATTTCATCCTGCTATTGAACCCAAGAAAAGCAAGAAAACCAAATATCCAGCCTTTTATGGCCAGCACCCCAGCATGAAATGGCCATCAAAGGCAGAGACTGGGGGTGGGGTGGGGATCTGTCAGAGGACATTCCAGCCAGTTGGAATGGAGGCATTTGTGTAAGACAGGCAGAGTGGGCTGCTCTGCTTGCAACACTGGAGACAGAAAAACACTACTTTTGATGCATAATTAGAAAACTCAGGTGGAGGTTGTCTTCTCAGCAGCCTAGGGTTGGGCTGAGTATGACAGCATCCGTTCCAGTTCCTTCAAAACAGTAAGTGGCTCCTCTTCATATTGGGGCAAGCAGGATGTGCAGTTCAGTCTTAGGAATCTAGATTTTGATTGGTTGTTTCAGTGCTCGGTTACTGAAAATATTTCTGTCCAGTCTGACTACTGATTGTAAATGGACAAGAGTCAGAAAAATAGAACAAAAAATAGAAGAGAATAACTGAGAAAGGAGACAAAGCAAATTTAGAAGATGCTATTAGCTTGGTTGTCTAAGTTGATATGTACTATTTGTGTAAGAGTATCACAAACTGTTTCTTTGTAAAAATAAAAATGATAGGGAATTTTTAAAAAGTTAAAAAGGCACTTTTTTTGCATTAGACAAACTGGAGGATGGAAGCCCCAAGATATTCTCCATGAGTCAGGCAGAAGTTTGAACTTTACATCTAGAAAGTGAAGTGAACTAAAAATGTATCTGAGAATATACAGTATATTGACGCTTTTCATTTTTTTAAAGCTTTCTTTGAAACAAGTTAAAGACATAATTAGCCAAACTGCACCATCTTGTGGCTGCATGGAAAATATCTGAGACATAGAAACAACTTTCTAGAAACTCCTTATACTGTATAATGCTGGTTTATCATGAAGTTAGTTTGCTCTGACAGACAAATAATAATCTAGGTAAAATTAATGCATAAAAACCTGCCTGCCTATAGTTTGTGCACACTAAAATTGTGACATTGAAGTAGGAGTCAATGACTTCAGGTCCTTAGCAATAACTGGAATGAATTATTGTATTTCTCAGTACAAATTATGGAAGTCTGCTGCCTAAGGTGACTGTCTTGCTTCCCCTAATGATAAAGCCGGTTCTGGCCCTTCCCCTATGGATCCTGTAGGGGTTCTTGTGATGAATTATGGCCCTAAAGAGAAAACTCCTGAGAGCAAGCAGTATTCCTCCAACACTGCTTTGTTTTCAGCCCCTGCAAATTGGTTATTCCTTAAAGTCTTGGAAAAAGGGCAACATATGGAAGTGTGGGTTCAAGTATCAGAATTTTTCCCCCTTGGTTTAGAAAAGGTCAAGCAAAATAGCCCCCAAAAGGTATTTGCTTCATCTTCACAGAACAGTCCTTCACAGTGAGGACAATTTTAAAGAATGGCTTCCTACTTCAGCTCAAGAAAGAAAGGGATTTTTTTTTGCTTCCCTATCTGCCAAAGTACAGAAGTCAATCTAAAGAAGGACCAAATTTTTAAAGGAGAAAATAGCGTTCTCCAGGAATTACCTCCATCCTCCTTATTTCTGGTTTTTTTTTCTGTCTTATATCCCCCACTCCCTTACCTATTACCTTCTTCTTTGGTAGGTATGAGAGCTTAACTGCAAAGATAGGGATGAACATTGAATGGCAGCAAAGTCATACAGATAACTCCAATTCTTTGGTGCCATCTACTGGTCATCCATATTTTTGCAGCCTAAGTCTGGAAGTTGTATCTTGTCACACTTCTCTATCTCTGCCTTTAACTCTCAGGCACCTTACTTCAGTCTGCATTATTTATATTTTAACTGGTTTATTTAAGTGTACATATGATTCTCTTTCTCTTACTCTCCTTCCTTAAATGAACTTTAGAATGTTTCCCTGATTTCTATTGGAAGCAAAAAAATTCAGCACTATTAACTACAATTGTGAGAAAGATAATAAGGAAGTTCAGCTTTTAGGCGTGGTGTTACCAAAATAAGGAAGTTACTGTTCCTGGAATTGAGGAAGTTACAGATAAATATAGTTTCTGAATCTATTACAGTGTATTGTAAATGCTATAAAATGAACACTTCATATCAAAAAGTTATATCATCAACTCATTTCTGCCAATAATAGCAGAAAAAAGGAAGAAAACAACAAGGAGATGAGACCTCAAAAATTATGATAGGACATAAAATGGCTCCACAGAACAACTTTCCCATTACCCATGTCTCATTTATACAACTGAGATAACAGATTTTCCATTGGCTTTCAGCAGCCTTGGCAACAATTGTTCATAATAATGCTTTATACAATAACTTAATAAGGTTAAAGCCATCCTGTGTTTCATAGGAGCTCAGTGGCTGAATATAGACAGAATTAATTTAATGCTCTCAGTCCCTCCAGGATTTCACCCCCTCAACCGATTTAAAAACAGCAAGCTTACAAACTTAAAATATGATGAAAAAGAATTGTTATAGTGACTTGGCTCCAGATTTCCCATGAATAAAACTCTAATCACAAGATGTTCCTCTTGGAAGTGAAGTATGCATTGTGGGAGGGGGGTTTCACCAATGCCTTCTTCTATTTATGGTCCCCTACAAATCTGTTCTAGAGGATTGGATTACCTTCTGGAACAGCATGAAAGGGGGCTGCTGGGGAACAGGTACTAGCAAAAGTCACCTACAGCTGCCAGATCGCAATCCCTTCTGCAAGTGGAAGACTTTGAAGGGTAACTCTGAATCTGGCTCAATCTGTTCTGTCCAAAATAATCAGGCACTATCATATAGCAAATGAAAATTGGGAAAGAGTCTTAAATAATAGCTAACTGATAGCCTTTTGACATTTATTATTTTGTTTGTTTGTTTAATGTATGTTTCCCACTTTTCTTCCATGACAAAACTTAAATTGGGAGGGTTGGCCCTATCAGTCTGCAGAGGGAGACAAAAAGTTCAGGTGAAAGATGCTTGAAGGGCAGCTGCTATGGCTACCAGCTATTCCTCCAGCTGTTCTTTGTTGGGTAAGAGAACTGTGTATAACAATCTAGGCATCAGGCTAGAAGATGGGAGATGGTGAGTTCTAGTCCCACCTTAGGCAGAAAGCAGCTGGGTGACCTTGAGCCAGTCAGTCTCTCTCAGCCCTAGGAAGAAGGCAATGGCAAACCACTTCTGAAATCTTGCCAAGAAAACTGCAGGGGCTAGCCCAGGCAGCTGCCAGGAGTCAATAGTGACTTGAAAGCACCCCCTCACCAAAAGATGCAATGGTGGAGACTGTCTTCTTGCCAATGTTGAGTTAAGATTCAGCTACCAAACCAGCTAGCTTCAGGGCATGGAATGAAGAATAGGTGCCTCTTGTCTTCTACCATAAGAAGTAAAATGTCTTGATCCAATTCAGTAAGGTGATTTACATAAGCTTTGTTCCCATTTGTTTTCTTTTAGCACTCATTGGACCAACTTAAGCAAAGTTGGTCCATCATATGCCCTTGGACATTTTTAGTACAACTCTTACCAGTTCCAACCAACATGACCAAGAGCAAAGGTCCATGGCAGCTGTGAATTTTGTTTGTTTTTGCCTGCCTTAGCTTATGCTTTGGAAGCAAATAAGAAACAATGGAGGCAAATATTCCTGTTTGTGGGAGTCTGTAGGATAACCGTAAAGAATGTAAAGGTGAGTTTACAACCAGCAGAAGTCCATATCTGTTTGAAAAAGACATGACTTCCCAAAGAGAAAAATAACATGTCAGATGATACTAGAATCCTTTTCCCAAATATGTTTCTATCTATGAACAAAGAGTATATGGATAAGCAAAAAATCTTGGCATCCTTGAACTATCAGTCTGAATTGTAAAGTTCAAGGATAATTTCATACATGAATTGCTGTTTGTATGGTTTGGTCCTTAGAAAGAACTCTAAGCAAAGGAAGGAGAAAGGATAAGTAATAATAGGAAGAGAGGAATCATCATCATCAACTGGCAGGGGAAGGAAGAATTGCACCATAACTCTGTTGAGCTGACTCTGTTAATTACCCCACCAAATGGAATTTTAAGTCCAAATACTGCTTAGGACACCATCATTGGTGATTAGGCAATAAACATATGGCTAATGACAAGAAATATGACATTGTGTAGAGAAATTGCTTAGATGCATATACCGGTCCAGTTAATTGCTAGTTAAATTAACTCATCTGCGTCAGCCATCAGCTCCCTCGTTTCTTCCTGTGCCTGTAGAAGGAAAATATGAACTCTTGGGACAAAACTATATTTGTGCTTTGCTATCTAATTTGTTTCATAAACTTGAATGGTGCTTCATTTGGGAAGTAAGATAATAGGCCAAAGCCTTTGAAGGATCTGAAGGAAGAGAGACTATAATGAGGGAGAAATGTGACCCTCTCATGTTGCTGATTTACAAGTTCTAGTAGACCCAGACAATTACTATTGACAAATCCCACTCCCAAGTAGGTAGCACCTTCCACATTTCATCATGGAAAGGCATTTAGAGCCAATCTTCCAGTAATGATCTCACAATAATAAATGATCTGAAAAACAATAGTTGGTTATTAATCCTATTCTTAGAAGCAGATTTCATTTGGGAAGTAGTTATTCCTTTCAAGGTCACCTGGCAGTAGTGGCCTTAGAGTTTTTGGAGTCTTGGGCAAAAGTATTACTGGGGTCTACTGCAAAAGATACTTTTTTTACATTACCAATGATTTTTACATTCTATGGTTTCTCAACTCATGATATAGCTGTGATAGTACACTTATCATAAATCATAAATGAATGCAAACAGCAAAAAGTTAAATCTCTATCTTCATGATACATCTACTCATCCCATCAGGTCTGGCAGGAGGTGCATGTTGCAGGGCCTGTCAGCCAGGGAGTGTCGTCTGGCAGGACCCAGGAAGAGATTTTTTTCTGCTGTGGCACCTGCCCTGTGGTACATCATTCCTCTGGAGATCAGACTGGCCCCAACCCTACTTCTTTTCACAAGGACCTGAAGACATGGTTTTACCAATGGGAATGGGGACCCAGGAGTGTGGTGGAGGTGGTGTAGCTATGGACTGATTAGTTTGATGAATAGGATTACCTCAGCTTTATGTATTTTTTATGGCTTTTTTATATGCTTTTATATTTTTTCTTTTTAAAAAAAATTGTTGAATTGTTCTTTTTTGTTGTTTTCTGTTTGTTTTAATTGTTTGTAAGCTGCCTAGAGTCCTAGCTTTGAGATGGGCAGCTATATAATTTGAATAATAAATATTAGTCGTTAAGGTTCTGAGCTAACAAACCAGGAGACTGTGAGTTCTAGTCCCGACTTAGACATGAAAGCCGGCTGGGTGACCTCAGGCCAGTCACTCTCCCTCAGCCCAACTCACCTCACAGGGTGGTTGTTGTGGGGAAAATAGGAGGAGGAAGGAGTATTAGGTATGTTCACCACCTTGAGTTATTTATAAAAAATAATAAAGGTGGGATAAAAACAAACAAATATTTCCTCATCTGATAATATAAGAGAACACTAATTTAAATGTTTATTTTATTTATTGAGATTATGCTAAAATGGGGGTGGGTGGGGCTCAAGTACAAGACTCTGGAGAATTGTGCAATTTGCAAACTTGAATAAACTCTGCTGTCATCAAGTGAGGTTCTTTGTTTGACCTGTAAAAAATAAAGAAAACTGAAAAACTCCCATGTATTTATCACGGGATGATGTACAAAATTTCACATCATCTTCAATACCTTATGCAGTCTATTCATATAATTGGCTTGGAGTTATCTGTCGAGAAAAGTCAGTGCTGAGAAATAAAAAAACATACACTAATGCCTCAATTATCACTAATATTCTTCCACCAACTTTAATTTTTCAAGCTCTAAAAAGTTCTGGGAAGTCCTTACCCAAGTTCCAATCTCTTTGGAAGGTAGTCACAAGAGGTTGTTGGGGTTTGTGGCAATGTTTAATGTTGTTTGCAGGATAAGTATGGATAGAAGTACACAGCTTTCTCCAATGTATGGTGAAAGGTGAATGGTCCCCTGTGCAAGCACCGAGTCATGTCTAACCTTTTGGGGAGATGCTGCTTTCACAATGTTTTCTTGACAGACTGTAGCGGGGTGGTTTGCCATTGCCTTCCCTGGTCGTCACCTTCCTCAGCAAGCTGGATACTCATTTTACTGACCTCGGAAGGATGGAAGGCTGAGTCGACCTGAGCCGGCTACCTGAGAATCCAGCTTCCTCTGGGACTGAATGCAGGTCATGGGGAGAGTTTCGGTTGCAATACTGCTTTGGCTCTCAAGATTCTTACCCAACATATGATAGTTAAATTGGAGACTATAGTAATTCCCAACTGAGGGGGCTAGACTGAGGGAAGTTGGACTTCAACAGATAAAAGTCTTGCCCTAAGATGCCTCCAGAGTCCCAATGCAATTCTATATATCATTTCCTAGTCTGTCTCAGACACAGAGATCAGAAGGGTCTACAGCTATGCTTCAATAATGAGATCCCTTGGCATTATGCTTCCTGAATTTGTGTAAGAAAAGTACAAACCCAAACATGTCCAAGAAGTTTGACTAAGTATATCAATTCTCCTCCTGACAACTATAAAATTACAGAGGTGGAAGAGACTTTAAAATAAAACCGCCCATTCCTATTGTGCACAATAAGAACTGTTTTAATTTCTCTCCATTCTATGGATTTATGTTTTATTATGTTGTATCTGTAATTTTATGCTTGTATGCTCGCCTTGGCTAATAGTGAAAAAGTTAACCAGGAATAGATACTGCTAGGAAATTCCAGGGCCATAAATTAGGGTAGAAAGTTAAAAAAACAAAACAAAACCCAAGGAAGGCAATAGCAAACCATTTCCATATTAATACTGCATCAAGAAAACAACATAGACATATCATATTGACACCAGGAATTGAGCTCAACTCAAGGAAGACTTTATTTCATATCTACTTTGATAGGCAAAAATGATGTAGACATTTCAATGAAGTAATAAATAAACTAAAAGTTGTACAACATCAAATTGCTTCTCATAGAAATATTGTAAAGTTTTTGCGATACAAATGAATGATGAATATCGTTAGATACTGTTTGGTGCCACTTATTATTCAGAGCTTACCCAGTTCTTGTCAACTTCAGTTCTGGGATTTTGATTCTCCTGGGCACTGGTGGTGCGTCACAGTAACCTTGGCTACAGAGCAACTATTGATTCAGAACACAAAGCATGTACAGTGTGAGAGAATTTCTCCATACAGTTAAGTGACTGTGGAGATTACATGAAGCTACTGTTGCTGAAGCAATGGTAGAAATATCTCTTCAGTATGGTTTTGGAATCTTGGTAGATGCTTTTCCTATACCTGTCTTTGATATTCTTGTTCAACTGAAGGGCAGCTTCTGGTTAGCAAGACTAACTCTTTTTAGCAGTGACAGTTAGCTTCTTTTACTTCGATTAAACTGCAATATAGCAGTACATGTGTTGTTCCCAGGAGGAAGACAAGTTAGAGAATGAAATTAGGTAGGGAAAAAAAGGACAGGTAGAGCAAACATCAGCAGTTAGTAACCAGCACAGTTGGACACTTGCCAAAACCCATGGCTCTGTTCAGCAGCAGGTCCTCTCAAAACCAGGTATGTAGTTATGACAGAGCTTTTACAGAAGTAATAATTCTGTATGGTACAAGAAAGAATATTAGAAGATAATATTCTCCTCTTCTACACAAGCCAGTGTGTTACAGTGGACAACATATGCTGAACTAGGGCCAAGCGATGCAAATTCAAGTGAACTCTCAGCCATTGGAGCTCATTGGGTGACTCTGTGCAGGTTACTATTTCCTAGCCTATCAATGCTGTTGTAGGAATGGAGGAGGCAGTACTAAGTATTCCACTAATGGAATGAATGGAATGAATGAATGAATTAGTGCCTAATGAATGAATATGTAAGTCCTAATTTATTTTGTGGCTGCTTCACTTCTTGTGGCTGCTTCCTACATCTGACTGGCCCTGTTGCCTGTGTTACTGAGGCAGAAGGACCAGTCTGTGTGAGTACAGAGGGCTAGTACAAAGTTATCAGCCTGTGTGTCACGTTAATACCTCTTTGACTTCTGCTTTAATTTACAATAAAACAAACAAACAAACCCAAACAGGATGTTTCTGTCTAGAATTGTGCTGAAACTTCAGGAGATGTTAAGAAGCACATTCTGGTCTGCAGAGAGGTCTTTCTCTTGAGATTTAAACAGGAACTGCTTCAAAGCAGAGCCTTAAATATGCTGTCAGTAGTAATTTCACTGGGACACATGACAATACTGTCACCTTTTAGTCATCATCCATGTTTTAATGTCCATTTCATTTTTTGCCGGAATCACGATTCCCAAAGCCTCCCAATGGGGAAATGGCTTTGACTGTTGAAATGACCGTCACTGCCTTTCTCCACTCCCTTTTTTCTGTACCTTATCTGCTCATTCCCCTGAACATTTATGCTGGTGGCTTAAAAAAGAATAACAAGGGTAGAGGGTTGGGTTGTAAATATTTATTTTGCATTTCTGCAAGTCTTAGAGCAGCCTTCCCCAACCAGGGTGCCTTCCAGATATATAATCCTTGATTCCCAGAAATTCCCCAGCTGTCTTGGTATTGCTGAGAATTCTGGGAATTGGAGTCAACCCATCTGACATCCTCAACTTCATGTTGGGGAAGGGTATCCTACAGTTGTCCAAGTCTGCTGATTCTAACCCCCTGTATGCAGGAGATGACAATTTGGCTACATGTGTTGGGGAACTCACAATCTCAACACTGGAAATCAAATTATTTGGAACTGTACAATAAACTGCCATAAGAAAAAAATGTCATGGAAAAACATTAAGCACTGCATTTTCTACACATATTTGGGGGGAATAAGTACTGCTAAAGGCAGTGGAACTTAAAGAAGTTGCTTAAATACAATAAATAAAAATACAAACTTATAACAGGTTCGTGCTGGAGAGATCTTAATGTAAATTAAATTGATAGTTTTTCACTATAAAGAAGAACTACTTCATGGGAAAACACAATAAATAAACTGAACTCATTTGATCTGCACAATGCTGGGAAATCTTTCCTAAAATAGGAAGTGAGAGCATTGCCAAACTGCTCAGCTGTTTGCACATGTCTAAATCTTATATGACAAATGAAGGTCACATCTATCATAGACTGCATAAATAAACCACACTGGAGACAATCCTTGGCATCTATTATGCCTTCTGGCTGTAACCTTTAAAGTATGGAACATGAAATATCAAGTTAATGCACCCACATATATTGCTGTGTAAGGTGGTGATGCAAATGCACCTTGAAAAAAGAAATAGGAGATGGGATATCTACTTCTTTAAGAGAATTCTGACCTTCTTAACTGAGTCTACACTATTAACAGAGATGAGCTCAGAATGTTACTTGCAGCAGGAGCTAAGGTGGACTGACATATTTTTAATACCAGAATGTCAGTTCTATTTTTAGGTCTGCTTCTGAACCTCATTCTAAAATGCTGTGGGTTCTTTCATGTAGGTGAGGGAAGGAGGTTCTTGTGGTTGGTGGTGGTACCCTCTGGCAATAGCACAGATGCTTATATTAAGTTTACTAAATGTTCTTCCCTGTCCACTTCAAAGGTCCTGCTGCACTTGTGAAAGCTTGGGAGTCATAGCTGTGCCAGGCATAATGATTCCACCAACTTTTGTAATTTTGCAGGCAAAAATTCAATAGGTCCACAGTCTAAATCAGTGTTTCTCAATCTTGGCAACTTTAAGATGTGTGGACTTCAACTCCCAGAATTCCCCAGCCACACATCTTAAAGTTGCCAAGGCTGAGAAACACTGGTCTAAAGAATGCTTTCTCCACCTACAGAAAAGTTCCAACTCATAACATGTGTCAATAGATTCTAAACTGTTACATATTTTGAGCCAATTTGTATCAAATGTACTATGCTCATTGCAGTTAGAACAATCTGCTTCAGGAATACTAAATTTTCCAGTGCTGGAATGAGTTGTTTAGGTTTTATGCACAGTAGAATTTTCAGCCAATAGTGGTACAATGTTAAAGAAAGTACAATCTCATTTTATCTAAGGTGGATATGACTATACCTTCAGAATATCAGCATGGAAGACTACAAATTCAAAATGCAGCTCTGACAACTCAGAAGAGAATCTACAGTGTTTTTATAAACCACAAAATATCTCAGTGTCTGAATCACCAAGGACAAATTCAAAACCACACAGGCATGTGCACGTACACACACTCATTTGCCATAAAGACTACAAATGCTACCAGCAGCACAGACCTTTTGTCAGTTCACACTAAAACTAGTATGAAGCTAGAGCAATATGTGACCAAGTTTATTTCAGCAGAAAATTATTGGATGTACATCTCAGAAAGTGTCTGCTTTTTGATAGGGAACTGCTTAATAACCACAAAGGAAGCCTGAATCTTTTAATCCATTGAACATGGAAAGGCAACTAAGCATATACTGATCTCTGGAGAACACAGGTTTCCAAAAACCTAATACAATATTGGCCCTCCTACCTGGACAAAGGCATGCACAGCTTCCATAAGATTGTTTTCTGGTCTGAAACTTCAACAAATTAAACTAATGGCTCATTTTTCCTTTTAAAAATAACAATGTGTGCCAACATACTGTTGGTTTTTCAGTCTGAATGGAATAAGATTCATGTGGCTGCCCTTGATGAGCATTCGGAAGTTTCAACTGGTGCAGAATGCAGCTGCACTGGTAGTAAATGGTGTCAGTTACTCGGCACATGCAACATCACCAATCCTTGGGCCGCATTGATTGCCAGTGTGCTTCCAGGCGCAATTCAAAGTGCCGGATGCAATTCAAGTTCAAAGACCTGACAGACCGTCTTTTCCTAGTTGTTTCTACCCATCCAATCCAGTTGGGCAGGATGAACATGCTCTGGGAATGCTGGTTGGTGGTGCTCAGGAGGCATGACTTTTCTGCTGTAGCACCTGCCCTATGGAACATTCTCCCTCCGGAGAATAGTCCTGACCTGCTGGCCTTTCATAAGGCCCTAAAGACCTGGTTCTGTGTCTGGGCCTTGGCCCTGAGTGTGTGAAGAGTCCCATCTCTTGGTTGTGCTAACAATCATCATTTGTGACACCTTCTTCAGCCCCTGTGTATTTTAATTTTTGTATTTATGATGGGAATTTGTTTTCAATTTATTCAGAGATCATTTGCTGAGATGATCAGCCATACACATTGAAAGGAAGGAAGGAAGGAAGGAAGGAAGGAAGGAAGGAAGGAAGGAAGGAAGGAAGGAAGGAAAAGAAAGAAAGAAAGAAAGAAAGAAAGAAAGAAAGAAAAAGAAAAAGAATTCAGTTAGCAATGGAGCAACAAATTGTGGAAGCAAAATGCTACTGTGTGTCTTTTCAAACTTCTCATTACTAAGCTGGAAACATACCTGCTCCAATCTGAAGTCAAATACGCCTGCAATTATTTTTTTCCAAATAGCAGGCAAAATCACATCTCCTTCCATAAAACAGCCGCTAAAGTAATTTATAAGGACACTTGGAGTCTAAGATAAAAAGCAATGGACTCACTAATGGAGTTGTGAAAATGAGATAGAAGCAAAATACTTGCTATGTCAGTCTGCAAAAAACAACCTAAATGTAGTTCTGTGTTATATCTACAATTCAGGAATAATTATGGCCTGAAAAGTTGAAGTTTTAGGAAAATAAGTCCTGTAGATTTCTGCTATAGTTTATGGTTTTTTTGATAGTGTGTTTGGTGTGATGAACCCAGTATTTGGGATCTATAAATCACACTTTAGGTCTCAATCTGCACTATGGCTTGCTCAAAAACAACTTAAACCATGGCTTGACATGCTATATGAAGTTCATGTAACATGTATCACTTTCCAGGTTAAAGCTCACAATGATACAGTCAGTTTGTTGCAGCTGCTCTTTGACAAACCAGAGAGATTCAGGACCAATCATCCCCAACCCAGCCTACTCCAGAGGGCTGATGTTGTGGGGATAAAATTAGGAAAGTTCTATATATGTTACTAGTACATTAATAGTATACTATGACCCTTTTAGGTCCCTCACAAATATGTGCCACGGCTGGTGTCCATTTATAGTCTGATCATTTAGTTGGGCATACAGAGATCTGTTTAAGTTTGAATGCCTTTTGGAGTTTTATTCACACTGTATATATGTTTAATATAAAAGAGCTCTGATTGCTGGCACAGTCTTTTACTCAAACATAAAGCTAACCTACAGTACATCAGTTCAGTGGGAATCATTCAGTTATTTTATCTATTTATTTATTTATCAAATTTGTCACCGCCCATCTCCTCCCATTGGAGGGACTCTGGGCGGTTACAACAAAATCCTCAATAAAACAATAAATATATAAAATACAGTATAAATATGTACAATAATAGGCATTACAAAGAGCAAAAACACTCAGTAATACTCAATGCAAAGTCTACTAATTAATTCATAGTTGCATATTAAGGAATATTCCACCAGTTATGATTCAACTGAGCTTTTTTGTCTATGCAGAACTAACGTACCCCCTCATATTTTTAATTAAGAGCAATTCGACTTTTTTTCTTGACAATTTCCTTGAACAGGAAATTACAATGATATATATTTGGCTATATAATATAAAATATTAACCATATTTTAATCCAAATTGGTTAAATGGTAATTGGGATGCATTAAAAAGTTATGCAACAGTTCTAAGAATGCCAAGAATATTCAAGTTCAGAGATGCTGAGTTTCCACTGATGTTAAACTTCTCTCTAAGCAGTATAAATGGGGACATCTGCACATCTGGTCTGTTGACTATTCCAAGTTAATTGGACAAGAATTATTATTGCACTCTTTCTCAGTATTAACAGGCATGAATTTTAATGGCCTGACACAAGGAGGGCTTGGGGATGGGGTGGAGGCTTCCTGATCAGCCTAGCTCAAAATATGCATCCATTAGTCATATGGATTTAGCCTTGCTGCTGGGCTGATCAAAGGAACTAGATACATTCATTTTCTACTCATTAGCTATAATTGTGTTGAAGTGAGATTTTAAAAATCTTCTGAAAAGCTCCTGTGTGTATCTAAAATTACCTCTTCATGCTGCCTATCTAAATCTTGCTCATTCATCCTACCAAACATTTAATGTTCAATCTGCAATGCAAAACGTGACAAATCAGTCACATATAACATTAAATTTCCAAAGTACAGATTAAAAAGTGACTCATACATGGTAGAAGCTTTGATGATATTCTCAAAAGAATCAGTGTGGATAGTGTTGAACTTAGCCTGGGGAGCCATAACTGAATTTGAAATAAACAATAATGGTTACTTATTAGAACAGTCACTACCTCTCACCCTAACCTATCTCATAGTGCTCTTGCGAGGATAAAAAAATAAAATTAACAAGAATACTATGCTAAACTTCTTGGAGGATGGTGAAATAATAACAAGCTGATCCATAATCAAGATGTTGAAAATGAAAACCAGCTGGAATTATCTATGTATCTGTAGCTGGAAAAATCCAAGGAGAATACTGGTGGGAATAACTCACCAGGGAAATACATAGTAATATATACATATTAGGAGATGGTCCAATAAGCAGAGCTCTAAGGCTGTTTGGCAGCTTGGCTCCTCCCCTTTCAAGATGAATTGATTACCTTTCAAGCGGCTTTTCTTTAGCCATGTCCTGAGGCATTCTGCAAAAAAAATGGCAACTTTATGGATGAAATCATGGTCTTGAACAATTAAACCCCATGACTATATTGAAATGAAACTGGAAAAATGTTTGGATGTTATCAGCCATGATGTCTGACTTGCATTAGACACAAAGGAAATCTCTATGTGGGAAGGTCTTTATCATTAGCTCTAGCACATTTGGGGATCAAGCATGGGCATCTACTGGGACCAAGGGGTTCGAATGACCACATATGATGAAAGTATATGATAACATCTTCACACAAATTCCATGACTTGTGCCAGATTTCAGGATGCAAGAATGTAATGGCAGCATTTATGTGATGATGTCATTATATCAGCCTCACCATTTACTGTGAAGACTGCTACATTCAAGGGAATTCAATGGAGGAAAGTCTTCTGAAATTGCCACCAAATATAATGTCCAATTTTCTGCTAGTTCAAGCAGCCTTATACAGTGCAGTTGACCACAGTCCCTAGATATCCCCCAAAATAATTTCTAGGACCCCAGAAAAAGTTATAGGAACACTATGAGAAGAAGCCCAAACCAAAGGTCGCAGTGCCTATTTGGTACCATTTTCTCCTAAGGTCTGTTCAGGAGAAGAAATCCTGATTTTCAATGTATTTTCAGAGTCTGGGAAAAAACACTAAAGTGAAGACTGATTCCATCTTGTGGGAGTTTAATACAGGATATCCTCACTCTCACATTTTGGCATTTGACATTAGTAATACAATTAGCATGTGGTATACAATCAGTGATCTAGATGCATTATCTGGCCAATGCTTGCAGTGACCACAACATCAATCAACTCATCCCTTTTCAGTAGTGAATTATTGATATTTACAGGGTCATTATCAGTTGAGATATCCATTAGGAAAGCTACTTATGCCTCCTAGGGCAAGTGTTGTTCTCATTCCCACTGCCACTCAGTATAAATTTCTTCGTTTGTGTGTCATGGCAGTTTGCAAACTATTACAAGTACAGAATAGCTGCACATTCTTTCTTGACCAGGAAAATTAGTAGCCACCTCCCCAGTGAATCAGTTGGCAAGAGGTTCAAGAGAGTGCATTTCTGGAGCACATCATTACTGCACCTTAAGTTGTGCCTGTGCTGTGCTGATGCTGGGTTAGAATTAAGAAAAACCTGTCAGGGTTGAGACACTTTGGCAGTAGCCTCCAGTGGATTCAGTCCAGACTGCAGGGCACCATGGCCTCCCAATGGACAATTTATTTATTTGTTTGTTTGTCTGTTTTTCTTTCAAATTTAATTACCGCCCATCTCCCACAAAAGAGGGACTCTGGGTGGTAATTCCATACTGTGTGCCCTCTCACCTTTCCATTCCAAGAAAGTAATTGCCAGACACTGTAGGTGGGTCTCACTGGAGATATATATTTTAAATGTAGAATGATTCTATCCAAGTTCATCTAGTTTTATTACTGTCCAGCTTTTTAAAACAACGTAGTGAACTTGAAACACAATCTTATCACTGAACAAGCAAATGATAGCCCTTATAAATTTTTACTGCCCAATAGTTTTTCCTGATGATAGCAGCCTTCAATGGCCATTATTTTTTTTCAGAAAATAAAGTCAATCTCTTTAGTTTCAGGACCAGAAAATAATATTCTTTGCACTGCGTACATATACTATCCAGAAAGTAATTGTGGTTTAATTTCACAGGTTGCAGAGGATTCTTAACTTTTATATACAGAGAGCTGAAAATGCTCATATTGCTCATTTAGCTGAGCAAATAAAAAATACCAATTATCTTAGATTTTTACTAATATCTATTTAGCAAAATAGATATTAATATCTACTAGATTAATGCTAATATCTATTTAGCACAGCCTGAAAATGTTTGGGAAAGATCTGCCTTAGCTACACAATATTTTTGCTACATATTCACAGCAAATTTAATCTGGGAATTACTGTAGTTAAATCCTTTCTGCAAACAGACATGGAAAGTCTTATTTTCTGCTTGTGAAATTGCTTGATAAATGGGATCTTTGAGTGGGAGTGGGGCATTGCTTCACATTGTTGCCATGGCCATGCAAAATAAAATATGCATCTTCTTGAGAAGTATTACTTTAACCCATATGCAAATTCAATTGAAGGATTAATGCCTCGAGTCATGTATCAATTGACTGGTCCTTAATAAGTAAAATAAGTAAAAAAGTAAATAAATAACTTAATAAAGCTTTTGTATGCTGGCTTTCATGGGGCTACTCTCTTGACTGCAAAACTCCACATACTACTATGAGGCAGCAAAGCGATAGATTTCTCTCTCGCTGCTGCCACCTAATGTTTGTCTGCAGTTTATTTTTTCAAAACAAAGCCTTTTAAAGATGTTTTATAAAATAGCGGTGATGTGACTTGGGGAAGCGTCACATTTTTTGCCAGAAGATTAATCAACTCTGGGCAAGTATGTCCGCGGTCACCTTCTTCTCCTCAGCCTTCTAAAAAGGGAAAATGCAGAATGTGTTCTCTGTCTAGATCAGAGTTTCTCAACCAGGGTTCTGTGGCACCTAGGGTTCCACAAGAGGTCACTAGGAGTTCCCTGGGAGATCACAATTTATTTAAAAATTATTTCAAATTCGGGCAACTTCACATTAAAGAGCTAAGATTCATTCTTTATTTTTAGTTTAAGAACACTGTCAACGCATATATACAGGCCTACATGTGAAATGAATATAATAATTTTGTAACTACTGGCCTATATTTGAGCCTGAATGTGTGGGGTTCCCTGAGGCCTGAAAAATATTTCAGGGGTTCCTCCAGGGTCAAAAAGTAGAGAAAAGCTGGTCTAGAGCCTTCAGCCTGCCAGACAGAAACAAGATAAAAACTAGCACTCCCATTCACAGGTATGCTGATTTGCACTGCCAGACACATCTGTCATTTTACCCTATGGTTCACAGCAAGAAATCATTCGGTTCTTCTCTGCTTGAGCTAGCACATTACAATGTGCCAAGGATACCTCACAGGAGGCCTTGGGAGGCAAGTAACAGCAAGTGGTAGTATCAGGAGATTACAAACAAGAAAAAGATGCTTCATTTGAAATGCTTTTGTGCAAGGATAATGCTTATACCAAAAAGAAAATTGCTGCCTAAGTGTTGAACAACATCTTCATATCATGCTGCTGGGCAGGTGGTCAGGAGCACGAAAGTTAAAAACAAACTAAAAGAACATTTTTTTTTGCCTTTTGTACACAATATACAAACTGAGGCAGCTCTGGTTTGGCCTGTGGTTGATACTGATGCCATAATTATCCAGCAATAATGAAAGGAAGGCAATGAAGAAATCTGTCAAATTCAGTATTAATTGAATATTAATCCATAGCAAGACAGATTTTCTAGTCCTCCATTTTATGGAATGTAGGCATACAGGAAGATAATTACCATTATAAATAAAATCATGTGGCTCAGGCTGAAGTCCAAGGTACAAATCAACAAAAGGGACCTTAACAACATATATACCTGAGAGTTTGGATTGAACTGTGTGCCTTCATTTAGCCTGGGGAAGACAAGTTAAGGCCCCAGGGGTTTCACAGGACCTTCCCAACCTTATTTTTGTAGACCACAGTGACCCTTCTTACCACAAGTGCCAAAAATCATGGACCATTTTATGGTGATAAACATCTAAATACATGTGCTACACATCTAAACACATATAAATTCTACTGTTCACTTCACTGTGTAGGATGGCGCTTGCGTGCTGACCTTCTTCCCTATTCACTTCCACCTTCTTTATTAGGATCCAGATTACCTGGCAAGCTGGACTTGCCTTCAAGCAAATGAGAAAACCACTCTCCAGATTTGCTGGATGAATGCATGGAGGCTGGGGAGAGTGGAAGGAAGATTGTGTGTAGGGCTCCATTCTGTCAAGACCTCAGATACTCAGGCAAATCTTCAAGAAGACTATAGTATAAGCTCAAAGGTAGGCTTAACAAGGTGAAGTAAAATATACAAAACTTATTCAGCCCCAAATTGGGACCTGCATATCTGGGTTCTGTCCTCATATCTTGCAGGGCCAAGGCTTGTCCTAGTATTTGGCAAGTCATGGCCCTGCAAAAATTAACAAGTGAGCTATGGTTGCCTATCCCAGCATTAGTTTCAAGTACATATTCTGTAATTGAGGACAATCAATATGTCTAGTAGAGAGTCGGAACTGCACAGGTAGTCCTCATTTAGTAACCACGATTGGGACTGGCCACTTGGTTGCTAAGTGAAGTGGTTGCTAAGTGAAACCACGACTGTGCTTATGATCTCACTTCGGCTTTCCTTTGCTTTAAGACCTGCAAAGGTTATAAATGTGAGGATTGCTGGCAAAGTTACTTTTTCATCACCATCTTAACTGCAAGTGGTTGCTAAAGGAGGGCTACCTGTAGTCATACATCCTCTTGTCCTGATCTCTTCCCGATTAAGGGTTCTTTTTCAACAGGGGCTTCCATACACAGAAGCTGCCAACTGACTAGCATTACCTGCTCAAAGGCATGGTGCACTTTGCTTCTTCTTTAACAGGTCTCTCTTTTTTATGATAGAAAAAAGAGTCAAGATAAACTAGGGTGCGTTATAAATGAAGTATCCTGAGGCTGATATTATATAGTTGAAGCTGTATTGGGAATATCCCACAATTGAATGAATAATGAAAGAAAAGTGTCTGTCTGAATGCTTAAGTTAAACTATAGATCATACTCAATCTTTCATATTAAAATCCATAATCTTTAAATAGGAGTTTTTATTTAATACAACATTCATCCTGAAGATAAATCCTTCAAAATTTGTTATCAATTTTGTAACCTCTGACTTGAACCTAATAAACTGGGAAGTTTTTAAAAAAATGTCCCGGCAAAACACAGTGGCAGATGGTGTTTTTGTGTTATGGTGAAGAAAACTATGTTGATTCATCCATGAAGACAGAAGCATTAACTTCAACTTAAATTCTAATGGGCAGCTCATAAACAGAGCAAGTAATTCTATTTTCCAGATCTTGTTCATTCATTTGCTGATTATTTATTTCTGTCAACAAAACATCTCCCCAAAGACAGTATCTTTTCCAAGTTTGTACACAGTAAGCAAAATAGCTAGATAATCTTTGCTTCTTTTAATTGTTTTTGTCTAACTTGCCTGCATTTCTGATTGCTTGCTTTGCATTTATAGCCAGCCAGAACAACTTCTCTTGTTTGTGTTGGCAAGTATACATGTGCATGAAAATACACTAGACATCTGTATATGTAGGCTTGTAAATTAACAACATTATGTCCCACTAAGTGATGCCTTTGATCATTACAGAACCTTATTCCAAAATTGATTTATAGCCTCTTCTCTATTACTGAACCAATATCCCCTCAGTTGTAGACCTCAGTGGGCGTATATATTCCCATTCAAATCAAGGACCTGAAATAGTAATTTTGCTTATGCCCTTTCAGCTTGGAAGGTAAACTAACTTTGGTGGGAAAAGATGCCATGAATGAACATAATTTTTTGATAGAAAGGCACCTTATAAATGGAATCAATCAGCAAGCCAACCAGCCAGACATATTATGGGTAGAGTTCAACTAGAATACATATGTGTTGTACTTTAATTGCAAAATGGCTACATGGAATATTTTGAGCCTATCTTATAAAGCTCCTGAAATATAAATTAATCTGCCTGTGGACACCTGTTTGCACACATACACATGCATACATAGAAATATACACAGGTCTTTTCTATAGTCTGACTAGTGTAGATAAAATCTTATTTATGTTATTTTCCAAGCTGGAACTTAATAAGATGAATAAGTAATCATAATATATGGATGGGACTTTTTAAAAGTAAACATTACATTGCTTCCTTCCATTTTTGACCAGTAAATATATTTACTATGGTTATACATTCCCTAGAATTATTGCATCATGATTAGTTGTGGCTCTATTAATCAAATATATTTTCTTGCCAAAAAAAAAAAAAATCACGGCTGACAAAATGTGAGTAAAAATGCTTAACAGGCAATCCTTAGGTGTAGCTTAATGAGAATAGTTTAAAGTTGCTGAAAATACTCTCAATTATATTCTTCTGGACGTATGCTTTAAAGGAACATCCTCATGGGATGTAGGTGATTTATTTGCTTGAATTAGTGCAATGCATTATATGGCTAACACTTTCAAACCTCTTGTTTTAGAGCTGTCCCCCACTTACTCCAATACAACATTTCCAAATGAGGGGTTCTAAAATACAACTTGGAAAAAAACTGTTTAGAAAAATTCTAAACTGTTGTTGCCATGATTCAGAGGTGCTAAATTCTGCATTATAAGCATTATAAGCAACTGCCAAGTGGAGTTGAGGGGGACAAGTAATGAAAGCATTGCAAAAATGACCCACAACTTTTGTTCCTTTTGTACATACATCGCAACATCATGTGTGCATATGAAAGAGGCGGAGCTTGGTACAATGCTGTTTTTGTCATTCTGTGAAAGGTCTGGGTTCTCTGGATGACTCTTTTACCTATGCTGATTTGAAATAACCCGGCTAATGTTTGTATTTTACCTTGAAGGCAATGCATAACGGCCTAAGTATCTGATGGCTGCTCAAGGCGCCACACACCGTTGTTGGCTCTTTCAAGCCACCGCTTTAAAAGTTCCATAATATTCCAGATAGTGGTGCAGCTAGATGTTAGCATGACTATCTGGGGTGACATTGTAATGCCAACGCTTAATGAGTTTGAGGATACTCATCATTGCTGAACATTTCTTCTTCTTAAATACGTTTTAGAATCATCAAGCAGATGGACAGGCAGGTATATGTTTCCAGATGCTCATGTTATCCTCTTTATGGATATTACCCTTTTCTGCAGCAAGATAGTACTTATTCCCAAGGCAGTAATCTGGGCAAAAGAAACAAATCTTTAAAATCCTGTAGTCACAATGGTGCTGCAGTTTAGAGTATGGGATGAACAGTCAAATTTACAAATTGTCTTTTGTGTGTAGAAGCATTGCAAAGCCTGAAAAGGTTGGGGTGGGATGGGGAAGAGAGCAGATAAGCATTAACAGTGTTCCACACAACTAAAAATAATACAACAAAGTCATCCAAGGCCCCCAAATCACTACCACCCTCCTAAGGATATTAACAAGGGCAGTGTTTAAATTTCCCTAGCTGAACTAATGTCTCCAGAACATAGTATTTTAGAGCCCCCTTTAGCAACTTAGAGCTCCTCCAGATGTATTGGATTTCAATTGTTATAATCCCCAACCATGCAACAAAATAAGATAATAATTGTTCATTTGCTTATAGCTGATGGATTCACTGAGCAGGACTACATCTATCAGAAAGCAACAGCAAATAGGTTGCATGAAATATGCTCAGCACACAGGATGGGGAGAAGACAGAGCCAAAAGCCATGGGACAAGTTAGAAATGGAGAACAAAGCAAGAAAGGACTAAAGAACAACAAACAAACACGGGAGTTCAGAAAACTCACCTGGACAGGTAAGCCCTTCCTGGTTAGCACAATCCTGAATTAATAGCATCACTGCAGTGCTGGGTGGTTCTTCATGAAAGCTGTCATTTGCAGTACCGTGGTATACCTGATGTGGAAGAAATCCAATAGTTCCTGAAAGCTGCCTCCATTACAGGTAGTCCTTGCTTAAAACCAGTCATTTAGTGACAGTTCAGACTTACAACAGTGCTGAAAAAAACAACCGGGTCTCACACTTACAACCGTTGCAGCTTCCCCGCGGTCACATGATCACAGTTTGGGCGCTTGGTGACCAGTTTGCATTTATAACTATCGCAGCATACCGTGGTCACATGATCACCATTTTCGACCTTCCTGGATGGCTTCTGGTAAGTGAAATCAATGGGAAACCGCTTAATTCACTTAATGACCACATGGCTCACTTAACTCCCACAGTGCTTTGTTTAACAACTGCTGCAAAAAAGTTCGTAAAATCAGGTCAGATTCGCATAATGTCTGCTTCACTTAGCAATCAAAATTCTGGTTGCAATTGTGGTCATTAAGCGAGGAGTACCTGTATATGTAATTGTATTGCTTGTATTAAAAATAACTTCTGCAAACTGGTGTCCTGCAAATTAATGGCCATTGCAATGCCCAGAATTTTCAGACAACAAACAGTTCAAATCCTTTGTGGCCCATTGGCTTCCTTTCTGGCTTTGCCTCATTCTCCTTTCTACCATGTCTAATAGTGTATGGCCAGTACTGTATGTCTTTGGAATATGTGAAAAGATAGGTCAGCAAGTAGAGATTTCATGATTGCAGCAACTCGTTTGAAAGACTGCAGAACATCAACCCAACATGCCATTTAATTACCCACTATGCATTTTAAAATATAGCTAACCTTTGTTAATATGCCCACCTGTTCTCCTTGCCTAAGGTGCTACCTGAAGCATTTTCATCATCCTGTTAGATGTCAAGGGATGAGTTTGTATGTTAATTTTTTGTAGACCTTAGAAAAATATTGGTGCAATCAGCATCATCTTCTTTTAGCAAGACCTTCTCTGCCTTATTTTGACTGAAAGCATGCTAAGAAAAAAATAAGGGTAAAGCAGCCTAGGCAAACACATGGTGTCACATCAATAACAAGTTATTTATTTTATTGATTTCTTAAAACAATTCATAATCTGCCTTTCTTTCAGGAAGGAATGAAAAAAAGCATACATTTTTAAAATTAAGATGAATAAGTAGGCCTGTGGATACATGGCTAAAAAAAACCTCATTTTCCATTTGCTTCTTATGATTCAAACCACATAAATGTGTGTGGGAAGTACCAGTTACTCAGAGACCATTTATTCTTTTGTCATCTGCTCTTTAGCAACACCATCTTCCCCACAAAACAGTGTGGTGGAAAAAAAATGAATACATGATAAGGAAACACAGAAATATAAAGAAAATCAAAGCAAGTTGCTTCTTGACTACAAACAACCCACATTTTAAAATTTTTCCTTATTACTCCACCTGAAGTGTTTTGTGGGTTTTGTCACAGTGATAGGGAGTCCCCTACTGGTCACATGCAGAAAGTAAAATTCAGTTTACCAAAGTATTCTACCATGGGGAAAAATGTAACAGAGTGTTTCAGTGACAATCAAATTAGAATATATATGTTTTTGTGAGATATGAATATATACTGCAATCATTTTTTTTTGGAAAACAGCTGCAATGAGGAATAATTTGGATCAGTGCTGGGAGAATAGAATTACTTCTTTTCACAATTCCATTTTTTTAAATGAACTCTGTCCCCCAAACTCATGTTCACACATTATCTATCTAATTTTTGCCTAATGGCAGCAGAAACTTGAATATTCACTAAGAAAATAGGGCAAGTAGAAAGAGCTATTCATACATTTATTTTATTTGTCAATTTTTTATCACCGCCCATCTCTCCCTTGAGATCTTCACATACTAGATCTGAATCTAAAATGGGACTTCCCAGTGTTAAAATAACATGAAAAGAATAAAGATCTGATCTTGATCATCTCCTTTGACTCCCTAATTGAACTTTTATTAGGGCCCATCAAGATTTGCAGAGTAAGGAGTGAGTTTGTGCAGAATCTTGTGGTAGCAAGGCCAAAAGTAGACTTCCATTGGGTTCATGCATTGCACTAGCCATAGTTGGCTTAACTACAATTTACGGAAAAAACATGATTAACCAGATTCAAATAGCCATTTATGTCATAAATCATGCCTTACCAATCTTACTGGCTAGGTTCACAGTGTAAGATGAATATCAAAAAAAGGTGATACTATAGCTTAGTACATTTTGTAAAACGGATGTTAATGTTCATCTTGACAGATTTTTTTTCCTATTATCAGAGAGACCATTTTGACTACAGTGATAAGAAGCCAGTTCAGGGCAGAGGGAGGGAATCAAAGCAAAATTTTAAATAAAATTTTGAGATCTGCTTATGAATATAGATTACATTAAATTGTTCAAGTCATTAAATCAAAGAATATTTGTGATGGTTCTTCTGTATTTTGAAATATAACTGTAATATTTTATCTTTGGCATGTACTTCTGGCAAATATTTCTTGAAATCATTTATTGTGTAGAATGATTGAGATGGACAAAAACAGAAGTTTTCCTCAACATTATTATATATGTTCCAAAATATGAGGTTCACTATTTTCAGTAGTCCATCTGTGCAGCATATAGGATCAGAAGGCAAAACGTGCTTCAGAGTGTATGTACCGTAGGTGCTCATGTAAACCTGCTTGGAACTCCTTAAAGCAGCTGCATCCTCTGCCCCGCCCCACAGCCAGGAGAAGACATGTTTGGTTTAATGAACTGCAGATAGATGCTGCATGTAAGGTTCCTGTAAGCTCTGAAGTCACTTTGCACCTCTAGATCCAAAACACTGCACAGCCGTACCAAACCGCACTTCACAGACTAATTTACCCATTAGCTATGACTGTGGAGTTTAAAAACATTTATTATCCTATACTATGGATATATTCTGTTGAGCATCATTTCACCTTCAAAAATTGATCTAAACGTTACTGAAAAACACCTGGTTTCACCTGGATAAAGGGTGAATTAATGATTAAAGGTTAATTCCATTAATGATAATCCACATATAACTACTACCCTGTTATCTATTGATTGTAGCTGTACATTTCGGAGGACAAGGTTTTTATTCAAGCACTACATAGTACATAATATTTGGAACTCTTGTTAGACAGAGCCAAGCTACAGTACTCTTAATAAATGTGTAGTTTCTTTCCTTTGTCTCTACTCTTAGTTTGCCTTGTACAGGTTTCCCTTGTACAGACACTATTGTGTCCATTTCTTATAGGAAAAAATTAGAATTCTGTCTGGTAAGTTTATGTTGTATAAGCACTGCAAACTGCAGCTGGTCTGTTTTGGAAACAATGAAGCAGGAAGGAAGAATTCACTTTGAACCAAACCAGTCCTAGGTCCTTCTGCTGATCATCTTCTGAAGAGAAACACAAAACTCAGGATTTTCTAAACAGAGGGAGATTTCCATTATGCCAGGCTACTCAGAATTTTATTTCAACGTGGATCATGGATATCTCGAAGGACTGGTCCGAGGCTTTAAAGCTGGAATCTTGAAGGCTTCTGACTATGTCAACCTAGCACAGTGCGAAACCCTGGAAGGTGAGTTGGGTTAAATTGAAGCTCAGTATTACGGCTTTTGAAAATTATGTTATTGTTTCTCTTGTTTAAAGAGAGGAAAGCATCCTTATCTTGGCATTAGATTAAACTTCGATAAAAGAATGTTGGATATGTCACTGAAATGAGTGAAATTAAAACCTGGGATTATCTTTCAAAGAGATCTTTAGAACTCAGCTAAGATAGAGGCAGAAATCATCTTGAGGTTTTCAGCTTTTCAGATATGCTATGACTTCCACCAGAACTGTGTTGCTGTTACGCAATTCTAATAATAATGAGGATGCACACTTCTATGATAATAGCCTAATATTTAATTATACAAATAGCCAGCTGCATTAAGACATTAACTGAAACAAGCAGAACTAGAATTTTGGGCCTATGTTTTTGTATTCACAACCACAGAGCAGACTGAGATAGACAATTACTCTGTTAAAAGTTTAGGATGTCTTGAGGCTACAACAGATTTGTACATTTAGAAGTACATGTAGGAGAGCCAGTGTGGTTTAGTGGTTAAGGCTCCGGGCTAGAAACCAGGAGGCTGTGAGTTCTAGTCCCACCTTAGGCATGAAAACCGGATGGGTGACCTTGGGCCAGTCCCTCTCTCTCAGCCCAACTTACCTCACAGGGTTGTTGTTGTGGGGAAATAGGAGGAGGAAGGAGTATTAGGTATGTTTGCCACCTTGAGTTATTTATAAAAATAATAAATGGATAGAAAATAAATAAATAAATAAATGTAGGAGAAGTACAGAATGTACCTCAAACATCTTTTGTATTAAAAGAGTGAAGAGAAAAATTGATTGATTCTCTGATTTTCAGTTCACTTTAGTTCTGATTTTCAGATTGCTTTAGCTGTTACTAGTGGGAATCTTAACAGAGAAAGCAAAAACAGTACCTATTAATTGGTAAGGGGTGGCCTGTTTTACTCTATAAAATCTTTATATTATAAAGAAGGGGAAAGCATTGATAATCTTCAGACATTAGACAGTGATGGGGGAGAGGCAAAGGTATATCTGAGATGCAACAACTTCCTTCTATACCAGATGAACTTCTATCATACATTTTTAGCTTGGTTCATAAATTAGAAAAAGACTGTAAAGAAGTGAATCTTTATTTTAAATGCCTCTAATTTCTACCCATTAGACACTCAAACCAGCAAACAATTAAAAACAAGACAAAATATAAAATATTATTATCGTTAGGTAGACTATATGCTGCCTGGCAAGAAGGTGGGAAGATGATGGTTTAAAACTAACAGGTCACATGATTATTAACGGATTCAAAGGGCCTGGCTAAAGTTAATGATTTTGGTACCTTTGTGAGATGGAAAGAATGGGGAATAGCATTCCGGAGTTTGTGTTCCACAGCTGGTGAGAGTTCTTTTTTAGTCCACTAACATATTTTGGATATCTGGCATAGAAACCACTGAGTTATTTGGACAGCTTTCAGGGTCTTTGGTTTAAGGATTAGATGCTTTTATTATGCTTGATTGTCTTGCTTTAAGCTGTTTTTATATTCACATCATTAACTGCCAAAAATCTTACTGTGTGTGATTATGTCCCTCCAAATCCCACTTTTGAGGCCTTGTTGCCATTTCTGACAGCAGAAGCTGAAAACTGATGGAATAGCTTGCTGCAATATTTACGTAGGAAACGCTCTATCTATCCCCTAAAATAGGCTTAATAAAGTTTTTAAAGTAGCAAACAAACTCTTTCCTTGTCCAAGAACCCTCCTCTATAAAATCCTGCCCCTACTCATTCTGCAACTTTTCACCACCCACTGTGGCCCTTGACCACCCAAGAAAAAGTTAATTATGGCTCTTGGCCATCAAAAGATTGCCCATTCTTGAACTCAAAAATAATGATAGGTTTAAGTAAAACCCAATGACCTTCTTCCTAAGCAAAGAACAACGTGAATATTTCACATCACCACAAGATAAACATTTTAAAAAATGGATGGAAATAAAATGATTGTATTTAACAGCTATTGGTGGGCTGCATTCAACACTTCCAAAGAAGAAGAGAAGAGAATAAATGATCTATATGATCCATAGATGAAGGCAAAGCAATCCCAGAATAATTCACACAAATGTAACAGCAGAAAACGGGGAGCTACAAATGTAGGAATTGCTAATAATTTCTTCCATGTGATCATGTGCATGACTAAAAATTATAAGAGATGAACTGTGCATGTGATATTTATCCATTATATTCAATTTCCAATGCAATTAGAGTCACATGAATTACAGCAAAATACTCATGTTTTGAGGTCATTAAAGGATATTTGGGGACCCAGATCTCTGAATTCTTCAGGGTGGTCTGAGAGGTGATTACCTCCAGGTAAATCTTGCAGCTAGAGTTTCATCTATGTACCTTTTGTATCTAAAAAAGAAAAGAAAAATAAGGGAGCAGAATGTGCAGGGCTGGATGCCTCTGATTATTTAACATCCCACCCTTTTACTGCTTGCACAGCTATAATCTTCACAATGTTTTACCAACAGATCACTGTTTTTAATTCTGCAGACCTTTGTTTAACATACAAACCCTCATTAGTTTATACTGGCAGGCTTTAGCCTAAGCAGATATAGAGTGGCTACTAGATCTAGCCTTGAAAGATCTGGATGATCCTAGAGGTCAGTAAAGACATTCAGAAAACTTGTCGCTGTCATCCATGGCTGTCCGGATATCTCCAGCACAGATCTAGTAGCCCAATCTCTTCATACATCTCCAACTCCACCTTCACCTCTGAGGCATTCTACTTGGATGGATTACACTATATTTTTCTGGTTTATTTAGTATACAATTATTCTCTCTCTCTTTCTACTACTAAAATGAGCCTCAAAAGCTTTTGATTTCTCTCAGAAAAATGTACACAAACAAACAACAACCATTGTTGCGAGAATGATAGTAAGGAGCTTGAGCTTTTAGCCTCACTGTTACTGAATGAGGAAGTTACTGCTTCTGGAATTGGGGAAGTTAGTTTCTGGAAATTATGTAGGAATCGGTAGCCCTAAGAAATAATAGAGGGCATGCAGGTTGTTATTGCCTACTGCCTTCCTGAAGCCTAAAAGTCTTGAAAACATATTAGTTAACTTGCACTCATAGGGTACTTTGCAAGAAAACTTCACTTATAGTCAATGTTGGTGCATAGTGTGCTTACTACATGATAAAAATGGTGTGTGACTCAACATCACAGCAACTTTACAGTACTTTGCCTTGGTCTTGTTACATCTACAGTTTGGATTGACGCATTTCTTTGGACTAGATCTCCCTACTTGGTTGCTTTTGATCTGTACAGCTGCAAGTTTTTAAAAAATCAGATGCTTGTAGTTTTCAGAATGTCCCTATAAAATCTGCCATGAAATTCCCACTGCTCAGGGAATGAATGGGTAGTGAAACTGTAGCAAAAATAATAATAAAATAAAATAATGTTTATAAAACAAAACAATTGCCCCATACCTGATGTCTGGATTTTTATCGGTTTGCCCTTTAATGGCAAATATAATTTCATATAATTCTGGGATATTGGGAACAAATAAAGGAGTTGATTCCTGCAGTTCAATCCCCTGGAGCAGGCTGGAGATCTGCCCTTGATCATTTTGTGGCAAGCAGGGGCTAATCTCCCAAAAGGGAGTTAAGATAAGTAAGTGGATGGTACAGAAACTGCATTTAACTGAAATTGAAATTTAACTCAATGTCAACTAGAATTAAATTATTTAAATTTGGTAAATTATATATTTAATCTGGGCTTCCAGATGTGAGCTGTGCATTTCCAGATAATCATTAGATGATACCAGAGTTAGGCTTTCTCATTGCTGCCATCTAGTGGCAGCTTAGATCTGATAGCCCTATTTTTGGGAATGGTTCTAGGTTACCCAAAGTTTCTACAGCTGTAAATTGTGAATTGCTGGCTTACACAAACAATAACATCTCTATCTGGTTTTCTTTAGCTAGGATCCGGGCTTGTTGTGGTGTTGCAAACTAAAATCTGGGGCCAAGAGCACATTCTGTTTTCAGATTTTGGCTTTTTCAGGAGAGAGTAGCATGCCAAATAAATTATTTATTTACATTTACCTGATGGTAGGAGGAATCAAGTGGAGTGATTTGGTTATACATTCTCTTATTTCTGACTTACTCTTTTATGCTTTTGAGGTCAAAAGAAACTATTGTTTGCCCCAATTGTGGTTTAGAAAGCAGCTTCAAACTTTAATTTCAGATCCTGGTTTGTAATCTCTAAACAAATTATGATGTGTAGCCAGATTGGAGATTAAAAGCAACCATAGGAACATTCACACTCTGGAATGCTCCCCCCACCCTGAGATGCCCACTATACCACCTTTTAAGTGCCTGTTGAAAATACATTCTTCACTTAGGCCTTCCCAATATAAATGTTGGAAAATGTTCTTCCCCACCTTTTTTAATGAATATGTTACATTTGTTATTGAATGAGGTATTATATTATTTTAGGATATTATGATTATTATTATTAACTGCTTTGAGATGCTTTGGCTTAGGAAGTGGTAAAAAATAAAATAAATATTGCGTGTATATACATGTATTTGTCAATGAAACAGGAAATCAGTATGATTTGTCACTTACTTTGTTTTTTTGAAGACAATAACTTTATTTTTATTATCCTTTCAATTCTCTTTTAGACCTAAAGTTACATTTGCAAACCACAGATTATGGAAACTTCTTGGCCAATGAAACTGGCCCCCTCACCGTCTCTACAATTGATGACAAACTAAAAGTCAAACTACTGACAGAATTTCAATATTTTAGAAATCATGCCTTTGAGCCACTTTCAACATTTCTAAATTATGTAACGTAAGTGAAGTTACTTCCTGAAATGATTGTGCTAGTCAGCAATGGACGGGAGCTCAAATCAATATCTTTGTAATATTGAAAATTAATATTTGGTTAAAAACTAGAAATTATAGTTTTACATAGCAGCTCCTAGGCCAAGCTGCCTGATCTTTAATGGCTGAACATGATCAGACCTGGTGAATACATGGGCAGGAAAGCATTAGGAAATCATAGGGCTGTGGATTAGATTGGGACACTGAAAGAAACATCCCAAGAGATCATGACAAACCCCTTCAGTCTGTTGCCAAAAAGCAACATGGACATATTCATCTAGTCATCAGAAGTTGAACACAATTCAAGGAAGACTTTTATCTTATAAATTATAAATAAAACAACTATCTCATGCATACACATTCTTAAATATGTTGTTACTATTTAAATATTAGTCATGAAAATGCCCATGTTATGCCTGCCAAATTGCTACATAAACTGTGCCTTCCTGGCTAGGTAGCTTCACATCATTGGAATAGCCAAGCAAAATAAAGTATGTTTCCATCTGGCTTCAGAAATATTAGTTTTACTCATATGCCAATTTAATATATGGAGTTATATTATCAATAAACATTTAGCAATACAACATTTTTATGCTGCCATGCAATTACTAAGTAGTCTTCTGTATGTCTTTGCTGTCATCTAGTAGTCTTTTGGATTTCTTCAGACCAACTATGGTAGCCCTATTTAAAATCTGAAACAGAATTGCAACCACATTTTTTACTAGAAATTGTTTCCCCCCCCCCCTGTTGTTGCAGCAATATTTCTCAGTAGGAAAGATGAGTCATAATAATGGCAGAAGGTTTTTCACCTTGTTGGCCTTTCTTTCTTTCAACTGGTTATAATTTCATATCATAGAAGCACAGAGATAGAAGATACCTTGACAATCATCCTGCTCAGTGCAGGATCCACTAGAATATCTCTGAGAGATGACCACCTAGCCTCCGTTTGAAAATTTCCAGCAAAAGCAAACTTACCACTTTGTGTGGCTTCATGTTCCATTGGCTGACAGCTCATATAAACAGGAAGTCCTAGCCTGTACCTATTTTCCTGTAGTATGATTTAGTTTTCAGAAGTGGTTTAAAAAGCATTGTGAAGTAGACTGAGCTCAAACTGAGACTGTTCAATGAATGCTGAATGCAGATCATTGTAAAAACCTGGCATCTTTAGGCAGCAACCCAGACAATCCTGAGTAATGGAATGATCGCTATTGTTATCATCATCAGCACCATCACCCCCCACCACCACTACCATCTTTATCATCATTTCTTGTATTCTGAGTAGTATCAGGTGGCTGGATCTCACTTTCATTTAAATTTCTCATGAAGCTCCTATCCTAGGGTTTGTGGGCAAATTCAAATGCAGGGACATCCAATCACCCAGCACTTCTTGGAGCACTGACCATAACACTGACCATTGCTCTCACTCTCCAGGTCAGTGTTTCTCAACCTTGGCAACTTTAAGATGGGTGGACTTCAACTCCCAGAATTCTCCAGTCAGCATGCTGGCTGGAAAATTCTGGAAATTGAAATCCACCCAACTTAAAGTTGTCAAGGTTGAGAAGCACTGCTGTAGACAGCATGCTAGTAAGCAGTGTGAACAAGCCTTACTACTGTATATGCCATATAAGCATTCACATGGTTGCCTTAGCCTTTACCTTGGCAGTTGTAACAAGAACTCAACAGGGGCTAAAGGACGACAAATCTCCTCTTTCATGCCAGGCATTGGCACTGTGGATTGAACTAGACATGCCAGTGATACTTGATCGCTGCATTGCTGTGATGTTCTGGGTACCTGATACAGTGCTTTTACATAATAGAAGGTGATGGCCTAATTAGGGAATATTACACTTAGCTAACCAAGTAGAACAGTATTCAATACATGTGGGGCCTAAGCAGGGATGTTGATATTTATAGTCATTATTAATGTTTACTGTTCCATTTTAAATTGAGTTAAATTATTTTAATATGTTGTGTTATTATTATCTTGGAGATATTAATTTTTGGAACACTTATTTACTATTGTTTTGTATCATCGCTGTAAACTGCTCCAAGCCCTTGGAGATTATGCAAGTATACTAATTAATTAATTAATTAATTAATGGTTTGCATCTAAAAATTAAAGATGCAAATGCTAGGCCAACTGACATTGTTCATATTTCATTTGGCAAAGTTGCTTTGAGATGCTAGCATCCTGGAGACTAAGTAGAGTCAGCCTTGGTAAGTACTTGAATGGAGAACTATCTAGCAATTCCAGGGCTGTTAGCTAGACTGGGAAGTAAATAAAACCCAGCCACGTTGTTGAAGAAGAGGGAAAGGAAAAACATTTCCATAATACTGCCAAGAAATCTGCCTGGATGCAATCACCAAGCTCAATTCAGGGTGCCTTTATCTTAGATTTTTATTATGAGTCATGCTTGGGGTGATGTTGTGCACCCTGTGCACCCACAAGAATTCTTGACAATCTGGGAAGAGACTTCTAAAACCTCTGACTGGTTTCTTTATGTGTTTGTTTATTTAACTTAACAAATCCAGAGGTGAAGCCAATTCCTTCTAGAAACTTCTCCTTCAAAAATAGTGTGACTGATTTTATCGTAAGTAACACATTTCCCTTAGGCAGCTAATTTGGGATCTCATAAAAGAGCAATCATGTGTTAGCTATGTTCCTTACTGCTGCAACTTTACAACATTGAGGACTTTTTTTTTGCCTCAAGTGTCAGAATAACTGACTGACTTTGAGTAACATACACTTAGATTGGAGACTGGGAGCCATCTTTCATGATCTCTCAGGCAACAATATGTCTTAGTCTGTCTTCTGAATTGCCACCAGTGCTTTGGGGTCTCTTTGTTCAATCTCAGCTTGCTGTCAAGGAAGAGTTACCTAGGACTTGTTGTAACCCCCTTCTGATTCTGTCAAAGCAAAATCTGTCACAATTCTAATATATATGGAAAATTAACATTATATTCTTATGCAAGTGATAACATTTGTGCCCACTTTTAAGGAAATAATATTTATAGCAAATGATTCCCATAGTTTCTGTTGTTGTTGTTGTAACAGTCTACACAATCTGAATAATTTTAAATAGTAATGAAGCATGTTAAGCAACTTTGTTCAAGTTCCACTAAAAAAAAACCTGCTTTCCAAAATATGTATTTTATGTTAAAGAGAATGATCTAATTCTCA
This sequence comes from Candoia aspera, assembly GCF_035149785.1. NCBI lineage: Eukaryota > Metazoa > Chordata > Lepidosauria > Squamata > Candoiidae > Candoia > Candoia aspera. Next base: position 181,768,150 of record NC_086155.1, read on the forward strand.
TCCAAGGACAAACAATAGAAATTACTTAGCATAATTTAATACATTAACGTGGAGACACAAAAGATTCTTACAAGCTATTCATTAGTAATGGATTTTTTTTTTCCTGATCTGCAGTAAATATACTGTATATACTTTTTTTTCCTTTATGCCTTCGAGTCAGTGTTGACTCCTGGCAACTGTCTGGACTAGTCCCTGCAGTTTTCTTGGCAAGATTTTCTGAAGAGGTTTGCCATTGACTCTTTCCTAGGACTGAGAGAGAGGGACTGGCCCAAGGACACCCAGCTGGCTTTGTGTCTAAGGCAGGACTAGAACTCCTGGTCTCCCAGTTTCTAGCCTGATGCCTTAACCACTACACCAAAATTCATTCATACGTCAAAATACTTACCTTTTAACTCTATATAATACCATTGTAATATTAGATTTCCTTCTTTGTTTGAAGCAATGTTTCTTTTTACTCAACCATTAATTCCTGATTTTGGTTGGAGTTGATTTAGTGCCTGAACCAATTAATTAATTGCTGTGTTTTATCATTCCGAATTAGAAGCATAACTTATTGATTACTGCAAACAACTCTGCAAGAGGCTGCCTTGGATGACAACCCAGAAGCTAACACTGGTGTAAAATGCTGTACAATTCAAAGTGTTGTTTTTAATGTATAAAGCCCTTTATGGTTTGGCACATGGATACTTGCAGGACTACCTGATTCAAGTTGAACAGTTCCATCCAGTGAATTTCCCTGAGTTGTAATGTCTGTCCCCAGAAAGAAATCAGGGGAAAGCGGCATGGTGTTTCTTGGTACATGCTCTATCTCTGTCGAATATCCCACCCCTGGAAATGTGGATGGTGCCCTCCCCGACAATATTAGGAAGGCAGTCAAAGCAGAGCCTTTAAGGGCTATTCTATGCATTTTAATATTTGCTTGTTGGGGTGCCAGTGTAGGTTGGAATTTGTGTCCTACTTTAGTGGGAATCGAGTTTATGTGTATTCTTGTAACTGCTGAGAATCTGTGGGGAGTTAGCAGTATACAAATACCACAAATAAATAAATGGATTTCAACTGATAATTCATTTCTTAGAATGTTATATTTAAATCCCTGACATCATCATTCTGACTTTCTTGTTTCCTGTAAAAAAGGGAGATTCTATGTAAGTCTTCTCTATAAAATCTATGCATTAAACTTTAAGAGAAAAATATATTTAACCCAAAAGACATATCTCCCAGTGAAGAAGTCTGAAGGGCAGAGATGTGTCTTCAAACACATTGCTATGTGACTTATTAATAAGAGTCAGTAGTGTGTGTCTCCTGTTCATCAATGTAAAGTACTGTCAGCTCAGCTGCCATGGTCAGGGTTGGTAAGAGTTGCGATCCAAAATATTTGGATGATATAAGTTTGAAAAAGGCTGATGGAGAGATGAAGAAGAATGAGGATCACATAATCCACATGCTCATAATGGAATGTGAAAAGAGTTGGACCTCCTCCAACTCCCAATGTGCAACAGTGTGCAAGATAGATTCCTTTTAGATGTTATTGTCACTTTGTCTAATGTAGCATGGTCTTTGGAAGAAATCCTTATTTCCATTTTACCATATGATCCCTGCTAAGAGGGAAATTGAAGTTCTGCTACAAAGCCCAAGATATTATATTTAACATTAACATTAACCAGATGCTTGGATTTTAAAGTGTTTTTTTCCAGAGAATCAAGAAATCCTTTGATTGATGTTATCCTGTCGCACTAGATACAGCTATATGATTGATAATGTGATTCTCCTCATTACTGGTACGCTGCGCCAAAGACCCATAGATGAATTGGTTCTTAAATGCCATCCTTTGGGCAACTTTGAGCAAATGGAAGCTGTCAGCATTGCTCCAAACCCTGCAGAGCTCTTCAACGCAATCTTGGTGGACACGCCATTAGGTATGTTATGTAGTCTTTTCGTAGGTCTCTATCTATGCTCTCATGGGAGAGAAAGTTTCCTGTTATATGTGTCTTCTTCCCTTGGAAGAACATGTGGCCTATCAAAGTGAACATGGCCTCTCATTACAATATTGTGATATACTCGGTGATTACTGTTCACATTTTGTTTTAGCACTGGGAAGGCATAAATATTATATAGTTTCTATACATCCTTTAGCTAAGCAGATTGCATGCTATACTGCTCTGTATGAATATTTGCTTTTCTATGTATTTATTTCATTAGATTAAATCAGTTAACAGAAGAAAAATACATACAATAGTATTAATACTATAATGTAGTCCCAAAATTAATACTAAGGAAAAGAAAATAAAAGAAGGGGAAAGTGGAAAAAAAGGAAAAACAGCCTGGAAAAGTATGTTTTCAACCAAAAAATCCATGATGGTATTGCAGAATGTCTTCTTCCTTGACCCTTTATCACAATAGCCAATTAAACAAAAACACCTACATATATATCAGCCGTCCATTGCTGCAGATTAGGTACATTTCTTCTTTCCATGTTGTATGATGATTCTTTTCACCAACACCATGCCTGAAAAAAAATAGAAAATTCTTACTGTCTTGATTAATTCCAAATTTTAGGGAGGCAGCCAAGAGAAACAGATGCCTCTTTAACCCAGAGTAATTGATCCAGCAATAATAAAACAACTCCAAACCATACGAGGTAATATTCCAACTCCTGAGTTGCATCTCCAACAGCAAGGGGATTGCAACCAGTCCTTACTGAACATTCTCTGGAACATCCAATATGTAGAAAGCCCTTTGGGAGGTTGATTTACTAACCTCATAAACACCTAATTACACATTATTTAAAGTGCCCCTTCACAGTTTATTTAGACAGGACATTCAAACTTATTATTCCAAAGGCTGTGTCAGTTGGTTATTTCAGTTTCATCAACTTCCTCTAACAGCCATATTAAAGGCTTTCTAAGCTGCCAAAGATACTTAGATTCTGTCTGAGTCAGAGACTTTGCAAGGCTCATGTGGCTGCTTTCAAAGCCATTCAAAGCAGCTTCTCCATGTACATGTGTGATGCACAGCCATGTTACTTTGCTGGCTGTCCCAGTGGAAGTGGCATGCATGCTCAGGGAACATTTAAAGCAGCCATGACCTTTGCAAAGGATGAGAGTCCTTTAATGCTTCAAAGAGAAATACTTTGTGTTTACATGTGAAGTACCTCTTTGCAAAATGCCTCTCTTGAATGCTTTGCATCTTCCTGAAGAAAAAACCTGATCTTAAGTGTCATTAGTGCGATACACAGTGGGATTTGGGAAGAGCAAAGCAATAGCTATGTATCCTCCTTCAAATCTCTCTTGTCACATAATGATTAAGGCAGAAGGGTGAGATAATATGGATTTTTCTTTTCTTCCTTACTCCCTCTCTAGTCATGCAGGGGTTTGAACACTTCCAGCATTTCCTATAGCGCCATCATTTGAGGTGATAATTTGGTTCTTTGTGCAAAAGGGGGACATACATATTTGAAATGAATTACATATTTGTAAATAGATCTCTGTGTAAGTGAACCAAAGCTGCCTTCAACTGAGTCAGATCATTATAGTCTTCTCCAAAAAAGGGCAGCCTTCTCATATGAGGAACTTCTCCCAGAATCCAAGCTAGCGTGGTTATTGCTGAAAATTCTCAGAATTAAAAACCATACACCCGGAGGTTGTAGACTGAGAAAGTAATCTAACAACAATGGTTCTCCAAGGTTTCAGTTCTGACAGATCAGTCACTGAACATGAGATCTTTGCATATAAAACTTATGGCCTGTTATTGAACTATCACTTTTCCTAACCCATTTATGATAAAAGCCAGCATTTCAGAATGCTCTGGATTTCTCAAAGACAAGTGCATACAGTCCCTGTATCTGGAATTGGCATTGTGTTGCCAAAACCCTAGCCCTTATAAAACTCATCACTTTTCTTGTAACAGCATCATCATCATCAACAACAATAAGAGCCAGCCATAGCTATCTAGTATTTCAGGGTGGAATCCCAGGAAGGTATAGCTAGCATTTACCATTTTAATTTTGCCACAATTCTTCTGGGAATTTAGCATCAACATTGCTCTATAATCATGTTACTTTACCTATTTCCTCTCCTATTTTTTTTACAGTTAGAAAACTGCTTAGCATTTGGACATGTTTTTAAAAATGTAATACATGGACATTTCTGAAACTTGGTCTATACTTTAAATATTATTGTTTACAGCTGATTTTTTTCAAGATTGTGTATCTGAAAATGACCTGGATGAAATGAATATTGAACTCATGCGCAACAAACTGTACAAGGTAAACCCCACTTGGATTCTATTGGATTCTGTTGTGTATAGAAATCTGTGCAAATTAAGACTGTTAAAATAAGTGGCAGATGTATCCCTGATATTAACTAAATACAGATTAAAAAACTGAGTGTGAATAAGATGGGTGTACACGTTACTGGCCATGAAAAAAAAGCAAAGGTGCTTAGTGACTTCAGTTCTATTTCTTGGTATTATCTGTCACATGCAAAGCCATTCTGTTCAAGTATAGGATTCAACATGTAGAATTTAGGCAGGTTCTGATGCAAAGGACATATGGAGGAGATAGAAGGAATATAAATCTTCTGACTACTCTATAACATTTAAATGGAAGCTTTCAAATCTCTGTTGTCCAGCATGCAAACAATAACTGTACATCAGAGGACTGCACATCTAACTATGCAGAAGGTATCAATAGCCCCCTGGGTGCTAATCTATGCAGGTTTGCCACACATAAGACCCTTTTGGTTTAGTGAACCTATATTTTTGCATGAGATTGCAAGAGTCATCCCGATACATTTTGCTGTGCATGACAGAGAACAAAGTAATACTTCCTCTCTCCTCACCATCCCATCCAAGTTGATTCAACTGGCTATACCAGTGCTTTTCAACCTTGGCAACTTTAAGATGGGTGGACTTCAACTTCCACAATTCTCCAGCCAGCATGCTGGCTGGGGAATTCTGGGTGTTCCACCTATCTTAGGCTGCCAAGGTTGAAAAGCACTGGGCTACACACTGTTCTTTTAACACTAGATGACTCCTCCACAGTAGAAGCAGCTTTAGGGCTCAAGAGGATAAGCTGTCCACATAAAGCTCTGTTTTCTAACATTTGACTGCCCCTCCCATGCCCTAGCATCACTCTGTCTAATGTTAGAGCTAACCCTTAGGGCTGCTGTTACAAGAAGTACTACCAGCTGATACTGAAACTGACTCAGCAATATTTTTGCTGAAGTTAAGCAGAAACCAAGATTTTCCAATTCAGTTTCCCTGTTAATATTGATCTTATTCAATATAGTTTGGGATGATATTCAGATAGGCTAGAGTAGCAGGCAGAGAACAGATCCCCTGCCTCATTGCAGTACATTTTCTGAGAACATGTAAATATGCTCTCAGAATTCCCAGCCCAGCCCTGGTTCCAACAGGATTCCTACTTTACATATTGCTAATTCTAGTCTCCAGAGGATAGGCAGAAATTTGCAAATCTGAGACATAGATGTGGAGGGAATTAGATTATCCTTACCCCTATACCTTGCATCTCAACATCATACCCAGGGTTGCTAATAGCAATCAAGTCAAATCAAATGAAACACATAGAAAACAACCCAGAGGATGCATCCAGTCCTCCTCAGTGTCTTGCTTGTACAAAAACTTACATGGGTTATACTCTGCAAGTTTAATGGTGGAGGAAATACTTTGCTTTCTTTCTGCAGTGAATAATATGATGTTATTCATATTTTTCATATCATCAAAATTAATAACTCCAGTTAAATCTTATTTGTGATGTTTCAAAGAGGTTTTTTTTAAAATGAATGTCATTTTCTGTCCCATTCTGTAGTCTTATCTTGAGGCCTTTTATTCATTCTGCAAAAAACAAGGTGGCACTACAGCAGATATAATGTGCCCTATTTTAGAGGTAAGAAAAGTTTAATCTGTCTTTGTTAGATCAAATCCTATCACCATAGCCATCATCTGAAAATGGGTCTGCTATGTCTCCAGCACTAGTGTGGCTAGGCCATTTGCAGCTTCTTTCACAGTTTTTTAGTGGTCCTCTTGACTGCCTTTCACTTAAGCTGTTCTCTTGAGAGGGTAAAATATGAAAAATCCACCTTGCCTGATATTTTTCCTTCCACAGTATTAAAGATAAAATCATAAGAACTGTCAATCAACTCACAATAGTTATGCATTAAACTTCACTGTCATAAAAGGCCTTTCATTAGCCATTATTCAGCTCTTTTACCAGGGGTTTTTCCCCACTTGTGCTACCCATGGCACAAACATCCCCTGGCACCATCTTTTTTTCTTGCCATGTCCCCTGGACATTGCCTTCATCTCATTGCCAGCCAATGAACAAGACAGATTTCAGCTGACCTTAAATATAGGGAAAGGCCTTAGGATTTGAGGAATTATATTCTAATAAATTAGGTTCTTTTAAAACTATTTAAACTATTTTCATATTCCTTTTCTGAAAATAATATAACAGTTCATTAAAAAAAGGAAAGGCAGGTTGCATTCAGAAAAGTCATGGAATCCAGTGGTAATAAGCTACAGTAAACTTCTTTGCCCCCCTGAAGTTGATGAATTAAGTTTGCTAAGTGGCAAAAAAAAAAGTTTTTTTTTGATTGATATAAAATACCTACTTTGGGACTAGTTTCACAATCTGTGCTAAGCCATATAAACCATAGTTTGCAAGTCACAGTGCCAGGGTTCAACACAATCAAACAATTTATTACATTTCTAAACTGTCCCAATCTTTCTAATTGTAGGTATTGTACAGGAGCAAATAAAAAACCAAATATCTCAGTTTAAAAACAATACAACAATCAGTCCAAAAATAATAAATAAATAATATCTGAGTGCTTCAATTATCATGGAGTCCAAAGGGCTACTGATACAGAATGGTTTTAAGAGCTTTCCTGAATCAGAGGAGGGCAGGAGACTATTCAGGGTCAGCATATTCCACAATATGAGAGCTCCTACCATAAAAACTGCCTTCTAGTCCATGCCTCCTTAATTTCCCGTGACAGTGGACCCCTTGGCACTCCTACACTTCATGTTTGAACCAGATGGGAAGAATCATGCTGTCACGGTTGTTCCCTAACAACCATGCCATGCTGTATAGGCTTTTATAGATAATAACCAACATTTGAACTAGGCCCAGAAGCATACTGGTAGCCAATGCAGTGACTTCAACATGGGTGTAATTCTGCAATGCCCTGACTAGGAATCTGACTGTCGCATTTTGTACCAGTTGTAGCATCTGAGAGTCTTCAAAAGCAACTCCACATAAACCATGTTGTAGTAATCCAATTGTGAGGTGATCAGGAAGTGAACTACTGTGGCCAAAGCATCCTGAGTCAGGTAGGGCCACACCAAAGCAATCCCCAGCCAAGGCCTTCATCTGCTATTCAAGTAGTACACTTGAGTCCAAGTTATAGACTAGGGGGACTATGATCCCATCAAGAACAATTGCCAGCACTAATGTTACCATATAGACGTGCTTGCTATGGTATAGTCTGAGATGTTGTTGCTCCCCATTTAGACCCTAACAGCCTCCAGGCACCAGTTCTTGGCATCTACAACATCTCTAGCTTGGCCATGGTACAGGTATAATGTCATTAGCAATTTGATGGCCGCTTACCCCAAACCAATGGATGACCTCTTCCAGTGACTTCATGTAGATGTTGAGTAACATGGACTAACCATGACAAGGAAAGGACTAAGTCCTGTGGCATTCCTGTGGCATCATCTTCTCACCAGGGAGTTGAGGCAGTGACAAAATTGCAAACAACGTATCTGTTTGGAACAATGTGTAAAAAATGCATACACATTTTTATGTTTTTTAAAATTTCAAACTTGTATTGGAATGGGTTTTGTTGTTTATTTGTTTAGTCGCTTCCGACTCTTCGTGACTTCATGGACCAGCCCATGCCAGAGCTTCCTGTTGGTCGTCAACACCCCCAGCTTACTGGCATGTGAAATAAGTGCCACTGTTCAATAGTTTGAACATTCTTTAGTGTTTCCCTTTTTTGGTATGGGGATATAAGTTGATTTTTTCCAGTCTGATGGCCATTCTTGTGTTTTCCAAATTTGCTGGCATATAGCATGCATTACCTTGAAAGCATCATCTTGCAAGATTTTGAACAGTTCAGCTAGGATACCGTCGTCTCCTGCTGCCTTGTTGTTAGCAATGCTTCTTAAGGCCCACTCAACCTCACACCTCAGGATGTCTGGCTCTAGCTCACTGACCACACCATCAGAGCTATCCCCGATATTGTTATCCTTCCTATACAGGTCTTCCGTATATTCTTGCCACCTTTTCTTGATCTCTTCTTCTTCTGTTAGGTCCTTGCCATCTTTGTTTTTGATCATATCCATTTTTTGCCTGGAATTTACCTCCGATGTTTCTAATTTTCTGGAAGAGGTCTCTTGTCCTTCCTATTCTATTGTCTTCTTCCACTTCCGCACATTGCTTGTTTAAAAATAATTCCTTGTCTCTTCTGGCTAACCTCTGGAATTTTGCATTTAATTGGGCATATCTCCCCCTATCACTGTTGCCTTTTGCTTTCCTTCTTTCTTGGGCTACTTCTAATGTCTCAGCAGACAGCCATTTTGCCTTCTTGGTTTTCTCTTTCTTTGGGATGTATTTTGTTGCCACCTCCTGAACAATGTTGTGAACTTCTGTCCATAGTTCTTCCAGGACCCTGTCTACTAAGTCCAGTCCCTTAAATCGATTCTTCACCTCTACTGCATATTCCTGAGGAATATTAGTGAGCTCATATCTAGCTGATCTGTGGGTCTTCCCTAATCTCTTTAGTCTGATCCTAAATTGTGCAGTAAGAAGTTCATGATCTGAACTACAGTCAGCTCCAGGTCTTGTTTTTACTGACTGTATAGATGTCTGCCACCTTTGGCTGCAAAGGATGTAGTCAATCTGATTTCGGTGTTGTCCATCTGGTGAAGTCCATGTATGAAGCCGTCTCTTAGGTTGTTGGAAGAGAGTGTTTGTTATGCAGAGTGATTGTCTTGGCAAAATTCTATCAGCCTATGTCCTGCTTCGTTTTGTTCTCCCAGGCCATGCTTACCTGTAATTCCAGGTGTCATTTGACTGCCCACCTTAGCATTCCAGTCTCCTGTGATGAAAATAACATCTCTTTTAGGCGTGTTGTCCAGTAGGTGCTGCAGATCCTCATAGAACTGCTCTACTTCAGCTTCTTCAGCATCTGTGGTTGGGGCGTATATTTGGATCACTGTGATGTTAGATGGCTTGCCCTGAATTCGAAATGAGATCATTCTATCATTTTTTGGATTGTATCCAAGCACTGCTTTCGCCGCTTTACTATTAATTATGAAGGCTACTCCATTTCTTCTGTGGTCCTCTTGTCCACAGTAGTAGATCTGATGGTCATTTGATGTGAAGTGGCCCATTCCAGTCCATTTCAGTTCACTGACACCCAAAATGTCTATCTTTAATCTTGACATCTCACCAATAACCACATCCAATTTGCCCTGGCTCATAGATCTTACATTCCAGATTCCAATGGTGTGTTGATCCTTAGAACATCGGATTCACCATTCACCACCAGCACCATCGGCCGATAGCTGTCCTTTTGGCTTTGAGCTAGCTACATCATCCCGCCTGGGGCTAGTTGAACTCATCCTCTGTTCCTCCCCAGTAGCATTTTGACCATCTTCCGACCTGGGAGTCTCATCTTCCGATGGTATACCGACATATCTCTGGTTGTACTGATCCATTTAGTTTTCACGGCAAGAATACTGGGGTGGGTTGCCATTACCTTTCCAGGGATTGCATTTAGTCTGACCTCTCTGTCATAACCTTCCCGTCTTGGGTGGCCCTTCACAGTTTAGTTCATGGCATCACTGAGGTGCTCAAGCTCCAGCACCACGACAAGGTAATGATCCTTTGCTGAAGTGGAATGGGACTAAAAAGAACTTATGAATGGAAAAATGAGAAATTGAGAACAATCAAAACTGAGAAATTGAGAATAATCAGAAATGACAGATTTGAAAAACTGAGAAACTGAGGAAAACCAAAACTGATCAGCAATCTATAGCTGGGACTCTTACTTCCTTCTCTTACAGTTTTGTTGACACACCACTCCTTGGCACAAGCAGACAGAATTAAAGACTGCATAAAGAGTGATTCACTTCTGTAGTACACAACTTAGTGGTCTTTTTTTTAAAAAAGTAAGATTTGAAATATTGCCAAAAATCTGGCTATTTCTGCACAGTACTAATCTTGTTTGTGCTCTTTCAGTTCCCCCTCTGGAATATGTTACATTATTAGGAAATAATGTGAGCTCCCAATTGGGCGGAAAACGTGTTTGCTTAACTTTTATCTTATTAATAAAGGACAAAAAGCTTAATCAAGTTAAAGATCTTATAATAGTTTCCTATCAACACTGCCAAAAGACAGAGAGGATTTCAGTGGATTACTAATGCTATGCATAGCAGTTACACATCCATGAATTATTTTTAAAAAAATATTTAAAACTGTTACATGTTTTGCTTCATTCAGTTTGAAGCTGACCGGCGGGCATTTATCATCACCATTAATTCATTTGGAACTGAACTAAGTAAAGAGGACAGACAGAAGCTGTATCCAACTTGTGGGAGACTGCATCCAGAAGGCTTAGATATGCTTGCCAAGGCTGAGGATTATGAGCAAGTGAAGGGTGTGGCAGACTACTATGCTGTATGTAATTTCCAAATTGTGTCTGATAAAAGCATGCTCTATCTACAATACTCTGCGGTATACACTGGCAAATTAAAAAAAAAAGAAACTTAAATACTGCATGTGCCAGATTCTAAACAAAGCAAATGACTAGCACTCAACCTGCTTTATTAAAGGAAATGCATGGAGCTCTACCCAAAGGAGATTGCTGTTTCCATTCTGTACAGGTCCCTGCTGGTCTTGGCTGATTGAGATATGAAATATGATTGTTCTGAAAGAATGACTGCTGATGACACAGCTGATGCTATAAGGGCATTACTTTATAATCGGGGGGGCAGCATTGGGGGGGGGATCAAGAGCATCAAAATGGTGGGTGCAACTGGGTGACTGAAGCCCCTTCCCTTTTTAATGTGCATTACATGAATTGCATGCATGAAAAAAAGGGACAGGATTTTGATTGCCGGTTGTGTCTGCATTTTGATGCTGTTGACCTTCCCTGCAAACACCACTGAGTGTCATAGGGTTATTGCATTGGTAATGGGGAAATATAGGGGGGAGTGTTACACACACCACTTTAAGCTATTGAGTGAAAGGTGAAATATAATTCTGCTAAAGTTTCCAGAGCCCTGACCCATTGAGAAGCCCACTGATAACCTCTGCCACCAACTTGATTTTTTCTTGCTAAGTAATAACTCCAGGCTATCTTTCTTTCCCAGTTCTCATGCCAAACAGGAATTGACACCAAAATCCAATTTCTATTAGCAGTCTGTCTAGGGTCCTAGGTTGGAGGGTAATTAAAAAATGAGGATAGGTGCCCTGCTATGGGACTGTCTTCTCCCAGTTGTTTCTACCCATCCAATTTGGTCCAGCCAGTTGGGCATTCTATGGGTCCCATCAGCCAAGGAATGTTGGCTTCTCTGCCATAGCGCCTGCCCTCTGGAACATTCTTCCTTCAGAGATCAGGATGACCCTGACCCCGTTGGCCTTCCATAAGGCTGTGAAGACCTGGTAATGTGCCCGGGTTTGTTAAGAGCCCCCGAGTTTGTTAAGGGCCCCATTTCTTGGCGATATTACATCTATAGCATTTGTTTACTCAGCAACCATATATATTTATTTTGTATTGTTTAAATTGTTTTATTATTATTTTTTATGATTGTATGCCACTGAGAGTCACTTGTTGGGATGGGCAGCTATAGAAATCAAATAAATAAATAAATAAAATACACACTGCCTTCTAGCTCAACCAGTTGTTGAACACTTAGAGCCCTGTTATAAGAGACAGTTATTTGAACAAAATATTAGAATACTATGTGTAATAGCCTCAAAGAAAAGAAATCTCTATTCCCTGGAAAGTATGCTTTCCCATAAGGCTTCATTTTTCTTTTCTGATCTCTCAAATTATTTAATAAAATGGTGCAATAAAGATACAGCCACAAGACAAATTCATTTCACATGGCTGTATTTCTCTGCTGCTGTATGTGCAATGGGAGGCGCTGAAGGTTACACATGACACTAAGCCAGGTTATTCATCATAATTTCTTGAATAAATCAAAACTGGTTGAGATCTCATAACACCCTGGCCATAAGCCATAGTTTGTTCATTATGTTGGCTGGATTTATGCAGTCTACTAAGCCAAAACCAAACCAAGCATACTATGGCTTAGAATGATGTGTGAACCCAGTCCATGTGATGGTGATGTTATCTTGCCATAAAAGATTCATTGTACACACATTATACTGAGTCAGCCCATCAATCCACCTGGTTGGATTTTGTTTACCATTACTGAACAGCAGCTCTGCTTGGCGATATTAGGACTGAATCCAAGATCTTCTGTATACAAACCACATGCATTGTCACTGAGTGATGGCCTCCATAAACTCTCCCTGAAGCAGTATTTTAGGGAAGGGCAGAGGGAAAGAGAGAGGGAGGGAGCATGCTTTGCAATTCATAAGACATACAAAGTAGAACTATGCACTGAAGAGCTGACTTACCAAGATCACTTATAAACAAAAAGAAGCAATTTATGAATGTTTCACAGTATATTTGGTGGCTGTTTGTGCTTTCAGGAATACAGGGCTTGCTTTGAAGTGGTTGGAGGTGGTACAGGTGACAAAACGTTAGAAGATGCTTTTTTTGAGCTTGAGGTAAGATTTGATTCTCCTCTCAAACGCTGTCTTCCCAAACTCTTTCCTTTCAATGTACTCTGAGACACTTTATTTTGAGGTCCTCTCAACAGATATATGTGCTGTGGATGCACCCAAGGCTAGGAAAAGACCTCAAAAAGGCTTCCTAGATTAGTGGGTTGGAAGAGATGCATTGCAAAGTGCCCTCCACGTGGCCCTAATGTGACTGACAGAACAGGTTGCTTGCTCATTTGGTTTTCTTCCCTGAGAGCTCAATTTATTTTATTTTAAATTTTGAGAATCGACTGAGACACGAAGGGTTTGAGATCGCTGTAATCATGTGTGAAAGTTCACGTTTCAAGTATATAATAAAAAGTCGTAATACTAACATTTCATTTCTTTAATTTAAGTACATTAAACCCTTAATGTAACACCTACCCTTTAAACATCTTTTGATGCACCATCCTTTTTTGAGTGTATATGCCACTCAAAGGTTGGTGTGGACTTTGTTCTAAGGTTCACAAACTCTCTTGCTTCTAATAAAGAAGGATAATTATTTCTCTTAACCTTTGTGATCAGTGGCATCCACCTTGGCTTCTTTCGTCAGAATGATGAAAGCAGCATCAGAGTGTCATACCACAAATTACACCCCTTTGGGGCACGTGTAATGTCATGATGTGTGTAGAAAAGCGGTGGGACCTGTGACACAATGCCACAATGCTGCTTTTGACAGTCTGCCCCTTCTTGCCCATTCTGTGGATGCTGCTGTTTTTGATGTTTATTTATTTATTATTTATTTATTTATCACATTTTTATCACCGCCCATCTCCCCCACATGGGGGACCCTGGGTGGTTCACAATAAAATGTGAACAGATGTTCCTGTGAGCTATTTAAAATATTGCCACAAATGCTCAGATATGGTTAAACTTCAGCCCAGCTTTTACTGAGCAAACCAAAGGGAAAAATTCATTTAGAAATATTGTGATTTGTAAAGCCCTTTTGAATTCTGGAGAAAGATAGACAGTTATATAGTTATAGTTAACTAGTCATCCTTTAAAAAAAAACTAATTAAATGCATTTCTTCTTTGCACAGGTAAAAATGAATGTGCTGGCATTCAACAGTCAGTTTCATTTTGGCGTCTTTTATTCCTATGTTAAACTGAAAGAACAAGAAAGCAGAAATATTGTATGGATTGCTGAGTGCATTTCCCAAAGGCACAGAACAAAGATTAACAACTACATCCCTATATTCTAAATTGGTTGTTAGTGATGCCTGTTGTCATCTATTAAGCGTTCTTTACTAAATTGTTCCTCATACTACGAAAAAAAATCTGTTTGCATATTTGGCCCTCAGGAAGTGGTTGTCCTAGAAAGTAACATTTGGTTGTTCCCATATGTTCAGGCTGTTCCAATGAAACAACTCAAGACATGATTTGAGCAATTTTCAGTCACCATATTACAACAAAAGTAAGGTGAATACAAAGGCTTGTGATTAGGATGTTCAAATATCCTATTTTATAAAAGGCAATCATCTACTTAAAGGGTTGTCAAAGATGTTTTTCTTTATAAAGGCAAGCTCTATTTGAAGGGATTTCCAGGTCACATATGACTTAAAGTTTAAAGAATCAGTTGAGATAGTACTTCAAACTGGAGATAGTACTTCAAATTGGAGATGCTTGTGAATAATTAGCAGCTGGAGTAGGGGTTTCTGCAGGGTGTGGTAAAAAAATTCAAACTGGTGGCTGCAATGGTGCAACTGAACCTCCACCTATTTTAATGTGTGTCATACATGTGAAGCACATAATAAACAGGTGGAGCTTCAATCACACCATTGTGTCTGCCATATTGACTTTTTTGACTGCACCCTATGGACATCCCTCAGTTGGAGAGTAAGCAAAGGCACATAAGTCACCTGGTCATAGCCTTCCACACTTTGGCAAGATGGATGTCATTTCTATTTATGTCACAGTAATTATTTTTAGACCTGCCTTTATTTTATGCAAGATTGTGCCAAATTTGATCCTCTTTGGGGTTCATGTTTGTGTTGCCACCCAAGAGTTGTGATAACACTGTGGAAAACTTGCTACCTCCTTAATGAGCAACACAAAAAAATTATCAATTTAGTGTAACAACTGCAGTATGTAATAATTTTAAGCAGTCAGATTGATTAACCTCTGATGACTAAATTAGGTTAAATGGGCCCCTTTTTTATGGAATGATGCAACTAGGACTCAAAAGCTACATCACAAAGCAGTAATATTTAATGGGATAGTTCTGCTTATTGCTGGATTCCTTTGGGGAATTGTGTCTTTAATATGCATAGTATACATAAATTTCAGATTATAGTGATTCTAGATTTCTTTGGGTTTTCTGTAGCAAAAAGAAATGCCCCCAATTTGATCCAGAGATCTTTTTGAATACATATAAAGAAACCTATCCTCTAATAATAACTCTTGTGAAAGGGAAGGGATACTTGGCATTAGTGCCTTCCCATTATTTACTAATGGGTGGGTATGCTTAATTAAGCTATGAGTATCAACACGGTGGCGCTGCGGGTTAAACCGCTGAGCTGCCGATCGGAAGGTCGGCGGTTCGAAACTGCGCGGCGGGGTGAGCTCCCGTTGCTCGTCCCAGCTCCTGCTCACCTAGCAGTTTGAAAACATGCAAATGTGAGTAGATCAATAGGTACCGCTTCGGCGGGAAGGTAACGGCGTTCCGTGTCATCATGCTGGCCACATGACCCGGAAGTGTCTATGACAACGCCGGCTCTAAGGCTTAGAAACGGAGATGAGCACCGCCCCCTAGAGTCGGACACGACTGGACTTTACGTCAAGGGAAACCTTTACCTTTACCTTTTATCAATAAATCATCAGTTGTGGATAGGAATCATATCCCAGTAGATTAATTCAGAATTTACTGTGTGAACTCCCAACAATATTTTCTACCAATGGTATTAAAGTACTTTCTTAATAACTCCCCTATATGTAAATATGAAACAATAACTAGCCACTGAAGGCTTTTGTGTGTTGAAGGTTAAACTACATGTGAGATTAAATTCATCTCATTTTTTTTTAAGTAGCATAATCTGGGGTATCAAATAACTATCAAAATTATAATTTTCTTCCAATTCGGATAGCAGCTTCTGAGAAGTTTTCCTATGGGCCACAACAGTGGAGAAAAAAAAGTTAAACTGGTTGTGATCTGGATATATATCTGACAGTCTGTGCTCCCAGCAGGTTCTATTGCATTTTTTCAAAATGCATTTAATTTCACAGCTGATTCAAAAAAATATCAGTCACTGACGGGGGAGAGAGAGGAAAAGAAAACATCTTTTTAAAGCTGTTTTAAAGTATTTCATTAAAAGAATCAAATTATATGCAGTGTTTGAGTTAAATGTCAAGATTCCTATAATGCCCATAGAGTCAACAAGAAATTACACAGACAAAATCAACTCCATTCCCTGGCATTTGCTTCCATTTCGAGGCGTGTTGCAATTACAGAAGTTTAATCTTCCTTAAGACTATTTTGCCAAGAGTTATAAATGTTGTTTTAAAAAGTTGCAATAAGTGTATAAAATATAGACATAATTTTAATGCAATTGCTTTATAGATATTTGTTGCTGCTTGGTTAATAGTTAACAGAGTAAATAAATTGTCCAGAAATGCAATATCATCTGCACAAATGTTACAGTTTTATTTCTGTTTGAAGATATGGTTGCTGTGAATTTGTGACCATGGGATAGATAGATAGATAGAGTACATATTCATACAAACACATATGTATGAATGATATGTCTTCCATGCTTCCTAATTAACATAATTAATATTCTAGGCACATGAGATAGTTTGGTTTGTTCATTTACTGAAATGGTGCCCCTTGAGAAAGACAAATGCAAATTAAGTGGGAATGACCCCTATGATCAGTCTTGTTTGAAAGGTTGCAATATTTACACACACACATATAGGCACAATGTGTGGGATAATACCATAGTAGTGACTATCATGTGGTGTAGTATATATCATCAGTAGGCAACCCATCACTGTGAGCTGAATGCAGCTTCACACCATTTCTCTGCCATAGTCCATCCCTCCTCATGTGCACTGCCAAAACTTGGTAGCAACAAGCAAATTTTCAGCAGCACAATTTTTCAGCTGTATCTCTGAATGAAAATAAGGTGAAAAATTATGTATACTATATATGTTGTGAACTAGAGCTTAGGAAGATTCTTCTGCAAGTTATAAATTGCTTTTTCTCAACATATGTCTATGGGTATGTGATTTCTGGCCCTTATAATTTCCTGATGAACCCACTGTAAGAGAAAAAATTGTAACCATTCTTCATTAGTCTGGAATAGTTACTTTAATCTTAAAATGAGAGAGACATAAACATGCATTCCATAAAGAAAAGAATCCAGGCAACAACAACAACAACAATAATAATAATACCACCTCTAGGTATTACTCTTCTAGGATGTTGGTTAGGACTCAAAATACTAGAATCAACACCCACAGCGATATTCATTTGAAGGTATAATGAGCAAAACTTCAATAATTCCATTCCAACTCTCCTTTCTGTAACACACAGTGACTATTCTATGGACATTGTATGTACACAGTTTGACAGCATCACTGTAGTTTGAATCTTCTAAATTTGTTCTTTCTATAGCAAACTTTGGGATTCCCCATGTTTGTTGTTGTTCCCCATTCTAATGTACTTTGGCAGCCTAAGTGACAATCCTAACCCAAGTGGCTGAACCCTGGAAACAGAAGTGATGGCCTTCTGTGTTGCTGGCTAAAAGGGTTGTTTTCCTACAGCGTGCCTTGTGCTGTAGGAAATATGCTGAAGAGATCACTTGGCATCACATGCCAGTATGTTATGAAGTTCCAAACAACTGGCCAAGGGGGATAATGTTTTCTTAGCCTGACCCTATCAATTTCTTCCTATGCAGCTTTCAAAAACATTGACAGCAGGAAGAATCTGAGCTAGAAAAAAAGGTTGTGACCCAGGCCTTTTTATTTAGGAGTCTGAACCTTATGGAGAAAAATCTGCTTGAGAGTTCCTGACAGAAAACCTGAACATTCTTTAGAGACCTTTTTCTGACTGCCTTTGATCTAAGCCAGTGTTTTCTGCATGATTCTGAGTGAAATGCTAGCTTTCAGTTAGAGTGAATGTCATTGCCAAGAACCCCTCGCTGCAAAGGGCAACATGCTAAACAATGCAGGCTTCATATCAGCTTCACATAATTGTGTGGAATATTTACCACATGAAAACCCGATCTTATTTAAACAATGTGAGGCTGCCTTGTTAGGCTTGGAGATACTTCTCTGAATGAACGGACCTGCTCTGCCAGAAGCCAAGAGAATTTCTGTCAGTAGCTGCTTTCTTTATTGTCTTAGCCTTGAGAATGAAACATAATCCAGTCCTATTACTGGATACAATCCTTATTTCTTTCTGATAAAGAAGACTAAATTTGGTAACTCCTTGCTGGAGAACTCTGGTATGCTAGATTATATGACCTTTTTTGCCAGGGCCTGTCAGACCATTTTCTCAAGCACAACCCTGGAGCACTAATTACTCATCTGTAGCCTTGAAGCATGGTTTGGATGCTTTTCCTGCAGGCTTTTGTAACAAGGAAATAACTTTCCCAATGTTTGAGTCATAATATTTTTTCATTTGGGAAAAAGGATATATTGCCCACAAGCACAATTGCATTGTCACGCTTTAGGCTGAGTTATAATATGGTTTGTTTGATTTTGGCTTAGTGCACCTTGCCTAACTAATCATTATGGCATGAAAACTACAGCTAGCCATGTTTGGCTTATTCAACAAATTATAGTTAAAGAAATCAGGGATTTCTGTGGGTCTTAGCAACATGGAACCTGTGGATGCCAGAATGTCTGCTGTATCATATAGTGGCACCTAGGGTTTCCCAAAATCATTATATTCTCTCTTTTTTTTCCTCTCTTCCTAAAAATAAAATGAAGGCTAGCTCCATGAAAAATAATTCTTCAATTATTTAAAAAGAATAATGATAAATTTCTGGTTATAGCCACAAAGATGTGACTTCTACTGTTAAGTAAATTAATGTATGTGAGCATATGGTGGTTCTACTATAAAGGGATCTCCAGTAAATTTTCTAGCAGAGGAAAATTCTAAGCACAGGATCAAGGAAATCCCAACATCCCCTGAGAATTCCAGTGGGATCAAAGGGGCTCAACTGGGAGGAGCTGGTTCTGGTACAAGGTAATAAGAATAATATCCATTGCTCCACAAGGCTTGCTCTCTCTCTTCCTCACTCTTCCCCCTCTACTTCTGCTTTCTACTCAGCACCTCTTTGAAAGCCAAAGTCCCTTTCCCTCTTTCCCCATCGTGCCTACCCTTGGCTGTGAACAGTCCTGCCTCTGAGCCCTGTAGGTATCATCACTTTCAGGAGAGATGTATGTTCAATCTCATTTTCTACATTTTCCTTCTAATCAGGCAGAGATTTTTCTCAAGTTTATTTTGTTCAAGCAGAAACTGGGTTCTAAATTCTATTGTTGGAAACACAGTTTCCCAGGTATTTTGGATCCTACTTTGGCCAAAGCATCCTTGATTCTTTAGAGGGAGATGCGGGGTGAAGAAGTTTGATAAATAAATAAATAAATACATTCAAACATTGTCTGTGGAAGCAGAGCCAGTGTTATTCATGAAGGGATTGCAAATTAGATTGCATTTAAACAATTCTGTACAATAGTAGGCAGTGAACTGCCTACTATTGTACAGTCAGAGATAACAATGATAATAATAATAATAATAATAATAATAATATGTTATTTTGGGCAGCTCACAACATAAAAACAAGAAAAAATGTACAATCAGAAAAAAAAATCATGAAACAAGATGGTGAATCTGGCAGATGACACAGAACATATAACACCAATATCCAGTGAGGGTCTCCAATTACCCTAGCCCAGAGCCAGCTCTTTAAAGCCCTCCAGAATGTCATCAGGGTGGGAGCCATTCAGATTTCAGGGAGAACTTCATTCTAGAGAAGGCACACTTACCAGGTTCTGATAGATGGGTTGCTTAATCGAAGGAACCAGGAGCATGCTAACCCTGTCAGATAAAACCAGCTGGTCACATATCCCAGGAGACAACCCTTAGATATACGCTAAGCCTACTCTAAGCCTTCTTAGTGCTTGCTTTGAACTGTGTTTTCATGCTTAAGCCTTATTGATGAACCTTTCTGAAAATGTTAACTGACTGTCCATTCAATATTATTTAAGCTTATTTTCTCTCCCTGTCCATTACGCCCATCCCTTAATATACTGTAATGAAGTTACCATCCCTCAATAAATTATAATTTTTGTTTTTCTTTCTTGCTTTCCCTATTTGCATAGATATGTGTATTGGCTGTCACAATGATCCCCCATATCATGTGTGTCCCCACACATAGTAACAACACATATATGTTAGAAATCTTTCAAGATCATCACATTTTGTATTCTTGTATAATATTTCAGCATTCTTGCATCATTCATTCATTCATGGGATCTGAGCCTGTGCAATGGCCCCAAGGCTTGAAAAGATCTGTTTAGCCTTATCTGTTAAACCAATGGCTTCCTATACTGCAATTTCTCTCTCTGTCTCATTCTCTCTCTCTGTCTCATTCTCTCTCTCTCTCTCTCTCTCTCACGCACAAACACACACACACACACCTGCTCCCTTCCCATTGGGATGAGTGTCACAGCTCCAATGACTATTGCATTCAAAAGCAAACAGCACTTCCCAGTGGTCTCCTAATTGTGACCAGCTAACGGTTGTGAAGGTTGTGAGCTCCTAACTGCTACCAGCCATCTGTCTGACAAAAGAAGAGTCAGATGGGCTCAGAGAAGGGCAGCCATGATTTTTAAAATAATCTTCAAGAAATGTTGGGAGTAACTTGCTGTGACATTGATAAGGAATTCCATTCAGCAGACATTCTCAATTTTAAAGGTTGCATGCTGCACTCATTAATTTATTAGCCACTGTTAACTATTTATTTGTGATATGTAGCACCAATACCCACAATTTTATTTCCTCTGCTTTGCTTTCCTTTCAACATAAGAGACTGTCCCTCATCCATGCTTCTAAATAACTGCTATTCAAAATGATTGAACAACTTGCAAGACCACCATATATGACCACATTCATTTTTGTTTTTACATTTTCTCCAACACATAGGACTTAAAAGAAAAATTATCATGTTAAGTTTCTTTGGTATTAAATACCATCTTTCACTGAGTTGTCCATCATTTGGCCAAAGTCTATTTCAGTGATTTCTATGTCAATTTAATAAGACAACCATTAAGTCATAGGTAAAGAAATTTGTATATCTGATTCCCATAGTGCTTTCAACCCATTCAAGTTTATCTAGACTTCTAATCAAAGGTTATAGACTTTGAGAGTCTCCCTTTTTCACTGATAGGTGATGAATTCAAAGTTAGTCATAGTTCTAGTCTCTTGTTTTCTAACTGCTGGGATAGCAATAAAATGCAAATGCTACCGAAAGACTGAAAATGGAATCTCAGGATGAACTTGGCACACAAGAAGATCCTTATGAGCAGGAGGTGTATATTGTGTATTGCACAATATTAGAATGCCACACAGAAGACTAAGCAGCTGTGGTGAGGAGAAGCCCTATGTTCCCAGACAAAAGTTTCTCTACAGAATACGAATTTCTTTTTATTTCTCCAAATATGAAGGGAGATAGCTTGATATATTATTCGAACAGTGTTCCCAGGGACCAAAATATTGGAAAGATCAGACTACCCTGCAAGGATTTCCTTGCAAAGTTGAAGAAAATTTTTAAAAGAAACCACAAACGACATGAACATCACATTCTTGATCCAACTGTCCCCCAGTCCATCCCAGCCCTGTCCCACACCTACACACAAAATGCCTGGACTGAGTTAATATTAAATGCACAACCCAAAATGTGATAAGTTCTGATTACAGAACTGACAACAACCCCATCAATGTGCTTGCAATACTTTAGATTTCTTTTTTGAAAGTATAGCAATACATAAAAGAAGCCAGTGATGTTTGCTTCATTATTATTGCCTATGGTAAAAGGAGTGACATGGCTGCCTACCCACCAGAAAAATTATAGAAAATTGTTTTCTGCTGAAATCTACAGTAAGGATAGTTTTATAAATATAAATTTCAGTATCCTTAAAGAAGATTTTTCTAATCTGACTCCTTCCAGATGTTAGAGTAAAATTCCCAGAAGACCCAGTGAACATTCTGAAAATCCTGAGAATTGTATTCAAAACATCTGGAGGAAGCCAGGTTGGGGAAAACTTCTCTCTACTTGATGAAGCTAGTATATCTAGCTTAGCTTGTCAACAATTTATCAAGCATTGTATCAGGAATTTAGGATTATTTTCCAGGAGGATTCACAACAAAACAGTTGGAAAATACCCAACTACACAGTTTTTTTTCCTTGAAGAGCAAACTCTTAGACCATACTACGTTTTTAAAATCCCCACAATTCTTTGCCATTTGAGGGTCTGTTGATTGAAAAGCACAAGCATACTTGGATGTGGGAATGTGGGGGCTCTCTACATGCCAAACAGTTTCAAATATTTGAGCAAGCTAAAGTCTGTTCAACACCACCACCATTTATACTTTCAAGCCACCCACCTCCCTGCTGAACTCAAAATTCAAAGAACTCCACATGAGACAATGAATATACTTTCAACTGATAAATAGGAAGCTGCAAAAAAAAAAGGCATGCAAACACTGTTCCTTTTTCTCAGTTCATGCCCTGTTTGATGTTTGGGGCTTGTAAAAAGACTGACTGCAAAAAGAAGTGGCTGCAAAGTCAGCAAAGTATTATATCACTGCTAGAAAGCAATTTTCCAAAACCTTAACCTGTATGTGGGTTGGGAGAAGGGCCCAGGAGTTGGGAATTGAGCTGTGCCAGGAACTCATGACATGGGGGAAATTCTAAAACCTCCATAAAGTTCCACTGGAAACCTGCAAGTTCTGATTATCTATAGCTGGCCAGAAAAAATGGGTACATGTGCTGGATAGAGTGGAAAGTTTGGGGGTATATTGGGGATACAGAAAATTCTTTTTCAGGGGTTGATGTAAGGGTAATCTTGGAATATGGAAAAGAAAAGGGAGTTGTTAGTAACATAGCAAATATGAAACAGATATTTTAGCCATCTCTCTTATGTGAGCCCTCGTGGATACTCTGCCTTAAAATACTCACTTATAAAAGAGTACTGCAGTTTTATATCTAGCTTGTAAAATTCTCACTCCTTTTTCCTGGCATTCAATCTTCCTTCCTTGGTTATGCCCTGCCATTAAGAGCAGAAATTGAAAAGCAGTTGGAGGGGCAAGATTGAGATGGTAGGATAAAAGCTCAGTGGCCTCCAACCTCTCTGAGAAACCCCCCATCCTAGCCCAATGCTTGGGGGAAGAGCCAGGTCTTCACAGCTGTACGGAAGGTTAACAGGGTAGGGATCCTTCTGATCTCTGGTTGGAGGCTGTTCCAAAGGACCTGGATGGCCACTGAGAAGACACACCTCCAAGGTCCCATCAGATGGCAACATTTAAGGTAGGGGACCCACCCTATCTAACCCTATCTAACCTAATAGGACGGGCAGATACCCACAGGGAGAGGTGGTCCTACAAGTATCCTGGCCCTGTGTCTTGTAGGACTTTAAAGGTGATAACCAGCACCTTGAATTGCATCCAGAAAGCAGCTGGAAGCCAGTGCAGCTCATGCAGCAGTGGTGTTACTCAGGTGAACCACAGAACATCCAAAACTGTGCATGCCACTGTATTCTGGACCAGTTGTAGCTTCTAGATTGTCTTCAAGGGCATCCCCATGTAAAGCACGTTACAGTAATCCAAATGGGAGGTGACTAAGGCATGGATGACTGTGAGCAAGGCATCCCGGTCCAGGAATGAGCAAAATTGGCACACAAGATGAATTCATGCAAAGGCTCTCCTGGCCATGGCTGCCACCTGCTCTTCTAGCAGGAGCCATGAGTCCAAGAGGACCTCCAAATTGCGCACCAGATCTGTAGGGGGAGTGTTAACCCATACAGAGTCAGAGATGTCAACTCTCCTGATCCCAGGGGGCCAAAAACCCACAATCATTCCATCTTGCTAGGGTTGAATCACAGCTGGTTTCTCCCCATCCAGACCCTTACAGCCTCCAGGCATTGAGCCAGCACCTGAATATCATCACTTGCCCAGCATGGGGTAGAGATGTATAATTGGGTATCATCAGCATACTGATGATACCAAATCCCATGCTGGTGGTTGACCTCTCCCAGCAGCTTCATATAGATGTTAAATAGGAGGGGAGAGAGACTTGAACCCTGGGGAACCCCACATAATAGAGGCCTAGGGCTGGACCTCTCCTCCCGCACCAGCACTGACTGGTACCAGCATGGAGAAAGGAGGAGAACCACTGCAAAACAGTGCCCCCCACTCCTAGTCCCCAGAGCCAGTCCAGCAAAATACCATGGTTGATGGTATCAAAAGCTGCTGAGAGATCCAGAAGGGCCAGGATGGACCTACCACCCCCATCCCAAGCCCTCCAAATATCATACACAAGTGCAACCAATGCCATCTTGGTACTATCGCCTGGCCTGAATCCTGATGGAAAACGGTCCAGATAATCTGCTTCATCCAAGGCTCTCTGTAGCTGGGAGATACAAATCTGTTTGCTATTTCTGGAAAGTATATTCTAACAATGAGAAGATAAAGCAATATGTATTATATGGTCCAGATTTAATGACAAGTTTAAGAACTGAATTAATCCCATATTTATACTAAATTGATATTATAAGGATTGTTTTTGTTATGTGTGTTTTTTCTTTCTGTTAGGTTTATTTCAGTTTAATCACTATAATGTACTGTATATAGGGTTTCTTTTATTGTAGAACTATTACTTTTTTGTTTTTTGCTGTTGTAGTTGTTTGTATTTTACTATTTATTTATTTATTTATTTATTTTTAAATATTAATTATTACTGATAAAAAGGTCCTCTGATCTCAGAACCATGTTTGGCAATAGTCAAGAAGCAATTCAAACCTTTTAATGATACAAAAAAAGCCTCTTTAGTACTGTACATAGTTAATATATTAGACATATCCATTGATAATAGTCATATATGCCTCTCAGACAAGATTGGCTGCCTGAGTGGCTTAAAATTAAAATTCATCACAACTTAAAGTACATAGGTAGGTAAGTGCATGGTAAAAACAGAAGGCAGAAGAGGAATATTTGCCATTTAATGATCTGGCTTCAAATTGTTCTGTTCTCTTATAGTTTTCATAGTTCTTGGCTTAGTCTGTCCCCCTAATTCATTTCTGCTGTGCATTTTTAATTGCAACCAACTGTTGAAAGTTTTAAAAGTTGCATTAATAGTCTTGCGACTGCAGGAAGATGAACAGTTCTGTTTCCCTCCCTCCTTCACACTGTGAGCCTTTCCTCACTTGCATCTAGCTGTGGCACAAATATGCTTTGTCAACTTCTTTTCTCTGCCACGTCCCCATGAGGTTGCCTTCATCTGATTCCCCTGCATATACTTGAGGCAGCCTTAAGTCTGTTCCTGTATTAAACCAGTTCTCCTCCCCTGCTTATAGCAATGCAGAATTTGCCATGGATATACAGTAATCCAATGGACTTCACCAACTATTCTGTCTGTGGTATAGTCAGGTGACCTCCATAAAGTGGGATCACACTGGTAGTTATAAGCCACCTTAGAATGGTGGAAGCATAGACCCAACTCATCTGTTTCATGAGCACCAGCTTCCAGGACAATTCTGCTTTGGGCAGCATGAGAGTCCAGTTCTTTCAAATCAGCACTGCCCCTGTACCTGCCAGATCTGATCTCTGACTCAGAAATGTGGATAACTCTGACCAGCAGCTGACCAGCAGTGGGGGTGGGGGTGGGGGTGGGGGTGGGGAGGTTGCACAGTGAAGTGGGAGAGAGCCGAAGAGAGAGCTTAGCTCCTTCTCTGCTGCTGCATAATGCAATCCTACCCATGCCTATCTGCTCTTGTTCAGACTACTTTTGAACACAAATTTCATACTTTTCTGGAAGAGTGCTAAACCCATGTTTAGTGCTTTCTGAATATAGGTTTAGGGCTCTTAATCTGGGGCATATAGACACATTCCAGTGTGTGTGCCAGCCTGGGCTTTCAGTCCCCAACCTTGCCAGGTTGAACATGGACAGAATTTTCCCAGCAGTTGGGGATCAAGCTGGCCTCAAACTTTCTTGGAAGTATGGGAGACCAAGGGGCTACAGAATATTGAAAGGGATTGGATAATGAAAGGACATTTACACATCCCTTGGCCACCTCTTAACTAAACAAGTGTAGGTATAACACACTTGGAGGAAAGTTTCTCCAAGTTGTTCTTCTCCTCTGACAGGATTTTTAAGGCATGGTCCTTTTCATCAAGTGGAATGAGAACTGTAAAAAAAAAGGCAGAATAATAGCTAACTGGAGGCCCTTTACCAGCATTCTTGCATGTTGTGCCTGAGCATTTCAATCTGCTGTTTTAAGGGCGTGCGTGGGCCTTCCTGACTCCCACTGATATGGCCTCTGCAGATGAAACTAAAACTTTTGTCCTGTGAAAATTCTGAAACTTTCATAAAGCAGGAAATGACTAGCCATTTCGGTAACTCAGACATCAGCATTTTCCCTTCTGTTCTTTGTTAATCTGCACACTTCCTCTTTTCCCCATGTGAACAATGCATTGTATACAATCTGCAGTGAAGACTTCCTTATTTAAAACAAAAACAAAAAAACAGAGACTATTACAATGGATTTGTGATAGTCTTCCAGTTTCCTAAACTGGGAACAGAAGCATTCCCTCTTCTCGTATTGTTGGGACTTTGAAACAGCTACTTGAACTGGTGGCACTCATTGGATGAGAATGCCCACCTGTTACAGAAGAGACCATGAAATACTGCATGATCACCAGCATCTCAATTTGGGGCATGGCTATTCAAATGTAAGTCTTACTGAACTCATTACTTACTTCCAAGTAAGTTGCAAGATAGCAGCTTAAGCAACCTCTCCCCCTCTCTTTCTTTTTTCTCTCTCTCCCATGTGTATGTGAGAGAACTGTGTTTGTGTGTATGTATTCTTTTACCCCATCCTCTAACATTTTAAGAGTAAGCTACATTTATCTTTTATTATTTTAATTAAAACAGATATCCACAAATCAAATTGTACTGATACTCAGGCTTTCTTAGGTATGAACTGTGTGAATTACTTCCCATGTGTTGGTGAGTGTGATGTGTGGATGTGGATTGTATGCAAGCCTTGCAATTTTTTTAGAAAGCTGAGGGAGAGAGAGGAAGGCAATAAAGTAAATATCCTTAATCTGATGACTACCAGACGTGTTGGGATAATCATTAGTATCATTCCAATAGGCAGGCTGGCTGAGAACCAGAGCCCAATTTAGCCAGAGGGCACAAGCATAAGGAAGGCTGATTTCACCATTCATTTATTTAAATATCAGTTTTAGGGGACAAGCAGAATTGAAGCTTGAAATGTATGATATAGTTTATAATGAAACTTTAAAATGTAAATATATAACACATCAAAATATAATTTAATTAGCATAAGGTCTATTTGCAGAACTATAAAATATGACAATAAAAGAGTGGCATGACCCAAATGAAGTAAAAGCCTTTCAAAGCAAATAGGTTTTCAAAGTTATTGCAACTGGTCAGTCCAAGGGTGCATCTTAGGGCTTGCCAATGAAATTGATCTCAATGATGCCTAAAGAAAGAACAATATCAAGAGCATTCTATCAACCAGAGAGAACACTGGATTTTGGCATTCCACTGGAATAAAATTCTATGTTGCAAATTAGCCATTTGGAAACTGGTTGCCAAGGTTATGGTAACCCTGTTGAAATTGTGAGAGAAAGTCCAGGGACAGGATGTTCATTTTCCCTCATTCTTTTTTCTCACTGCATTGTATGTCCATGATGGGTTTTTTTTCCTCCATTGTTATCAGTATCCCAGTAAGCAGAAGTCTGAGACAAAATTTAAAATACTAAAACAGTTTTTGGGATTACATTTTTTCTACCTCATGCAGTATTTTTCTTCCTCCATCTAATCATTTAAAATACTTTGAGTGAGAACTGATAGCAATTGTCCATTTAAAAAGCCCTATTCTCAACCAGGGTTCATGGTTCCTAAAAACAAGCAAAGACAGAAACCATGAGAAATAAGGAGCCTGGAAAATGTATTAGATGATTGACACCATTGTAAGAGGAACTGATGGATGCAGATTCTAATAATATTCTTAACAAATGGATATATAAAACATATGTCCAAAATATTGTTTTTTATACCACTGCAGTGTAGGAACAGAGTGTGTGTTATGGAACTAGAGCATCAAAGAACCATGTTGTCTGGAACTGTGTGGAAAAAAAAAAGTTTGTATGTTGTTCATATGAACTAAGGTTCACTGAAAAATGTTGTAATTGAAGTCCTTCCAGAATTTTGAAAGCTCAGAATTCCTTACTGGGTCATGCTGACAAGGGATGATGGATCTGGCCTCCTTTGCTCTAGCCCTTAATGTTCAGCTACACAATCCTTTTTCCCCCCTCTGTTGCATCTCCTTTGCTAAATAACAAATATAGCACAATATGAATTCTAGTCAACTTTGCCTGCCATGAGGAATTTTACATGGACTATTGTAACGTACTCTACATGGGGCTGCCCTTGAAAAGTACACAGAAGCTTCAGTTGGTTCAAAATGCAGTAGCCTGCATAGTTTTGCACAAGCCTAGAATTGCGCATGAGTCACCTCTTTTGTGGGAGCTGCATTGGTTGCCGATTTGCTTCCAGATCCAATTCAAGGTGCTAGTTATCACCTTTAAAGCTCTACATGGCTTGGGGCCAGGTTATTTGCAGGATCACCTTTCCCCATTTACATCCACCTGGCCCACCAGAGCAGGGAGGCAGGATATGTTGCAGGTCCTTTCAGTTAGGGAGGTACATCTAGTGGGGCCAAGGAAAAGGGCCTTTTCCGTAGTGGCTCCCTCCCTTTGGAACATCATTCCCTCAGATATAACATTGCCCCCCCTCCTAGTGTCTTTTCCAGAAGACCTTGGAGACATGATTTTGTCAGCAGGCCTGGGGACCCCAGGTTGCTTCGAAGCCAATCAAGTGGCTGATATGACTGTGTTTGTTGCTGCTGGGGGGTGTCTTTTGTGTGTTACTGGTTTTTAATTCTGTAAGCTGCCTGGAGTCACCATGTGTGAGATAAGCCTTATAAATCTATTAAATAAATAAATAAATAATATATGGTTCAGCAAAATTGCATGGCTAAGGCTGAAATATTACATGGTCAGCTGCTATCAGGCAGGGAACAGAGACAGATGGAAAGGGAAGAACATCTCCTAGAAAAATAATAAAACCATTGAAGGATGCTGAAAGAAAGGAAAGGAACAAAGTTAGAATAGAGGCATGATTTAGTTAGGCCTCCATCCAGTGATATTCCCAATTATGCTCAATTCACAAACATGTATCCACAGATATAATATTACAAAGAGGAAGTGTAAGCTCCCTAAATAGGGACGCAGAACAGATTTTTTTGGGTGGGGTAGGTTGCTTCTAGCAAATACATGGTGGAACAAATGCTAACAGCTAGTGTGTCCTTCTCCAGAAAAAAAGGCACACTTTTAAAACTGTATGAAATGGTTATAGCTCTTGGTTTTTTCTTTCTTTTTAGAGAAGAAATAACCCATACACTCATGGGAGCCCAAGGTTCTCCTTGACTGCTATTTGCAGCAGTTCCTGGAATGACCATGTAACCACACAACAGCATGTAATCAAGGTGTTGGCAACCTGTGACACTCCAGAAGCTGTTGAACCTGGAATTCAGGGAATTATAGTTGAACAGCATCTAGAAAATCTACCCTTGAGATAGTCAAGTAATATTTGTAAGAAGTACTGCAGAGAAACAACAGGCTCCGCTCCACACTATTGTAAATGTGGAAGTCGTTTCTGCTATGAGACAAAGACACAGACAAAAGCTCAAGCTGCCTTCTACATTTTTAAAAAAATGTGTCCTGCAAAGTGGATAATGATGGATTAGATTTAAACTGATCTACAGGCACATCACTACTGCAGCAATACAGGATAAAATGTACTAAAATGCCAATGATATCCCAATATACACAGGGGGCAGGAAGCTCATATTGAATCGTCCTTCCTGCAAGAACATGACCAATTATTTCATTGGAGGGAACATTTTAATGAGAGGATACCAGAATGCAGAAGTGATGTAGATTTTTCCACCAAAAGGGGAATTTGGTAAGCCTTTTTTGCAGGGGTGAAGCTTGTGAACTATTTGAAGGTCATAGGAGTTGCTGTTTGGTGAATAGTGTAGGAGGAGGCATAGCAAATGCCAAGGAGTGGGCACTCCCAGGGAACATGGCCTTGGTGTTTAGTATCTATCCTGGGCTTCTTTGACTGGTCATTAGACTTTAAGTGGCTCTGGTTTCTGAATGCTGCTACTTAATGCCAAGTCTGTAATAAGGCCTGTCTCATTCATTATTTAATCACTAATGAGGGCCACCCTGGCAAATGTCACCAAGATCTGGTTTGGCACCAAGTTGTATGCCCCTCTCAGAAATGTGCCCAGCCAGGTTTTGGGCATGGCATCAGCTGCAATCTCAGACTAGGGGCAGGGGAGTGCTTTGATCATCTGGGAAACTCTTGTGGCTTTCAGGGTATGTGAGGTAACCAGATGTGATGTTATGAAACTGGTCCATTTTGGAATCAGGTAAGATTGCTGCTACTCTACTAGCCTCCCTACTAAGATAACTGCCTCCCTACCTGAGCTGCTAGACACTATAACTGGGTTCTTGTTGGTGTTCCCCATGCTTATGGCCTTGGGGAACTTCAACCTGCCTTCAACCTTGGGCACAGAATCAGAAGTGGATTGGGAGTTCATGACCACTGTGGCACCATGGACCTGACCTAGGTTATTGAGGCCTGACACATAAAGCCTGTCATGCACTAGAACTAGTTTCTGTCTCAGGGCAGTGGTGACATGATCTGGAATTGGAAGATGTTACCATCAGTCCCTTGGCATGGACAGATCACTTTTCATTAGCCTTGGAGTTGTTTGTGGTTGCCCCCTACTGCAGGAAAGGGACCTGCTGGATTGGTCTGCCCTAGGCAATTGATGGAGCCAATAGGGTGTCAGAGGTATTTTGTGGTTGTCCCTGAACTCCTGATGCATGGTTCAACTGAAGTCTTAGTTCTGCTTGGAATGAGCATGTGAGGGGGGCTTGGACTGGATTGTGCCCATGCAGACACTCCTTATGGATCTTGGAATACTCCTGTTTTTGGAGGAGCTCTTGGAGGCATCTAGACATAAATGACAGAAGACATCTAGACTGCTGCTGGCAGAAGACAAGGAGCAAATCCAACTGAGTATGGGTAAGAGCTTTTCTTAAGGATTACTTTGTGGCAATGAGCTGAAAAATGTGAGTATTTCTCTGCTCTTATTGCATCTACAGTTTATCAGGCAGCTGCATTATTTAAAG
The DNA here is from genome assembly GCF_035149785.1 of Candoia aspera. Classification (NCBI taxonomy): domain Eukaryota; kingdom Metazoa; phylum Chordata; class Lepidosauria; order Squamata; family Candoiidae; genus Candoia; species Candoia aspera. Next base: position 181,799,529 of record NC_086155.1, read on the forward strand.
TGACCTATCACTCTTGGGTAGAGAAGGACCAGCGGAGTAGCTGCAAGGCTCTATGAGGACTATTCTATTCTATTTATTCTGTCAGAGAAAGTTGGTCGGATCTGCTCTGAGCTGGATGCCAGCTGTTTAGATCCTATGAAGTTGACTGATGCATGGTCTAGCTTTATCATCTGGAATGAACTTGAACCAATAGTCCTGAGACAGTAGACACAATACTTGGGTCTGTAAATGATGACACCTGTTTTAAATCCATTTCCCACCTGCTTGGTCAAGGCCTCCCAGGAGGTGATACAGTATGTAATTGGATCATGTAATGGTAGATGCATCCTTGAGAGAGTAGCTGGGTTTTATATTATTTTTCGGTTTATTTGTATCATTTTTGTTTTTGGCTGATGCATACCACTCAGAGTCATATATTATGAGTTGGGCGGATTTATAAATGTCATAAATAAATAAATAAATGAACAAACAAATAAACAAACTGCCTAGGAATATAGTTAGGCTCTGGATCAAGGTACTTAGTCACTTTAGGATATTGCAACTATAGTTAATTTTACATATTAGTTTTTAAATTACCTAAGCTTTAGTGTTGTTATTGTTGTTGTTGCTAAATTTGCCATCAGATAGCTAGGGGAGGCAAAATCTACAAGTGATATTATATGTCACCATATTCCCTAAAAGAACATGATCACTTGAACAACACGTGTCAATGAACCTAAATGATCTATTGCTTTTTATAGGCAGAGTTAAAAAGGCTGAGTGCCTGGAGAGGAACTTGACCATAAAAATCTACCCTTAAAAGAAACAACACCACTGAAATGTTGGACTGGAAGCAGAATATATTCAGCCACTTGAGTTGCCATGAGTAAATCATTACTTAACTCTGTTAGCCTATTAAAGTTAAACTTCACTTGTCTCCCTCTGAATACAATGGGATTGAATGGTACTCTACTTTTGCTAGATCCTGCCACTTGTGTTATGCAGGGTATATTAAAATCTTTTGAGTCTTCAGAATCTGAATCTGAAGACTCTTGCAAACCGTGTTATGACAGAACTGGACCTCTAGTCAACATGCACCATGCCCCTTTCAGAAAAGGTCTGCATGGCACTGCTTTTGTTGCAGCTGGTTCAAGACATTGTGCTATCTGAAATAGATAGATGTGCACAGCTTCTTCCTTCTGCTTCTCTCTCACATTCCTACATTCCTACTTGTTTTTCCATCTGTTAGGTGGGGGAACTCACTGGGTCCATTTCACTCCTTGGTGTTGTCCAGAAAAAAAAGAGGGACCCTCAGAATGAGGAACTGTGGCAAAAATTGCATTAGAGTGTGCTTAGGCCAGGTGTCAGTGCCTATCTCTCCCCAAACTAGAGAATCCATGCAGTTTGTCTTGAAATATCACATAAAATTGCTAAAAACGTGTGAGGACTGAGCCCTCATGGTAGAAAGAATTCAATGCTTTTTTAACTTTTTAATTTTGGGGTGGGTCAGTCTCAGGTGTATTCTTCAGAGTAACCTGAGTAACCATACAGTTGTGGGTGTGGAGCACAAAGGAGGAGGACCCAGACAATTTGGAATGATTGTGCCGCTTCAGCCTTCACATAAACAACATTTTGGAACAAGCTCCAAGGCTTTTTGATTTAGTCATTAGAACTGGGCCACTGGATCGAAAAACTTGGCAGGCAGATTGAAGGTGATGTTGTTTATGGAAACACGTTTATTTTACATCCATCTTCCCCAAACTGGTGCCAAATCTGATTCACATATTAGTTTTTAAATTACCTAAAGCTTTAGTGTTGTTATTCTTGCTGTTGTTGTTGCTGTAGTGTTGTTATTCTTGCTGTTATTTAGCATTTAAATTACCTAAGCTTTAGTGTTGGTATTGTTGCTGTGCTAAATTTGCCATCAGATAGCTAGGGAAGGTGAATCAGTTGCTGGCCAATAAAAGGAAACTGTCATGAGTACTGATGGTGAGCAGGAGGGGGCCTCTATCTAGGGGGGAAAACGCATGCGTAGTACTGAGGAGTTGAGCAGCCGTTCAAAGAGACACAGAACAGACCCGCCTTGACTTTTGGGGTTTATCTGTCTGGGTTTTTCCCACACTTCTTCAGTTTGTTAGGATTTTCTGTCTGATGTAGCAGTAATAAACACTAGAGACCTATTCCTCGTCTCAGCGTGATTCCCGACTGTTAGGACAGAAACAATCACTTTGAGTTTTCAGAATCACATCAGTCACTAAGCATAGTGACAGTCTTCAGTACCTGGGGCACATCTGTTAGAAAAATTTTATATAAAATAATCTTTATTTAAAAAAGGTAGTAAGAAGTCCCTTGGAACTATAAAATGAAAGTGGTTTAACATGACTAAGGCTACAATGTTTTGTCTATTTTCCTGGGGTAATTTCAATTTAACTTAATAGGTCTTACTTTTCAGTAGACATATAGAGATTGAGTGGAGTATCTTCTGCCCACATAGCACATACCAAGTTCTCATAGATTACATCGTTTGATTGAAGGAACCTGGAATGTGCCCACTCTGCTTGATCTCATTGGGAGTCTATCTTGGAGATAGATGGTCCCTCAGATAATCAGGGTCTGTGCAGTGTAAGGCTTTATAGGTGATGACCAGCACTGTGAATTGTACTTGGAAGCCAACTGAAAACCATTGTCTCTCACAAAGCAATAATGACACATGGGCATAATGTGGCCTGTGATGCTATATTCTGGTCCAGCTGTAACTTCTGAGTGGTCTTCAAGAACAGTAATCCAATCAAGAAACGCTTAGGGTGTGAATGACTGTCTGAAGGGTCTCCCATTCCAGGAAAGGGCATAACCTCTATAAAGGCCTCCTGATTACAGCTGTCACATGCTCCTTGAGCAGGAGCTGTAAGTCCAGGAAAAGCCACAAATTGTGCAACAATCTTGAAAGGGGAATTGCAACCCCATCAAGACCAGAGATGAAAAATCCTCAGATCCAGGGGGCCCAAATAACTACAGCTACTTGGTCTTGCTAGGATTGAGACTGAGTCTTTTCTTCCCCATCTAGACATGTTGACAGCATCACCTGGATGGACTGGGTCAAGGTATACAGTATAATTGGGTATCATCAGCAAGTTGATGGTATGAGAGCCCAAACCAACAGATGACCTTACCCCACTGTTTCATGTAGATGTTAAACTGGAGTGGTGAGAGCATTGAGCCCTGAGGCACTCCACAAGGGAAGGACCAGAGACTTGACTTCTCACTCCCATCAACACTGAACTGGAACTGGCCATGGAGGAAGGAGCAGAACCACTGTAAATCAGTGCCTCCCACTCCCTGCAGTTGTTAGACTACTGGTGTTCAATTTTTTTTCTCTCCAGTTGCCAGAGGTCTTGGTGGCTACTTAATGAACATTTCAATACCAAAGCTTGCAATTCTATGAGTCATATCAGCTCCTAAGAATAACTCTATTTGGCAAAGTTTTAGAGACAAAGAAAAAGATTTTACACATGCTATATAATGAAAATTATGGGCCCTACAATTGAGTCATTTTAACTTCTTAGATAACTGCCCCAGTCTCTCTCTCGCTCTGTCGCTCCTCTTCGCCATCTTCAGAGGCGTAATCCGCATACTCCTCTGACTCCAATATTGTTACTTCAGGTTGCAGAGGTTGAGTGGGTGCGTGCTCCGGGAGGGAGGGTGAGCCCTCAGTGCAGCCATTGCTCCATTGGAACTTTCCTCATCTACCAGTTGATCAGTGGGTAAAGTTGCCATGGTGTACTTGAGTCTTTCTGTGAGAATCGTGGGCTCAGATATCCCAATAGTAAGAAATCTCTCTGGAACCAGTCAGGTCTCAGTAAAGTATTCCTTTATTGAAAGATACAGTGTTGGGAATCAATAATATAAACCTGTGATTATCATGCAGTAAAACATTGATTTTATGGACCACTTGTGTAGATGGGAAGTCCATTAAAAATAAATACTCATTAAATTGGAATTCACAATTGACTAATTGATGGCATCAATTTACACCATTTGCAAAATTATATATATATATTAATATATAATATTGTGTATTATGTATGTTGCATAATTATGTAAAATGTGGTACTTGCATAAGACATTTATTGACACAAATGACATAAATTATGTCAATTTCTGGACTACTTTGGAAATAAAGGACTTTGCCCATTATTTGGGAATGAAATTTGAACAAATTTCTGTGGTATCTGAATATCTATGGTATCAGTCTGTGGTATCTGAAGACTGCTGAATGAGATTCTGTAAATCTAAATTTTACTATAACAAAACACTTTGGTATAACTAAACTGAGAAGTTAGCCTTGGTTACTGCTCTGAAAAAAATGTTATACTGGAAAAATAAAGGAAGACTGCAACATTTAGGGCAGCCTTTCTCAACCTTTGACCCTGGAGGAGCCCTTGAAATATTGTTTTTCTTTTTTTTTTAAAGATTTTTATTTAGTTTAAAACAAAGGTAAAAACTACAGAAAAACAAAAAACCACAAAAAGAAAACTAAAAAGGTGTGAACACAAAGAAAAAGAATTTTAAAGATTACATTTGGGAGTGTTTTGGGGGTGGCTGGTGTCGTAGAGTCCTCCCTGCTGAATGTAATCTCCCGCATTTGGATTTTATATTTATATTTATTATTTTAGTATCTCAGTTGCTTACTTTGTAATTTTATAAATTCATGTTTTTAAATGGTTAATCTTCTTGTAAACCGCCCAGAGTCCCCCTTTTCAGGGGGAGATGGGCGGTGATAGAAATTGGAATAATAAATAAATAAAATACATAATAAATACATACAAAGGTGACTTCCAAGTTCCAACAGCAAGAATATACAGCAATTTCCATAGTCAAACCCTTACTCTTTATCAAACCAAGATCACATTATTTCTATACATCCTTCCATTGACACATACAAATCACTAACACAATTGCTCCTTCCCCTTATATAAAAAAAGAAAGTGTGTGTGTGCGCGCGCGTGTGCATATTTCTAAATCAACTTCCCTCCCCCTTAGAACTTCCATTTAATTATTTCCTTCCCATCACTATTCTATATATTTCTGTCCACTCCTTTGAAATATATTTCAGGCCCTGGGGAACCCCTGCACATTCAGGCTCAAATATAGGCCAGAAGTTGCAAAATTATTATATTCGTTTCATGTGTAGGTCTGTATGTATGCATTAACAGTGTTCTTAAACTAAAAATAAGAATGAAACTTACCTCTTTAATGTGAAGTTCCCTGAATTTGAAACAATTTTTTAAATGAATTGTGATCTCCCAGGGAACCCCTAGTTACCTGTTGTGGAACCATGGGGTTCCACAGAACCCTGGTTGAGAAACCCTAATATACGGTTTTTAGCTCAGAAAAAAAACAATACATAAGGGAGACTAAACTATGTGGGGCATGAAAAAAGCAGAAAGAGAGGACATTTCTGCCCTGTCTCATAATACTTGAAAATGAGCATCACCTAATGAAGCTGAATAATGGGAGATTTGAAAAGACAAAATGAAGTTCTTTTTCACATAGTGAGTAATCAAACTATGGAATTCACTACCACAAACTGCAGTATGGGCACCAACTTGGCTGGCTTGAAAAAAGAATTATGCCACCATTTCTTCCTGATTACAGCATTCCTCCATACGGATCTTGGAGCCTCCTTGCTCCCCACATTTGGTTCCACTTGGATAAGAGAGTACTTACAGGCAAACAACTTGTAATGTTGAAGAAATTAAAAAGCAATTAAAATGTTGATATTTTAATAATACTGGAATATTTCTCTTGTTGAAACAGATCTTCTGCTCATAACATTTTATTGTTTCTTTATGTTTACACTATGCTCTGTCTTTGACCATATTGGCTGCCATTTTGTGAATGGCTGGCCTCGGTGCTCTTTATTTATTTGGACTTTATATACTGCCTTTCTTCCAGGAGTTCAATGCAGTATACATAATGATCCCTTCTCCAATTTTCATCTACAACAATGCCAACATTTATCTGAGAGAGAGTAGCTGGCTCAAAGTCATCCAGTGGGCTTCCTTGGCTGAGGGTGGACTTGAACTTCGTGATCCTCGTCCAGTGTCTTCATCACTGCACTGGCTCTCTAAAAGGGCCCTCCAGATAAAAAACTTGAGAATTCCTAAGGCTAACAATGGCTATATGTCATAATCTCACTACATTATCTCCAGCATCAGAAGTTCAAGTTTCCCAATACCACTTGCAGGGAAATAGTACACTATTGTGCTTGGTCCTATTTCTGTATTATTTTCACAGGCTTTTTGCTAGCCATCGTCGGAACTAAATTCTGAACTAGACAGGCCACTGGTGTGATCCAAAATTTTTACAAATGTTCTGCAGCTGTTCCATAAAGCACCTGAATGGAGTTCAGTGACCTCCCAGGGACCAGAATTTGGGAGCCACGTTTGTGGCGTTACTTGTCTTGGGAAAATTATTTGAATAGGTTGTGGGATATAAAGAAAAAAAAGCTTTCTGGAGATGGAGACTGTATCCATGTTGTTTGAAAGGTTATGCATGAAAAATATTTATTGTTTTTGGACATGCCTTGCCAAAAGTGATTTTATTTTTATTTATTTATCAAATTTGTCACCGCCCATCTCCTCTGACCGGAGGGACTCTGGGCGGTTTACAATATAGAATAAATATACAATAAAAATTTGAATATACGATAAAATTCTAATAAAATCCCATTAAAACTAAAACAATTTCTTAACTACCCCAGCTCATAAAATCCAGATGGCTATGATCTCTTCAATCATTATGTAGGAGGGGCACTTTAAGGCACTAGCCAACCCCAAGTATGTTGATTCTCCTCCCTGCCCCAGTTATTTATTTTCTATCCCGCCTTTACTATTTTTATAAATAACTCAAGGCTGCGAACATACCTAATACTCCTTCTTCCTCCTATTTTCCCCACAACAACAACCCTGTGAGGTGACTTGGGCTGAGAGAGAATGACTGGCCCAAGGTCACCCAGCCGGCTTTCATGCCTAAGGTGGGACTAGAACTCACAGACCCCTGGTTTCTAGGCCGTTGTCTTAATCACTAGACATTTGCAGCCCTTGTCTATTGCAAACAACAGGATCAAAAGCAATACCAGCAGTTATATACCAGTTTCCTTTGTGTTGTGTGCCCTCTTGTTTGTTTTATTTAGGAGCTTTGTTTTGTTTTATAAACATATTATCTCTCCCTATACATAAACACCCACATCTGCCAAATAAGAGCCAGACTTCCGGCAGGTGATATAGCACATTCCAGTCCATAGCAACTTATGTCATGCAGTAATTACTTTATATATTAATCATTTATATCCCACTTTATATTCCATGGTTGTTCTTCCCTTCCCATTTTATGCTCAAAACAATCTTGTACCATGAATTCAAACGAGAGGCAGATAAAGTTCTAGCTCTTCCCCCTCAAAAAAGTGAGTGGGGGTTGAATTTGAGCTCTTGGTTGTTTATATTTCTAACAGCTGCTTAATCATTACCTATTTCTAAAACAAAGACATTCCATATTAATTCTTGTAAATGTTTAATTTGTAAAAGAAACAAAAAACAAAAAGCAATGTGGCAAAATGTTAGATTTTTGTCAGCCTCTCAGAAACCAGGATTGTGTCTTTAATCTACTTTTATCAGCGTTACTGCTTTAACCAATTTTTAGCTTTTGAGGGGTACTGAATTCTTATTCTAAATCTTTAAAACAAGTTCAAAAGACTTTTAACAGACCATTTGGATTGCAGTGCGCTGCTGACCAGCAGTTTTTCATTCTACCTTTCAAATAAGGTTGGATGAAATCCCTTTGTGAGGAAATTAAATATGGGTTGATTTATGGTTTGGCATATAACCTTTATGGAACCTCAAGGTCAATTCACAAAGGAAGAGTGCTGCATGAAGCAGATTACATTTCCTTGTAGTGTAATGAACAGATATAGCCCTGCTGAGATGATGTGTCCCAGCAACATGGTCTTCTAACCTTATCCTTCTCATATTGCATGCTGAGATAATTAGTCACAGCAATTTACAACAGTACGGAAACTGAAAAAGTTCAAATATAAGTTGTTCTTTTATTTTTGCGAAATGTAACTATCTTTAAAAGCTATCATTCTCTCTTCTAGACAGCCAGATAGACGTGAGCAGAGAGACTGAAATTGCCCTATGAAAAGTACTAATAAGGACAGGGAGTAATGCTTCCTATAAAAGCTAACGTGGATAATTAGTGATAAATTATAAACTCTCTTTATTCTCATGATACTTAGTTCATTTTACATAGATATGTGTGCATAATGTAATAATGTTATGCTGTTTTGCTACTGTTGTGGCCCACTTGAAGTCAAATTATGATCAGTTGATATATTGCATCGGACTTGGTTATACCAATTCTGCTTCATGAAGATTCTTAAATTGTTCAGCTCTTATGTGAACATTGCTTCTTGGCATACTATTCTGCACTGTTTGCTAAATGTAGTCTCACTGAAAGATGCTTCACGCTTTCAATTTTTAAAGATACTATAAATATACATCAATAAAACTAGTGAGTTAATGTAATGCAAGGTCTTCACAGATGTCTATCTAACAAGAACATTCAATAGGAAAATGTGATTGCATTGGAAGCTGTAAATCTGTGCTTGGTAGCAAACTGGGATAGAACTATGTGGAGCGTAATTGGAAATTTGTTTTATGTAGAAAAATCACACTACTTTGGGAATAATATATCAGGGAGGACTATATGCTGGCAAGTAGATATGGTAAGCATGAAAGAAGGTAGAGCATCCTTTTTTCTTCTCTTGGCTACCTGTCTTTTCTCACACTCTTTCTCCTTCCCTTTAAGCTTTGATCACACTGCAATCTATTACCCTGTTTAAACATTGTCTCCTTTTTTCCCCTACCCACTGTTCTACTCTTTAGATTTGCTCCAGCTTACTGCATGAAATTAGATACAGGTTGGCCATCCCTGGCAACAATGTATAAATGTCTTCAAATTCAATAAACACATAATCAAGATATATTAGTCTTAGAATTTAAATTAGTTACGTTTTAAAATTGCATATTTTTCATATGTACATGCCTACACATACTTTTCAAGGTACAGAAAAGGAGTAAAGAAATAGCCATAGACATTAAATGTATGCAATAGGAAAAGGAATGAGAAGACAGGACACCCTGGAGAAGATGCTGATGCTAGGGAGAGTGGAAGGCAAAAGGAAGAGGGGCCGACCAAGGGCAAGATGGATGGATGATATTCTAGAGGTGACGGACTCGTCCCTGGGGGAGCTGGGGGTGTTGACGACCGACAGGAAGCTCTGGCGTGGGCTGGTCCATGAAGTCACGAAGAGTCGGAAGCGACTAAACGAATAAACAACAACAACAATAGGAAAAGGATACATAACCAAAGCTAGTTTAAAACAATGTCACTCAATCTGTCCATATCATTCTGTCCTTACAAACCATCTTTGCTTTCATCACATCCATACATCACTTTGTATACTGTATTTTATTCTTTACATTTCTCACCTCTCCCTTTTTGAAGATCTCATCAACTCTGTCCAACCATGACATTGTCTTCTTCTTAATCTATTCACTCTTTTTTTACATTTTATTTATTTATTTATTTATTTATTCAATTTCTATAGCTGCCCATCTCAACAAGTGACTCTGGGTGGCTTACAACAATAACCATAAAATAAAACAATTACAATTAAAACAATTACAATAAAAAATAAACATACATGGCTGCCAAGTAAACAATGTAAGATGTTAATACAACCAAGAAACGGGACCATTACCACACTCGGGGCCCCAGGCCCGGGCACATATCCAGGTCTTCATGGCCTTACGGAAGGATTGTATCTGCATTCATTCTCTGACCTGTATGACCAACCATGCTAACATACTTTTTGTATTGATTACTCACTTTTGTATTAAAACTGTATTTCTTCAGCAGCCTTTCTTTCCCCACCCTATCACTTCTTGTTTCAGCAAACACATTTCTTAAGTAGCCCATTGTCACTGGATTCAAATTTCATATTTCTCTGGATATACCCAACTTCCATGTCCATTTAACAAAGTGGACATAAACATACTCTTATACAGAACCATTTTTGCTTTAGACCTTTCTTTCTTCTTTCCTTTTCTTCCATATCCGTATTTTCTCAAGATCCATTCCTGACGCTACCAAATAATGATCTGTCCCACATTCAGACCCTCTCATTACCCTTGTATCCCTTACTAATCCTTTCTACCCTTCATCATAAATAAACCAAATCAGCCAAAATTGTTACATTGTATTTGTATGCATAAATAGACTTACAGTATGCTGAAAGCCTTGAATTCAAAACAAACAGACCTTTTCAAGCACACATTCATCAAACAGTTACCATTCTCATTCATTCTTGCATCTCCAAATGGCCAAATCAATTCTGGAAGTTGAAGTCCACATGTTTTTAAGTTGCTGAGGTTGAGAAACACTTACTTAGCTGAATAATTTTTTCTCCTCAAGTGCATTCATTCAGAATATTGCACATTTTTTCCCAAACTTAACTTGGTTCTTCCATTATCACCACTGATTGGAGCATAACCTTATCACCAACCAATGACTTCCTACTTTCATCAACATCCACAATAAGATGACACCAGTTCATTTGCTCTGATTTTAGCCTTTTCATTCATATTTAAACCTACCTTAGTTTTCACTGATGTATTTAGAAAACTCCACAAGACCACCTTCATTTAGATTCATTATAACTTTCCTCTTTCTCTTTGTTTCAGACACACCACATATTCCATTCCTTCCCTTCCCTTCCTTCATGCTATTTACCATTTACTCCTCTTATATCCTTAATCATGGTCTTCCATTAGCTATGTTCATCACACAGGCCCATAGACATTGACCTCTTTCACTCATGGCTTTGGTTACACAAGGCTTTCACATAACTTTTTTGAGTAAGTTAGGTTACCAGCCTTAGTCATACCTGTGCCTCATAAAGCATTCCCTGTTAATGACAACACATTTTGGCCAGTATGCTGCAAGCAAAATTGAAGCCTAGTTTTACCCCAAGGATGCTTATATTATTCTGTGCAATATGGAGTCTCTATTCTGGAGACTACTTTGCGACCTGCATCCCATCAACTAGGAGGTATATGCAGTGTACACACACACACTCAGGATGTGCCTACTTTTCTCCTGTAAGAAAGAAACTTTGATACCCAAACATTTTGATGATGGACTAAATTATATTTTATATTTATATTTAAGAGGTACTGTTTTTATTGTATTTTAATCTGTATTTATTTTTAGTTTTATTGTAAACTGCCTAATAAATAAATGTCAGTATCTCAATGGCCTATCATTGGCTAGACAGTATTCCTTACTCCTTGTCTATCCACTTCTTACTCATAGCCCAATCCTTTGTAAGTTTACTCTAAGTACCATATTTACGTAATATAAGATTTCCTTCCCCTTCGCCCCACCAACCCAAGATTAGGTAGGAAAAAAACTGTGCTCCTATTATAATATTCTCAGTGAATCTAAGGTGACTATTAGGCAGTTTGGACAAAAATATCTAGCCTGCCTTGTAAGTTACAGGGCAGGCTAGATAAATTCAGTAAGCTTATTTCCAGGTAAGTGGGCAAAGTATAGCAATTCACTTGGTTACTGTATACATCTCGCAGGCTAGAGACCTAACAGACCATCCAGTCAACTAGTTGAATAACAAATGTATAAAGATGTATCAAATAAATAATTAAATAATAATAATAATAATTTGTCCTAAACAGGTATAAACAATCGCTATTTCCCAGTTTTTCCAGTTAAATTGTCACAACTGTCCCCCCAATTTCCTCTCAGTTGGTTCAGTCCGGACTGTACAGAGGGCGGGGTGCAGGGGTGTTAATGTTATCCGGCCACAGTGTTCGCTTTCAAGGCCTTGTTGTTGTTTATTCGTTTAGTCGCTTCCGACTCTTCGTGACTTCAGGGACCAGCCCACGCCAGAGCTTCCTGTCGGTCGTCAACACCCCCAGTTCCCCCAGGGACGAGTCCGTCACCTCTAGAATATCATCCATCCATATTGCCCTTGGTCGGCCCCTCTTCCTTTTGCCTTCCTTCTTTTCAAGGCCTACCCCTTTACTTTTCAGAAGCAGTGGTTTGATCCATGACCTCTGCTTCAGCGGGGAGCAGTAAACCAAGTGTCTGCTCTTCGCACTGGCAAGTTCCATCTCCTCAGTTCCTTGGCTAGGCGGCTTGTTTGCGCGCGTGCGCATTCTTTTTCCTTCCCCTTTAAGTCTCGTTACATTTCCCCGCTTCCGTCGCGTTTGGGTTGTCCTGCCTCCCCCCACACCGCTTTCGACGGTTGGGGCGCGCGCCGCCAGGGCAGGCGGGAGTCGGAGCGCGGGAGCGCGCTCTCCTGTGAGGACAGGCTCCAATGCTGCTGCTGTGAGATGGCATCATTTTGCTGCGCTGGGGCGGCAGCGGTGCTAAAGGCGACGGCGACGCTGCCGACGGTTGGGAGCGGTGCCGAAGGTTGAGGGGGCAGCCCTCTGTCACAGAAAGGGAGCGGCGGCGGCGGCACTACCTCGCAGCTGGACTCTGAGCCACGGTAAGACTGGGCGAGTGAGAGGAAAACAGCCATTCAGCCTGCTTGACTCGGACAAATAAACAGGCTGCGTAGCCGCCCCTATCTCGCCCCGGCTATTCCTGGCGGGGGCCTGAGAGGAACTCAGACAGGAGGGGGTGGGGGAGGCATGTTACTGCTTCTTCGGGGTCGTGACAAGAGAAGGAGCTCTTCACGCCTCTCTTGGCCCCCTCGGTCTCCGTGGCGTCCTGACTGAACAAATGGAGAGGGCGAGATTGCCCTCTGCTTTTTCCTGCCCAGCTTGTTCAAGGGAAACCTGGAGGGCAGAGGCTGCCTGTCAGCCTCTCTTTTCAACCCCTACTCGCTCTTGGCCTGATGTCACCTTGTTTATTCGTGTTTTAGGTCTTTAACTGTCGGGAGGGGTGGGGTGGGGGTGGGGGTAAGGCAGGCCGTGGGAGACGAGCCAGGTTGAGGTTTGAACCTTGAACCCCGTTAGCAGCCTTGATTGGCAGAGGCATGGGGCGCCCTGGGAAGCAGTTGGTCACGCAAGAGTGGCTTATTTCTGGATTCAAAGGAGAAGGGGATATTGGTTCCATCTTTATATTTGTTTGCATTTATTTCTGTGAAGAAGGTGATGAAGGAAAGGACAGTCTCACTTTAGGATGACTTGCTTTAACTCTGCAGCGTTTCTTGTTCTTGATTGCTCCATGCAACCCCCTCCTCCCTTTGCCCAAAATACTGCATAATACTGCTTTTCTCTAAGTGTAGAGCGTGTTGCTGCTAGAATGCTGAAGGCCTGGAAGGGTTGATTATATATCTGATATCCCTGATTTCCACACATATTTGAACAAGTATTTTTGTAGCTGGCTAGATAATGCAAATGTTTAGTTGAAAAAAGCTCTCTGAGTAATTCCCTGACTTTCTTTCAATTAAAAGTGCATGTGATGTTGCATTTATTGAAATGCTAGGAAAAGTGTTATGTAATTAAGTTCCATAGCACTCCTCTGAAACCTGAATAAGGAAGTCTTTGATAATAAAACCTTACTGTATTTTAAAGTGGAGTTAATGTATGATATGACAGTATTCTCCTGAAATTGGGTTGATGGATATTAGAATTCAAATCATATTTGATTCCTCTTTATGTGATTGTTTGATTTTGATGTTTCTTTAATAAACTTCGTTTTGTTTATGTACTGTCTTTGTACCATGGAACTTGAGGTTTTTCGTTAAGGCTTGCTTTGCTTCAGAGTGTCTGTTACATTTTGGAATAATATTTCCTAGAACCTAAATAAGTTTTCAAATCTTTTTTTTGGGGGGGGCAGAATATTGTCTTTAATCTTTTTAGATTCAGGACTCATCTTTAGATCTAACCTACAATATTGAACTGATTTTTAATATTTTAACTATATATATATATATACACACACACACATACATACATATTCATATTCATCTGTTTAAGCTAACAAATGCACAGAACCTTGTAGAAAGGGAAATTTTGGCAGTTGTCTTCCTTAGTCCTCATTAACAGGCTGTAATTACCATAGTGTTTTTTATTGCTACTAAAGGTAAAAATATCGTTTTCTCCAGCTTCCCATATTTGTATGATCCCATTTATCACTTTAAAATTTACTTTGTTTTTTGTTTTTTTAATTCCTGCTGATTTAGCTGGTAACTTACCTTAATAAAATAATAAGTTGGAGCGTGGACCAACTTAGCTCCAACCCACTAAGTAAAGATCAGTGTTCTGCATTATACATGATTGATTGATTTACTGTTCTTTAGCATGAACTAACCAAAGTTATGTTTTCCAGTTGCAGTATTGGGATCAAAACCAAGTATCTTTAGCAGGATTTATTTCTATTTCAACATGTATAAGAGCTGGTAGTAAGTGACATTTCAAAAAGAAAAATGTATGATTTTAAAAGGTACAGATGCATTCAAGTCAAGCTCAGCTACTAGTGATTATATGTCTACATCTGTGAGGTTTTCTTGGCAATAGTATGGAAGTGGTTTGTTATTGCCTCCTTCTGGGATTTTTTTTTTTTTTACTTCCCAGTCTAAGGCTTCTGTTAAAATCAGATTTATAGCTGAATACCTTCCTAGACAGAGAGAGCCTTGCCATAAGTACATACGTCTTGCTAGTATCCATGTTAATTTATCTCAGTGCAATATGGTGTAATACTTGTAAACATCAACTGAAACAAAATATAGTGGCTAATTGCAGTTTAGTATCTATCTTTATAACTACATAGTGACATAGAGATTAGTCTCACTGAGCTAAATGGAGCATACTATCAAGTTAAGTGTATTATATGCTTGAAAACTAAAAGATTAAGTAGAATTTATCTTGGCAGTGCTAAAATAGCATTACTGATTTTTGTTTTCTGATCATAATTCAAAACACTAGTAGAGGGAGATGAGATGGATTTTAATAGATGTGGGAAATTAGAGAACTTGCTACTCCTTGACTAAGTGATAGGAAACCTGCAGAACTCTGAAATATTGCTAATGAGACAAAATGAAGCAAGCAGCATTTGAATGTAAATTGTTGTTCTGTTCAAATGCTGGTGCTTCTGATTGGCTTTTGCAAATCATAGATCTAAATTAATAATGAATAAACCCAAACATAAGTATTTGAATGTATTTAAGCAGCATAATTTTTTATTCAGTTCTTTGTTATTCAAAGGATGTTAATTCTGTACTTCAACCAAAACATTTTCTGAAGGTCAAGTCGTTTATTGTACTAAGCTATACTATTAACATAAATCATATTTTTTTTGAAGAATTAAAGTAGTTCAAGTTCGGATCAAGTTTGTAATATTAAAGGAATAGAGTAGTGCAAAAAGATGGGAAGAAAGGAGCAAGACAAATACAGATACCAGTTGGAAATTGTTCAGGGGAGACAGAGAAAAGCCAAAATGAATTAGTTGTTTAGCAGATTCAGTGGAATTATTGTACTTAATTATTTACTTAAAATAGTTATATCCCATTCTTCAGCTGATAAAGCTTCCACAGCAACTTTCAAATCCTTAAAAAGAAGGCATTATTCTACTACAGTCTTATGGAATGTTTGTTGCTACATTTATAAGCAAGGAAGAGTCGAAGGCAGTCTCTGGCCTTCATCAGAGCAGATGAAATCAGCTTTTATCCCTCTGTTGACATCAAAAGGAATAAAGTTTTATCCACAGTAAGTGAGCTTGCTTGAAATAGATTAGTCTAGCTTGCGGGGCACTGATCATCATCTGTAGCTAAAGCAGCATTAATGCCTACTGTTCCATGCTTCTTTCAGATTTAGATCATTCTTTTCAAACAAAAATCCAAAAGAAGAGCAGAACTTTAGTCCACTAATTAATTTAACTTTTGAAAGCATCATAAGCCCAGATGTATGTTGGAACTTAAAGGGGGAAAGAGGGTAGTGGAGATTGTGGTGGGCTTTGTATTGAGATAAATGAATTCAAATATGGTGAAGCATAATGAGCCAAGGATAGGCAGGGATAGGGATTAGATAGGTTGAATGGTAGTTTCAAGTATTTGTTAGTGGAACTGATAGGTGGGAGAAAGGTATGGTGAAAGGTGAAACTGAGATGATAGAGTTTGAGAGCTTAGAGAAAGGTTTTGATGAAAATAATTTGTTTTGATCATCAGTTTAAAAATTATTTGTACACTGGATTTTTAAAAAAGCATTTCTGATGTTTAAAAAACAAATTGGATAAAAGTAAACCACTGAAAGTATTTTATGTGATTATGGCAGTATACAAAATTGTTAATAAAATAAATAAAAGCTGGCAAACTAAATCAGACGTAACTTTGAAAACTGAATAAATTATTAAATTGTTACTTGAATTAATTACATTTTTCAAGGTAAGATATACTAATGGTTGTGCAGAGACAGACCATCTTAGATGATACTGATTATCTTAACTCTTTTCAGTCTTGGTTCAGGCCTGGATTGGGTACAGAATAAGCCATACTTAGATGATCTCCTGCAAGATAGAGATGGAGTGTTACTGTTGATTCTGCTTGATCTGTCGGGGGCTTTTGATAAAGTTGATCGCAGTATTATTCTGTTTACATCAATATGGTTATGAGGCTGGTTGGTTGTTATGGGGCTCTTGAATATTAGTTGGTGTTAGTATATTGATGATGTTGATAGTCTGCAAGATTGATTTGGTAGACCAGACCATGAAATCATTTTCACAGGATATCTACAACTACTTTTACTGAGATTGACTATAATAACAGAATCTTGCAAGTCTGATTGTACTGTACCTCTTCCTCCTACTTATAGTTCAGTGAATTAGGAAGGTGTCTAAGCTACTTTTTCAAATTTCAATAGAAATTTTTACATTTTAGCAATTACATGTTCATCATTTGTACACAATTCTATTTCAGACTCAATCTTACAATGTTCAAAACCATACATTATTTTGTCTACTTTAAATCTTTCTAATAATTGTAAATAAAAGAACCATTGACAACTATTACCCTATGGCATCAATTCTTCTCTTGATTTTATTTTACATTCCCCTTGACAAAATTCTAATATCTCACGATAAGTAAGCCATTTGTGTTCGCCTATTATTTCTTGTCTATAAAATGCTTCTTGTGCTGAGAGCCACAAAGGTGTTTTCGGGCATAACCTGGGTTTGTATCTGTTCCATATTCTCAATATGGCATGTCTAAGATAATGATTTTTAAAATCCATGTTAACCTTGACTTTATCATACCACAAATATCCATGCCACCCAAATCTCAGGTCATGTCCTTCTAACTCCAAAAGCCTTCTATTTCTCAGCAACACCCACTCTTTCATTCAAACCAAACAGTGAGCTGCAAAATACAATTTCAGATCAGGTAATCCTCCTTTTTCCTTTGCATCTTGTAACACCTTATATTTAACTCATGGTTTTTTTCCCCTGCCACACATATTTAGATATATCGTTCTGCCACTGTTTAAATGGTGCATCAGTTTTCAAAACAGATATTATCTGAAACAAAAACATCGTTCCTGGCAAGACATTCACTTTTATCACAGAAATTCTCCCTAGCAATGACAACTGTGGTTTCTCCCATCTTAGCATGTCTTTTTTAACTTCATTCCATATCTTAATGTAGTTATTTTGAAACAACATACAATTCATATTCGTCATAGTGATACCCAGATATTTTACGTTCTTCTCAATCTTAAACCTGTTTTATTCATCAATTGTTTGATCTTCTATTTTCATATTTTTGTTAATATCTTCGTCTTCTGTTTATGAATTTTGAAACCTGCTAATGCACCAAATTCTTTTAATTTGCCCATTGATATTTCAAATGATCTTCTAGAACCAACACCAAGTCATTTGCAAAAGCCCTTAACATACAAGTTTTTTTTTATTGTTACTCCCACAATCTTCTCATCTTGTCTTATATCTCTACTCAGAATTTCAAGAACCAAAATAAAGAAGAGAGGAGACAGTGGGCATCCCTGTCTTGTTCCTTTTTGTATCTCTCAGGGTTTTGTTATATCTCCATTAACAATTATTTGTGCTTTCTGTGAAATGTAAATCAATCTTACCCATTTTATAAAGTTCTCTCCAAAATTCATACTTTCCAAAACCTTGAACGAGAAAGCCCAATTCAAATTGTCAAAGGGCTTCTCTGCATCTAAGAAAATCACTGTGGCTTGTTTTTCATTATGTTGCTCCAAATATTCCAAGTATGGACAACACATTGTCCTTTAATTGTCTTCTAGGTAAAAATCCACATCCTCATGAATAAATTCTTGCAAAATTATTTTCAGTCTATCAGCTAGAATTGTTGTCAACAACTTGTAGTCATTAGTCAATAGTGATATCGGCCTATAATTTCTTATTAAAGTCAAATCTTTTCCCTCTTTAGGTATTAATGCTATATTGGCCTCTTTCCAACTCTGGCAACTTTCCTCCCTGTAAGATAAAATTCAGTGTATTTTCTAGAGGCTATGAAAGTTCATTCTAAAAGCATTTATAATAAGAACCTGATAATCTACCTGGTCCAGGCACCTTTCCTAGTTTAATCTTTTTTATAGCTTCAACAACTTGCCTTATTCTTAAAGGGTCGCTTATAATCTGTCTCTGTTCCTCTGTAATCCTTGGTAAATTTTGTTTCTTTAAATACTCATCTATATTTTCTAGAGAGATGTCACTTCCTTTATACAAATTGAAATAATATTGATGAAATGCTTTTTGTATGGCTGCATTGTCCATTGTATCTCCATCTTGTAATTTCAGTATTTTCTTTTCTCTTTTCATAATTTTTATGCTAGCCACTTCCCTGGTTTATTTGCAAACTCAAATTTTTTTTGCTTTACATAATTCATTTTTATTTCCATTTCTCTTATTGTTAACATAGGTAATTGTTGTTGTAAAAGCTTAATTTGTAGAGAAATATTTATCTTCTCTAGAAATGTCTTTAATTCTTCTTTCCTCTTTATTTTATCCAAAATAGCTTGTGTTTTCTCTTGACTCTTCTTTTTAAGTTTACTATTATATTGTATAAAATAACCTCTAATAAAAACTTTACTTGTATCCCAAACCATTCTTCAATCAGTACCTTTAGCTAAATTATTTTCAAAAAATTCTTCTAATTTGTTTTTACAATCTTCCACTATTGCTTTTTCCTGTAGCAACATTTTATTTAGTCTCCATCTAAAAGAATTAGATCTTCTTTTATAAACCAAACTCTCAGGATTATGATCCGAAAAAGTTTTTGGTAATATCTCTACTTTAGAAACCCTAGTAGCCAAGTTCTTTGAAATCCAGATCATGTCTGTTCTTGAAAAGGATCTATGTCTTTCAGGAAAATAGTTATACTCTCTTGAATTGCCATTTTTCTGTCTTTGTATAACAACCAGCTCTAAATTGTCCATCAAATCAATAAAATTTTGGTAATTTGCCTTGAGGGATTTTAATATTTTTCTCAGAAGTTCTGTCCAGTTGTGGGGAGATCACTCCATTCCAATCCCCCATCAAACACCAATTTTCATAAGAGAAATCTATTAATCTCTTGATAAGTAATTTATAAAACAATACTTTGTCCTCATTTGGACCATAAATTCCCAATATCAAAATCCTAGTCCCATGCAAAGTAATTTCCACCCCAACAGATCTATTATGCTCCTCAGTCAATACAAGTCCTGGTTTTAGTTGTGGATTTATATATAAAGCAACTCCATTTCTTTTTTTTCTTTTTTTTGTTCTTGCTGAAATAAATTCTTCACCCAATTTTTTATAAATCAAATTATTTAATGTCCTTTTTTCTAATATGTATCTCTTCTGGGAAAATTATATCTTGTTTTAATATTTTCAAATAATCTTTTTTTCTCTTTTGAGGAACATTTGCTCCATTTATATTCCATGTTAAGCATTTGTAATCCATAATCAAGCCTAAAGTTTAGAAAAAACCGATACCTATAGTGCCTAGTTCAGTATCATCCCTTTCAGTTTCCTGTTGTACCTGTTGGAGTTTTTGTGTAGTCACCTCTGAAGTGGGAAGAAGTGGAAGTTGAAGGGAAGGAGCTCAGGGGGTGCTGCAGGCAGGTGCGGGGGGTGCCATAGGGTGGGTTGACAAGGGCCACCAGAGACCAGGGGCTGCTGTGGGCAGGCACATGCTACAGAGCACTCTGTAGCAGTTTTCTTCAGAGAAAAAGTGGTGGGAGCGACTTACTGGAGCAACTTGCAACCTTCCCTGCCAGCTTCTCAGTTGACTTTGCCTGTGGGAAGGCAGCAGGGAAGGTCGCAAATTGCGATCAGGTGGCGCAGCTCGCTGCAACATCATAATTCTGAGCTGAGCACCTGAGCGCCTGTATTGCGATCACATGACCATGGGGATGCTGTGATGGCTGGAACTTTGAGGACTGGTTGTAGTCCATTTTTTTCAGTGGCTCTGTAACTTTGAATGGTTGCTGAACAAATGAATGTAAGCCGAGAACTATCTGTATTGTATAATAGCCTTAATTTTACATACTAACAAAATACTGCTTCGGATCATCCAACACGGATTGGAACCCTCATGGAAAGGGAGATGCCAGATGTTCAAGCTGGCTTTGGAAAAGGCCAAGAAACAAGAGGTATTATGGCTGATGCAATTTTTAACAGCTTAATTTGCAAGTCCTGTAATGAAGAGATTCAATGTAATTTCCAGTGGGAATAATAAGTTTCCTGGCAATGGTTATCATATATAAAGCTAACTCAATATAGTTTGTAGGAACATAAATCTTGGTGATACAGGAGAATAACTGACAGGAATAGAAAGTACTTAAAATTGGTTTCATCCTGTGTGGTGAAAGGTGAAAGGTCCCCTATGCAAGCACCGAGTCATGTCTGACCCTTTGGGGGGAACGCTGCTTTCGTGACATTTTCTTGGCAGACTATAGTGAGGTGGTTTGCCATTGCCTTCCCCAGTCATCCTATAGCAAATTATATTCAGATTTCTATATTCATCCTATATAATTTCTGTATTCATCCTATATCAAATCGTATTTCAAAATCACTGAGATTTGTGACATTGCCACTGGATACGGGATTAATGAAACCTATTAACTTTCCAACAGTTTTTGAATATTTATTACCCATTTTAGCAATCAAAACTTGGAATAATATACTAATGGAAAAATATCTTATATCAGCTTTCTTTAAGTGTAATCATCACAGTAAATTTAATGTTTACCTTTCATTGATATTTCCACTGTTGCGTTATCAGTTGTCCCATTTAAATTCCGCATCTGTTTAATCATGTAATATTTGACTTGTTCTGTTTCTGAATCACAGTTCAGTGACAATGTAGATATATATATGTATAAAGCAACACCTGAAGTAGATGTAGTTGCCCAGCATGCAGCAGCTGGGACAATTATGAGTGTTAATCGATACACCTGCACTTAACATGGCTGCTTTGAGAGCTGCGCTGATTACTGCTTTGCCTCTGGATGCAATTCATAGTGCTTGTTGTCACCTTTAAAGCCCTTCATAGTTTAGGACCTGAGTATGTTCCGTGGTTTTTGTCTGTCTTCTAAGATCAGGAAGAGAGAGCTTTCTCTGTGTCCCTTGTCTTATGGAATGTCATCTGCAGGATCCATACTTCTCAGTTGTTTGTTTATTTAGTCAAATTTATATGGCTTCCTATATCTAGAACGGCATTCCTTCAGAGATTATTAGTTCAGCCCGCATGCTGCTGAGTTTTCAAAAAGAAAGAATTGACTTGATACGTTCTTTCATTCCTCCCTTCAGGATGCCTAGGACAAATAGAACTATCAAAGTGTTGGTATACCTAGACAATATTTTTGTAATGGGAAAAAATATGTAATCAGTGTTCTGTAAGAAAACATATATTTGCTAGTTGTAACAGAAAAAAATGTATTATTAGTATTTTTAGTTAGGATTAGTATTTAATATTTTGTTTTTGTTCTGTGCAGCAGTGTTTCCAGAAATAAGAATCTGTGACATGCATATTTTTGGAGAATATTTTTAACATATCACTTCACAGAATCTTTGATTAAAAATAGTTTTCAAAATGATTGTCGAATAGTCATGGTAGACTTCTGAAAGTTAAATCACTCATTAAAAAATTGTATTTACTGATTAAACTGGCTAAGCAATATCAGTAGACCTTTCTTCATTTTTTTCTTTCATATTTTATGAAAGAGAAAAAATCATTAAAAAACTTTAAAAAATAATTTAAAGTTTTTTTTCCCCTGAAAAAAATGAGTTTGCCTGATAAGAGTACATGGATATGTCTACTATGTCTTCAAGAATCAAGCTCCAGTTGAAAGAAACTATAGTTTACTATATGTTTCTGCTTAGTGGCCAAAATAAAATAGATATTCTAGGGAGATTTCTTGCCCTGTGGAGTGTCTTGTTAAGTGTGCTGAGCAACCTCACTGCCTGACTCAAAAGTCTTTATCCCTCATTCAAGAGCTCTGATGGCTTCTTTTTTCAGTAAATGATGTTATTTAATTTTGCTTCATATTTCTTATATGAACCATGGAACTAAACACAGATTAGATTCTAAAAGAATCCTGATGAATTATGTCTAAGATGACTGGTCTTTTCTTGTCTGGCTGTTCTTCGGAACATTGTTGTTACAGCTAAAATAGAAACTCTAGGAATAAAAGGATCCTACCTCTGGCCAGCGAGGGCAATGGAATAGTTGATTAAATTATTTGGCCAAATGACAGTTGATCTGATCAAACTAGTTGTCTCTTAGATTGCCACTTGCCGAAATGCCTCTGACATTGAAAGATTTAAGACAAATTATTATGCAAACAGTATAGGGCTGTTTGAGTCTTTGGGGCAGGACAGACGATAGCAAAGGCACTTGTTTTCAGCCCCAATAACTACTTTGCAGCTGCAGTTTCTTTGTCATGGTTGCATATACAGTCCTTGTAGTACAGGAGTTTCCAGTGACTATTTTATTAGTGGAAGTTTATTTAAAAAAACAAACAACTGAATTACTTCTGAGGTAGCTGTTTTTACCTAAATCTGCAAAAGGAAAAACAGCAGCTGAGGCCTCTTATATTGGGAAAGTCCACTGATTTAACATCCCTAACCAGATTATTTGGTATATAGCTATTTCTACTCTCAATTTAGTGGAGCACAGTCTCAGACAGCACTGTTTAGAAAGAGAATAGATATCTGGGAGCTTGTGAACAAGAGAGCAAACAGAAACAGAAATTTTGTGAGGTAGTTTATAAAGCCAACCTCAGAACCTGGTGAAAAATAAATACAAAGGGGGTTTTAGCTGTGACTTTGTAGGTTTGTGCTATGTTTGTTGATTTAACAGAAGAGCATACAGATTACACCTTTTGCAAATGAAGGTTTGCATTTTTGCTGGAATATAAAGTGAAAGGCTTTATATTGGAGGCCAGCCATCTTTGAGACTCATCAAGGAAGGGGAAGAGAACACAACAATTGCCAGAAAGTTCTCCATGAAGGCCAGCAGAATGAGACTTCTAGGTGTCATGCCCACTGGGTAGACCACACCAGAATGGTTAATTAAATTACAAATTAAAAACATACTTTATTCTGAGAAAACGTGTTCACCGTTTAGTGGATTTAGAAAGATACCAGAAAAAAAAGGTCAAAATTGTAGACAGGTGAACACTTTTACATGTGACTGAGATCTGGCCTTTGTTAATTGTGGATATCAGAAAGCATATATAAAAGGACTGTGGATAACAAGGGGCATCTGTATTGAAAGTACAGGCACAAAAGATCTCAGTGATGAGGAAAAATGAAAAAAGATTCATGAGTCTGTATTGGATGAAGAGTAAACGTAGTTGGACAAGCTGAGAAGCAATTATAGAAGCAAGCTGAGAAGCAAAGTATATATAGAAAAATAGAAGCAAGGGCCAATAACTGAGGACAACAAACTGGTACCTCAAGCCTGTAAGGATGCATCTTTTGTCAGGAACACAAAACTCAGAATGCGATGAGGCTGTCAAGGGATTCAGAATATAATGTGAGTTTGGATATAGGTGTGGTTGTTTTAGTATGTCCAAAGTATAGTAAAAGAGGCTGTTGCTGTGTAGTGGAAGTGGGGGAGTAATAACAGGGAATAGGGAGAAAGCAGAACTGATTTATAATACCTTTGTATTTCATAAGAGAGAGAGAAAATTTTCCCTTACATGACTGAGTAATGGAGTGAGAGAACACAGGTCAGGGTTAATTTTTAAAAAATCCTAGGAAGAACTCTCCTGTTCTTCCTGGAATAAATTATTAATTATTCCCCATTCTTTTAGGAGGTGGGAGAATTTTTCTGTAATGGCCCTAATTTTGTAACATCATTCCCCCTAACATTAGGCTGATACCTGGAAAATGGTAAAAAAACTGAACTTTTCTAGAGATGTTTTGAAGGATGATGCGTCAGTGCCATCTGTGATTTGCCATTGTTGGTTATTGCTTTTACTGTTAATATTTTTCTGCAGTAATGTTATGTTTTTGTGTTTTCTTTAAAGAAGTTAACTGCCAGGAATCTTTGTTGTTTGCAGTGGCATGCAGAACAAATAAAATTCCTAGAGAACTGTTGTGGTGCTGGAAAACTGGAAATGAGCTCAAAAATTTTAAAAAGTGGAAGGGGGATGACCTATAAAACAGCAGATCAACTAGTTTAATGTCTGTCCTGAGTAAGGTACTAGAATAGATTGTCAAATCGCATGTCTATGACCACTCACAAAAGACTGCTATAGTTTCCAGGAGCCAACATGGTTTTTGCCCATAACTATGTCAGGCTAACTTTGTTTACTTTTTTGTTTATTTGTAATGACAGACTAATTTGGTAATCCAAGAAAATACTGTGAATATATTGTCCCTTGATCTTAGTAAAGCATTTGACAAAATTTCACATGATACTCTTGTGGATAGGATAAATAAATGTGGACTAGACAGTAATGCAGTCTAGTGTGCTTGCAATGGTTTGAGCAACTGCATCCAAAGAGTGCTTGTAAATATTTCAGCATTGTCCTAGAAACAGATATTGAGTAGGATACCCCAGGGCTCTGTCCTCAACCTTTGCTATTCAATTTGTTTACAAATGACTAAGGGGATGGAATAGAAGGGATGCTTATGAAATTTGCAGATGACACCAAATTAGGAACATTGGCTAATACCTTCCCTTTACAGGCTTGAACATTGGGCCAAATTCAGTAGGATGATATTAATCTGTGATAAGGATGAAGTTTTGCATCTGGATGTGAAAAATCAAATGCATTGGTGAGATCTATCTTGGTGATGCTGCATATGAGAAGGAATTAGGGCTTCTGGTGAGCTACCAACTGAACATGAGCAAACAGTGTGATGTAACAATTAAAGCAACCAATGCAATTTTAACAGAATCATTGTATCAGATCACCTGAAGTATCAGTGCCAGTATAGTCTGCACTGGTTAGACTATACTTGGAAAACTCTCAGTTTCTGGGCACCTCACTTTAAAATGGACATGGAGAAGCTGGAGTAGATTCTGACCAGAGCTACTGGGATGTAAGGGATCTGGAGAATAAATAATAATAAAAAAAAGCATTATGGAGAATGGTTACATCAGCTGGATATATTTAACGTGCATGAAATAAGATGGGGGAGATACAATAATGATCTGCAAATGTCTGAAAGGCTGCCATGTGGAAGAGAGGATGGACCTGTTCTCTATTGAAACAGAGCAGGATGACGAACATATTGAAATTAGAAGAATCAGGCTGAATATTAGGAGGAATTTTCTGACGGTAAGAGCTGTTCAGCAATAGAACAATTTCCCTAGAATGGTAGTAAACAACCCCTTTGTTGGAGTTTTCTAAAAGGACTGGATGGTTACCTGTTGGGAATGGCTTAGTAGATATGTGCACTGATATGTGTAGAACGAGGTTCTGGTTGGTTTAGATAAATAAAGTCCCATCCAACTCATACATATGTTGATTCTTTTGCCAGAAGTTTGTTTTCCTCAGAGACTTCCAAATTCTTGCGGGAGCTGGTGATGTGTTTGATTTTATCTAGCTACTGGTAGATTACATCTGTATTGACATTCTGTTATCTAGAAAGTTATGAAGAGAACGTTCTTTCTTTGTGTTAATATGATATAATAAGCTTTGTGTTACTTATCTGTGAATAGGTCTTTGAGGGTTCATTGGCCTCCCTTCTTGTTTCAGACTTTTCCCAGCTGAAATTACAGTACAGTGATATCAACTGGAAAAACCTTAGTTTGAAGATAACTCAGTGAATATACATTCTTCAACTCTTACAGTTTCCAGAATGTATCATTCCAAGATGGAATATGTTTCTTATGTATGTTGATCTGACTTGGTATCTGTTCAGTGTAATCAAATAGGATAAATTTGCTTTGGAATGATATGATCGTTGTTGTTTGGTATTTGAACTACGGTCTGAAATCTGGAATGAAAGAAAACCACATGGAGAATGAGTGATAAATCTCATAAATGAGTGATTAATCTCCTATGGAGCTGCACTATGCTCTGATGTTTCAGTTAGGAAAATAGTATTAAGTGAAAAAGATAAATGGTAGAGGGGAGAAACAACACAGAGCAAGATATTGAAGGTGACCTAACATCCACACTTTTTAATTATTTAGACAATTTTTGTTGGAGTGTGTATGAAACTGCTAAATATGTAACATTTACTAAGATACTTGTTTTCACTAATATTTACTAACCTAAATATGGTTTATCATTTTACTTCTCTCATGCCTTTTACATTATAAGACCCTAAGGGGAAGAACTGTTGTTTCTAATTATAAAAGCTGCTCTGAAAGCTTTTTGGCTGAAGAATTGGGTATAAATGCTTTAAAAGTAAATCAATAGTTTATTTTTATCTTAGCTAATATTAGCAATAAACAGTTTTACTGCTTGCATTCAAGAATGTCAGCTATTTTTCATTCCTTGATTATTACTTGGTAATCTATTTGAATCATTCACCTAAGATCTAACTATATTTATTTTTGACTTAGACAATTTTGTAATTATTTAGTATATTTGCAGCTTTTCTAAATATTTAGCAACCTTTTGCTATATTTAACTAGTGCATATTTACATACCTGCTGTATGATTCAAATGCAGTTTAAGAACAGCAAAGAGTAAAATGTTTTGTTTTTAGTTTGAGAATAAGAGGAACATGGTTATAGAAATGTTGTAAATCTTCACTTTCATTGATTCACTGATCATTTTCCTCAATAAATGAACAATTATAATGTTTTTGACTCATTTGCTTAACTGGGTTCTCTTTATCTAGTTTTAGGACTTGTGTGGAAAACAGATCATGTTTTAGGTCTCGTTTATGCAGAAATATTGAAAATTCAAAAGGGTTCACAAACGTTTAACCACTGGTATACTTTTGAGACATGCAAAAGTACTGACTTGCTTCTACCTGCATCATAGTTTGAAAATGGAAACAGATATAAAACTACTTAAGTAGCAATTTAAATATTGACAGAACCTTACGCTGACAATTAAGCAAAATCTTTTTTTCTAATAAAGCTGCCTGCTACCACATGGGATTGTATAGTTTATATTAACATTTAACAAAACTTGTGAAATAATTTCCTGTGTCTCTTTATCTTACTATCACCTAAAAAGTTGTTGCCAGACTATTGTAGATTTTTTTGCCCGGATTATTGCCCAGATTTTTTTTAAATTGACTTGGTATTATGCATCACATATTTTAGAAATAAGCAGAACATAAGCCATTTCTCCTTGGTTGGTGAGGCCAAAATCAATTTGTAAATAAATTTAATCAGTTATAATACTGACTTAATAATTTGAAATGCTACTCTTATCCTCTATGCAGCATTTGTTAATTTAGATTTATAGCCTGCCTTTCCTTCAAGAACTAAAGGTGGCTTTCATGGGAATCACTCTACATTTTTATCCCCACAATAACAAACCAATGAGATAAATTGGGTTGAGGGAGAATGACTGGCCAAAGTCACCCAGTGAGTTTCTGTGGTTGAGGATGAACTTGAACCTGGGTCTCCCAGGTCCTAAAACAATATCCTAAGCACTACATACATGCTCTTTAAGTGCTTCATGTTACAGGCATACTTTTTAAAAAAATTATTAAACTTATTAACTTCCCATCTCACTCAAGCTTTAATTTAATTTAAGTGAGCCTGCCAACGAAGTCTGAAAGACATGAAAGCAGTAATAACTATTTTACAGATGTGGCCAAAAGTATTGGTAACCCACTTCCATAAATAATCCCAATTTGCTTGTATTCTTGTAAATAATAAAATAAATGAAAATGGCATGGACATAATTATTGGTGCCCTTAGATATTAAAAGACATTATTGGATTTAAGTGATCTCTCAAGCTCTTGTTAGAAAGAAAACCTGATCAATTAAATTATTATCTGCTGATTGTAATTTTAGTAGGGTGGTGGGAATCTGTCGTCAAATATTTTTTTTCTTCAGTAGGCTCAAAGTGCATCCTCTGATATGGCTGCAGCCTCCCCAAGATCTGGAAACAGTAATAACTACAATGGAAGACTACAGATGCAAGTAACTAGTAAGTTAAAGTCTACAAATGATACAGCTCATATTTGTTTTGCCCTTGATAAATAAAAATAGATTCTATTTAATCTCTAGTTTTATTCATCTGTGTTGAATATACATTTCCCTGAAGTAACTAGTAAAGATTTAATCCTTTGCAGATTTACAATTATATTCCATATATCTGTGTTATCCCTTTAAAATAGAAATACTGCACATGTCCTATTAATTTTAACAAAGAAGAATGCCTGTGGTGTAGCTATCTTTGTCCAGTATTCCTAACATTTTGCCCCTTTTGAATTTATCTTTGGTTATTCTGTTTATTTTTAAAAAATACATAATCACATACCAGGATGAGTTAACATAACAATTCTCCAAGTGTTGAACTTCCATTGCCTTGTATTTAGTCAGATGGTTACCTGGAGTTGATGAGAAGGTGGAGGACTACTTTTTCTTTTTTGAGTTTTGTAGAATTCATTTTAATAGACATGCAAAAGAAGTAAAAGTGTATCTCTTCATGTATTGCTTCATGTATTGCCCCCATTGATTGATAGGTTTATAAGAAAGTGCCAAAAGCTGGTGCATACAGAATTAAATTATAACAATATTGACATATAAATGAGTTATGACAAATGTTAAACTTTAGTGGTTGACGGACAGAAGTACTGTACTATGGCACTATAGTTAGTACCTCTTTTATTCTGGTAATGTTTTTTCACTGTATCAATAACATGACATTTGAACAATACTGTGTTTTATAACCGAAGTCAAGATATATCAGTAAAGTTGTATCAGTTAATAGACACAGTTATATATTTTTGTACATGGTTTTCTTTCATAGGCACTACTAATGTAGTGCCTCCTTGCGAGGGAGATAGGTGGTGATAAAATTTGATTGATAAATAAATAAATAAAATGCTGTAAAATATAAATGGAACCTTTATTAGAGCTGAGGTAGAAGATGCTTTTGAAAAAAAACATTTCTGATCGATGACTTTTTCTGTGCAAAGAACACTGCAAGCATACTGTGAAGATATTTGTGACGATAACTAATAACAATACGGATTAAATGATGAGAAAGAAAATGAATATAAGTAGCATGTATAATATAGAGGCCCAGCTGGGTCGTAGCATCTAGTTGACCTTTCCTGATCTCAAAAGGTTAAGGAGGTCGCTTTGGTGGGGGTTTACTAGGAAATACTAGGGATGTGGACTAGATTGAGAAATCTACAACCACAAAAGTCCGGAAGAAGTTGTAGCAAAATACTTCCACATTATAGTCATAAAAATTAATTAAGTAATCAGAACTAGATTTTGACTAGTTCTTAGATTAATGAGTGATTTTTTAAATATTCCTTTATGATTGGCTTTGAGAAGGCTAGTAGAGAGTGTTTTGGTTTTTCTGTGTCTACCTGGGCATACAAATGTTCATGAGCAGAGATTAAATTCTGCTAATATAGGTTTCCATAGCAGAGTAGTGTGTGGCAGTGACTCTTTTAAGCAGAGAGTTGTGGGGGTTACAGTGCCAGAAAGCATATGCTGGACACAAGCTAAAGTATAGGGAGTTGATTAAATGTATTCATTCCAGTCCCTTAAGCCCTCAGGGACATATATTAAAACAAAAAGAGACTCTTTTGGTGCTCCAAATGAGTAACTCAAAATGTCCAGCTGTATAGGAAGGCAGAGATGACATTGGGGAAGGAATGCAAGAACTATTAGCAGATAAAATAGACAGTAAGTCTCATCTAAGGCCTGGGAAAGATGGGAGTATGAGAGAGAGATTCAAA
This sequence comes from Candoia aspera, assembly GCF_035149785.1. Classification (NCBI taxonomy): domain Eukaryota; kingdom Metazoa; phylum Chordata; class Lepidosauria; order Squamata; family Candoiidae; genus Candoia; species Candoia aspera. The sequence goes on from NC_086155.1 coordinate 181,829,914, forward strand.
ATAACCCTGGCTTAATTCTGTCTGGTATAACAGGGGGAAGAGAGAAGCTCTGAAAGGTTTTCAAGATTCTGTTGTTATATCCTACAACAATGGAGTTCCAGTAGTCCTTGCAATGTCTGTTTCCTGACTTGGCCTACCTCACTAGGATGATACCAATTAAGGAGATAAGCAGTAACAGTTTATGGCACTTGCTCTTGTTCTTCTTCCCAACAGATACATGAGGTTTTCCAGCTTTAGCTGAGGGTATTTTGGCAGCCCTTCCTCTTTATAGTCAGTAATTCCCTTCCCTCCTGCATGAGGGAACAGCTCAGTACTCTGCCTGGACAGTGAGCTAGTTCAAGGCCAGGCCATGTTGAAAGATGGAGTTTGTATAGGCCTGAATAAAGAGGCTTAGTTTTCTTTTTGCCACCAGCTTTTGTCTGCCATCACCCTCCTCCTTCACCCCCCCTCTTTTTTTTTTTTTTGCCTTGCGAGTGCAGCCTTTAAGCTGAGCAGGCTCTGAATCTGAAAATGCTCATTCTGATGAGGCTTCCTGCTGATGAGGCTTCCTCTCAAGGAGGCTGGTGTTCTCCCTTCACCACATAACCCCCTACTTAGACCTTTGACAGCCATTTTTGTGAGCTTCTGGGCTTTACCATGGGATAAGGGGGCACCAGCTGTACTGATTTGTTGATCACCCTTATCATCTTTTCACTTGACTAGATAACTTGTTTAGTTTAGAAAAAAAGTTACTGAGTGTCTTGTCAGCTTGCTCTTGGCACATTTTGGTAGGAAATGAACTTTAGTTAATGTTGTAGGTTCCTCATTATTGGATAAATGGGATAGATGATCTGCTACCATGTTTTCTTTTCCTGGTACATATTCACTGTTGAATTGATTTGGCTTAATGTTACCATCGGGAAATTATGTAGGGATTTGAAAGCCCATTTGATGGCCAGATACTCTCATTCTGTTGTGGAATAGCAAGTTTCTTGAAGTAATAACTTTCTTCTAATGGAAGTGATTGGCCCTACATCCCTCTCGTTTCTGAGATTTCTGCCTTCACTCTGAAGTCTTGAGAAAATTCTGGACTTTTGAAGATTAGGGATTGGCATATAGCTTTCTTCAAACTCTGAAATGTCCTCTTACACACCTCAATACATATGATTTTCATTGATTTAGCCTTCTGGGTAAGATCAATCAGAGGAATAGCTAAACTGGAAAAGTTAGGGTTGAACTTTACAAGATCACCTGACACATCTACATTAAAGCTAGCTATATCATCTAAACACACAGTTTTAAAGGCCTCACACCCCCTTAGCACCAGATCCTTGAGCTTATTAAGAGTTCCTGGAGCTCTAGAAGTCTGAGCAACATCATTGTAAAGTGCTGGAGACCCAGGGTTTTGTGAAATGCAGAAGTACATGTAACTCATGCTTAATCAAAAATTACCAGAATACACAGGTTGCAAGGATTATGATTTTAGATAAATTGTTTGGCCTGGGTTGAAAAAGAATATGTTCCTAAGACTATCAGCTAGCAAGGAGTAGTGAAAACACTAGCTATTGATATTTACATTCAGTGGGGAAGGTGTCACTGTCAGTCACAGAGTAGAACTTTCTCTTCTTCCCAACACTTAGCTTTTACGCAGAGCTTGTAAAGTTTGCAAGAGATGGAAAAATGTATCAAATTGGGATATATAAAGATCCCCTAAGGCTTTAGGAGAACTTAAGGCTTATGTTCAGACCAGTTTGAACCCAGGGTATTTTTTGTTTAAAGTGGTGTCAGTTCTAAAGCAAAGGAGCTACCTATTTCAGATTTTTGCTTCAGCCAAAGCAGATGTACTATCTTAACAGATATACTTATTGGAAATAGAATTACCTACCATATGAGTACTTTTACTTCTTTAGTAAGCAAAATAATATTCTTTGGATACAAGAAAGCAATTTTCCAGTTGTAGCTTTCATGTCTGGATGCATTTTTGCTTTTATCATACATACACAAAACTAGATCTAAGACCTTTCAAAAATTTCAGTTGAGAAGGAGTGGGAATTATAAAAAGTTACTGATGATAGAGTTACTGGAAACTGTATGTCTGTAGATTTTAACTGTTGTCTACAGACAGGTATTGTGTTATCAAACGTTGCTATAGTAACTTTATAAAACATTCTATATCAGAAGGTCATTTAAAGAGTTGGAACCATCTTCACTGAAAATATGACCTAGGCAATGAACAAGTAATAAAAATAATGTACTGATTTGTTACTAGTGAGTTGTGAGGGACAACTTCAAATAGATTTGTTTATCTGCTTATTACACTCTTCCAGTAGTATCATCTGTCAGGTTTTTTGTTTGAACATGACTCCTTCTAGCTAGATAGAAAAAGAAAGTGTGAAGTGTGGTAGTGTTTCTGGATCCCAACTTTTGATTGTCACTGTATTCTAAATTAGAGTGCTGAAGTACTTCTAGGCAATTTTAATATACCGTATATACTATTTTGTAATCACAGAATGTGCACTTGGCCTGGATCATTACATTTTCCAGATAAGTGGCAAAAGTAAGCTCACCCCGTTCATTATGTTGAATATATACATGGTAATTAGTTGTCATTTTCTAAAAAGAACTGTTTCCAGTAGTTTTAAGTGATTTTTTTTTTAGTTTCTAGTGCCAAATTGAAAAGAAAAAAGAACTTGTTTGGTTTAGCTGCCATTTATACAGAACTAGTAGCAGACAATGAAGTGAAGAAAACATCTAAATCTAGCAGTTCCTCAAATCCAAAATGGGAAGAACAATTGACTGTGTAAGTTGAATGTTTTTCTAATTACAATTAACTATCTCTGATGTGTATAACTTTTAATGTTCTTTAAAAGCAGACAACTCTTAATGGCTCAATATATATGCTGAATAACGTTCATATATTGGGGATTCTCTGCTCGTGCATCCGATGTTATTTAGGTAACCCCTAATGTCCTGGAATAAATGTGCAATCTCCAGACCTCTTAATCAGACTGGTGTTTTTTTTTTTTTATGGAAAAGATGAGGGAAAAACTGGCTGATATGGAGTTAGTCACAGTGTTATGATGGAATAGGACAGTAGAATCTGTACTCTTAGATTCTTCTAGGTACTGTATTGGTTTTGGGTTGCACCCAGGATTGTCTCAGCCACTACTGGGATGAAGAAACAAACAAAAGTTAATCCCCATTTTTGAAAATATAAAATTTATCAGTAACCTGGCATTGTTTCTATCCATAAAGGAAATACAGGTAGGTAGAAAACATAAAGAGAAGCATTGTTTTTATATTAACAAAACTGGAGGCGAATTAGAAAACTTTATCTGGGAGTTGTTGAGAATGTATCTTTAAAGAAAGAAATCCTAACTTTGGTTACCTTTGCTTTTATGTAACTTCAAGTGTACCACATTTAGAAGTTAGATCCTAAACTGGAAGAATTGTACTATCTGCAATTGGGCTTTTATTCCCTGATGGTACTTCTGTTGGCTGACATATATGCATTAATTCAGAAAAAAATATGCACAACAACAAAACAAGCAGGTAGTTTGAGTATTAGGAGGAAGAAAAGAAGATGGAGTTACTTTGAAAAGTATATGTTAACAGTTTGAACACTGTGTATATATGTATTGTATTTAGATTATATATTATATAACCTAATTTTAACTATTGAGCTCAGAGGCTGTAAACTTGTGTAATTGTAAATTGTTTTGATATAATATGATCTAAACTTGCTGCTTGCTAAATCAAAAGAAAATATTCAAATACAATAATTGTTGCTTTGCATTTTGGGGATTATTAAATTAAATATGTGCAGTAATGTATTCCCAATTATAAAAAGGAAATTTGTTTATCTATAGGAATGTGACTCCACAGACCACTTTGGAATTTAGAGTTTGGAGCCATCATACTTTAAAAGCTGATGCTTTATTAGGAAAAGCCACTGTAGATCTTAGACAAGCTTTGGAAGTTCACAATAGAAGATGTAAGTTACAAGTTTACATAGAATCCACTAGTTACCATGATTGGTTTTTTTTAATACACTGTACCTTATGTTCCCATTATCCCTTTAAATACAGTAAAATGTTATAAGACAGTAATTCCCTCTGAACTAATTATGAAAAACTGACCTTTCTAACAAAGTAGGTCTTTTCTATTGCAGATTCTAATCTGTATAATCTGAAAAAAAGTTTAAGTTAGCCATGAAATTACAAAATTATAGCAATCATATTTTTCTGAATGCATGAGAGATTAGAGGGATTTAGGGATTTAGCTATGTTGGGATTATTAAGAAGTGTAATCTGAACCTAATAACATTTAAGGGTCAATGAACAGACAGAACCCACAGGACTTTGTCAGTGGAGTTCAGCAAGAAAGTGATCAGAAAAGCTGTGTGTTCTGAAGGGCTGTGAGCTCAGTTGTGAAGGTTTGAAAAGGGGATCTTCTGAATAGCTGCTGATTGTGAGGAGTATTTCCTAAAACTATTGCTTGCCCATTCTGGTTAATTGAATGATTGCCTGTTTTTGTATAAGCAGAGAGAATTAACAAGTTTAGGAAAGGAGTTTGGTAGAAGAATTAAAGGGAAAAGCTTCTAACAAGTGGATAGTGTGTACTACCTGTGAAGGGAACGAGAAATAAAAGCCTTATGAGATAAAAATGAAGTTGAATGGAAGAGTAGTCAGCAGTTGTGATGTGCACTGCTTGTCCTTGTCCTTGTTTTTGGTCCTACCCCCAAACAAACTGGTGTGTGTGTGTGTATAAATAATAATTTTTCTTAAAGTTTAGAGATACAAAGATACAAACTAAGAAAAATATAAGAGAAAAAAAAGTGCAAAGAAATTTTTTTTAAAGAGAAAAATATATATAGTAAAGAAAAAAGAAAAGAGATATATAAAGAAATGACTTCCCCCTTCATCACAAGTACAAACAACTTAAGTAACTTATCAGCTTCTCTGATACAACAAAAGATCTCTTCTTCCCATATCCCATCTTTTATCAATAAACAAATTCTTAAAGCCTCATCATTCAGTCCTAATCAGCAAAAGTCCATTAAGAGTTACCAGAAATAACAACATATATATTTTAACCTTGATCAAATATACCAACTTTGTATTCCTTCCCTTTGCTTTTTTAAAAATTATTTTTCAGAGCATAGTTAAAATCCTTCCTTTTGCTTTTAACAAACTTTATTTTTAATCACTTTAAATAGTGTCCCAGAACTTGGATTTCTTTTCATTTTCTTTTTGTCTCTTCTCAGAAGCTCCTTCAAAACTTTAACACATCTCTTTTGTAAATCCAAAACAAGAAAGTTATTCAAGTCACTCTTCTGGTTTGTTATTTGTATATCCCTTTTAATTATTAAAACATCAGTTTCATTTATAAATCCAGTGTAACATCTTTTTCCATATCATTCTTGTAACCTGTCATTTTTAAATCTACATTTGAATCAGCCTCAGTTTCTGTCTTGTCCAGTAAAACCAGTTCCTCTTCTATAACTTCTTTTGAATCAAGTTCTATGATAGCAGACAATCTTAAGAATAATTTCTGAGTGCATTGTTCCCAACTATCCATAAATTCTTCCAAAGTTAGAGTATTTTGCTCTATTCTGTATTAGTGGGTACCTTCTCCTTTAATTATAATCTTTGGTTCTTTCTGGTTCCCTCTAGTGTCCAATCTTCAAAGTCCTATCTTACCATGTTTTTTTCCCCTAATCAATAGCATTTACCCATGGGAAGGTTTCTTATAATTAATTTCAAAATCTTCATATATTTTTATAGAATTCTAAAGAACCCACAGGAAGGATTCTTGTTAATTAATTTCAAAAACTTATTTCAAATCTATCTGGCCCCTTAGTCTGTTTACTGCTGTTGTTGTTAATTTATAACTTTCCATAATTAAAGTTCTAATCACTCTTTTGCTGTTTATTCTAAAATAAGAATTTTTTAAATCCTTAAACTTGCATAAAACTTCTTTTGCCAAGGATTGAAGGAAACTCACCCAGTATAATAAAACTTGCCATTCTGAAGGTTCTTAATATAAAAAAAAGTTAATAAGCAATTTCTAGAAGAGATTAAGAAAGGAAGTATGCAAACCCAGTGTCCTTTATTCAATTTCAAAATTTATAGTTAAAATACAATATAAAAAATAAAAGAAAGCAAGAAGATACAGCTAAAGAAAAATGAAAAAACTGTAAAGGTGAAGAAATGAAAGATGGTTTCCGAAATACAATCTCTTACCAGTGATTAAACCATATTAATATTACTTCTATCAAAGCAAACCATTTAGTCACTAAAACCCACAATTAAAGCTTCATTTTTTTCCATTGCAAGCAAGTGGTCTAAAAGCGGTTGCCAAGTAGAGATGAATCTGGAGACGGTATTCTCTCTTACTAAATTGTTAACTTTGCCATTTGGGCCAAATCCATTAATTTAATAACCCAGTCTTCCACTGTAGATATTTGCGGATCTTTCCATCATTGTGCATACAGAAGTCTTGCAGCTGTAATCATATATACAAGTAGATTTCCATGTTGTTTTTCTAGCTCCTTCTCCATCAAACCCAAGAGAGACATTTCTGGTTTGTTTTGTAAGTTCACTTTGAGAATCTTTTGAACAATATTACATATTTGGTCCCAAAACCTTGTAGTCTTCTTGCAGGTCCACCAAAGATGATAAAAAGTTCCTTCACTCTGTAAACATTTCCAACAAACATTCGTTACACCATTAAACATTTTTGACAACTTATCAGGGGTTAAATACCAATGATACATCATTTTATAAAAATGTTCTTTTAGACTATAATTCAGCGTGAATTTCAAAGCTTTGTTCCACATATTTTCCCATTGCTCCAGCATAATATTATATCCAAAGTTCTTAGCCCATTTAATCATACATTCCTTGAAGTGTTCATCTTCCAGATTCATCTGTAACAACATCTTATACCTTTGAAGGTGCTGACTGTGGCTTCGGCAAAGACAGCAATCCCTCAGCTCCCAGAGCATTAAGTCCGCCCAAGACCACTGTCATATGGTCTCCTCATATGGAGCTGCTCTCTGGAGCGCGTGTGGGCGATCCCGAGTCCTCTCCTTGCCCAGAGAGGAATTCCGAGAAGCTGGTCCATTCACTGGCTCCTCGTTCCCCCATGATCGTCGGATCCACTCTCAGTGGAGCCGTCTTCAGTTTGCCATTGTTTCCTCGGAAATGCATAAACTGGTATACATTTGAAACAAGTGAAAGCCTGTAGCAGTTCTTCAAACAAAATGTAGAGGATGGGAGCAGTGAGTGGCTTCACTTCAGCCTAAGAGAGAGAATAAAGGTTTGTCAGTTTAAAGAAAGGAGGTACTACAACAAGAGCTGAAAGAAGAAAACTTTCTATAAACAAAGATGTTCTCATGAAGGAATTAAGCTCACTGGATAAAAGTGGCTATCAGAAGCTAAGGATGTAAAAAAATGCATCCCTGATCTCAGGCCCTTATAGAAGGAACAGGCAGAGTCTCGTCCTTCCTACTGGAACCTGCTCAGAAGGTAGTGCTGGAGATTACTGTTCATTACCTAGGTTGTTGACCTAAGGTTTTTCACAGGGTCCTATCATATCTACATGAAACCTTTTGGGGAAGTGATTTGAAACTTTGGAGTGACATGCTATCAATATGCTGAATGTCATTCTAACTCCAAGGAAGTAGTCAGTAACTTTGAAGAATGGGCTGGATAGGAAGAAATTGAGAGCCAGTTTGGTGTAGTAGTTAAGGCACCAAGCTAGAAGCCAGGAGAGCATGAGTTCTAGTCTCACCTTAGGCACAAAGCCAGCTGGGTGACCTTGGGCCAGTCACTTTCTCTCAGCCCTGGGAAGAAGGCAATGGCAAACTACTTCTGAAAAACTTTGTCAAGAAAACTGCAGGGTCTAGTCCAGGCAGTCAGCAGGAGTCAACACTAAGAAGAGGAAGAGAAAGAGGAGGAGGAGGAGGAGGAAGATGACAACAACAACTGTGGCCTTTCTTGAGCTGTAAAAAGTTAGTGACAGTCATCCAGATTTTGGTTAGAACTAATCTTGACTACTACCATTTGCCCCTTGATCAGTGCCTAGAAATTGCAGTTGTGCAAAGTATGGTAACTCTGTTGCTAACTGTCAGCCTCCTTGGTAGATCATACAGGAAACATGACAAGATCAGCTAATTCTACTTTATCGTAAGGCTACATTAACAGGATCTTGCAATTCTGAAAGTACAAATCACTCGCCATCTCTTCACAGCCTGATAAGTTAGGGTGGATCCTTTCTGACTTTCTCTCTCTTCTCATTATGCACTTGTGGGCTCTTTCCCCCTTTTATCTGATCATTCCCTTGGCAGCATCTCTTCTTGCCTCTCAAGGTCATTTCCACATACCACTAACTGATGCAAAGTATAGGGGGTTGTATAATGCCTGTACTGAAAGATGAGTACTAGCTTTGCATTGCTTAGTAGGCACAATATAACATGCTAATGTTGACCTTCAAAGCTCTTACATGGCTTAGGACCTTGTTTGTTGTTTATTCGTTTAGTTACTTCTGACTCTTCGTGACTTCATGGACCAGCCCACGCCAGAGCTTCCTGTTGGTCATCAACACCCCCAGCTCCCCCAGGGACGGGTCCGTCACCTCTAGAATATCATCTATCCATCTTGCCCTTGGTCGGCCCCTCTTCCTTTTGCCTTCCACTCTCCCTAGCATCAGCACCTTCTCCAGGGTATCCTGTCTTCTCATTATGTGGCCAAAGTATTTCAGTTTTGCCTTTAATATGGTTCCCTCAAGTGAGCAGTCTCGCTTTATTTCCTGGAGGATGGACTGGTTTGATCTTCTTGCAGTCCAAGGCACTCTCAGGATTTTCCTCCAACACCACAGTTCAAAAGCATCGATCTTCCTCCTCTCAGCCTTCCTTATGGTCCAGCTCTTGCAGCCATATGTTACTACAGGGAACACCATTGCTTTAACTATGCAGACCTTTGTTGTCAGTGTGATGTCTCTGCTCTTAACTATTTTATTGAGATTTGTCATTGCTCTTCTCCCAAGGATTAAGCGTCTTCTGATTTCCTGACTGCAGTCAGCATCTGCAGTAATCTTCGCACCTAGAAATACAAAGTCTTTCACTGCTTCTACATTTTCTCCCTCTATTTGCTAGTTATCAAGCTGGTTGCCATAATCTTGGTTTTTTTGAGGTTTAGCTGCAAGCCAGCTTTTGCACTTCCTTCTTTCACCTTCATCATAAGGCTCCTCAGTTCCTCTTCGCTTTCAGCCATCAAAGTGGTATCATCTGCATATCTGAGATTGTTGATGTTTCTTCCAGCGATTTTAACTCCAGCCTTGGATTCCTCAAGCCCAGCATGTTGCATGATGTGTTCTGCGTAAAGTTGAATAGGTAGGGTGAGAGTATACAGCCCTGCCGTACTCCTTTCCCAATCTTAAACCAGTCCGTTGTTCTGTGGTCTGTTCTTACTGTTCCTACTTGGTCATTATACAGATTCTTCAGGAGGCAGACAAGATGACTTGGTATCCCCATACCACTAAGAACTTGCCACAATTTGTTATGGTCCGCACAGTCAAAGGCTTTAGAATAGTCAATAAAGCAGAAATAGATGTTTTTCTGAAACTCCCTGGCTTTTTCCATTATCCAGCGGATATTGGCAGTTTGGTCCCTAGTTCCTCTGCCTTTGCTAAACCCAGCTTGTGCATCTGGCAATTCTCGCTCCATGAATTGCTGAAGTCTATCTTGCAGGATCTTGAGCATTACCTTACTGGCATGTGAAATGAGTGCCACTGTTCGATAGTTTGAACATTCTTTAGTGTTTCCCTTTTTTGGTATGGGGATATAAGTTGATTTTTTTCCAATCTGATGGCCATTCTAGTGTTTTCCAAATTTGCTGGCATATAGCATGCATTACCTTGAAAGCATCATCTTGCAAGATTTTGAACAGTTCAGCTGGGATGCCGTCATCTCCTGCTGCCTTGTTATTAGCAATGCTTCTTAAGGCCCATTCAACCTCACTCTTCAGGATGTCTGGCTCTAGCTGACTGACCACACCATCAAAGCTATCCCCGATATTGTTATCCTTCCTATACAGGTCTTCTGTATATTCTTGCCACCTTTTCTTGATCTCTTCTTCTTCTGTTAGGTCCTTGCCATCTTTGTTTTTGATCATACCCATTTTTTGCCTGGAATTTACCTCCAATGGTTCTAATTTTCTGGAAGAGGTCTCTTGTCCTTCCTATTCTATTGTCTTCTCCCATTTCCACGCATTGCTTGTTTAAAAATAATTCCTTATCTCTTCTGGCTAACCTCTGGAATTTTGCATTTAATTAGGCATATCTCTCCCTATCGCTGTTGCCTTTTGCTTTCCTTCTTTCTTGGGCTACTTCTAGTGTCTCAGCAGACAGCCATTTTGCCTTCTTGGTTTTCTCTTTCTTTGGGATGTATTTTGTTGCTGCCTCCTGAACAATGTTGCGAACTTCTGTCCATAGTTCTTCCAGGACCCTATCTACTAAGTCCAGTCCCTTAAATCTATTCTTCACCTCCACTGCATATTCCTTAGGAATATTAGTGAGCTCATATCTAGCTGATCTGTGGGTCTTCCCTAATCTCTTTAGTCTGATCCTAAATTGTGCAATAAGTTCATGATCTGAACTACAGTCAGCTCCAGGTCTTGTTTTTACCGACTGTATAGATGTCCACCATCTTTGGCTGCAAAGGATGTAGTCAACCTGATTTTGGTGTTGTCCATCTGATGAAGTCCATGTATAAAGCCGTGTCTTAGGTTGTTGGAAGAGAGTGTTTGTTCTGCAGTGTGAGTTGTCTTGGCAAAATTCTATCAGCCTATGTCCTGCTTCGTTTTGTTCTCCCAGGCCATGCTTACCTGTAATTCCAGGTGTCATTTGACTGCCCACCTTAGCATTCCAGTCTCCTGTGATGAAAATAACATCTCTTTTAGGCGTGTTGTCCAGTAGGTGCTGCAGATCCTCATAGAACTGCTCTACTTCAGCTTCTTCAGCATCTGTGGTTGGGGCATATATTTGGATATTGTGATGTTAGATGGCTTGCCCTGAATTCGAATTGAGATCATTCTGTCGTTTTTTGGATTGTATCCAAGCACTGCTTTAGCCACTTTACTATTAATTATGAAGGCTACTCCATTTCTTCTGTGGTCCTCTTGTCCACAGTAGTAGATCTGGTGGTCATCTGATGTGAAGTGGCCCATTCCAGTCCATTTCAGTTCACTGACGCCCAAAATGTCTATCTTTAATCTTGACATCTCACCAATAACCACATCCAATTTGCCCTGGCTCATAGATCTTACATTCCAGATTCCAATGGTGTGTTGATCCTTAGAACATCGGATTCGCCGTTCACCACCAGCACCGTCGGCCGCTTGCTGTCCTTTTGGCTTTGAGCTAGCTGCGTCATCATGTCTGGGGCTAGTTGAGCTCATCCTCTGTTCCTCCCCAGTAGCATTTTGACCATCTTCCGACCTGGGGGTCTCATCTTCCGATGGTATACCGACATATCTCTGGTTGTACTGATCCATTTAGTTTTCACGGCAAGAATACTGGGTTGGGTTGCCATTACCTTCCCCAGGGATCGCATTTAGTCTGACCTCTCTGTCATGACCTTCCCGTCTTGGGTGGCCCTTCATGGTTTAGCTCATGGCATCATTGAGGTGCTCAAGCTCCAGCACCACGACAAGGTAACGATTCTGTGCTGAAGGGCTTAGGACCTCACTATCTGCAAAACCACCTCTCCCACTGTGAACCTGGCTGGTTACTTAAATCAGCAGAGGCCCTTCTAAAAATTCTTCTGCTGCTAAAAACTTGACTCAGTTATTTGGTAAAGGACATTCTTCTGTATGGCTCCCAGGTATTGAATGGCTCCCTAAGGAGATGCAGTTGGCTCCCATTCACCCGTTACTTAGGAAAATGGTAAATTCATATCTCTTGTCTAAGCTTTTAATTGTTAATTATTTTAATGACTGAGTTTAGCTTTGCTTTTAATTTTTTAATTTTGTTCCTGTTTGTATTGTATTTTTTAATTGTTGTAACCCATACTGAATATTAAAATAAATAGAAAGATGGAATATAAATTTAAGAATACATAAATACATGTTGCAGTGGGAAGGAGGGAATGAGAAAGCTCCATTTCATGAACAGCCTTTAGTCTGTGTGAGTTGTGGTTTAAATGCACAAAGATCCATTATTTATTAATTGAAGAAATTTATATGGCCACCCAACTCTTCACACATGGTGACTCCAGGTGGCTTATATGTTAAAGGTTCATATTTATGTTTTTGTAAGACTTTATGTCTTTTGCATTGCACATATGCAATTAGGCATAGTGTACAACTATTACAGACTATACTTTATAAATAGTGGGGTACACTATTCAGATTTCTGTATAATTTGATTACCATGCTGTAGAAATGTAATCTTAATATTTGAAATGGGTATTCCAGACACACAGTTTTTTCCCTTTACATAATTAAGTAGTGGAATTAGATCTGAAAATGCATCTGCTGTTTTAATAAGTGGCTTTTTTTTTTACCAAACAATTTTTTTTCTGGTAGTAGAACGTGTCAAAGAACATTTGAAGCTCTCACTGGAAAATAAGAGTGGCTTGGTACAAACAGGAGAACTGATAATAGTGCTTGATGGTTTGGTGCTTGAAACAGAATCTCTTTCAAACCGCAGTTCACTAGTAACCAGTAAGTTAAATTCAAGGGGATTAAAATTATTATCCCTTAGTTTAAGAAGAGAAATGGAGAAATCTAATTTTCTGTTTTATTGTTTAGTAGAAGTCCAGCAAAATGGTGATGCTTTACATGAAAACAGAGAAACACCTGCAAGGACCACTTCCAGGTTAGGTTAGAATACTGTTTGAATACTGAATGTCATTGAATTGAATTTGCAGAAAATTAGATTACATTTTAGATTTGGCTAGGAGACAGTGGAGTAAGTTGTAGTGTCATATTAAGTAAGTTACTGATTTGACTAAATGTTTACTTTGAGGAGGCATTTGAGTTGTGTATATTTTTGCATGCACCTAATGAAAATACTCTGGTGAAAAATTTCTGCAGTGGTTTAATATATTGCGTAAAACATTTTAATATGGGACATGTGTGACTGCACTTGATAGCTAAGCAGTTAAGGAAAAAGTGGCAATGAACTTACCTTTTAACTGTGTTGACTGGCTACAGTGGATAGCTCAGATTTTTCTGTATCAGTGTAACAAAAGATTATATTAACTGCTGCCTCCTGTTCAAATAGTTGAAAAAAAATAGTAAAATTGATTCAGTGCCTTGTGCTGTTGCTTTCTTAAATGCAGTGTGGCATTACTTTAGTAAATGCATTTGTGTAGGAAACTTACCTAGATGCATTCTACAAAAAATACTTCAAAGTGAATCCTTGCTGCCACTTATTCATGCTGTAAATCAGCTGGGATTCTCTTGTGAACCATAATAATAAAGGCTGTAACTCAGCAACAAAATATCTAACCCAGCTAAGGATTATTATTACACCTCCCCCCCTCTTCTTTTGTTTCTTTGGTTCAAATGTGTTCCTTGTTTTCCTACAGAGAGAAAGCAGCATAATCTTTGTTTACAATGAGTATATATCTTTTTATTTGTCCCCTTCTATTTTCCTCTGTACAGCAGTAGTTTGTTTTGAAACTACTGTGAAGTACAAAATGTGTTATACTGAATTGCTTTGCTAAGCTGACAAACTTGACAGGATGCCTCCATTCAATCTTATCATGTACCATTCAGCATCTTTAGTGGTAAAGGATGTTCTTGTTTGTAATGAAATTTGAAATTTATTATAGTCAAAAACTAATTTCGGTTTCTATTTAATAAGAAATTTTATATATAGTATGTATTAAAATAACATTTAAATCTCTCCTTTTTGGGAGAGATGGGTGGTGATAGAAATTTGAAAAATAAAATAAAATAAAATATCCACATTCAGAAAACAAAGTAATTATATTATAACTTGAGTTTGTAGAGGGGGAAATATGATAGAACACATTAAATATCCAAATATACATTGAAATAGTTTATATGAATAATTGATATTTTGCATGCTATATGTTTATATTCTTCTCTATGTACATGATTACCTTACAAATGACAGGTAGTCCTCGCTTAATGATGGTAATTGGGACTGGCAACTTTATCTCTAAGCAATGTGGTTGTAAAGCCTGATGTTATGTGACCATGCCAACTTATGATGGTAGTTGTGGCAGTTCCAGTTGCTGTCATTAGGTGAATCCTGGATGGTCACAGCATCCCGTGGTCACCTGATCACCATTTGTGACCTCCTGCTGGCTTCCCCATTGATTTTTCTTGTCAGAAGCCAGCAGTGAATGTCGCAAATGGCAATCATGTGACCATGGGATGTCGCAACATCATAATTGTGAGCCAGTTGCCAAGTGCCTAAATGGCGATCACATGACTATGGGGATGCTGTGATGGCCACAACTATGAGGACCCGTCGTAAGTCCCCCTTGTTCGGTGCCGCTGTAACTTCGAACGGTTGCTGAATGAGTTCAGCAAGGACTACCTGTATTCCTTACTCTAATGGACTGAAAGCATGAAAGATAACACAAGTTAACTATGGTGCTGAGCAATGGAAACAGGTGAAGGGAGAAGAATATGAATAAAGTCCATTTACTTTTGATTTGTATGTAGTAGGTTATTGGAGTGGAAAATATACAAATGTATGTAATAAATATTTTTCATCAGCTATGTGATATTTCCAACAGATTAGATAATCAAACACCATCAAGTTCCATAGTACAGATCTCATTCCCTATACATGCCGTTAATGGAGACAATGGAGACAACTCATCATCTCCTTCCCATATTGTGACCAGATCCAAAAATTCACCAATACCAAAACCACTCACAAGTGAACAAGATAACAATATTGGTAAGAAGAAAGTTGACTAATGTGGTCTAATAGACTTCCTTAAAATAGGAAACATCAAATTAATGCTAAGAACTGATGTGTTAAATTACATAATTGAGAATCTTGTGTACAGGAGGAGAACACTTCAATATGTGTGTGTATCAAAATGTGTTGGCACTTTCTCTGTTGTGCTACACTTAATATTGCATTAAATAATCTCCTGACCTTTTGCAGCAGCTTTTAAAGGATGAAATGGCAAAATGCTGGGTTGAAAATTGGATTTAAAAAGGCTCATATGTCACTCTGAGATAAGATTGTGTTTTATCAATGCTATTTATTTTTCCTTTAAGTAAGAAGAAAATGGCAAAATTAAAAACATCCATTCAGAATATGTATACAGTTTAATTTATAAGTATAGGATAACCAGCTTTTTGAGAGAAAGTAGAATAAAAATAAAATAAATAAGTAATCTTGAACCCAGATTTCCTGGAGTGCAGAGGAGGATTTATTTATTTCATTTAAAGGGACCATTTAAATGAAATTACTCAAGATCGCGTATAATGGGTTAAAGCATAATTTAAAAATACAAGATGGAATGCAATAATAGCAGCACGTTAAGGAATATACAAACAGTCAAATAGCAACCATTCAAGCAGTTTACAAGTTGCCCTGACCTAGGATCTGCAGGAAAAGTCAAGTTTTTAATGCTTTCCTGAGGGTCAGCAGGGTTGGGGCCAAATGCTATTCCTGTAGACAGTAAGGAAGAGGATCTTGATGGAGATATGCAGGAGCTGTTGCCTAGGAAAAAGGGGCTGAAGCATTTTTAAAGTCCAAAACAACCAGATAAATATCAGGAAGTGGCTGAGACAGATGCCTCCTAATTCACTGAACTATAGGAAGGAGGAGAAGATACAGCACAGTCAGACTTGCACGATTCTGTTATAATAGCCTATCTCAATAAAAGTAGTTTTAATCTTCTTGTTGAGTTGATTTCCTGGTCTCATCCATCTAGTAGGGCTGACAATTCCAGATAGTGGGAGTAGCAACAGAAAAGGGTCACTTCTGAGCTCCCATTAGGTGGCATTTTACAGAGGGGACCCTCAGTATGCTTACTGTATTAGATCTTACAGGATGTGCAAACATAATTGGAGGAAAACAGCCTTATAAATATCTATACCTTCATCGATGAAGGGCTTTACCATTTACAATTGCCACCTTGAATTACACCTGGAATCTGGCTGGTAGCTACTGTAGGTTGTGAAGTAGAGGTGCCAGAAGTACACCCATAACAACTCATGCACCCACATTCTGGAACATCTGTAATTTCTGGGTGGTCTTCAAGGGCAGCTCCATGTAGAGTGCATTGCATTAGTGCAAGCAGGAAGTGATTAAGGCATGAGTTACCATGAAGATAGTCTTTTGGTTCAATAAAGGATGCACAAGATGGATCTGTGTACAAGCCCTCCTAACCATGGCTGCTACTTGCTTTTCTAGCAAAAGTTGTAAATCCAGGAGAACCTCTAGATTGTATACCCGTTCCATCTGGGGAGATGCAATCCCATCAAGAACTAGAGAAGGAAAGTTCCTGGACATTGCCAGACCCTGGACCCAGAGCCTGTTCCTTCCCATCAAGAACCTAACAGCCTCCAATCACTGGGATAGGGACTTAACATCATAACTTGGGGATTGGACAGTACAATTGGGTATCATCAACATACTGATGATACCAAACCCTTGCCATTGGATGTTCTACCCTAGAGGTTTCATGTAGATGTTAAGCAGGAGAAAAGCATTGAGTCCTGGAGCACCTAACAGAGCAGGGGCCATGGGCTTGACCTTCCCTCCCCTAATAGCAGCAACTGCAACTGGCCCTGGAGAAAGAAGGAGCACCACTGAAAAAAAGTGCACTCTACTTCTAAACCCCAAAGTCGGTCCAGAAGAATACCATGATTGGTAGTATCAAAAGCTGCTAATCAAGAAGAACACCTGGTGCACCACCCCTATCCTGGTTCCACCATTGGTGATCCACAAGCATGATTAATGCTGTCTTAGTACTGTACCTTGGCCTGAAACTTGACTGAAAAGGGTTCTGATAATCTGTTTCAACAGTGGAGAGTATATTTAGTTCAGGGTTAAATTGTTGGGTTCTTGGTATTCTCTGAGCTTGCTTTTCTTCTTACAGATGTTTCAGTGCCAGGCTTGGTAACATCATCAGTACTTAGCCTCTGAACATCTGCAAGAAGGGAAACAAGCTCACAGAACATAAATTCCCAATAATCTGTTTCCTGTAGGGACCTCTGGAGTTGCAGCCCATCTACCTCTTCCACAACCTTCTCCCCAAATAGGAGGTTGATGACTGGACATACATTGTCAAATTGTTCAGTATTGTTAGCATCAATGATGATTTTCTGAGCGGAGGGGTCACCATTACTTCTTTCAAGGCACAGAGAATCTTCTGTGCACTCAGAGATGGATTCACTACTTCTTGGATCAAACCACATATCTCTTGACAGCCTTGTCTGGCCAGGAGGAACATGGATCTAACATACAGGTGGCTGTGCTCAAGGCATTGAGAACCCTGTGTACTTCCTTGAGATTCACAGGATGAAACTCTTCCCAGATACCAGAACAAAACTATGCGTCAATCATTTCAGTAGGGCCTGCTCAGCCAGTGTTCAACTCAGAGTGGATCTGAGTGATCTTATTTGTGAAGTGCCTAGCAGTATTGGCATATTAGCCTTTGAGATATTCCTCTTATCCCTCTTTCCCTAAGAGGATTCAAGTCACACTAACAGGACTGTTGGATGGCATTCTGGATGCAATAAGAATGAAAAAAAAATGTTTTGCTGCTGTTATTGCACAGCCATAGGCTCATACACAAATTGTTACTAGTTTTCTCCAGTTGCGCTCTTCTGCCACTTCATTTCCTGGAGCTCTTCAATAAACCAAGTGGTCTCCCCATCTGTCAGGATACAGAACGAAGAACCACGGTGAGACAAGAATTGAACTCTAGTGTTTATTGTTCCACTCTATTAGACAGAATCCTGCTAAACTGAACAGAACTAGCCAAGTCCACTGGAAAAAGTCCAGAACACTAAGGCAGTTCTTTTCTGATTTTCTTGGCTGGGAGCCCAAGGGATTTTACACTGCATGTGTGCTTTCCCCTCTGGGAAGGGCCCCCACCTTCTTCGCCAGCAACTTCCATAACACCATCCCCACCCCCCACTCCCTGATTGGTTTCAGGGAACCCCCCAAGCATCTTCTGAAAACCAACCACATCCATCAAATACCTGGACCAAATCAAATGAATAGGACCCTTGTTTGCAGTGGGAAGTAAGAATGGAATACTCCAGGACAACCAGGCAGTGATCTGACCACAACAAAGAACAGATGTTCATGTCCCCCAGCAGATTGTATTGCAATTCTGAGACAAAAACTAATTGTGATTGGTGAAACACAAATATTAAAATGTGTTTCTAAAAAGGATGGTTATAATAAAAGGAAAGACTTGGTCATAACTAAAAAGCTAAGTGGATAAGTTACTTAGGAATATACCTTGCTGCCAATTTGAATTGTGTATGTATATTTGTGTGTGTGTGTATCGCATATTTATATTGGATACTAAACATGTTTGGTAGAATAGTAGTGAAAGTGACATTAATACCAATGCTAAATTGCTTATGTTATTATTTGAATAATACCCAAATGAGAAAATAGTAGCTATGTTAATGTTAAACATTTTCTTAAAATCAGTATTGTTCCAAGGTGAGATTTTTTAAAAAAAATTATATACTTTTATCCAAATCCCTGATTTTTTTATTTCTATAATGCTAGCCAATTATATACAAATTTGTAGATGTTTTAAAATATGATTGATAGTATATTAATTCAACTTACTGTATTAATTAAAAATCACTTAAAGTTTACCATTTGTATTTCAGATACTGTGTAAAGAGGTACATTCTATTATTTCTAATATGTATTTAAATGTAACAATTTATTAATTAAAATCTCAAACTAATTAGAAGTAAAGCATAAACTTAATAAAATATATTGCTGTAATAATATACTTTATTTCTTAGGTGCTCTGACTTTCTTATAACAGTCCCAAGGAAATTAATATTGTAGCTGAGGAATCTGTATATCTACCAAATCTACTACATTTAATTGATTTTGCTAGTCAAAGTAAAAAAAAAAAAAAAAAAAAAAAAAAAGGTTGCCAGATTCATCATCTTCTAGTTGGATGGAAGCAAACACCTTTTTTAAAAAAAATGTAGAATACCCCATTCGCCCTGGAAAGATGGATAGACATTTTTAACCTCAGTTACTACTGGAGTCTCCCTGTTGGGTAGTGGCTGTTCCTTACTGTGGGTAAGATTGAAACAGTATGTTTTTCTGCCTGAGATGAAAGACAGAATAGCAACCCCTCTCTCCCTCATTCATGGACAGAGTCAGGCTAAAATGGTAGTTAAATCTTACTTTAATACTGACAACAGGACACAATCTGCACTGTAAGTCAGGCCATGTGATTAGGCTCAGGTTCTCACCCCAGTACATAGTTTTTACTTTTTGTTCCCCAGCATCTGCTGCCTGAGATTGTCTCACGCAGTCTTATGGTAGGGCTGTACCTTGGGTTGAGAAGATAAGGTTGAAGCTTATTTTGAGGTGGAATACAGAGCTTTGGCTGCAAGATTATTTTTATTATTTTTCAGAATTTCCTCCCAACTTCAAAAGGAGGAGGATGTATTTGCCTTAAATTGCTAGAAGGTTTACTGCTGACTTTTGCAGCTTCAGCTTTGGAAGGAAAGCTTATTGTTTGTCAGAAGCCATGTTGCAATTTCAAGATGTTTCAAGGAGACACAAGGAGATGTTTCAAGGAGAACATCAGGAATTACTTTGAAGTCCTGAACTTCATTGATAGAGAACCAGAGAAATTATGGAATGAACTTAAAGAAGTAATTAAGGATGAATACGAAAAGAAACTGCCAAAAATGAAGAAAGAGAAGAAAGCAAACTGGATGTCAGAACAAATTGTAGAAATTGCCAAGAAGAGAAGCCAAAGCCAAGAAAAGACAAAGATCTCAGAAAGGAAGTGACAGAGTTTCAGAGAGCTGTTAGAAGAGACAAGAAGCAGTATTACAACAACATCTGTAAAGACATTGAAGATGGAAACAGACATGGAAAAACAAGGAAAGTCTTTCAAAAGATCTCTGAACTCAGAAGGAGGTTCCAACCTTGAATTGGTATGCTAAAGGATGCCAATGGACAGATAGTAACCAATTCAAAGGAGATCCAAAGAAGATGGAAGGAGTATACTGAAATACTATACAGTAGAAATGTCAACATCCAACACACCTTAGAAGATATTCCTTACTTATAAGAACCTCTAGTCCTAGAAGATGAAGTTAGATCAGCCCTCCGGTCATTACCAAGTTGAAAGGCTACAGGAATTGATGGAATACTGACTGAAATATGGCAAGCAACAGAAGAAGAAACAATCAAGTTTCTAACCAAGCTGTGCCAGCAAATCTGGAGAATGATAGTGGCCAGCTGATTGGAAGAGGCAGTCTATATTCCAATACCAAAAAAAAACAAAGACTTAACAGAGTGTGCAAACTATTGTACAATGTTTTTTATTTTACTTGCTGGCAAAATAATGCTTAGGATCATCCAGTGCAGATGGATTTTTTCCTACATGGAAAAAAAGATGCCTGATGTAGAAAAGGCTGAGGAACATGAGATATTATTACTGATGCCTGCTGGATAACTGAGAAAGCCAAAGAATACCAAAAACAAGTTAGTATGTGCTTCACTGATTATAGAAAAGCCTTTGATTGTGTTGATCACATCAAGTTGTGGATAGTGCTTAGAAAAATGGGACTCCCAGAACATCTCATTGTCTTCATGAGAATCTTATATACAGATCAGGAAGCCACAGTACAGACAGAATATGATGAAACAGACTGGCTGCAGGTTGGTAAAGGAGAGGGACAAGGCTGAATACTCTCCCTTATTTATTCAACCTAAATGCTGAATATATATTAAGGGAAGCTGAATTGGAAGAAGATGAGCATGTTTTTAAAACTGGAGGAAGAAACATCAATAACCTGTGCTTTGCTGATGACACTACCCTGATAGCTGAAAATGCAAAGGATCTGCAAGCCCTAGTGCTAAAAGTCAAAGAGCACAGTGAAAAAACAGGACTAAAATTCAATATAAAAAAGACCAAACTAATGACAATAGGTAGAACAACTAACTTTGGAACTGACAATGAAGATGTTGAAGTGGTGGATACTTTCTGCCTTTTAGGATCAACCTTCAACAGTAAAGGAACAAGCAGTCAAGAAATACACTGCAGACTAGCACTTGGTAGAGCAGCCATTAAGGTCTTGGAAAAGATATTCAAATACCATGATGTGTCTATACCTACAAAGATCAGAATTGTGCAAGCAATGGTATTCCCTGTGACATTCTATGGCAATGAAAGTTGGACTTTAAGGAAGCAGACTAGGAAGACTATTGATGCCTTTGAACTTTCGTGTTGGAAAATACTCCTGAAAATACCATGGACAGCCAAGAAAAGCAAACTGATGGATTATTGAACAAATCAACCCAGAGTTCTCACTCAAGACACACATGACCAGGCTCAAATTATCCTACTTCAGACACATCATGTGAAGACCCAGCTCTCTGGGAAAGGCTCTACTTCTGGGAAAGGTAGAGAAGAAGGGGACGACCAGCAGCAAGGTGGATGGACTCAGATACAGTGGCGATGAGTGCACTGTTGGGAGACTTGAAAGAACAGGTTAGGGATAGATCATCATGGAGAAAATCTATGTGGTCATTAGGAGTTGAAAATGACTTGATGGCACATAATCAAATCATGTTGCAGTTGCGATTTTCTTTACATTATCTTCAACATTTTAATAACATATATTATAGATTAAGGATTGGTAATGTTTGCAAGTTACCATCCTTGGCTGAGCTGTTTAATTTCACATTTGATTTCAGATATAACATTCAAAAGATAAAAGTAGTGTTTATCTAATATTTTGTTCTCTTTTTCGGTATTACAGTTAGTTGTGAATCATCTCTGATGGAAGCTGATAATCTTTCAATCTCTGAAATGCCTATGGATTCTGCAGAAGCACCCTCTACATCTGCAGATTGTACTACCACTACTTTAGAAACTCCTATAGGAACTGAGGCTACTACTAGTAACTCTGAAAGCAGTACATCTACAACTGCTTTTAGTGCATTTTCTGGACTTCAACCTGTTACTCCTTCAGATTCGGTGTCTTCTAGCACACAGAACAATGCAACAACGACAGACGTAGCAAAACCGAGAGAGTCTTCTAATGTATCTGGTGAAGCTGTAAGACAGCAGCCTGGTAATACCAGCATAGAACCTTTGCCCACAGGGTATGTGAGATTAAAAAAGATGTGCTTGTTAGGTTGACATGGAAATGATAGTGATTTTTAACCTACTGGATTTTTTTTAGTTTATTGAAATGTATTTGTCAATGTATTGGATGTAGACTAAAGTAGTTGTATTTAATTCCTCTTGAGATCAATTATGTCTAACATATTCAATTGGTTATGTTTAATATTTCCATTGATTAGATTTATCCAGTGGAACCAAAGCTGAAGGCATTTCATCTGGATATAATGTACTATATATGCATGCAAGAACAAATTTAATTGGGCATCATTGTGATGATGGCTAACTTGTTTTTAATCCAGGAATAACAACAGTATCTTAAGAATATAACTGTGTACTAGGAAGGAAGAAAATTGTCAGTGGCTTCCTTCCTTCATCAGTGCAGCAGCATTTCCTATAACTGAAATTGGTTGCAATTTTTGTAAACTTCAGCAGGAGAAAACTTTTGTTTTCTTTTAAGTAAGTTTCACTTTTTGTATTTTTCAAAGATGGGAACAAAGAAAAGATCCACATGGTAGAACCTATTATGTTGATCATAACACAAGAACTACAACTTGGGAAAGGCCTCAACCTTTGCCACCAGGGTAATAGTTAAACTCTTCCATATATTAATATAGGCTAAAAATATTGCTACCTAAATGAAGAGAATCTGTTACTGTACTTGTTTATTTGAGAATGTGTAAATTATACAATGGAATTTAAGTTTGTTTAAAACAGCATATTTTAGCAAGCTTATTAGCAGCAAAAAATTTAAAGAATGCTAATCTTCAGCGATCTTTAAAAGTAAATCTATAAGCTTGAATTATAATTTAGGGTAGTATAAGGATGTTTATTCCATCATATTTTCTTCAGTTATTTATGCACTCTGAGTATGAGGAGGGGGCTTCCTGAACAATGGGGGTAGGGTCAGGGACGTATTAGTAATCAGTCAGACGTCTGCCCTATTTGTAGATTCTGTATTCAGGCTATCTGTATTTATTTTTGTACTGTATTTTTTGTCTTTGAATGATTTTTTATCTCAAGAGATACCCAAGATAATAGCTTTTAGTGACAGTTGTCTAGAAAAAATTCTAGATTAAATCTTCATAACTACTAATATACAATTCCTATAACAAATTATTCATTGTTATAGTGTTCCCAATGTTGTTATTTTCTTCCTAGCTGGGAAAGAAGAGTTGATGATCGTGGGCGAGTTTATTATGTGGACCATAACACACGAACAACAACATGGCAGAGACCAACAATGGAATCGGTCAGGAATTTTGAACAATGGCAGTCACAACGAAATCAATTGCAGGGAGCTATGCAGCAGTTTAACCAACGATACCTCTATTCGGTAAAGCTAAAGAAGTGTTTAGATTTTTCTCTTGTCCTTTCTTAGATAACTAATGCATATGATTATATGTAGCTACATACCGTGATACTAGGTTGCCCTGATAATGGTTGAGCTCAGATAAAATGTGAAGCCATGATTTATCCAAAACCATGACCTGGTTAACTATATTTTGATACCAATCCATGGCTTGATAAACCATGTGATCTTGGACTAAATAGCTTAAGAGCATTACCATAATTAATATGTTAATCTTTAAAGTGCTAGAAGGCTGCAAAACAGTGAGTTATGTACGTTAACCTCCAGAGAGCTACTATAAGAGCTCAATTTGGGGACTGGGTACCTTTTCTGATTAGAAAGGCTGTTGTTTCTCTGCTTCCCTTCCTAGTTATAAATGGGTTGCAAAGGAACTGGTATTGTTAAGAATTCTTGTTAGCTTACATTGAAGGGAAGACTTCTTTCCATATGAAAATGATATAAAATATTTGTCAGAGAAACTTTTAAACACAGAATCCTTTTATTGGAAAAAAAGACAAAAATACTAAGTATAGTAATGACATTTTGTAGAATTGTATTTTTATCTAAACATCTGGTCATTGACCAGATGCTTAGATTGAAGGATTTGATTTATTTTCATCTAATGCAGTTAAATAGTAATAAAAAGAATAATTCCAATTTATTTTATTTTCACTAGGCTTC
This sequence comes from Candoia aspera, assembly GCF_035149785.1. Taxonomy (NCBI): domain Eukaryota; kingdom Metazoa; phylum Chordata; class Lepidosauria; order Squamata; family Candoiidae; genus Candoia; species Candoia aspera. Next base: position 181,854,294 of record NC_086155.1, read on the forward strand.
AATGCTGTCTGCTGAAAATGATCCACTAGGTCCTTTACCACCTGGCTGGGGTGAGAAATATAAATACATAAAATAATATTCATGTATTATTTTTATATTGTTTACATTGTTCATTTTTATTACAGAAAGGAGAGTTGATTCAAATGACAGAGTGTATTTTGTAAATCATAATACAAAGACAACACAGTGGGAAGATCCACGGACTCAAGGGTATGTTGATATGTGTTTTTACTCATTGAACAGGATTAAAAAAAATTCAAAATTACTGCATTTTCAAGACACCTGTTGACTTTAACTTTTCAGCTTACAAAATGAAGATCCCCTTCCAGAAGGCTGGGAAATTAGATACACCAGAGAAGGTGTAAGATACTTTGTTGACCATAATACACGAACAACTACCTTCAATGATCCTCGTACTGGTAAATCCTCTGTGTAAGTAAAGTGTTAATGGAAATTCTAAAATACCCGCAGTGTGTTAAATATATAGTAGGGTTGGCATAATTGATGTTTGGCTTGTAGGAATTGGATGAGTTATTTGTTATTTTATAATTTTTCTGAACTCCACCATGCTGTCTTCTACGTATCCCCCCTTTTCCTTACCAAAGATATCTATAGAAGTTCTCCTACTGTTTCCATGGGCTCATCTGGCAGCAGGTTGGAGTTTTGTACAACCATCCCTGGTTACTGGAATGAACTGTTTTCTTTTCTGGTATTTAAAAATCCTTATGGCACATTAATTTATTTAGTACTTAATGAAGCAATTAGAATGTTAATTGGTTTAATGTATTTTAATAACTTTATTAAATTTTAAAACGAAATAAAATCTAACAAACTAATATAGAGAGAACAAAAGTACAGGAAAAAAAAAAAAGAGAACAGAAATAGAAAAAGGAATAACTCCTGACCTCCTTTACAACAGATATAAGTAAAACTTACATTAAACTCTTACTCTAAGGTTACAACATAACATCCATTTTTTCTATTGTCGACTAATATTAATAATCAAATCTGTATATCATAATTTCATTTTTTTTCTGTTTTGCATAAAAAGTCCAAAAGGGGCTTCCAATTCACCATAAAATCAGTCAATGTCTTTTCTCTAATCAAAGCTGTCAATTTTGCCATCTCTGCCAACTCCATCAACGTTACCATCCATTCTTCCATTGTAGGTGAGATTGAGTCTTTCCACCTTTGAGTATATAAAAGTCTGGCTGCAGTTATATAAAAACAAAGTTCCATATGATTCATCCAACTGTTTATCCATCAGTCCCAAAAGGAATTGGGGCTGATGTCTCAACTGTATATTAATCTTTAAAATCTTCTGGACTGGTATATGTATTTGAGTCTAAAATTTTTTAGCTTTTTTACATGTCCATCAAATATGATAATGATATTTTAATATTTTTAATGGTGCTTTATACTTCTGTTTTAAATCATTGTGAAAGTGTAATAGTGTTATAAAATGTAATGGAGATTAAAAATGCATACGATGAAATCATTCTTCACTCCTTCCCAATGTACATAATTTGTTCTCTAGATTTATTTAAGTTAACTTTTACGTATATGAGTAGTTTGACTTTAAAAACATGAGGGATGCTAAATCAATTTTCTCTTCCTTCAATTAAAAATAAAGGAGTAACATTACATGTACAGAGTGTACAGAGTGTGGAAGATGACCTTGATGGAGATACACAGAAACTGGTTGCAAAGGCAAAAAGGGCTTAAGTGTATTTTAAGTCCAAAATGAGATAATAGTCAGAAGCAGCTCAGGCAGAGAGCTCCCTAATACACTGAACTATAAGAAGGCAAGATTGGAATCAGGCCCAGTAGCTAGAACAGAGCAGGAAATTAACTCCGCTGAGAGGCTAAAACTACTTTTATAGAATTGGCTATAATAACAGAATCTTGCAAGTCTGATTGTGCTGTACCTCCTCCTCCTGCCTAGGCAATGGTTCCTACATATCTCCATTAAGTTCATCTTCTGTACTCTCTACAGTAAGAGATGAGCTCATTTGCCTGTTATGAGGAACATCCAATTACTTTTTCATTTACAATATAAATACAGGTAGTCCTTCCTTAACAACCACAATTTGGACTGGCAACTCCATCTCTAAGTTATATGGTTGTTAAGTGAGACATTGCATTACTGTGATGGGCTTACGATCTCACTTCTGCGGTCAATAAGCAAATTACCCATGGTCATTAAGTGAGACATTACATGACCACGACTTGTGATTTTACTGCTGGCTTCTCCGTTGACTTGCTTGTTGGAAGCCAGTTGTGAAGTGTGCAAATGGCATCACGTAACCATGGGATTCTACAATGGTCATAAATACCCACCGTTTGCAAAACGCCCGAATCTCAATCACGGGACCGTGGGGATGCTGCGACGGTTGTAAGTGTGAGGACTAGTTGTAAAGTTACTTTTTCAGCGTTATTGTAACTTCGGTCGCTAAACAGGGCAGTTGTTAAGCAAGGACTACTTGTACTTTAAAATAGAATACTGTATATCTTCCATGATGTGATCTCTGAAGCATTAGATGATAGGGCTACACACTTTCGATTATTATTTGGAAGATATACTTTGTACTATTAATTAAAGTAGCTTCTGTTGAAGCTTGAGAAGTCTATGGATGTTTATAATGATCCATGTGTGGAACGGTTTCAGGTAGTCCATGCCTGGACTGAAATGTGTATTGTACTCTAGGCAGTTGCAGGCTGAATTCAGCAGGAGAAGGCAAACTGAATTCAGCAGGAGAAGGAGCAGGTCATTGAGTTAATTATAACAGGTTTGGACTTAAGGACAGTAGCAGCCTAGGGAAGGGCACTGGGAAGATCAGTGGGCAGTACAGTGCACAGGTTATATGGGGGAAGAGGGGAGAGGTGCACAGACTTGCCCTACTTGCTTCATAAGAGTTTTCCAGAATTTGGCTTAGCAAAACCCAGAATAACCAAGAAGTCCTGAGTTTTGGTTCAGCCAAACTTTGACCTTCCTGGAACAGTTCGACCAAACTTCTGAGCCACAATGTGTTTGTTTGGGGTTCAGAGCAAAACACATTTTCCATTTTGTTGACACCTGCACTATACTTCCATAAGGACCAAAGCATTTTTTGGGAATTGCCCAGTCCTGTTAGAAGATGAGGTCCTAAAATTAATCTACAATGGAAATATGAATGGATTAGCTGTTACACTATTTCTTAGACCAAATGAAATTGCTGAGAAATTTTAATCACGTTGTGTTTAATATATTTATATACATTTCTTTACAGAAATAAAGGACCACAAATTGCTTATGAACGCAGCTTTAGGTGGAAACTAGCTCATTTCCGCTACTTATGTCAGGTACTATAATTCTGATGTAATCATTGTATAAGCTTTAAATTTTCCTTTATAACTTTTGTGTTTATGATTGCATTGATCATTTACTTTTTGTCTATAGTCAAATGCTCTACCAAGCCATGTGAAGATCAATGTATCCAGACAAACTTTGTTTGAAGATTCCTTCCAACAGGTAAAAGTAATGTTGATATCATAAAATATGGAAACTAACATACAACACTCTAAAAGTGAATATGTTTAAAGTCACTTAGATCTGTAGCTAGAAAAGAAAATCTTACTCTAATTAAAAACATTTGAAGGAATTTATTCAGAAGTCCTAGAAGAAAGAGAGTAGCCTATCAAATCTTCATACTTCAGTAAGCAACCATTTGTTTATAAGTATGTTTGTTTGAGGTTTTTTAGAGGCTGCCTAACTCCAAACGTTTCTGGGCAGCTTATACCTTAAAAGCAGGAACACTTAAAAAAAAATAAAGATACATTTTTTAAAAAAGAAATTCAAAGCAACAAAAGTATAATACATCATCAGTGGTGCAGTTGATGTGTTTTTTATATAATTTTGTTGTTTATTCGTTAATCTTGGAGAAAGGGTACAATATGTTTTGAAGAAAGCAAAGTTGTCCCTTTCTTCAAACAGAGATCCCAGGGAACCATAGAGCATTCACGTATATAGGGCTATCTGATAAGATTCTAAAGCAGATCATAAAGTAATTCATGTGTAAACCTTGTGAAAAACACACAGTGATAGCTAAAAGTCAACATTTATTTATTTATTCATTCATTTAATTTCTATAGCTGCCCATCTCAACAGATGACTCTGGGCGGCTTACAATCATAAAATGTAAGCTTAGTCTGACAAGATTTGTTCTTGACAAAAGCATTGCTTTGTCAAGAACAAATCTTGCCAGACTAAGTTTACTTCATGTTTTGATCCGGTAATTTCCTTGATAAATTATGGGAGTGCTATGGCCATAATACATTTTGAATTCAGCAAAGCGTTTGACAAATATCCCCTGATGTTCTGATAAATAAGATAAAATTGGGTTGAATGGATGGATCCACAACAAGCTTAAAAATCATACTCAAAGAGTTCTCATCCGCAGTTCCTCATTAAACTAGAGTGAGTTGCTGTTCAGGGTTTGGTGTTGGGCTGATATTTTCAACATTTCCATTAATTACGTGGATGAGAAAGTTGTTGTTTATTCGTTTAGTCGCTTCCGACTCTTCATGACTTCATGGACCAGCCCACGCCAGAGCTAACTGTCGATCGTCAACACCCCCAGCTCCCCCAGGGACGAGTCCGTCACCTCTAGAATATCATCCATCCACCTTGCCCTTCGTCGGCCCCTCTTCCTTTTGCCTTCCACTCTCCCTAGCATCAGCATCTTCTCCAGGGTGTCCTGTCTTCTCATTATGTGGCCAAAGTATTTCAGTTTTGCCTTTAATATCATTCCCTCAAGTGAGCAGTCTGGCTTTATTTCCTGGAGGATGGACTGGTTTGATCTTCTTGCAGTCCAAGGCACTCTCAGAATTTTCCTCCAACACCACAGTTCCAAAGCATCTATCTTCCTTCGCTCAGCCTTCCTTATGGTCCAGCTCTCACAGCCATATGTTACTACGGGGAACACCATTGCTTTAACTATGCGGACCTTTGTTGTCCGTGTGATGTCTCTGCTCTTAACTATTTTATCGAGATTTGTCATTGCTCTTCTCCCAAGGATTAAGCGTCTTCTGATTTCCTGACTGCAGTCAGCATCTGCAGTAATCTTCACACCTAGGAATACAAAGTCTTTCACTGCCTCTATGTTTTGTCCCTCTATTTGCCAGTTATCAAGCAAGCTGGTTGCCATAATCTTGGTTTTTTTGAGGTTTAGCTGCAAGCCAGCTTTTGCACTTTCTTCTTTCACCTTCATCATAAGGCTCCTCAGTTCCTCTTCGCTTTCAGCCATCAAAGTGGTATCATCTGCATATCTGAGATTGTTAATGCTTTTAATGTTAATGTTAATTGTTAATGTTTTTATATAATACAGATGCAAATTTTGGAAGGTAGCCCAATTAGCTGCATAGGACTGAATTGTAGAATGTTCCAATAGATGACATTGCTTAATTGAAGAGACCTGGAATGTGCACACTCTGCCCAAACTTACTGGATGGTCAGAAACAATGGAAGATGGGTGGTCCCTCAAACTGCCAGACCCTATGCCTTGAAGGGCTTTGAATTGCACCAGAAACCCACTGGAACCAGTGCAGCTTGCAGAACAGTGGTGCAGTATCACATGGGCATACTGCAGCATGCCCATGCTGTTTTTTACCTTTCTATAGAATTTCTAGGCATTCATGAATGGAGAAAGGAAGAAATACTTCCTCATAATGTTGAGACGGGAGAAGATTATTTCCATTTTTTCCCCTTTATATGCTTTAGGAATAGGTTATTATCTCTCCACAAAGTAGGAAGATAATGCGTACTGTCCAGTTACCTTGGCAGTGGAGATATGTTTTTTGCAGAGAGCAAAGAAACTAATACACCGCACAGTGTGCTATGTGTGGAAACATTACCGAATTCCTTCAGTAAAGATTTGTGTTTACTATTCCTTGGTAAATGCTGTGGCCTATTTGCCCTTGGTGGCAGTACTTTATGCTGAATGTAGTTTTGTGGTTACCTCTTTTCAATAAATACATGATGGATGGCTTACTCTGCTTGTTCAGAGAGAGAGAGTAGAAAATACCATATAAGAGTAGTAGATGGTGGCTACAAAATAGACTTCTGTTTATTGTTCACATTGCACTTTATCTTTCAGTTTGTAAACAAAAAATATAAATTAAACATCCTTTAAAAACAAAGAAAAGATACAAAGCATCATTTAATGTTTGGAGCATTAAAACTTAATAAAATTTTATGGCTAGAAATAGAATGTAGTTCTATTTGAGGAAGAGCAAACGTGCTTCAAGTTGGATGTAATGCTTAATATATTGTAACAACTTGTTCTATATTTTGTCTTTTAATATTCAATGTTACTTTTTGCTTGATTTAACGTTTTATTTATAGATCATGGCTTTAAAACCTTATGACTTAAGGAGACGATTGTATGTCATATTCAGAGGAGAGGAAGGGTTGGATTATGGAGGTTTAGCCAGGTAATAATGTTTATTGAAATCTCATGATCTCTTTCATGCCTATGTCACTAAGAAATACAGATGGCTATTTAATAATAATTATTATTTATTAAATTTATATGCTGACAGATTCCCAATGACACTGATCAGTTTACAAATTGTTTAAGACATCAGAAACAAGAAAACAACAAAAGGCAAAATTAAGAATAAAGATGGCAATAATGACAAACTGGATGGGAACAAAGAAAAGCAACCCACACAATCTAAAGGGGAGTTAATTCCCCCTCACCAAAGGCCTGGATGAAGAGACAGGTCTTCAAAGCCCTTGGAAACACCAGTAGGGTGGAGGCCATTTGAATCTCTGGAACCTTATTCCAGAGGGCAGGTGCTGCTACAGAGAAGGTGCACTTCTGGGGCCCCAATAGATAGCATTGTTTAATAGAAGGAACCTGGAATGCACCAACCCTGCCAGATTAGATTGGCTGGGCAGATACTATGGGAGACTGGTGGTCCCCCAAGTAACCAGGCTTTATGCCATGTAGAACTTTATAGGTAACCAGGAATTGCACCTGGAAGTAAAGCGGCAACCATTGCAGCTGACAAAGCAGAGGTGTTACATGGGCATACCAAGGCATGCCCCCCCACACCTGTGCCACTGCATTCTGGACTAGTTGAAGCTTCTAGGTGGTCTTCAAGGGCAGTCCCATGTAGGGTACATTGCAGTAATTGAGCTGTGAGGTGGCCAGGCCATGTGTGATTGCTTGAAAGCCCACCCCAATCGAGGAAAGCACAAAACTGGCACACCAGATGAAGCTGTACAAAAGCCTTCCTGGCCACAACTGCCATCTGCTCATTGAGCAGGAGCTATGAGTCCAGGAGGACCCCCAAATTGTGCACCACCCTTTAATGGGGAAGTGCCACCCTATCCAAAGTCAGGGATGGAATATCCCCAGATCCAAACATCCACAGCCACTCGGTCTTGGTAGAATTGAGTCAGAGATGGTTCTTCCCCAACCAATCCCATGCAGCCACCAAGCACTGGGAACAGAACCTCGACAGACCTTGCTAGGCCAGCCTGGAATTGAAAGATATAATTAGGTATCAGTTATATCTTGTATCAGAGATACAATTGCCAGTTAAATGCTGACTTGGACAAAAAAAGGGAGTTCTTCCTGATGCTAGGGTTTTATTGCTGAAACTACATTCTGAGGTCACAGTCAAATTTCAGTGGTCATTTTTTCTTTGGATTCTAATTGGCTTGTTAGTTACATTTTAGGGTCTTCCAGTTAAAAATTACACTATATATTGATTGACTAAGAGAACAAAATATTACTAATATTTTTCATCCAGTGCTTCTTAATTTGCTTCCTATGCCTAGATTCTACCATTGATAAAAAATTATAAATAAACATAATTTGATTTATCAGATAAAGCAAACGTTAAAACTATTGTCCAGTCATCAAGCCTAGAGCTCAGCAAGGAGATTTACCTTTCTCATGTTAAGGAGTGGATTAAGATATGTCCTTGTTAACCTATTTTTGAAGTCTTTACATTACAAAACTGAAAAGATGGAGCAATATCTGGGGTTAATGAAGTAGATTTAATGATCAAGAAGAGAATTAATCCCATATTATTAAAGTGATACTATATGGTTCGTGTGCACGTGTGTATATTCCTTTTTTATGTTTATTTTAATGTAATTTATGTAGGTTTTTATATTGTACAACTAGTCTATTTTGTTATTGTAGTTGCTATATCTCATCAATAACATTTTAAAAAAATATTGTGAGATAACATGTATTGTTTATCACTGATAACTTAGCGAAGCCAATATTATCTCTCAAAGTAATTACAGTTGGATGAACTCACATAATTGTTCACAGAATTATTAAAGCATTAAGTTAATTCAGATTTCATTTGAACCAAATCTTGGTAAACTATAATTCCCTGTTCCTTCTTCACAGCATCAGAAAATGAACAGACTAGCATATCTGACTTAGATGTGCCTGGAGTATTTATGTCAATATTTATCAACATTTGGAGATGACTTTGTTTTTTATTCATTACATTTTAAAATAGAGAATGGTTCTTCTTGCTGTCGCATGAGGTGCTGAACCCTATGTATTGTCTCTTTGAATATGCTGGGAAGAGCAACTACTGTTTACAGATAAATCCAGCATCAACAATAAATCCAGATCATCTGTCATATTTCTGTTTCATTGGAAGGTTTATTGCTATGGTAAGGATGATTTCTGTTTTATTTTCTAAAATATTTAGCATTTAAGTGTATGTGGCTATCATATTGAGAGTGCATTCTACTTACCCACCAACATTGTTCAGTAGAATAATTACAGTAAGTACAAGAAGAAGGAACTGGTGTACTTTTCCTCACTGGAGAAGGGGATTGTTATGAAACTCTTTTCATTATTTAAAAAAACAATCTGGCATGTATCATTTAGTATCAAGAGAGAACCATTTACTGACTGACTAACAGGATGGCAGATAAAATGAAGTAGAAATTGGAGATGAACGGAATACACACATACATTAGTGGCTCTAAACTATTGTAATCATCTAGGAAAAGTATATAGCAGAAAGTTTCCTGAAAATATCAGCATGATGTGCTAAGCGGGCACAAAAGTTTTGTTCAGCTATTTCTGAATAGTTTGGTTCCATTATCCTCCACACACACAAGATATTTAGAATCCTGCATGATTACAACTCTTAAATCATGTGAGAGCCTTTACAAGTTGATCTGGCCTTCCATTTCAGGAATTGTTCATTTATCATGTGGAGGATGTCAGAGTTAAGCAGGCTAAAGGAATTAGGCCTGATGGATAGGGCTGTGCAGATTCTTCAAATGAGATGGTTCATAACATGCTTGGACGTATATGAAACATCTCTTTTGAAATCGTTAAAGCAATCATGTTTTTCCAGGCTCATGTGGCTCCTTTGGCAGCTGTTTCTGGCAATCTCTGAAGTGTGTGCATGTGGAGACAATTAGAAGTAGCTGTTAAAGCACCAAATCTGGAAAGACTAAGTTGCTTTAATGATAAAAACAAAAACAAAAACAGTTGCTTTGTAGGTATTCCCACATGTTCCAAAGCACTCTTTTCAAAGGATTTGCACAGCCTTTCTGCTGAGTGTGGTTTGTCTTTCTTATATGGTTTTAATCACATGGGGTGAATGCATTGCAGTCTTATGCAGTCTTATATGAACAGTGTATCTGCTCAGAAATACTGTAAGACCTATGAGTTCAGTGATATTTATTCTAAGGTAAGAGTTTAGGATTGCAGCCTTGGTATAAAGATCTATTGGGAAAGGGAGAGGGAATGAAATTCACAGGCTGTTCTGTATATCATACATATTTTGAAGCTATGCTCAGAGCTGAAAACATTTATCTTTAAAAAGATACAATCATGTCACATGAAGTATTGAAAATGACACTGAAAGAAACAGCAGATTCCTTAAAATTATAGAATGTCAAGACACTGAGGAGGATATGCTCTGATTATTACAAACTTTGGAATAATTTGAAAAGCAGGCAGTTCTGACTATTAAGAAAACCGTGCTATAATAGGAAATTTGTGACTTGCATGGTAAATATTCATATCATGGCTATATTATTTATTAGACAACAATCTCTACAAGCAGCAGTGTTTTGTTAGGCAAGAGAAGCTTGTCCTTTCCCTAAAAACATGAATTATGATTATGTATTGGGGAAAATAAATGCTCAGTCTAATACTCCAATCCGTACTATATTCACAGATCATTCTTCATTTTCAACTGCATAGTGAATGAAGAAAGTATCAGGTTTCTGTAGGGATGTGGGAGGGACTTGTTGCTATAAGCTGCTTCCAAATTGAAGCATAAGCTAACTCACCTTATTGGGAAGCAGGCTAAAAATGCTTTAACAAAAGAAAAGTATGTAACACAGCAGGTGGACCCTGTTGTCAGTGCCTCCTTCAACAGGCCTACCAGATTGTCTTTTTTAAAACCCCTTTCTGACTTATCTGTCATTTGGATCAAAGAGAGAGTTATCTGATCCCATTCTTTGATCTACCTACCCCAGAGATAATATAAGGCTTTTACTGTAGTTTCCAGACAAAAATAATTTTTTTTTTCTATTGGTAGTACCTTAAGAAACAGTAGTGAACGTGAACAGAATGACTCTGCAGTTGTGACATGCAGTTCCTGTGCATGATTGTGTTTCAACTTGAAAAACCACCTGGCGTGTATTTCTGGCAAGTGCAAGCTTGTAGCAGCACTTGAAGGAAAAGTGGGAGAAACAGAGTAGCAGGTGGCCATATTTCAGCTGATAAGATACTATTAGACTAAACAAAGACTGTTTTTAGTGGTCCATAGTAAATGGTCAAGCCACCTTCTCCCCCACCTCCATTCATGGGATCTGAGGATGGGATCTAGGGATAATCAAGTTAGGGAAATTCAAGTAACAAAGCTGGTGCAGAGCAAGAGACACAAGTCTCTAATTTAAGGTTGCAATGTATTAGAGTTAGTGGATATTCAGGAAAAGCAAGTGAGGAAGTTATTTACTTGAGAGATCCTTCATCGCAGTCATATAGGCAACATTTTAAGACAAGCACTTGTGATCAGATGGTTGATTTGCTTTAATGTGTGTGCTTGAGTCTGATTTATTATATTTTGAATGTGTCTCTAATAACTTACTTTCTTTATTTTCTTGTTTGCTTGATCTTAGAATCTCTGGCTAACAGCATCTCCTATCTCAATTAATAGATCCAATTTCCAGCCTTTTTAATAATAATTTTTATTGAAGATTTTGATTACAATAGCAAAAGCAAATACAAACTAAACTTAGAGAAAGAAAGAATAAAAAGTACAAGGAAAGAAAAAGCAAAAAATATTTAAAGAAGTCACTTTTGATCTTCATCGCAAGAATAAACAAACTTAATAACTTCACCCCTATAAGGTTACAAACAAACATCTTGTCTTCCCATAACCCATCTCTTTTCAATATGCAAATTCAAAAATTATCAACTGTTCAGTCCTGGTGTCAGCAAAAAGTCTGTAAAGGGCTTTATAGAAACATGCCCTATTTTAACCTTGGTCAAACAAACCGACTTTATATTCCTTCCTTTTACTTCCAACAATCTTGATCTTTAATTCATTCAGATATTGTTGTCGGTTTGCTAACGCATTGAAGAAGCCTATTATATGTATTATTACCAGTACCAATATAAGTGTAAATAAGTATTTTAATATAAAATAAATGCAAGTTTTAACAATATAACATGATAGATATTTTAACACATTTTTTTCTGCCGTTAATGGAAAGATCCAGGTAAAGTATGTGACTATGGAAATTTAGGTGCTCTGCCAGTCTTAACTTTTATTTGAAGGGATCCAGTGCCATTGGATACTGAGATACATACTGAGAATTATGTCCTAATCTGCATGGTTCTATACATACTTGAGAGCTAGTTTGTGGGCTAGAAATCAGGAGACTGTGAGCTCTAGTCCCCACTTGGCATGAAGCCAGCTGGGTGACCTTGGGCCAGTCCCTCTTGCTCAGCCTTAGGAAGGAGGCAATGGCAAACCACTTCCAAAAATCCTTGACAGGAAAACTGCAGGGACTTATCCCGGCAGTCTCTGAGAATCAGACATGATTAAATGGATTTTAAAAAAATATACATTCTTAGTACAGATCACAAGTAACTTTTTTTTGATTCTCATAAGTGAGATGACATAATTCATACTAATTGGACTGCTATGTCTGATATAAAGACAGTTCTTCAGATTCTGCAGTGTTTTCAGTGTACTTCCTATTTAAAATGAACATACTATGCATATATTAGGAAAATATGTTAGACTGAGGAAATGCAGGTTTTAATCTATTCTCATCCATGGATGCTCACTGGGTGAATTTTGGCCCTTTACTCTCAGGTCAACCTACCTCAGAGGGTGGTTGTTGTAAGAGGAAATAGGAGGAGGGGAGCAATAGATAGGCTGCCTTGAGCTCCTGAAGGACAGATGTGATATAAATCTAGTAAATAAATTCAAGAAAGTTGCATACACACACACACACACACACACACATACATATATAATATTTGTTGGACAGAACTGTGATTAATTAATATAAAACTGGAACAGTTGGATTTGGATGGGCCCATATATCTACTGGGTAAAGAAACTTATTTGGATGTTTTCTAAAGTTAGAATAGGGTTTGGTAGATTCCTTAACTGCATATAAGTGTACCTTAAGGATACCTTCTTAAAAGGACTTATTTAGTTCCTTCTACCTACCATAGCTTATTTTCTTTTGGTTAGATTTTTTTCCCCTTTCTTTTAACATTGGCCCTTAACTAGATGTGTGTTTAGAGCATAGTTATGTAGAGTGTTCACTTGGGAATGTATAGTTCATGACTATTATTCTGTTCCATTTATGACACTGGTTATATGGCTATGTTCTGAACCTATATCTGAATTATCACCTGCCAAGGTAATTGTTTATTTGTCGGGGCTTCCTTCAGCATTGATGGTGTTCTTGTTTCCTGTTTTGCTTAAGCCTTCTTCTGCACACAATCCATATATGTCATTCTACTTACTACAACTAGAAATAATCCATTTTGAGTTTTCAGTACAGTGTTTTTATCAGATGTACTATTTTCTATAAACTTCTTTGTTACAGCAATTACTGCTTTTTTGTGCAAAATACTTAAAACTGTTTATATCAAATACTACACTGACTTCTTAAATCTTCAACAGGCATTGTTTCATGGCAAATTCATTGATACTGGGTTTTCCCTGCCATTCTACAAGCGCATGCTAAATAAGAAACTCACAATAAAAGATTTGGAATCTATTGACACTGAGTTTTATAATTCTCTAATTTGGATAAGGTTTGTAAATCTTTTCAGATGTTCACAGTTTTTTGTGCCAAAGTAAAGTGAACATATTTTGTTAATCTTTTTTTTTTTTTACCTTTCTCTCTTAGGGACAACAATATAGAGGAGTGTAATTTAGAAATGTACTTCTGTGTTGACATGGAGCTGCTAGGGAAGGTTACTTCACATGAGCTGAAATCAGGAGGATCAAATTTACTTGTTACTGAAGAAAACAAAGAAGAATATATTGGGTAGGGGGATAGAGAAAAGTAAAGGACAATGATGGATTTGTTCTTATACGTAGTAGTATATATGAAAAATCTACCATTCTGCATAATTTTTGGCATTACCTCAGTAAGCAGTTCCATGGACTCTTAAGAACAATAAGTGAGAGGAAAAAGGATTTTCTGTATCTTTCCCTAGAGTACTCTCTGAATCCAATAATCTTGTTAGAAGGTTGATATATGATGAAGTGCAGAGACTGTTGTGAAAAAGAGGAACTGCCCAAAATATGGAATTGCCCAAAATGCATGCGTTCAGCTCTTCTGCATAGCCGTTCTAAATAGTATATGTATGTAATATGTACAAATTGGGTAGTCCAGTTTTTCACCTGGCTCAGTATTCTGTTTTTTACAGCTAGAGCTCAGGCTGCAAATTTTCATAGTTAATCCTCAGACTATGTTTGTCCAGCAGAGCACTAAGATTAAGATGGGATACATTGGAATTCCAGTGCACCAAATTGCCATGGAGAAAAATCTGACTTGATGGCATGTAATCAGTAATGCTATGGATGCAGTCTTAAAAAATAATAATTCTGGAGTCTTTCAGGTTTATTCAAATGGTTATACATTATATGCTTTAAAATAAAGGATTCTATTTTCAGAGTTACAAAGTTTCTTCTGTTTTAGTTTAATGGCAGAATGGCGGTTTTCACGAGGAGTTCAAGAACAAACCAAAGCTTTCCTGGATGGATTCAATGAAGTTGTTCCTCTTCAATGGCTACAGTATTTTGATGAAAAAGAACTGGAGGTGAGATTTTTCAGCTATAGTGGACAAAAATCTTATAAATTAAAATATTACAGTGAAGATTAATACAAGCAAGTGGTTATATCCATGTTCAGTAAATAAGCAAGCAGATATATCTTGAAGTGCTATAAAACAGTATATTGAAAATGTTTTAATTTACATTTCAGAAAACCCAAGCTAATACTATCTTAAATTTTGTGAACTTTTCTAGGTTATGCTTTGTGGTATGCAAGAGGTTGATTTGGCGGACTGGCAAAGAAACACTGTTTATCGCCATTATACAAGGAATAGCAAACAAATAATATGGTTCTGGCAGGTATAATATTTTATTTGTTCAGAAGACCAGCAAACATAAAGTCAGTGACCATATGATTTTTTTAAAGGAAATTCTGAAATAAAGCAAAGATACCTGGAGGAATTTTTCATATGTTCTTCATATAAGACTACTATAGAAATTTGCAGAACTCCCCAAAGATTTAGTGTGTGTTATTTCTTCAATGTAATTGGTATTCCCTATTTTTCCCTACACTGAAGTAATCTTGCATTTTCAATTGACTATCTCTTGCCATAGTGAAAAGATTGCCTAAGGGGTTCTCCAAGCTTTCACCTCTGCTTTGTAGGCATGGAATTGAATGTGAGTTTCTTCTCAAAGTGAAGATACCAAACATGGAAGCATTTGAACAGAGCAATAATTTTATTTTGTACTTAAAGAACATCTGAATGTGTTTGGTAATCTGTTCCAGAAATGTTGAAAAAGTTCACTCAGACAGTGAATCCAGTCTCTCAATTAAAGCTTTTTCTAAGCTCATTTACATTTTTAAAAAATACCTTAGCTATACTTTTTCAACTGTGAAAAGAGATTTTAGAAATAAGGGTTAACATCATTGTGCCTCAAAACCATTCAGAATTTGTCAGTGTACATTTAAAGCACTTGTAAGAAATGCATGAAACAGAAAATGTATTTTGTTTCAAACTTGAAATAGAACATTGCAGTCCAGACATTTTCATGAGCCATTTTGTACTTGTTACTACTTGGTAGAATCTCAAATCCTAAACCAAAACAGTTTTAAGATATTTTGGCTTTATGAAACACTAGATTTAGAACAAGCTTTTAGGTCTGCAAGAATCTGGACAAACTCTAGGCAAAAGAGAAAGCTTTACACCTTTGCTGCCATCTACTGGTCCTCCAGGGCTTTGCAGCCCAAATTGGAAGCTTTCTCCCTAGTCTTCCTTGAACTTACAGCAATTATTTGCCCTGGGGGTATAGTTGTTCGAATGGAAAGGAATGTGAGGAGAGAGAGGATGGCCCCATGTTTCTTAACTCTCACACAACACTTTCAATAAGTTACCTGTTTGAGCAGTAAGAAAAAAATAATTCCAGTCAGTCCATTAAGGAATTACTTTTAAAATGTTTTAAAATAAATATCCTCTTGTAAATCTCTGTCGTGTGGGCCTAACCCTAGGCTCGCAGGCAGACAGGAACCTGGATTGTGTTCTTCTGCTAGTATTTAAAAGTTTAATATTTTTTTTATCCTGCCTTTATTATTTTTATAAATTAATCAAGGTGGAGAACTCTTATACTCCTTCCTCCTCCTATTTTCCCCACAACAACAACCGTGTGAGGTGAGTTGGGCTGAAAGAGTGACTGGTCTGAAGTCTTACCTTTTTCTCCCTGGTTGAGTGCCAAAAACAAAAATAGAATTGCAGTTTTTAGCTGCTGAAATGATCATTAACATCAGAAGAATGTTAATGAATGAAGAATGAAGAAAGGATGGACTCTTAAGAAGCCACACATTGGGAAACAGAAACAGCTTTCCCTGCTTGGCTGCCAAAATTATATTTACGGTGTCAGTACTTGTTAGCAAGTTATGCGCACACCCTTGCTTGGCAGGACAGCATTTTTGATACCCGAAATGCTAAAAAACAGAACTGCAGAAAACAGGTCAAATAAATAAAAAAAAAACTTTTGAGCAAAATGCATCATGAGCTATATCAACAGTACACCCCCCCTTTTTAAAGCTTATTAGGCCAACCAGTAAAGAGTCTTTTGCATTTTAAAATGCACTGTGAAGTCTCCACAAAGAAAGAGTCCAAGGATGGGAATGCAAGGATGCAAAGGATGGAATGTAAGGGTGAATGAACAACTCCAAAGGCAAAAACTTCAAAAGAGCCAATCAAACTAAAGCAAACCTTCAGCATAGATTTTTTGGGAATCTTTTGAGATGAACCCATATGGGGTCTCTTCCACTGGGAATCTCATTCCAGTGGTTGCTTAGTGGAATCTCTTGCAGTGTGAGCTAACAAAATTTAAGTATGTCCTAAAATATAAAGCAATTTACAGGCTTATTATAATTGAAGCAAGCAATATAAAACCTTATAATGTAATCAGATAATCTTGGTTCTGCAGATGTTTATTGGTGAGGGTTTCTTTTTATTTTTGTGAGATGTGTGTTGTAATTACATATTTTCTTACGTAGTGTGTTTCTAGGTTGTTGCTTTTATGTGAGGTTTATTTCATACAAGTGTATTAGTGATGGTGTTCATTTTTTTGAGTGGGCTATGTATTTTGCCTTTATGTTACACAACTCTCCTGGACTGTTACATTTTATTT
The DNA here is from genome assembly GCF_035149785.1 of Candoia aspera. Classification (NCBI taxonomy): domain Eukaryota; kingdom Metazoa; phylum Chordata; class Lepidosauria; order Squamata; family Candoiidae; genus Candoia; species Candoia aspera. Next base: position 181,871,247 of record NC_086155.1, read on the forward strand.
TAGTAGAAAAAGTTGAGCCAAGTCAAGTGTAATATTTAACATCAAAAAATTCTATTAAATATAATGAATTCTTAATTAGCTGATACTTCAGAATAATATGTCTTTTAAATTTGTTTATAGTTCATAAAAGAAGCTGACAATGAAGTCCGTATGAGACTGATGCAGTTTGTGACTGGTACTTGCCGGTTACCACTGGGAGGATTTGCAGAGCTCATGGGTAACTAATCAGTGTAAATAATTCTGAAATAGTAGCTTGTTCTTATAAAGCTACACTTTCTCCCAAATATTAAAATGTCATTAAGTTCTTTATGATTACTGTAAAACTTTTTTTATTAATCTTTTTTTAGGAAGCAATGGTCCTCAGAAATTTTGCATTGAAAAAGTTGGAAAAGAGACCTGGCTACCAAGAAGTCACACGTGGTGAGTTAAAACATGTTGCAGACCCTGTCCACAAGTGTGTGTCAATTGGCAGGGTCCAGGAAGAGGGCCTTCTCTGCCATAGTTCCCGCCCTTTGGAATAAGTGATAAGGGAAGCCCCTATCCTCTTGGCCTTTAGGAAGGGGTTTAAGACGTGGCTGTGCCACCTCGCTTGGGGCGGAAGAGGAGATGGTTCATCGTGGGGGTGGCTGGCGCCATAATACGGCTCCAGGGAATTTTAACACCTTACCATCTTGGGTTTTAGCTTTTTACTTATCTTATAATAATTATGTATTTCTAGAGTTTTGTTATATTGTATATTTATATGTTTTTAATTGATATGAATTGTTGTTTTAATGTATTGTAAGCCGCCCAGAGTTGTGTTTGAGATGGGTGGTGGAAAAATGTGCTAAATAAATAAAAATAAAATAAAACAGAAAATTTATCTGGAGGAAGGCCTGAATTCAGACTTAGTCATGTGCTGAATAGATCCATTGGACTAGATAGATTTATAGTAGTCATGATGATTATCAAGTCCCATTTATTTTAGCAAGAAACAAGCAAAGATTTTATGATGTAGTTTTGCTCATTCATTGCTACACTTTCGAGGTATGCTTGGCTGCAGAGGTGATACCAGCATTGGACTAGTGCGTGTATATTATATTTTCTTAGCATAGTAGGTAAGATATGCTGAAGTGTAGTTCAACTCTTAGTGATTACACAGACAAATCCATAGTTTATTTAGCAGCAACATGGAAACAGTTTCTATTACCAATTTTGGGATTATTATTTTTTTTACTTCTTTGTCTAGCATACAGTCCTAGAATTTCTTTGCTATCTAACAAAGCACTATCCAGCTACAACTCTGCTTAGCTTTGGGGTGATTTCTAAACACATAACCCATTTTCCCCTTTTTTGCTGTATGTATTCTATTGAGCTGTTTCAAGTGTCAGGCGCTGTCACATTTAGAGACACGCAATAAGTTGCACCAAATTTGTTCTTTTGTGCAGGTATTGAGGGATGGATTTGGTTTAAAACAATCTTTTTCTGCAGAGGAGCTTGGTTTTTAAGGCCAACCGAGACAAAATGTTTCTCAGTGCATGCTGAGTGAAAAACACAAGAACAAGTACTGGAGGAAGTCCTGTCAATATCGCTTTGCCAATTTGGCCAAGAAATGTATACTTCTGAGGTATGAAAACTTTGGAAATTGCCTTATCTATAATGCATTTTTCAGAGTTTTCTTAGAAATTGACAATTTTTGAATCAAAGACTAAATGGAGAAAAATGTTTAAATGATAGAGCTGGTAGTACTGAAGATGTAAAATGAAATTGAATGAAATAGGAAATAGACAAAAAATAGTTTTTGTTTTACTTTTCTCTGCAGTTTTAATCGTTTGGATTTACCGCCTTATAAAAGCTACGAACAGCTGAAAGAGAAGTTGCTTTTTGCAATTGAGGAGACAGAAGGATTTGGACAAGAGTAAGACTCATCGAAGTGAAGCTTTCATTTTTTTCAGATAGGCTGGAGCAACTAAATTGCACAGTTAGTTGTATATAAGCTGTTTCTTCTGTACAGCAGTTTTTCTGGAAATCTTTTTTAAAAGAAGTTCTGTTCTTCCACAAAGATATGCAAAAAGTTTTACTTTCTCTACTTATTTATTTTGCCCCTCACGGATTGGCCAGAATGAAATTGAAGCAGAATAAGACTTTATTTTAAAATGTGTGTGTGTGTGTGTATACACACACACACACGCACACACACACACATAAAATAGTCAGCTCTAGTTTTATAGAGCTTTAAACTTAAAAACGTCACAGCCATTCAGAAGATCAGGAGTTTCATTCTTGACTTCAGAAATGTACAGACTGCTCTGTATTCTTCTAACTTATGCAACATCTCTAAGGTTCTTTCTATTGCATGGCTGTTATAAAAGGTGTTAAAGGCTTCTGCCAAATACATCTTCTATGTAGAAAAATGCTGCTGGCTTTTTGAGGTGATAGAATGTAATTCTATCAGCTTGATTTCTTAAAAAGGTAATAGCTGTTAACCCTCTTTGCTACGTGTATGTAGCCATGGTCATGAGTAAAGCCTTTATTACTTGCACAAGAGTAATGTACAGTAAAATGAATGTGATTATTAAGACATTGGTGCCACTGTTCTGACTCACAGTAGAAGCTGAACAGACTATTTTAATTCATTGATCAGCATTAAAATTGTTTACATACTATCTTGGGTTATTTCCAGGAGAACAGTAGGTAATCTTGAAGAAGAAAAAATAAAAGTTGCTTACATATTCTCTCCTAGTCTGGTATTTTACCAGCTTTTCCATAATATTGGTTATATGCCTCAATTTCATAGGATAAGCTAATTTGAAATTTAGGAGGATATGAAATGTAATGTGAATTGCTCTGCTCATGGATTTTTATTTTTTATTTTGCTATGGATTTAGAGAGCCCTAATGAAACTAGTCACAAAAGCTTGCACAATTGAATTAATTTTGAATAGCGTTCAGTATTCTCATCCCTTTAAGTTCAAGAAAATAAATCCAGATGTTCTTAAACATCTTTAAAATTTGTTTTTATAAAGGCTAAGTCTTATTTGTCATTAAGTGTACAATATATATAAAATTAAATTATTTTAGCAGTATTGAGGGGCATTTGCTATTAGCAAATGTATAATAAATTTGACAACATTGATGTGAATTATATCAAATGCTACTTTTAGCAAACTGTGCTTCCTTATTAGAGTAACATTTTAAATTACCATTGTATCATGTTTTCATTACTCATTGTAAATTCCATTAAACTTACAGTTTTGTACACACACAAAATAAATTTCCTAGAATTAACATTTCTGTAACATATCAAACTGCAAAAAATCTGTAAATGCAGTATGATTCTGCTGTTACTCATTTTCTCAATATAGCAGTTGAATTCTACCAAAACCTTATTTTTCTACATATTGTTACACTTTATTATTCATGGATATTAACCTGTGAATGCTTTGATAAAAGCACTGAATTAATGGGCCTTCAGTCTATCTTGTTAGATAACTTCCCCCTATCAAGATGGTTTTAATTTCGTAATGCCCTCTCACTGTATTCCTAAAATTTGGAAAAAAATCTTTTGGATTCACCTGAATTATTCATATTAGTTTATAAATAAAAAACACCTTAAAAAGTATCTGAAGAAAGAAATGGTTTACCTAAATTCTAATTCTATATTCAGTACAACAGAAACACTATTATTTGCACTATTGAATGACTGAGAGAACCATTGCAACAGTTAATCTTGTAAATCAATAATTAACAATAAAGAACACAGTGCATCACAAAATATACTCTGCTTATTTTTATTTGCTCTATTATTCAGAGGACATTTTGCAAAAAAGAATACAAGTGAAATTCTGGCATAAGTTTATTTGGGGGGAGGGGGCAAAGGGGAAAACAAAGCTCCAAAGCCAATTGTATTGGAATTCAGGGGAGCTAAACAAGGGAGCATGAGGTAAGTAAATGTAAATGATAGTGATTGTGCTTAAGTATAATTTCTCTTCCATTTTATATTTTGCTATTTTTTTCTGGTACTGTAAATTAAAAGAATTATTTAACATCCAGGAGTGCAGTCAGTGCCATCTCAGTCCCATACCCAGGCCTACAGCCTGACTGAGAGAGGTCCAGATAATCCACTTCTAACAGAATCCTCTGAGCTGCAACACAACCATCTTCTCTACAACCTTCCCTAAAAGGAAGGTTGGAAACTGGACGAAAATTGTCCAGAATAGTGGGGTCTAGAGATGGCTCCTTGAGAGGGGGGTGAACCACCACCTCAAGAGACAGCAGAACTACCCCCTCCCTAGAAGAGGAGTTCACCACCACCAGAACCCAACCACATGTCCCTTCCCGGGAGGTCTTAGCCAGGAGAGACATAGATCTAACACAAAGGTGGCTGCACTAACAGCTCCAAGGACCCTGTCCACTTCCTCAGGCCCAACAGGATCAAACTCTCCCCAGATAACCAAGCTAGAGCCAGCCCTAGTAACCTCCACAGGACCTGCACCAAAACCAGAGTCCAACTTACAGCAGATCTGATCGACTTTGTCCATCAGATGGCTAGCATACTCTTCACAGTGACCCAGTAGGTCAGCCTTTCTCAACCTTTTAACCCTGGAGGAACCCTTGAAATATTTTTCAGGTCTCAGGGAACCCCTGCATATTCAGGCTCAAATATAGGCCAGAAGTTACAAAATGATTATATTTGTTTCATGTGTAGGCCTGTATATACACATTAACAGTGTTCTTAAACTAAAAATAAAGAACAAAACTTACCTCTTTAATGTGAAGTTGCCATAATTTGAAATTATTCTTTAAATAAATCGTGATCTCCCAGGGAACCCCCAGTGACCTCTCCCAGACCCCTAGAGTGCCACAGAACCCTGGTTGAGAAACCCTGGTCTAATACCTTATGAAGGGTTGTTGCTGTGCAGCAGGGAGATCCTTACTGTAGCAACAAACCAAAGGCCCTGTGGACCTCAACTTGACTCAGAGTTTCACATCCAATTATCTGCAGGGCCTCTGAAGCCATCAGACTGTCCCAGTTGGCAACAGCGGCCCTGCTTCCCCAACCCTGTGCTTTCAGCTGATGCCAAACTCAAAACTCAGGTGGATGCACCTCTGAGAGGGGAACTGCCTCCTCTGGGCCAACCTAGGTATCAGTCCCTCAGCCCAACTCTGCTGCCCCAGGACCCTGAACTGAACCGGCCATACCACCAAAAAATGGGATCAAATTGGCTTGATTTATTCTTCGTAACTGTATGCTGGCTCCTTCCAAAAGCAATCCATTCTTTTCTAAATGCTCACAAATTGCTTAACAATTTGTTCTAGAATGTTGCTCAGTATCCATGTCAAGCTAACCATCTCACCATTCCCTTTTTGAAAATCGTCTTTCATGATTTCTCAGGGATCATAGAAAAGATCTGGGTCTAGATCATTATCTGCAAACTCCTTCAGAACTCTCAGATGTAATTGGCCTGGTCCCGGAGACTTATTCATGGTAGCCAGGTGCTCCCTACCCATCTCTTGAGATACCTTGGGTTGTCATTCCCTCATTCTGAAAATTGTTTTGCTTAGGTCCATTTGAACACAGATCCTTTGGGGGACTTGAGGGTAAGTGTCTCAGGATCCTTCATCCTGTAACATGCTTGCTGAGCAATTCAAGAAACTAAATTAAGAGGCTTTTGTTTGCTTAGCGAATGATAGCATTTATTTATTGAATTTAGTCACTGCCCATCTCAAAGAGCTTCTCTGGGCAGATTGCAATAAAACAAGAATAAATACTAATTAAAATCTTGATCTATGGTAGCATATTCAGGATGCTAACCACCCCCAGGGCTGGTTACCCTATTCACACCCCACACGACTTGGCAGAGCCAGGACTTTACCTCTTTCTGGAAGACCAGGAGAGTGAGGGCCTGCCTCACCTCTGGGGAAAGAGTGTTCTGCGGGGGCAACGGAAGAGAAGGTTCTCTTCCTGGGCACCGCCAATCAACGTTCTTTCATAGACGGGGTCCGCAACATGCTTCTCTGCCTGACCAAATGGCACAGGTCAATATAATGGGGATGAGATGGTCCCTCAGGTAACCTGGATGTATGCCACCTAGGTCTTTAAAGGTAATAACCAACACCTTGAATTGGACCCAGAAGCAAACTGGCACCCATAGCAACTCCCGCAGCAAAGGTGTTACATGTGTCATCCTTGGGACACCCAAAATTGTTCGCATGGGTGCATTTTGAACCAGCTGTAGCTAAGGGTAGCCCTACGTAGAGTGCATTGCAATAGTCTATACGGAAGATGACTAGGACATGAGTGACTGATTGGAGGGCCTCCCGATCCAGGAAGGGGCGTAACTGGCACACAACATGAAGTTGAGCAAAGGCCTTCCTGGCCATGACTGCCACCTGCTCCTTGAGCAAGAGTTGTGAGTCCAGGAGGACCCCCAGATTCTGTACTGGGTCTGTCTGGGGCAGTGGAACCCCATTCAGAACCAAAGATGGTAAACTCCCGGATACAGAGGAGCCTCAACCCACAGCCACACTGTCTCACCAAGGTTCAGCTGAAGCCTGTTGTTCCCCTTCCAGACCCCCACAGCCTCCAGGCACTGAGAAAGGGTGGTCAAAGGATCACTTAAATCACCTGGGATGGAGATGTATAATTGGGTATCACCTGCGCATTGATGATACCTTATCCCATGATGGTGGATTACCTCACCCAGTGGTTTCATGTGGATGTTAAAAAGGAGCTGGGAGAGTACCGAACCCTGCAGCACCCCACAAAGGAGGGGCTGTGGGCTGGATCTCTCCCTATCAATTTCTTTATATGAGAAAAAAATCTGCTAGCATCCTTTGGTTTGTTTTATTCTCTCATGACTTCTTGATTCTGAATTCCTCAAATTATTTTGTAATTTGGGGTAGATGCGTAAATGCTTTTTACTAGAGAAAAATATACTAATCTGCTTGATGAAAAAGATAAAAAGATAAGCTGGGATGGCAGATTCTAGAGAGATTGAAGGGTTGGTGGGAACAACTCAACAGTTGGGTTTCTAATAAATGCCAGCAGTGCCTATCATGACAGCAGCTATATTGCAACAATTTCCAGAAAACGTTATGCAGTATATGAAAGGACTCCTTCCATCACAATGAACTATTAAAATCAATCAGGTTCAATCAGGAAATCCAAGTAGATGGGCATTCAACTTCTATGGGAAGATCTCAAACAAGATCTCTTCCATATCTGACATCTTTGTTATCCTCCACCAGATTAGCTCCAGTTTGTCTAATATCCTTGATGGGTTATTTCGAAGGAAGACTTCAGTATTTAAGAAAGAAAGTGTAAGTGCATTCTTACTCAAATGAACAGCACTACTCATTAGAATTTGTATGGAAAATGGAGAACAGACCCAGATTCCCATGTATTGTGTCTATGTATGTTTTTCTGCGTATCTACAGTACATCCATCCATCCATCCTCTATCTATTGAACACACATAAAGGCTTATAAAGATGCTTTGACTTCCCCAAGGCAGCTTAGGGAGGGAGGGAGGGAGGGAGGGAGGTTGATGTCCAATAAAGATGTTAATAAATGGGACAACCAAAGTACACCTTGCTGGTTTTAATGAGCAAATGTTTAAATGGTTTTGCTACATGAAACCCTCTGAAATATTCTGAAAAATAAGGCTTCCTGTGAATAATAAACTATGTACCAACATCTTCCAAATATGCTTTGCAACTCTTTAAAACTTGACTAAAATTGGAATCAAGCTCTACTGTGTCAAAAGGTTCACATAATTTTCTAACCCCTCATTCTCCAGGTGGAAAAGCATTTATTCCTTTGGCAATTGCCCACAGTACTCTGTCAGGAGGGAGACAAGAATCTGGGTGCTAACATGGGGAGGGAAAGTGGAAACAAAGAATTCAGATGCTCCTCCAACAGTTAAAGTTAGAATTTGCAGGAAGAAGGATTTCTTGGGTAACAAATTGGCAAAGAGGTAATACCAAAGTATTTTCTAGAAGAATAGGGAAAAGTTAGCTAACAGTAGTATTAAGTTTAATTGCCTTTGTTGTGAGAGGAGTTCCTTCTAAATAAGAACTGCGGAGCCTTATCTTTTTGTATATATTTTTATACTGGAACGTCTTCTAAGTTGCTGTCTGTGATTTGAGCAGTCCTGCATTTTTATTTCTTTAGCAGAATTTCACATGTATCTGCTTAAAGGTAAAAGGCATTTTCCCAATTCTTTTCTTTGTTTTAACAAAGACAGATTCTGCTTAACAATTATGAGACTTTTACTTTCCCACAAAGGAGAAGGCAGAGAGGGGCTGTTTTCCTAGTCACTACATGGCCAGGAGGTGGTCATTTAATTGCTTTCTAGGGGTGTCAACCCAGAGAGCTTTGGGGACAGGAAACCTTCAGCCTCTTACCATGTAGGGTCAGCTGTTCTGCATCTGATGCAGATACATTAACAGCACCCAAAATTCCCGAGTTACTATCAGGAGTGAAATGTGTTCTAGGTGACTTCAAATCTACAGTATTTTTTTTTCATAAAAAACTAAAGATAACTGTTTAGGTAGATATTAGCTATTTGCACGATTTAGAATTCTTCATACTGAAGTATAAGCATGATCTTACTCTTATATGGTAGAAAGATGTGCCATCCTAGATTTAAATTCTTGGGCTGATTAGCTCTCTGCTTATGACTTGACTCTACTGATGTAACAAAAAGAGGTATCAATCCATATGGTCAAGGTTTAACGCTGTGTTTCAAACTTGAACTTTATTATGTTTTTGTATTTTTCTTTTCTCCCATTTTTTATTTATGCTTTTTCTTTTGGTGTCTTTTTTTATAGATATGGTGCATTCATTCATTCATTCATTCATTCATTCATTCATTCATTCATTCATTCAAACAGCATCCTGTCATAAACAAAGGCTATCATTATTTAAAAGCAGCAAACAGATTACACTCCCATGGAACTATAAGATTAAGATGTCAAAGACACCAAGGAAGCTGTAACTAAACCTTGCCAGAAACCAAAAAACCTCAAAAATCATTCATCTGTTGAGGCTATCAAGAATGTAAGATGGGGCACCACAGTGCTTAAAATATCTTTACTTGCTGAGGGTAGACATCTTACAATTTAACCTTTGACATATAAAAGCAAAGCATAGCCTGTCCTCTTAAAAAATTGTCCAAAACAAAAACAATGGAGTCAGCAAAGTGAAGCACCTAAAATGATTTCTCTGTATGCCAGACAATTATTGAGATTACAGTTTAAGCAAGAAAAGTAGGAATTAAAACTAAAAGCTATTATTTCAGAATACTTACTAGCTGCTTCTTGAATTTTTTTCTCTCCATTCTGAACATATATACATATAGATAGATAGATATAGATGGAAATATCGGTAAAATCTGGAATTTCTTTTTCTCTAAAAATTCTTCCCTTTGTAAAGCATATACCAACTGGAACCACAATATAACCATTTAGCTTTCTGGTTAGTTATTTAGTTAATCAGTTCATACATTTTGAGTAATTGTGTCATATAGAGTTTAGTAGTTCCAAGGCTTCTTTTTGTACCTGTAAAAACAGAAGTGAAAAGAAAAAAATAAAATGAAATCTCTTCTACCACAGCACACAAATATTGTAAAAACAGTTGTGTTAATATGCTGTTCTGCTAATTTGCCTCTGATTATTATCTTTTAAGAAAATAGAGGATTACATCAGTGAAGAAATTGGTTAGTTCAGTAACATTTAGCAGACCAAAGGTTTACCACACAGACATTAATCTCCAATATTAGATCTCCACTGATCTAATTGGCCCAGCCAACTGATGCAAATCCCTCACATTCAGGAGTTTAGGCAAGGAGATCCAGTGCCAACAATGTGAAATAGCCTCCCTGTGGAGATCAGACTGGATCTCTCCTTGGTGCTTTTCTGCCAGCTCTTAAACGCCAAGGTTTTTTGGAGACCCTTCCCCAATTTGATTTGATACTACCATCTTTTTTTTAAAACGAAAACTAGAATTGTTTTTATTTTTGTATGGGGTTTTATGCTGTATTTCTTTTTAATGTGAACAGTCAAGAGTTGTTTTTGATTGGGTCAGCATACAAAGATGTTAAACAAAGAAACAAACATTGCGTTCTGAACTTCCCCTGGGAGAGCTGGGTTCAAGTTTCTACTTAGTTACAAACCTGAGTCAATAATCATCTCTTAGAACAACCTACCTCAGGGCTGCTATAAATTAAAACTAACAAGCCAAGTTACTTTAGCTTCCAGGTAAAATTCTCACAAAGAAGCACAGTGGAACCAACTAGAACACAATATCAAGGTTTATGAAATCCTTTTCAACTAATTCAATCTTTCTCCCCTGAATAAGGGACAGCAAGAAATCTAGAGGACATTCCTCTATTCTAAACTTAGCTTTTATAAGAAACATTAGCAATGCATACAATGTCCATATTAGTTATACCAGAACTAACATTTCTCTAATAATTTTGATAGTCTGTTAGCATCTAACATAGAAGATATTTCATCAAAAATGTTATATGAGTTATTTCAGTACACCTGTCTAAGAGTTCTTTAGAATAATAATAATAATAATAATAATAATAATAATAATAATAATAATAATAATTTAAACTTATATGCTGCCCGATTCCCAGCAACGCTGAGACTAGTATTCTCAGCAAAGATCATGTTGGCTGGGGAGTTCTGAGAGTTGGTCCATACATCAGGAGGGCACCCGGATCGGGAAATACAGCTTTAGGCTGTAATGTGAAGCTAATGGAAGAATGGATGTGGGTTCAGTTTGTGTTCTAGCACATCTTTTGAAAATACTTGAAAACGTATTTTAGATATACACATACACACATACACACACAGCTGTGAAAATAGCTTACCTGCTTATCTTCCTCTGCATGTGGTAGCCGATCTTTAGCTTTTGTTAACCACAGAAGGGCCATCTTTTTATTATTTAACTTCATGTATGTCTTTCCCAAGAACAGCAAGTTTTTACTATAGAAATTTGGCTCAACTACACAGAAATAAAAACAAACAAAACAAAAAACCCTCCAGTTTTTAGTTTGTAGTCTAAAGCTTATCTGCCTTTAATTTTTGAAAAAGCTAAGCATAATCTCAGTACACAGAGAAAGAGTGCTACTTTTTACTGGGTGGTTAAGGTTATTTGGTTTGGTCTGCATTGTAATAAGAATGCAGAATGTTTATTTCATACCCACCAGGTCTATATTCAAATTATTATATGAGTACTTTTACAGATTTCGCAATATAGTTTGGCATAAAAAATGCCCACGAACAAGTATGTTTCATGGTAGGAAAAATGTTTATATTTGGTTAAATTAACACAAAAAAGAATTAAGAGGTTTTGTGGCAGGTGGGAAGAATTAGAAACTCAGCCAGAATGAAATTGATAGTTTTGCTTATCTCTATGTACTGGCAACACTTGCATGACTAACTAAAGCAAGCTCTGTTGCCATTATGCACAAACTGCAGTGTTTGATCAAATTCCCCAAGAAGCTAGAAAAGGAATTATTTCCTTCCTTCCGCTACTGCTATTTCCAACTAAGAATAAATTAATTCCTAACTTGGCACTGCTGCTTTGCAGTACACAGAGGATGGATTTTTTAAAAAGATTTTAAGTATACTGCTAAGTTTGTTTATTGTATTTTTATACTGCTGTTATTGTCCTGATTACCAGGAAACACACTGAGGCGAGGACTTGGTCTCTAATATTTATTAGTAGTACTTAACAAGAATCCTAACAAACTGAGAAAGCGTGGGAAAACCCAGCCATATAAACCCCAAAGGTTAAGGCGGTCCCGATCTGTGTCTCTTTGAATGGCTGAACAGTTCCTCAGTGCTACGCATGCGCTTGACAGTCTGGGTGAGAGCCCCCTGCTCGCCATCCTTACTCATGACAGTTATCTATGTCAACTCCCAGTGGTATAAATATGCACCACTTAACAAATAGAACTTCAGGTGGTCTGTAACAGAAGCACATGTATAAACAGCCAGGATCCACATCAGCACTATCCCTTGTTATCTCAGATACATAAGATTTTAAGCTGCCTTTTTCAAATAGCTCCCAAGATTTTTATTGATGCTGAGTAGCAACCCATACAAAAATCCATAAAACCCCATTTAGTTAGTAGGGAAGTATGTCAGTACAATGGGCTTTTTTCAGACGGCCTAAAAATACAGAAGTAGTCTTATCATTATTTTTGTGTGTCATAAGGCACTTTGTATTCAATTTACCTAGTTGCTAAATTGTTCAACAAGTTTTTTAAAATGGAAATTACTTTGCTTCTGTTCAACATGAAAATCTCTTCACTGTACGTTTTTATAATGCAAATTCTCCTGATGCAAGTTGTTAAATATAGCTGCTATTATTTATTTGATAGCATGACTTTCTTTCAGACATTTTTTGTGGACTTTTGCTCAAAAGGACATATGAAAATTTGGTTTGATAGAATGCCTAAAATTGCTCCAAAAGAATTAAGTGACTAAATCACTTCACATTCCTCCTTCAGAGAAGCATTTTATAGTATATAAATAAATAGTGTTAAAATTAATTTTTACCCTCTCATAATTAAGAGAAGCATTTTTAATAAACAAAGAAATTCTTGTTCTAACAGATATCTATCTATCTCTCTATCACTATTGCTTTCAAGAGATGACTTTAAGATACAATTGCAATTATATTTTTAGCATCTCTGTTGAATTTACATACTAAACCATGTAATTAAGAGGCTGCATATTCAGTGCTCTGAAACACTATTTATTTTCTCATTTATAATTTGACTATCTCTATAATGACTAGAGAATCACATGCTAATTTTTTTATTTGAGATCTATGTTGATACCTCAGTAGATACATCATTAGATACAGTTGAAGGGAATTTTAAGAACATTCATTTATCTATATCCTTGTTTCATATAATAATAGACATATAATTATACTTTCATATAGTATCTAACACATTTGAATTTTGATTTCAAAATTAAGTTGCCATGCAATATGCTTTGTTACATAACTTACCATTTTCAGCCTTTTGAAAGTAGCGTAATGCCTAAAAGACATTAGCATTAAAATTAGTACTGTTAAAGTAATCCAAATCCTTCCAGTAGAAAATTAAAATACTTCAGAAAGTAAGTAACTGCAATGTAACTTGTGTTTTCTAAGGAATAGTTGGGTAAAGGGCATGCTATGTTTTTCCCTTTATACTTTCAAGAGGATATATTTATTTACAAACGTAATTAAAACTCAACTGTATTTTATGAAATAGATGGTATATTATTGATATTATAGTCAATGTGTAGTTAGTCATTTACTAGATGGTACATTTATTTTTCAGAATCTCAAGTTTTGTCCAAAAGTATACTGCCTTACACTATAGCCTCATAGCTTATAAGGATTAGCCTTTCCATCTCCTTTCCTTCCAGTGTTTTAAAGGATAATACACCAAAAAAGAAAAAGCGATATAAAATACTATCGGGACACATACTTCTTCATAGGTAGAGCTGGGTGGTGTTGAGAATAAAACAGCAGCTATGTTCCTCTGATACCACGGCATATCAGCAAATGTGTAACACCTGTAGCAAATGGAAAAATGTATTTATTTCTTTATATTTTGTTCGCAAAAATACATCTCCTAAGGCCACATTGATTAAAACCACATGGCTGGAGGAGGCCAGTGAAGTCTAACTTTAACCCAGCTCTAGAAAACAGTATGCCTGACTACTGCACCTCCAAATCACTGCCAAAGAACAACTAGAGAAGGCAATAAGTACGTTATATCCCACTTAAAGAGTAGAAAAGCCTCAATAACACTGGCTAGCTTACTCTGTATGAAAATTCTTTTTCGATTCTCAAACGTATTATTACTTGGTGCTGGCTAGTTACGTATGCATTTAGATATAAATTCTGGAGTGATTTTGGGAGTAGGGAAAGTAACCGAAACACATTCTCTTCTTTTAGCTCTATGCTTTGCATGGTTGGTAAGTTATAAGAATAGGACTTAGTTTAGCTTATCACTGGAGGAGGAGGGGCAGCTACAAAGGTGGCATAAAGTCTTAGAAACTTCCAGGAGGACATATCAAGATTAGAGAAAAGAAACTGAGCAATGAAAGATCTGGCTGGCAACTAAAGGTGCAACAGTAGCTAAAAAGTACTAGTCAGTTTTAATACTTGTTGAAGACAGAATAATTGTTGCTATCTTGATTAAAGTTGGCTGGTAAACTACAGGTGAACTGAACAGTTAATTAGGATTTATGGGATACTGGGTGAGATTAGGATAAGACTCACCAAAGCATTCAAGAGAGTGCTGAAGAAGAGTGCCAAAGAGGAACAATACACACAATTTTGGTTCACTTGGCTAGATGATCTTGAAACAGGGTTGAAGATAGATGGAAGAAACATGTATTAAGAAGGTATGTAGTTATCACACATCATATTGTATTAAGATCTGCTTACTAAGAATGCTTTGAGAACAAATGCAAGTCTAGGGAAAAATGTCTGAAGTGCACAAGACTATGCTTAGAGAAGTTGGGGGAGATTCACTCATGAAAGAATACTGAAGCTGAGAAGTAAAAGTCTTTGTCTACACAGATAAGGCTTGGCTAATACCCAAATTGCTAATAATATCACCAGTAAATCAAAACCTGTATCTCTTTCATTGTGTGTTATTTGGCCATTGTTTAAGACAAGCACAATTATTGTGTTTGCAGAAGACCTTCTTTAAGCCGTGGTGTTACCTAGTTTGGAGCTTCTCAACACTAGGGAAGAAAAGAAGGACATTTGGATATTTGAAATGCAATCTTCAACCGATAAAAACTGGAGTGGGAAATGTATGATCCTTCAAATAATGTCATAAACAAGTCCCTGATCCCTTATGATTGTCATGCTGGCTAGGGCTAACAAAAGTTGAAATTTAGTCATCACTAAAGGAAGGTTGATGGACTGAGTTAGAGTGGCAATGGGTGTAACATTGGAAGACCAGAAGGACTAAGTGAGGGACAAATCATCATGGAGAAAATCTATCTATGTGGTTGCTAAGAATCGACACTGACTTGATGGCACATAATCAATTTTAAAAAATCACTAAAGAGCCATATGTTGCTCATCCTTGAATTAAATCATTTAGATATACAAATAAAAAGTAAATTTCTCCTTGACATGTTTCCTAAACAGATGACTGGGAAATTGAGAAACCATTGAAATTAAATCAGAGTACTTAAGAGGGTAGACTGGGGAAGGGGTAAGTTTGCTGTTTAATTAGAAGGGAATGAGGATAGATCAGATGCAAATACAATGTTTTTAAAACACAACCCAGAGGGGACATATTACTAAAATTGATGTCTAATGCTACATATTATAAGACAGTGCTGATAGGGTAGTTCATTTGATCAGAAAAGAATTGCAAATACTAAAACCATTGTGCAATTACTTCACATTCCATGTATCAGAGAAAAATGTTGGCATTTCAAATATAATTTTGTTTAGAGAGATTGTCTTACCAAATGCCCATAAGATGAAGTGAAGTAGCATCCTTTGGATTCAGATCAATTGCTTTCTGTTAAGAAAAAAACAACCTATTTCTTTATCACAGCTATCTTAATACCACTCCCATAATTTACATTTTCCTCTAGCAATAATAAAATTACATTATTGCATATTTTTGTCTGAAGAAAAGTAACAAATTTCGTATGGTTTAGGGAGAAATATCTTAATATTCAGTCCACATTTCTGTGGCTTGTACAGATCAGATTTACACTCCCAATGGGTGAAAGCTAATGTTAACCAAGTCTGCTAGCATCCAACTTTCTCTATTCAAGCTCACACAACTATATTTGGAAACACAAATATCCCTCTGAAAGATGTGATTGAAGGAAAAAGCAAACATTAAAAAAATTATAATCAGGGAAATACAGCATTGAACAGTTCCTCCTTAGAAGTTCCCTCTCCCCATGCAACAAGCTAATTCAAGTATTTCAGGGTGATTTGTTTACTCCCAGAAGTATACTTTCTAAAAGAGGATGTGGTTTATTATATTCTGGGTACTTCTGGAATACCACAAATCACCTCCTGGAGGAAAATGGAATGTTTGAGAGACAAACTGCTCCATTTTGCACAGAACTATTTATAATGGAAAATCTACTTTTGAGGAGCTTATTAACAAGGACACAAGTAATCTCCTTTAAAAAGGTTCTCATGGAGTTTACTTTAACAGTTAGGTACTTTAGGAGAAATGGACCACAAAAGATTTCTGAAAATGAAGGAAAAGCTGGAATAATGGATTCTTAAAAGAATGCCTGATATGGCTGAGCTACACTGAACTCAATGCAAGCCACACATGACAATATTTAAAGCATGGATTAAGAAGGGGGAAAAAAATGGCCAAATAAACTGAAATAAATTGAGATGACTTATTTTGCTTTTTCAGCTCTATATTTTAAAAGTTAAATCAAGTAAGTAAATGTTTACTTCTTGTTTCATATAATGACACAGACATTGAAATATTTAAATGGCAAGACTTCAGAAATAAGGGCTAGAATTCTAAACCCATGCTTACCACGCTTTTTCAAGGAGATAGCAAATTACACTTCTTTGATTCCTTAATACTGTATTTAAATGTTTCCAATGCAAGGCTCAAAAATGTTATATTTTTTGGAACAAAATCTCCATATATTAGGCAAAATCCATTAAAATATGTATACTGGATCAGCATATTCCCTATTAATTAGGACAATAATGACAGATCAATTATTCAATATGTAATTCAATATTTAAAACATTTCAGTTTCTAATTTATTCTTCCTCCATCATACATTGCTTTTGGATCATGTTCAGGTTTGTGTGGCAGGGGACACAAGTTAAGGAAATTATTTTTAAATACCTGGAAGTGTTCCTTAATAACAAAAGCACTGGCAATTTTCTTCTTTATTCCTTCATAATCTCCCACATCACTGAGGCATATTGCATACCACTAAATAAAAAGAAGAATGACATACGATTATTTAGCAATATGGAATGTTTAGGGATTAAATTTATTTATTTATTCGATTTATATAGCCGCCCATCTCAGACCAGTGACTCTGGGTGGCTAACAATCATAAAAAATAGTCAAACAATTAAAACAATACAAAAATTGAATATAAATACAGCCAAGAGATATTAAAAATGATCGGTGTCAGCACAACCATGAAATGGGGCCCTTCACACACTCGGGGCCCCAGGCCCGGGCACAAAGCCAGGTCTTCAAGGCCTTCTGAAAAGCCAAAAGGGTTAGGGCCATCCTAATCTCAGGAGGAAGGATGTTCCAAAGGGCAAGTGTCACAGCAGAAAAGTCACATGTCCTGGTCCCCGCCAGCCAACAGTCCTTGGGTGACAGGACCCGGGGCATGCCCATTCTGCCGGACTGGATTGGATGGGTAGAAACAACTGGGAAAAGGTAACCTGGTCCCGAGCCATGAAGGGCTTTAAAGGTGACAACCAGCACCTCGAATTGCACCCGGAAACACACCGGCAACCAATGTAGCTCCCGAACCAGTGGTGTTACATATGTCGAGTAGCCGACACCATTTACAACCCGGGCAGCTGCATTCTGTACCAGTTGAAGCTTCCGAATGCTCTCCAAAGGCAGCCCCATGTAGATAAATTACTATCATAATGTCATAATTCTATCCATACTACACAAATATTTATTTGTTCTTTCAAGTTTCAATCAATAGGGAACTCTAGGTGGTTAACTATCTAAAATGAACTATAAATAGTTAAAACTAAATTGAAAAGCATACAATTTCTTAAAAGGCACAGCTGAAGAGGAAGGTTTTAAATCAAGTAGAGATTACACGAAATCCTGAGAGAACAAATTCTGTAACTTTGGAGGGCCATGTAAGAACGTTTCCCACATCCTGGCAGGGTTCTGAAAGAACAGGTATTGAAAAGCAATTCTCCTATTTTAATGCCTAGACAGGTTCATACTGAAATAAGACATGATTAATTCGAACTGCCTAAGCCAATCCAGGCTTTTAAAGATAAAACTTGAACTTGAAAATAACTGTCAATAATTGAATTTAGTTCAATTATTCTTCTATGATTTTTCTTATGGCTATGCAACATTTGTGTTTTAAAGGCAAAAGGGTGCTCTGGAACATGCAAGGACACCTAAGTTATATTTGTCTTAAACTTTTAAAGCAGCTGAATCTTTTCTTAGGATCATGCAGCTGCTTCTGCATCATTTTACCTTTGAATATGCCTTAGCTTATATTGCTGGTTGCAAGTTTTTCAAGAATATTCTATCTACTTTAAAGCGATCAAGCCTGTAGAATTATTATTATGCAACTACTAGTTTCTGGAACTTTTTTATCTCATAATCAATTCATTTAGTTAGGCTGGTGTGAAATTATAATTGCTGAAAACCACTCTAAATGGATTGATTATGAGTTTGTCATTTAAGATATGAATTATTGCAATTCTCCTTTCA
Source organism: Candoia aspera (assembly GCF_035149785.1). Taxonomy (NCBI): domain Eukaryota; kingdom Metazoa; phylum Chordata; class Lepidosauria; order Squamata; family Candoiidae; genus Candoia; species Candoia aspera. Next base: position 181,889,712 of record NC_086155.1, read on the forward strand.
AAGTCCTCGAAGTCAGAAATAAGCCACTACAAAATGTCAAGTAAATTATTTGTTTATCTGACCTTGTGTACACTAAAACAAGTTGCATCTTTCTCAAGTGCCTTCTCTGCATAACCAAGGGCTTCATAAGCCAGCTGCTTCTTTTCCTCCGCTGAAGTATGACTAAGCTGAGCAAGGTCACGTAATGCTCGTGCCAGACGCCACAACAATTGTGCATTTTCACTACATAGTAACATATATAACAGGATGTATTGATTATGATATACCATAGTAAAGTCTCAGTGTATAGACAGACTTATTATACTTTTAACTACCAAACAATAGTTCTGCAGCAGAACTTTATAAAAAATAAAACAATATAAAAACAGCTCAACACTCAAGGTGAAATAACAACACATCAACACATGACATTATAGTAATTATAATGAGCAATAAAACAGTTTGAAGTTCTAAAAATACTATTTTTAAGTGCATTTAGTAGATCAGGAATGTAATGGTTCATAAATACCATCTCTTTATGTAAAATTGAACATTCCCCCACTTTGATTTCTGGAGATGATTACACTTGTAGTGTACCTGCACTTTCACTAGATACATTTAGCTGCAAAGTACTTATTTGTAATTATGTTTATACTGTGCGTTGAGTTAACTATGGTTAGTGAAAACAGGAACGAAGTTGTACTGTCATATTGCTCCCAAGTATAAAAAATAAGAAAGGGAGAGGCATTGTATTCAAAAGAAGAGGAACAAGGACATAAAGACGAGTTATGTATACCCAAATTAAAGTACATAAGGATTAAATTAATCAGATTTGCGACACAGCATCATCCATATATTGTTTCACACAATAAAAGTTAAAACTATAGGATTTTAAACAGGGAAAGAGATTAATAGTTTTCACAGTATGCTTTAAAACAGTTATTTTCAATTACATTTTCAACAGTGATTTTCAACGGAGTAGAAACACAATTCAGTATAAGAAAGTTACTGACATGTGGACTATAGACCCAAAGGAGATGAATGAACTTTAGTTATGTAAATGTGTGACACGTTTTCAGTAAGCAGTGAAAGACTGTCTAAAAAAATCAACTTCCTGGTCTCATTAGCAAATATTTTCTTTAATCATCATTCAGCACTAAAATTTTACTTCAATTCCCTTACAGCAGTATCATAGTTCCTGAGTTGATATCCTAAGGACTGTAAGATTTTTCAGATTTCTCTTTGCAAGGGCAGAGAGAGTTCTATCTCCAAGATCCAATCTTGCAAGCCTTATAGTTGCTAAAAGTTGCAGCCTGTGCTTCTCCGAAGTCCAGAATAGGACTTTGGTTATCAAGGCAGAGAGAAAGGAGGTATGCCTAGAGGGGCTATGCATTCACAACTTCCCTGATCTCAAAATGAATCACTAGAATATAAATTGTGATGGCCCTAGAGCTTGTTTTATTTCTACTCCACTGAAAGCACTGAGAAGAAAAAGTTTTCTTTCTTTAAATGACAGTAAAAGGACTCAGAAGGTCCACTAAAATGAAAGACCCTAAAATTCTGATTTCAGCAAGTCTCCAGTGATGTTGTATGTTGTGGTGCCCTCTATGCCAACCCCACCCCATCAGAGCGTACTGCAATAGCATACCTGTTCTTGTATTCACTCAGCAACTGATAAAGCTTTTCGGTTTCTCCACTTCCATAGAGATAGTCTGCTTGATCTAGGACTTCATTAACTTGAGATATAATAAAACAGAACTTTCAGTGAATCTGCCAATCTGTGAAGCAGATATTACTTAAGAGAAAAATAATTAATGTGATTGCATATGGACATACTAATATTACAAGTCAGGAATAGAAGACTGTTTTAATGGCAATCAAAACAAATTTGCTTCTATCAACAGGTCTATATGGCACTGTTAGGCTGAATCTATTAAAGGGAAGTGTTTCCAACAATTACCTCTCTTTCTGAGTAATGTCAGAGACATGTAACATTACAAGACAAAACACTGATCTAGCCTAGTCTTCCCCAATTTACCACCTGTCAGATGAGTTGGACCATAAATCACAAATCAGCAATATTGTTGGCACAAACAACCCAAAGGATATACTGTAGTTCATATAAGCATTAGAGGAGACATAAAAGGACAAAGTCAGCCGGAGAAGGAATATAATAGGCTTCTGATAAATATGTTAATACCTTAAATATTTTATATGTATTTACAAAAATATAAATTTTGAAAAGAAACAAAATATGCAAAACCCAATTTCATATTTATTTTAAACTATCCTTCAGCAGCAAGATCTATAGCAATATAGATAGCTGTGCTATCTTCAACTCAACAATCAAGATCTTATGGCTGACCTTCTATATCATCAGTATTTTTCCAAATAAAGACTTTGTGTTTGATTCCTTTAAATACATAACTAATTCCTGTGCTTCGAGGTTCAGTTTAAGAACTCTGATAGAAGGCATACAAAAGTATAATCCACAGCACATTTTGTAGTTTACAAGATCTCCCAAGGATGGGCCCAAAATTTTCAGACTCTCCTCTTTCATATGGGGTGTAAGGGATGAAATCGGTTCCTTAAACCTTCAGGGTTTTAAGGTACTGACTGAAAGTTCCATACCCACATCAGGCTTATATTCCCCTTTTTAATTTTAGAGGACAAAATCAGTAACTAAATCTTTGCAAGGCTAATACTGATTTTTCCTTCTGAATCCTTCCCCAGTCACCCCAAAGCTAGGCCTTCAGAACTACCAAATAACCTCTTCGACTTGATGTTCCCCAGAGGATCAAGTAACTCTGACCCTGCTGTCCTTTAAATGGGTGTTGAAGACATCGCTTTTTCCCCAGGCCCTGGGTAAGGTGGAGTACATGTCACCTGAATGTTATTGGGTTTTCTATTGAGGTATGTTGTTTCCCTAGTTATCACATTCTTTGTTTTATTGTAGTGTATTGTACTGTATTCTATTATATAACCTGTATGCCACCAGAGTTCTGGTGAGTTGTGTGGCTTTATAAATTTGATTTCTAAATAAATGAGGGAGAAAGCAAGCTGCATTTCTTCTTTATCAGCAGCCACAGTCATTCTACTTGCTCTAATGAAAAAAACAACAGCTTATTTTTTAGGGATGGAGGATTGGATTTGACAGCTGTGTGTTTTTAGAAATTTTATCTTACCTTTGACATCAGCACAAACCATAGCAGACTGAGAGATTACTAGATAAGCGTTGTATCCCAAGTAAGACAATGTTGAGAATGTAAACCCTCTTCTGAAAATTCTGGATTTTTCAAACATCTAATAAAGAAAACACAAAGGCTACAATCCTAAGTATAAATTTATTTTTAAAATATATCAGTTGAAGAGATAAAGAATTAGATTGGGATGTTGTATAGAAACGATGTATTGCAAGTTCCAATTGAATTCTCATTCAACTATGTTTCATAGCATATTATATAATCTAAGAAGCAAATTTTGAGAATCTAGTGGAAACTCAATTTATCAGACTTTCAATGCAACAGACCAAATATGCATTTGGACTTCACAAACTATATGACAGACAAGTCTAATATTTTCTACATTTGTCTAGCCATTTGATATAATTTGTGTCATTTGAGTAATGGGGTAATTGATGTTTTATACCACCTGAATCAATTACATATTTTCTGAAAAAAAATATCTAAATTGACACAAATTACAAAAATGTAATTTTAGACAAATGATGCAAAATGTCAGTTACATCATTATGCACATAACATAAATTACAGGTAGTCCTCACTGAACAACCATTTGTTTAGCGACGGTTTGGACTAACAACAGTGCTGAAAAAAACAACATCTGACCGGTCCTCACCCTTACAAACATCACAGAGTCCCCGTGGTCAGGATTTGGGTGCTTGGCAACCGGTTCACATTTATGACCGTCGCAATGTCCTGTGGTCATGTGATCACCATTTTCGGGTGGCTTCTGGAAAGCAAAATCAATGGGGAACTGTGTGATTTGCTTCATGACCATGTGGTTCACTTAATGCCCATGGTGATTCACTTAATGACCACCACAAAAAGGTTGTAAAATTGGGTCAGATTCGCTTAATGGCCACTTTGCTTAGCAACCAAAATTCCAGTCCCAATTGCAGTCATTAAGCGAGGACTACCTGTACATCAATAATGAAAATCAGACATTGGGTTTAATGGACATCCTTTTCCTCCAAAATCAAGTTAACTGAGGATTTATTGTACTTTCGCAAAACAGTTGTCTGCATGGTTACTGAAAGATAAATTTTAAGTTAAATTTAGGTACAATGATGGAAGTAATATCTGTGTATGTGTCCCCAATGAGGCTCATTTATTATGCAAATAAATACATTTGAATCCTGAAGGACATTTAATTCAACAGAGCTATTCACAAATCTGATAAGAAGTTTTTTCAATCTAAGCATGCATAATATGCTCTTCTGTGCATTAACCTTATTTGTTTCTAGTTCTCTTTTCTTTTTAGGGGGGCAGAATGTCACGGTTCCTGTTCCAATGTCCCTGAAACATCGTTAACAAGTCTCCATGCCATGTTGGTCCTGACACGTGTTGCTGAACAGGAGTGGGCTGCTATTAGTTCATACCAGGCAGAGAGATAGATAATGCGAGTGCAAAGGAATTCATGTTTGGGCTATCTTGCCTGGCCAAGGTCATTACCCAGAGATTGCCAGCAACAGTTTGAACACCTGCAGAGGAATGGAGTTGCACTGACAGTGGGGGGAGGGGTCTGGGATCGCTTGTGGTTTAATTGGGAGAAATCCCGCGCTTTTGGTATTCTCATCTTTGCCTGTGTTTCTGCACGCTATTCATCATTAAATTAGATGTCCATAGACCACTATGTGAGTCTGGTTGTTGATTTGAATAGTCATTTTCATTACAATGTCATTACAATGTCCACAAAGTAGGCTAAAGCTGGGATCTGAGCAGCATTAGTATGGAGCACTATGCTTAGCCATATTGTGACCTACTATAATATGTAATTAGGATCACTTTGCCTTTTTTATGGTAATATATATCTTCACATACTTCGGTGTGTTAAAAGCTACCTGCTGTACCTCACAGCTATTTAGTTCATTCTGCTGATAAGCTCTATTATTTCTGGCCCCAAATCCTAATTCACTGCTACCTTTGGTTCTCTCTCAATTGTGACCATTTTATCAGGGCATCTTGTTTACAATGAAGCAGAAAGTATTGTAAGCTTAAAAACTCAAGTTTCAGTGCACCTTTTCCTCCTGTTAACTAGGTATTTTAAGAAATAGGTATTTAAAACTAGTTAGGCTAAAGCAGGCATTCTAATTACATATTTAAAAATGTTTAAAGTTTTCTCAGTGAGAGATGTTAGAATATGGATCCTGATTCTTTCTATTGCATGATAGCCATCTTGGAGAACATATGTATAGTACATAAACATAGAAGCTTGTCAAAGTGTGGCCTGAATGTTTGGGTTTACTAGTCCTGCCTTAGGCATGAAGCCCTTGGAAGGAGACAATGGCAAACCACTTCTGAAAATTTTGCCAAGAAACTGCAGGGACTAGTCCAGGCAGTTGCCTGGAGTCAGCACTGACTTGAAAGCATGAAACAACAACAGAACTATGAAACCCCCCCACATTGTCTGGACAACCATTTTCTTTCTCTCCATCTCAGGGGAAGGGAATATCTGTCCTACTCAGCAGACCCGGAAGCTCGCAACAAGAGTATCTCAGCTCATCCTCACAGGCTGAAGTATGAAGGAATAATTAACGGAGATAAGTCGAGACCAGATTAAAAAACCTTAAGGAAGCCGAGCTTTTCACTCAGACTAAGGCCATCATTTTTTCCCATCCCGGAATAAACCCAGGGGAGGATAAGAAGGGACGCGCCTGTAAACCAACCACACCTCGCCTCCCTTTTTTCCTCCGTGTCCTGAAGAAAGCTGTCGGCGGCTGCCGGATTTCATTCTTGGAGCCTCGCAAAAGAAACGCGTCTCCAGGAAAGAGCCGCTCCGCAGCCAGTGTCGCGCCGCCATCCTCCCCAGCGCCATGACAAAAATGTTTCCCTGATATATATTTCGCCCAAATCAGCCTTTCCTCGCCTATTCCGGAAACAGGCACTGACACTTCAGTTACTCCACAGCATTTCACGACTCGGTGATCCACACCGGAAGAGCCCGATGTTCCAGGCTGAAAAAGTCCGGGTGGGATAAGATCCGGGCTGCATTCATTCCACTTGACAACCACTCTCACAAACGTGATTTCCCAAACACCCCACCTCCCTCTTGGCTCTTCCCCAGCATGCTGGCTGGGGAATTCTGGGAGCTGAAGTCCACAGATCTTAAAGTGGCCCAGTTGGAAAAAGACTGGACCACCATTGGCTTTGCCTCGCGCGAAGAAGGGGAGCGCCCCGAATTCTGTCACGTGATCCTGATCATCTTCAGGTGGTGGGGAGCATCCAGCAAAGATTAGGTTAGTCTAGGAATCTTAAAAACAAGCAACAAAAAACACAACCACCTTTACAGAAGCACAGCAGAGCGCATGCGCCTTGTGGAGCCAACAACTCGCTTGCTTCCCACGTGGGAGTGTTGCTTTGATTACACAATTGGGAGCGGGGGGAAGGGGGACTTGAGAAGCGCCGCCCCTTAAATACCTGAGCGGCCTGGCCTGGGCTTCTGACTGTTGCAGATTGTATTGCGTTGTCGTACCTTGCGTTGCATTACATTGCGTTGCTTCGTGGAACAGAAACTGGGCGAGGCTCTGCCTGAGAAGAAGGACCGCTGCTTACGGAGGGCTGGTGTGATCTCCGGAGGTCAGTGCAGCGGCGAGCCCGCCTTCCACCAGTCTTCCCCTCCAGATGGGTCGAATTCCATCTTGCATTATCTCCTTTTTGGTCAGGCTGGCCGGGGATGATGGAAGTTGTAATCCAACACACCTGAGGGCATCAATTTGGGAAACGCTAGTCGAGGTAGAAGAAAGTGGAGCCCGGAGCGGGGAGGGGGCAGAGGAAAAAAGACAGAAAATGTGTGTTTGGGCGAGTGGGAGCATAACTGCAGTGAGAGAATTATGTAAAGTTTATATTAAAGGGTTGATTATTATTGGTTCTTCATCTAGGACCTGGACAGTGTTAAATGTTTTCATAAATCAGATCAGAATTTGACTGCTTTATTATAGGCATATTTATTACGAGTGGAATATTATTTGAAGATCACAGGTCAGGAGTCAACTTTTGGGCAAATTAGTAGCTATATTGTAGACTAAATTTTGGAGAAGGAAGAAGCTGCTAATAGGTGTGGCTCCTGGGCCATATTGGGTGTGTGAGGAATTGAAGGCAGTGGTATGCTAAGTCCGCTTATGCCTTACCTATGCAGGTTGTGACAGGGAAAAGCGTGACACCGTGGTTCTTAACCTTTCCCTTCAGATCCTGCTGATTTCTCTTAATACTTTGAACCCCACTGTGTTAGAAACAAAAACCTATTTGGCTGTTCCTGGCTTTCAGTCAGAAGCTCCTGTGTGCCTGTGTGCGCCTTCAAATCAGTGTGGACTCCTGGCGACTGCCTGGACAAGTCCCTGCAATTTTCTTGGCAAGCTTTCGGAGGTGGTTTGCCATTGCGTCCTTCCTAGGACTGAGAGGGAGTGGCTGGCCCAAAGTCACCCAACTGGCTTCGTGCCTAAGGTGGGACTAGAATTCACAGTTTGTAACCTGATGTTTTAACCACTACACCAAACTGGCTCTCTCAGTTGGTTGCCCTTTTTCTGAAAAGGACATTATGCTTACAGGCATTATTTTATATTTGTAATTTATTGTAAGTTTTTAAAAATCATAATTAAGTTTTTCATGGGTCCCACCTATTCTGCAGAGTCCTCTTTGTACCACCAGTTGAGAACCTCTGGTTTAGATCATCATACGAAATTATTGGACCCAGTGTTGTGTTTGCCACTAATGTTCTGGTATGGTATTTTTTCCCTAGTCTTAGCTTTAGTAGGATTAATCAACATTATCACAAAATAGCCCACAAATTCTCTACTTTTGCTTCCTGGGAAAGATTGCTTATGGTTTCCCTGTTCCATGAGATGAGGGGGTCCAAAGAAGGGTGACACTGTTTTTCCATCATGCCCCGTGTAATTTGCAACAATGTCCCTCTGGAAGCTGGGCTGCTCCCCTCCATGATGGTGTTCCAGGAAGTTTTGAAGGCTGAACCCTGCTGGAAGGTCCTTGGGAATGACTGTGCAGCATCTGAATCTGGATTTCTTTAGTTAGTTTATGGGTTGTATTATTCATTGTGTATAGTTTTATTTTGTTTAACACATTGTTATGGAGGTTTTGTATCATTTATAAAACTATATCATATAGACTACTGTAATGCGGTCTACATGGGGTTACCCTTGAAGAGTATCCGGAAGCTGCAGCTGGTCCAAAATGCGGCTGCACGAGCAATTATTGGTGCCCCTAGATCAGCACATACCACACCACTGCTTTGCAAGCTGCATTGGGTGCCATTTGCTTCTGGATGCAATTCAAGGTGTTGGTTGTTATCTTTAAAGCCCTACATGGCATGGGACCAGTGTACCTGAGGGACCGCCTCATCCCCATGACATCCACCCTTCCCACCCGATCATGCAGAGAGGGCATGTTATGGACCCTGTCTGTAAGAGAGTTCCATCTGGCAGGGTCCAGGAAGCGCACCTTCTCTGCAGTGGCGCCCGCCCTTTGGAACATTCTTCCCCCAGAGATAAGGCACATTCCATCTCTTGTGGCTTTTCGTAAACAACTAAAAACCTGGTTTTGCCACCTCACTTGGGCGGGAGGGGGAGTAATCACTCCTGGAGATGGTTAGGGCTCTAAATGGCCTCTTAGACATATGTCAGTGATTTTCCAACTAGCATTGTCATCTGGATTTCATATTGTATTTATTTGAATATTATATTTCTATTTATATTTTTATGGTATTTTAATGTTTTATCCTGGTTGTAAACCGCCCAGATTCCCCCCTTTGGGGGGAGATGGGCAGTGGCAAAATTCGATAAATAAATTTATATCATTGTAACCTACTATGAGATGCTTAAAATTTGATAGTATGTATGTTTGATAAATTATTGGAAACTGATCAAAGCAGGGTGAGAAACAGTTGGCTAAACATTAAAACTAAGGAATGTATGGTGTTTGATCACAGCCTTAAGAAAGATTGTAACACCAGATAGCAGACTTTACTAGCTTAGGCTGCATGAGATGTTGTGTGATTTTCAGATTACATCTAGGACTGCCAAAATAAAGGTGTGCAGATCAGTTGATCCCCCATTTCTGAAAATATAAAATTCATGTATTACCCATATCTGTCTTAATACTCATGCAAGCTGCTGGATTGAAAGCAAAAGTAAATATTTAGACAATATTTATAAAAGAGCAGGAGATGATATGGGATGGTATAATAAGTTTAAATAAGTACAAGGTAAATTAAATGACATTAAATAATAGCTGGTAGATGGTAAATAGAAGGTACACATGGATACAACTGATTAAGTAAGCTAACAGTTTGAGTTTATTGATATGTGCATGGTATGCATGGTAGTTGATTTTCTCATCCCGTGTTACAGATGGCGGCGCAATGTGTAACAAAGGTGGAGCTGACTGTCTCTTGTAACAATCTCCTGGATAAAGATATTAGTTCCAAGTCAGATCCACTTTGTGTGCTTCTTCAATACACAAGTGGACAACAGTGGTATGAGGTATGGTATAATGGCCCTTGGCATGCTTAGTACAGTCTGTTTGCTTTGTTATTGGGAAATATTAAGTGTAGGCTCTTTTGACTTTGCCCTTAGGTATTAGGACTACATTGTTTTTAAACAGATGTGCACCATTAACCATTTCAAATGGCAGTTTCTACACATTCAAGCAGTCTAAGAACAGTTCTGTTTCTTCTTCCTTTTATTAGAAAATTCATTTTGCTGTTTAAATGTTCACATATAGGATTGCATCCCACTTCCCCATTCTGACAAAGAAGCAGAATAGTAGTTCTCATGCCAGGTATCTCGCAATTTTTTTCTGAAGGATTGAGTGAATTCTCTGGAGATGGAGTGTGGATGGAGTGCAGGTAAAGGAGAAATGTGAAGGGAAGTCCCATTAATTGAATAGAAGTTCCTCAATATCAGCCATGGGCTGTACAGTTATATCCAGTGCAGTCTGTCCACCAGTGAAACAGACACCATGGGCAGAATATTCAATTTTCCATTCTCCCTGCTCAGAACTTTCCCTCCTGTATCTCCAAAAATGGGCATGGGATTGCATATTTACCCCTATTTTCTTTAGTTTTCTTGTGGTAGGGAGTGTATCTTCAAGAATGCTCAAACAGGAGTGTGAAATAAATTTTATTTCTTTACTATTATGTGAACTACTATACTATATTGCAGGTTGATCGCACAGAAAGGATCAAAAACAGTTTGAACCCCAAATTTTCCAAGAAATTCTTGATTGATTACTATTTTGAACTCGTTCAGAAACTCAAATTTGGGATTTTTGACATTGACAATACAACTGTTCAGCTGAATGATGATGACTTTTTAGGAGAATTTGAATGCACACTAGGACAGGTACGTGCAAACAGGTTCTGGATGTTTATTAAAATATAGCGGCATTGACCATGGGGAAAAAGTCCAATGTCCATTGACAAGATACCTTTATTTTGGAAAGAGTTCTTTTATAACCAGTTTGCCTGATTAAGAGGTCTTGAAACTTGAGTTTTGAATGATTTTTGTATAATTCCAGTTAATGTGTGATTTCTGCTGGTTTCCTTCTGAAAGTTGCAATTGCTTCATTTACTTCATTTACTGTTTAATTTAATCCAACAAATGGGACTTGACCTGAAATCTCATTTATGCTAAAATTAATTAACTTGCTATTCCTTGCTGACTTATACTGGAAATGGGGAAAATTGCTACTTACTGTCCACCTGCTTTTCAGTAAAAATCTTAAGCTGTCTTCTTTAAAAGCACTTTGAAGATTTTTGACCATTTTTAAAATCAAAACAGAACTGGAGAAATTAAAAACAAGGAACTAATAGACTACTTAAAAATCTTTCTGATAAGTAGTTTAATGTGTGTGTGTGCACGTGCACGCCTTCGAGTCAGTCTTGACTCCTGGCAACTACCTGGACAAGTCCCTGCAGTTTTCTTGGCAAGATTCAGAAGTGGTTTGCCATTGCCTCCTTCCTAGGTCTGAGAGAGAGGGACTGGCCCAAGGACACCCAGCTGGCTTTGTGCCTCAGGCGGGACTAGAACTCACGGTCTCCTGGTTTCTAGCCCAGTGCCTTAACCACTACACCAGTTTAACATACTCAGTTGATAAAAGTGAATTTTTGCACTGGGTGAGGCTTGGACTAGATGATCTCCAAGGATCCTTCCAACTCTCCCATTCTGTGATTCTGTGATTAAAAAATAAGTATGGGTGAAGGTCTCACTGGAATGTTTGTCCACTTTGGTGGTTGAGACATAATAATCATGGCTTTTTATAGCATTATTTATTAAAACAAGAATAACTGTAAGGCATACATGATTTTCTTTTTTATCCTCATGTATATTATTGCTTCTCTCATAGCTTCCTTACTGCAGTATTTTCTGTTTCACCTGAACTAGGAAACTAATTACGTTCTAATTTAAATTAAATGTAAGTAAGGAATTGAAGTATAAATAAACTAAGCCTTAAGGATGGCTCATGAGGAAAGGGACAGTGGTGGAGATTATGGGTTTGATTATAGTTTTTGACTTAATAAAACATTGTTTATTGTACCAATCAATGCATCTGGAACAACTTCCAGTTACTAGAGGTGGTTATTGTTTAGAATAAATTATCTTCTTTTCCTGAATATTTCTTACAGATTGTTTCTAGCAAGACGCTTACCAGACCTTTAGTGTTAAGAAATGGCAAACCTGCAGGAAAAGGTGTAATTATGGTATGAAAACATAGCTGTTTTTTTTTCTTTTAACCACAGATTGATTGTTCTTTCCTCTTTTTATTTCCCCTATGTCTCTCCCCCCTTCCCCTCAGTATGTAAATACAAGCAAGAGAAATGAATGATGTGTCATTTTTGGAAACAAATGGGGTCGTTCAGCTCAGTGTGATTTACTATTCTGCAAATATGCATATGAAGATTTAGAAAGTGCTTTTCCATTATCTTAAAATCCATTTCTTGCTTATGTTTTCCTTCTCTGTTCAACATTTTCTACTTCATTTTTGTGGTCTTAAAAATATGTAGCTATACCTTGAATTCAAAGACTGTTTTGCCTGATGCTGCATACCAAACTTGGATTTATATTTTCTAAACAGTAATCTTGTTTGTTGTTTTCCAAATTCTTTGGAAAATTAGAAGCAGTTTTTTTTAAAAAGTTCCATATAGGATAACATATAGGTCTTTTATTCAGATGAAAGCAAGGCAGAATTTCATTGAGTAAAGCCAAGTTTTTAATGGCTAAAAGTTAGAAAGTTCCCTGCATCTGCACACTATCTGCATTTCCTGTATGTTGTCTTGAATGTTCTAATAAGAATATATATTTTATTGCTTCTGAAACTAATAGAAATATCACATGTACATTTTTGTTTGATTCATAAAAGAACGCATAGCCATATTTTATTAGAATGGAGTGTCTTATGATAAATGTTGGTCTGTGTTTACCCAGATAAGTGCTGAAGAAATAAAAGATAACCGTGTGGTCATACTTGAAGTTGAAGCAAGAAAACTGGACAATAAGGTGAAATAACTGGAAAAACGATAAGCTCGTTCATTTTAATTCCTAAAATTTGTTTCCAGGTTGCATATCTGCCAGCAGAAAGGCAATTGTTGGCTAAATACATTGTACCCGGTTTTCTAGCCGAAAGCCCTCCACAGCAATATTTCTCTTGACACGTTCCCCCATAAGTTGCTGTTTTAGAAATCACTGTATTCAGACTGTCAAGCTAATGGCACTTTGCACTCAAAATTGTAAACCTGGTCCAAACTGTTGGAATACGATCCTGGTTTTGGGATTGTCATAAGTTCTTAGTTCAAAATTAATTGGATTAAACTGTAGTTTCCAAATAAGTGGAATTCAAATAGGGAGTGTTTTGCAGAAGGAAGTTTTACTGTCCAAATTATAATTCCAAGTTATGACTGGACCATTGCATCTGTATTGTCCTAAAGATGAATGTTATTTATTTTCATATATTCATTTTTGGGCCATGAACTGGGAGGGTCGCACACTGGAATAGTAAAAACGGCAACAGCTCTGTCTGTTTCAGAAACGAGTGGTAATATTTACATTGAACTTTAAATAAGCAGCTTTGTATTTAAGCTGTTTAACCTGCTAATGTCTCCTAGAGAACAAGCAAAACGAAGGCATTTGTTTAAAGGTAGTTCTTGCTTAATAACTTTTCATTTAATGATGGTCCGAAGTTACGACAGCCTCAGAAATAGCGCTTTGCAACCTATACTCACACAGCCATCACAAACCATCGCACCACCCCTGCAGTCACATGACCGCAATTCGGGCACTTGGCAGCCGGCTCACATCTATGACCAGCTGCAGTGTCCTGTAGTCACATGATTGCGGTTTGTGACCTTTTTTGCCATCCAATGGGGAAGCTGGATTCACTTAATGACCATCATAAAAATAATTGTTAAGTGAGGACTGCCAGTATAAACAGTGCAGTCCACCTGACTGTAATATCAAAACTGGACAGCAGTATATAATGTGATTTCTTAGGAGTTTTCTGCTTGAAGATTTTTTTTTTTGGCCTGCCTAGTTTGTTGCCATTGTTCTTTTTTTAGAGAACAATGTTTTTTATAGTGTAGTACTGTTTTATTGTTATGTATTCCCTGATTTTTCCAAGGAAGAATGTGTATTATGAAAGAAATTATCCTTAGGCCCCTTGCAGTGCTGCCAGTGAAAGGGAACAAGCAGACTGTGCTTTGGGCACAGAAGAATACAAAGTGTTATTTGCAAAATCATTTAAAATAAATTGCTTATTTCTAATTCCAGGATTTGTTTGGAAAATCTGATCCTTATTTGGAATTCCACAAGCAGACCTCTGAAGGAAAGTGGGTGATGGTGCATAGAACAGAAGTAAGTGTCATGCTTTTCTGGGTTTGCCTATTTACAATCACAGCTTATTTCAGCATCTTTAGCTCTGATTTTCTGAAGCTTTGGGACTAAATTCTGAATGGATAGCACTTTTAAAAAGTCAGCTGTAAGTTTTAAGATTTTTTTTATTAGATTTTTTCTTGATAGAACAATGTCAATATTGGAATAAAGGCAAACCCTCTTATACAGTGATATATTTATTATATTCTTGGATAAATTTATGCTAGTTGTCTGAACAGCAGGTATTATCCAAAATGATTTGAGAAATTATGCTCATGTATCTAAAAGTACATTTCATACTTTTATAGGTTATAAAAAATAATTTGAATCCTGTCTGGAGGCCATTTAAAATCTCTCTTAACTCTTTGTGTTATGGTGACATGGACAAAGCAATCAAGGTAACAGTATTAGCATACAAACTAGATTTAACTCATGCTTTTTTTTTTTGGTTTACTACAGTATTTCTTACTCCTCTTGTGCATTTTGAATTATATATGTGCGTATGTATGTAACAAACCAATCTTTAATCTTAAAAAACTTTAAAAAATTAAAATGTCATGAGCTTATCTCCAGGGCTGCTTAATGTGACATGTGCATAGTTTGTTTCCCAGAAGTTTTCTCTACCACCACCACCCTGCCTTATTTACACTAGTAGTAGTGGTATAGTGCTTTCAACTTAAAAAAACAGAAAAGAGGAAGTGAAGCCTTCAGTCACAAATGCTGAATCATCTTCATTGTTCCGCAGCAGCAGAACGATGCCACAATGTTCACTTACTTCTTTATTTCCTTCAATTCAAGAAGTATTTTTTCAGCTTATTAATGTGGGTTTCATCTTGCCTTGTTAGCTTTAATTCTTTTCATTTATCCATATGTTGATTTTGTACTCTCTTCTTATTTTGACCTAACTTTCATGATTTCCATAGGAAAGGAAAAATAATGAAAAAGTTGTAAAGGCTATATTTTTATAATTCCATTCCTCCTGTGTGCCATCATCACAGCTAGTATTCTAATTCCTTAGGAAAATTAATATTTCCATTTTCATCCTTGCATAATTAATAACACTGTCTTTCAATAAACCATTTAATGTGTCACTTTTGAAGCAAAATCAAACGTGAATGTTTGATCTGTCACAATGCTTGTAGTCTGAACTTCTTATTAAGTATTAAGTACATCTGAGAAAATGGAAAAGCTTTGATGGTTTCAGCAATTAAAAATCTGTTGTAATGAACAGGGCAGGGAAATGATACCTTATAATGACTGAACAATGCTTTCATACTTTATGCACACGGTGTCTTATGTAGCTGCCTATTTCCACTTAGTAAGTAAAATAACTTTTCTATCTCTTCTGACGCTATTGTCATTTTACATGTTCAAATGGTTTGCTTCTATATTAATTCAACCATAATACACAAGCATCTCACTTTAATACTTCATAAGTTACCTCTGAAGTGTGTCTCTTTGCGTGTTGAAGAAGCAAGCATGAGTTCTTTTTTTCTATTGTGGGTGGGAAATGTAACAATTATAACTCTCAGTATGTTATAAAGCCTATATTAAACATTACTTTGAGTAAATATCTCTTGATGATTGGTAGATTGCTATATTAATTGTGCAAAATTCAGAAATGACCATAAAATGCACATTGAAACAAGAGTATTGTTCTTTCTCCCACCCCTGACTTCAGCTTTATTCTGTGTGCTTTCATTATGTGAAAACCTTTTCCTACAAATCATCTTTAGTAATAGGAGTCTCTGCATGTTTGCATTAAAGGGAATGCCCGTGCATGCATCTTAAGAACATTTAAAAAAAAAAAATTGGACTTCCATCCTTTGGCCTCTTACGAAAGACATGTATTGGATTGCAGTGTTTATATATTAGACTGGAGGTGACGGTGAGCTCAAGAAAAATGATAATAAATACAAGCAACTTGAATTTCCTCAAAACTTAATTTTTAAAGCAGAGCTGCAGGTGTATTAGACATGTGGTGGCATATAAAGTAGTAGTGCATTACTACTACTGTTGCATTCAGTCTTTGGTGGACAGTGTTTCGAAAACAAGTTGACTCTGTATCACAGTTATTGAATTGGAACTATATTTGAGCAGCTACGTAGTTTGATACTCTTAAATGTCATGATAGTGTCTACAATATTCTAGGCTAATGCTGTATGCTTCATTTTAGGTTGAGTGTTATGACTACGACAATGATGGATCACATGATCTCATTGGGACATTTCAAGCTACAATGTCTAAACTGAAGGAAGCCTCTCGACATTCACCAGTTAGTCCATTTGTATATTTTTATCATTTTAATTGAAATGAAAGTGGAAGCAAACATTGCTGATCTCCTTGGGGCCTTGCTAAAATAAAGAGGTTGGATCAAGAGGGGATCCTACAGTATATCCAAAATGTCCCATTGGACAAAATGAAGAATGTTGTGCAACATGATAGCATCTGCTTGCTTTCCCTTTTTTTCCTCACAGGTTTGAGAGCAATTAGGGCATTTAGCCCTGGACTGATAGTTCCAAAATATTTACTATTACTTCTAATAGTCTTGTGGCATGGACAGAGTGCTAAAATATTAATAGTAATAATATTTCTTAATGTTAGTCTAAAAACCAGTGAATATAAAATATTCCACTGATTTGCTTCTTTTTTTTCCCTCAAGTTCAAGCAATAGCTTTTCCAAGTCTTGTGTAGGCAGTTGACAGCTATGCTTTCCATGACCTATGAGACAAAGTTCGGAACGGATCTTGAATTAGATCCAGATCTTCAACTGAACAGGATTCAGGCAAAGGTGGCCAAAAGCAATAAGTGAGAGCAGGCTTCTAGTTAAGCAGACTTGGGATCAAGTCTAAATGTGTGCTGTTTTTACTATTACATTTCTGTAGATTGAATTTGAATGCATCAATGAAAAGAAGAGACAGAGAAAGAAAAGCTACAAAAATTCGGGGATTGTGAGCTTTAAACACTGTGAGGTCAGCGTTTTCAAAATACTATGTTCATATTTATGTGGATATTTCCAACTGTAATAATAAGTAAAGGAAGTGGAATGATAGTGTTTGATTTAATGGTTGTACTGGAGGAAAACATTTTTCATCTTTGCACTGTGACGAAATCCAACATTTCGATTGAGCTTCTGCATTTTTTTGAGATTAATTATTGGCAATATTTTATTTATGTATTAGATTTTTATCCTGGCTTTTTTTAAGGAGCTAAAAGTGTAATTCCTCCTATTTTTTTCCACACAACTACTCTTTGACATCAGTTAGGCTGAAAAGTTTTTTCACTAGTGCAGAACTCAGCCTTTGGCACTGATCTGATCCATTGAACTGGCTCTTCCTTGTTCAGCAGAGAGGAAAGATTGCAAATACAGCATTGCTTTAGCCACTGCACATCTTTCCTTTTTGAAAAAAAGAAGGGGGGGGTAGTTGAAGCTAGTGAGAGTTGTGCAATACCTGTAAAATGCTGTTCTGTTTCAAAGGGGAAAGGGTGCTTTGGAGCACCTTTCTGCAACTCCTTAAGCCAAGTATGTCTTTTTTGAGGGATAGTAGAGGGTAGCCACATTATCCCAGGAAAAAATGCAGCTGCTTTAAACTGTTGCAGCAGATGCTGTGTTTGCACCCTCACATGCTCTGAAGCACCCTTTGGCCTTAGAAACTGAAACTCTGCAGTGCTTTAGTGGCTCCTATTCCAACAGTACTCTACAGCACTGCACTGAGCCCTGATTATTTGCATCAAATACCTTGCTTGAATTTTGTATTTAATGTCAATCCTTGCATTTCTGCCATTAGGGCACTGCTGTGAATATTTAGGTATTAACACTTCCTTGTAATCTTAGATGTTATTATACTTATATAATTTTAGTCTGTTTTGTCATTTAAATATAGACTGTATCCTGAACCTCACTCATAGATGTTAGTTAGTAAAGGTAAAGGTTTCCCTTGACGTAAAGTCCAGTCGTGTCCGACTCTAGGGGGTGGTGCTCATCTCCATTTCTAAGCCTTTAGAGCCGGCGTTGTCCGCAGACACTTCCGGGTCATGTGACCAGTATGACTCACGGAACGCCGTTACCTTCCCACCGAAGCGGTACCAATTAATCTACTCACATTTGCATGTTTTCGAACTGCTAGGTGAGCAGGAGCTGGGACTAGCAACGGGTGCTCACCCCGCCGCGCGGTTTCGAACCGCCGACCTTCCGATCGACAGCTCAGCGGTTTAACCCGCAGCGCCACCGCGTCCCTAGATGTTAGTTAGGTTGTTTTATAAATGTATTTTTAACTTAGTCTTAAATTTTATTTCATTTATTATCTATTAAGATTGATTTATACACACACACACTGAGCACGCTGCTTCTACTGGTCTATGACCGAAATGGGTTGAATTGAATTGCTGTGAATATTAATGGTTCCCATCTCACAGCCCATCCCCACCCCCACCGCCAATTTAGATGTAGAAAATCCTGCCTAATTTAAGAGCTGTTGGGACAAGACTAGGTTGTGAAAAAAAGTCGATCAGTTGGTTTACAATCCTGAATGTATCACTACGTGACTTTTCAACAGGTTATTACAGAATGTACTTTCCTTGACTACGTCATGGGGGGTTGCCAGTTGAATTTTACTGTAAGTAAACTATAATTCCTCTGTCTTAAGTGATGACAATAAGCTCTATTGGTTTGAGAAGGACTGGGTGCGTGATGTTTCCGTACCAGAAATATTCAATTAGATAAGTACTAAAGTGCTGGCATTAGAGAAAAACATACGAGAGGTGTGGGCAGGCTGCTCATATTTCCTGCTGGGGAGCAGGAGGCTTGTATTCAATACTACTCTGTTCTTTTAAAAAGTGGTTTCTGCAGCATTGCTTTGGGGCTACATTTCTGTAACTTTCTAAGTCTATATCTGTATCCTAATTGCCCTGAAGGAAGCATGGGTAGTTCTTTCTGTGTGCAGCCTCTTTTGAGTTAGGTTTGACTGGAAATTGGGTTTCAAAGGAAGCATTTTATTTTATTGGGAATTGGGAACTTTTCTCTGCTAATTAAACTTCACATAACTTGTGTAAACAAAATCCTAAAAATCTGTTAATTCCATGGGGTGGGGGAGAAGTCTTTCACATTTTCCCATATGAACAGCCTATCCTATTGATTGGTATTAGAACAGTTAATATGGAACAAAGTAGTCTTTGTACCTTATTCTTATTATCTTGACAGGTTGGCATTGACTTTACTGGATCTAATGGAGATCCCCGTTCTCCAGACTCCTTACATCACATCAGCCCCAATGGAGTGAATGAATACTTGTCAGCCATTTGGTCTGTAGGAATGGTCATTCAGGACTATGACACGTATGTGTTTCAATTGAATGATTCTCAAACTGTTTAACATGATGCATGTGTGTGGATTATTCAATAAATCAAAGTTTGGAAAAGATTTTAACTCACTGTTTTGCATATTTTTAAAATTTCCCAATGCTGATTATATCAGTAAGAGTGGGTTTTGGGATACATCTAATGCCATAATTACATTAAGTGGTATGACTGTGCTAGAACTAATCTTTAACACTGATGTGTTAAAAAGAATTTAACAATTTAATTTTGACATTTCGTGAATAAATATAGCTCTAGAGTAACTACATTGACACTACATTAAAACTACTATAGATTTGACTGTCCATTTATTTTATAATTACTTATTTAAAAGATTTGTATTACCACCCATCTTAAAACACAACTCTGGATGGCTCTCAACATAATTTTCTATTTCTATAATATTTTCACAAATAAAGTTATTTAGGCATTGCCTAGAACATTCTGAATACATTATCATCATGACATTTATATGCATTTGTTACATCTCATCTAGTTGTACTATATGTGCAGAAACAGATACATCACCTAGAATCATAGAATGTAAGGGTTGGAAGTGACCTTGGAAGTCATCTAGTCAAGCCCCCTGCCCAGTGCATGAATCCATAATCCAGCATCCCTGACAGGATATAATCCAGTCTGTTTAAACACATCCAGCAAAGAAGAGTCCTCCACCTCCCAGGGTGATTTGTTCCATTGTTAAACAATTCTCACCATAAAGACATATTTCCTGATGTCAGTTGAAAACTACTTTCTAGTTATTTAAAGCCATTGTTTCTAGTCCTGTCTTCTGAAAGGACTCTGAACCATTCTGTGTTATCTTCTAATACCAGTGTTTCTCAACCTAAGCAACTTTAAGATGTGTGGACTTCAACTCCCAGAAATCCCCAGCCAGGCTGCCTGGGGAATTCTGGGAGTTGAAGTCCACACAAGTTGCTACGGTTGAGAAACACTGTTGTATAGGATGGTCCTTAAGGTACTAGAAAACAGCTGTAACAAAATCTTCTCTTCTCCAGGCTAACATCTCAAAGGCCTCCAGTTCTTCATAAATTTTTCCTTTTAAACTCCTCAGCACTTTGATTGCTCTTCTCTGGACATACTCCAATTTTCCCTCCTAAAGCATAGTGTCCAGAATTGGATGCCGTACCACTTACGGCATTAGATACAGTCTGACCAATGCAACATAAGACAGGAATGATCATTTTTCTTGATATTGGTGTTACTGTCGATTGCATTTGCTTTTTTTTTCACCTTTATCATGGCAACGTGGCTTATGTTCAGCATGTGATGCACCAAGACACCCAGATTCTTTTTGCATGTACTGCTGCCCAGTGTGATTTCCCAGTCCTGCACTCATCTCTTTAATTATTTGAGCCCAAATGTAGGACCTTGCATTTATCCCTAGTGAAATTAATCTTGCTGTTTTGCCCCTTGCTCCAGCTTATCAAGATCCTCTTGAATCTTAATGCTATCATGAGAGTGTCTGTTATCTGTCTATAGTTCCCCAGATCCTATTTTTGAACATAAGAACAACATTTGACCTTCTCTAATTCTCTAGCCTATCCCCTGTGATTTCTCAGAGATCTTAGAAAGAGGCCAGAGATGACATCTACAGCCTTTTCAACAGTCTCAGGTTTAACTCTGTGGCAGACAAAACTTGTTCATGATAGCCAGGTGCTGCCTATCTTTTTATTTACCTTGAGTCACCACTCTCTCCTTTGACAAATGTCCTGTTTAGTTCCATTTGAAGACCATTCTCCTTTAGGCACAAGATGGAAGTAAAGTAGGTATTAAGCTCTATTGCCTCCGTCTCACCATCCTATTATTTTCTCTTTAACTGTGGGCCTACTCCCTCCTCCTCCTGGCCATATTTTGTTGGAAGCTTAAGTATTGCTTTAACTCTAAATTCTTAGCTCAGGGGAAAGCCTCTTATGCAGTCACAATGGTTTCCTAAGTTGCCCTCTATTTTTTCCCCCCTAACTGGAATACTGTATGATTGTATTTTTGGTATCCTCTTTTTTAAAGTTCCCAACCTTGCAAAGAGTTTGACCTGAGAAGTTTGATTCATGGGATCCTGCCTAGTATTTCTATAAGCTTGTTGAATTTTGCTTTTTTGAAATTCAGCAAGTCTGTATAACTATGTCCAAATCATCTTTCTGTAATAGTTTGAACCCCAAGATGATGTAGTCCCTTCTTCCTAGAGTTCTCACTGCTTTTATGTAGTCAACCACCTGTTCCCTATTGGTTAGGATCAGATCTACTAGAGCCAATTCTTCGTCTGTTCTTTACCCTTTTAGCAAAGGAACCATCAAGACCTATGAGGAATTTTTGTGACCTTATCTTTTGCCAAGTTGGTTTTCCAACAGTTGTCTGGGTAGTTGAACTCTCCCATTATTAATTTCTCCCTCCTGAAAGTTGTGTAATTTGCTCCAGGAGGGCATTGTCCAATCTGTAGCACCCACCCCACAAAACCTTCATTGTTTCCCTTCCTTATATTCTTACACCAGTGCTCTCAGGTGAATTCTCATACTCAAATGCATCCTATTCATTTCAGCTACTGATCAAGCCTGTCTAGGTATTACTGAATCGTCCCTCTCCTGTGAAGTATTTGACTCCTGTCCCAGCTTTCTGTCTTTCTGCTTAGTTGGCTTTTCCACTCTCTTTTTCCACCATCTTCTTTCTTCTGCCTCTTCTCTCTCCTTTGTTGAACTCCCCTGCCAAATTCCCATGTGCTGTCCTGTTCACTTGCAGAACCATATGTATGCATGGTTCTGGTTGTTTTGATCAAAAGGTTTTTTTTTAAAAAAAAAACACCACAATTTGACTATTTGGAAATAGGAACAGAAGCTAGAACTCAACTTCCTCTTCTCCCAAAGAAATGGTAGAGAAAGATTTTGGCTCTGTGTTAAAAAGGCTTCTGTCTCCAGCTTCTGCACATTGGTTCCATTAGATTTGCCTAATTGTATTTTAATGTTTGAAACGTGTGTTTTCTTGTATATCTTATATCACTGTGTAATGTCACATTAGGCAAGCATGTTGGGGCAGCGATACTGAAAAAAAGCAAGGTAGTAAAGAGTCATCAGAGACCTAATAATCTTTCACTTGCAGATAAGTGATGGCATTAGGATTTCATGAATTTTTCATTTCTCTGTATATAAATCCTAGGACTTTGTGACAGGTGAATGGTTTAGATCAGTGTCTCTCAATCTCAACAACTTTAAGATGTGTGGGCTCCAACTCCCAGAATTCTCCAATCCACACATCTTAAATTGCTACAGTTGAGAAACACTGGTTAGATGACTGCCTAAGCAGCATTTATTACATGTATATGTTGATGCCACTAGGTTATTTATTCCCCACCCTGTGCTGGAACTGATGCTGGAAACAACAGGCAATAACTCGGTGGTATGAGGAGGTTAAAGGATTAGAACCCTGGCTTTGCCATTCATGCAGAATTGTTTAGCAGACATTTGGGAAAAGGCCATGAAGGGAGTATGCGCCCCAGAGATGCAAGCTTTTCTGTCCTTCCAAAAGTTGGTAAACCAGCTTTGTTATTGTTGAGCAATTGGAGGAAATGCTGGTGGGTGTTACTCTGAAGATCCTATTGGATCTTTTTGCTTTATTGCAATAATGATCTAACTTCAATTATTGGATGGACTGGACATATGATTAGTTCTGGGCTTTGCTTTGGCTATGGTGTTTTGGGTAAATCAGATAACTGGAGAGGAAGTCAACCTGAGAATGTTAACATTTAAACATATAGACTTCGTTCCTAAGATAAGTTGACATAAAAGAGTAAATAAGGAAGGCTTTTCTCATCCTTTTATATTGTCTCTCCATCACTTGCACCTCCTGAAATCTTCCACTGAAGGATTGTGGAGCAATCCTGAACAGTCTGGTTGGAGAACAGGTTGTAGTGTGGTGGAAGAGTTGTCCTTCCATGGACATCCTTTTGTACATATCTACTCAGAATAAAGACCCACTGAGTTCAATTAAACTTACTTTCAAATAATTTGGGATTGGGTCCAAACTACAAATGTGTGGTATACAGAAACTGTGGAAGTATAGTACTGTTCATGAATGTGTATTCTAAAGAATGGGCAACTATGGATTTACTTACCATTGTTTTTCTAAATTGCTTATGCAGAGATAAGCTGTTTCCAGCTTTTGGATTTGGTGCTCAGATTCCTCCTTCATGGCAGGTAAGCGGTATCCATTTGGAAGATAAGTTCATTAAATAAAAAAATACTGACATGCTGTAGATTTAGAGTAGTGTTTTTCAACTTGGCAACTTTAAGATATGTGGACTCCAACTCCCAGAATTCTGCTGACTGGGGACTTCTTGGAGTTGAAGTCCACACATCTTAAAGTTGCTAAAGCTGAGAAATGATAATTTAGAGGAAAGCTGCCTGGTGGAAGGTAAATGAATCCATGAAAAAAATGAGTACCTTTATGTATTTTCAGGTGTCGCATGAATTCCCATTGAACTTTAACCCATCCAACCCATTCTGCAATGGTAAGTTTTAACATACTACGAAAGTATGTCCTGACATTTCTAGGTATGCTGAATGTAACAGTAAAGCAAGACTTGATTTGGTGATTGGGCATTCTGAAATTAACACTGTTAACTTTGCATAATTGTTCAGAGCCAGCTGGGAAAATAAAGATTTCTAATCAAAATTGTCTGCCTGCAGAGAGATTAGCAACAGCTTAGATACTCCTGAAAATATGGGAAGAAATTATTTGTTTTTTAATAAAACCCTCATAAATCTAACAATATAATAAAGTGCGACAAAGGGTATGAGTTTATTATGATTTCTTTCCATGAAGGAATTGCCATTTGTGGATCTGTTAAAATCCACAGGAATTTTACTGTGGATTTAACATATTACAAGAATTCTGTTTGGAACAAGAACCTGTGTTGCTACTCATTGCAAGTATTTTGCTGCTGGGTAGGGATGAAATTCTCTGTATGCTCCCCTATTTCAGCACTTCAGGACAATACGAAAAGAGCCACCTCTGGAAGAGATACTGACAGCTTTTCTCCAAAGTCACGTGGCCTTAATTATTAAACATTCTTGGGATTTAAGTTTCATTCACTGTTTGACTAGCTTGAGATAAGCAACTTTATGGGTTGTAGCTCTTCTTCCTTAAATATAGGCTGTTTAAAATAGACATGCTTCTTGAGGCTTCAACACATAGACCTTCATAAACTAGTGTGGAGGGTGGCAGTGGTAGATAAATTTCCTTCAGTATGTTTTATTCCCTCCAGGTATCCAGGGAATTGTGGATGCATACCGTGTCTGCCTTCCTCAAGTAAGATTGTACGGGCCCACCAACTTCTCTCCAATCATCAATCATGTGGCTAGATTTGCTGTTGCAGCTTCACAGCAGAGAACGGCCTCGGTAAGTACCTTATTGCTATGCTACAGTTAATCTTTTGTGAAAATATGCCATTAAGGAATGAATAATGGAAAGAATTTCTGAATTTATCAAAAGCACTTGGTATTACAAAATTAAATACAAAAGTTGAGGTTTTGGTAATATGTGTAAGCAATTTTACTTGGCAAGTAGACTGTATCTCTACCCTGTTAGTATCCTTTTAGTACTTTAATCTATAGTAAGAGTGAAATAGAGCAAAAAGCAAAATGGAGATTAATTACTTATGATGAGGCATGAAGAGTAGCACTAACTGCTACCTATGTAGAACATAAATATCTACGTCATATCTGGCCATTCCTTTTCCCTGAGATGCCCTTAAAGCAATTTGGTTTTCATAAAGCAAATTTGCATCTGTACATGTTGAGGTGAATGCTTGTGTGCGCTAGTTGGAATAGCTATGCTACTTGGAAGTCATAAGTGAGGAATCAGCCTGATTCTAATTCTCTAGGCATTTACAGCTCCTTGCTCATAATTTTATAATTACTTATTTAGAAAACAGTAATATGAGCTAAGTACATGAATCATGACTTTTTGGAAGACTTCTGAAGCAGGTATACATAACCTCACTAATAATTCATGGTAAGGCTGGTCAAAGACCATAATAAAGACCTTTATTATTCATTCATTCATTGCAGCTGTGCATGAACAACAAAAAAAGAAAGAGCTTATTACCATTTGTCAGGCTAAGGAACTATGTATATAACCAGGTTTCCTTTCCTTGCGGTGGAACAGAGGAGTTGTCCCTATGCCTGTTGTTGGGAATCCTCTTCGGCTCAACAGGTTTGCCATTATTCTGAGTTGTGAGCTGGCCTTTGTGACTGCTATATCTTTCGCATGCGGTAATATGCTTAGAATGCTCTAAGCCTCAGCGTAGTATTAGCAACAAGCCCCTACATCCACACTCTTAAATGAGAGGTTGGGCTGGAAGAGTTGAATGAAGAAGCAAAAAAGACTGTATAAAAATATGTTTCTGCTACCTGAAATGAAATGAAATTAATTAAATGGAAGTGAGTGTTGGGTTTGCCAGGAGAAACTTTAAAGTAAATTGAATACAATGTTGGTTGAGTGTAAAGATGATTCAAGATTTAGTAGAGAAAACCTAATGGAATGTTGCACTGTTAAAGTATCTTGCATGTCATTGTTAGGTACTGTGGGAAAGTAAAGAATACTGTTCTGGCAATCTATATCTGGAGATAATTGTAGTGCCTTTGTATAAGAACTACAGGTAGTCCTCAACTTACAACCACAGTTGGGACCGAAACTTCTGTTGTTAAGCAATGTGGTTGTTAAGCGAATCCAGCTTCCCCCATTGACTTTGCTTGTTGGAAGCCCCCTGGGAAGGTTGCAAATGGAAATCACATGACCCTGGGATACTACAGCCATCATAAATACATGCCAGTTGCCAAGCATCCAAAATTTGATCAAGTAACTGCAGGGATGCTGCAACAGTTGTAAGTGCAAGGACCGGTCGCAAGTCACTTTTTTTCAGTGCTGTTATAACTTCAGACAGTCATTAAACGAATGGTTGTAAGTCGAGGACTACCTGTATTTTTCCAGAGGAAGATATAAGACTCAGTATAAATTGCATAAACCATTTTTTGTGTTGTTTTGGGTCTTTTCCTTTCTGACATGCTTATAAGTTGGTTTCCCAACCTATTATCTTTGGGAATATATTTTCCTTAATTTTAACAAGGTGCTTTTGTTCAACAGCAATATTTTGTACTCCTGATAATCACGGATGGGGTGATAACAGACCTTGATGAGACTAGATCTGCTATTGTCAATGCGTCTAAGCTTCCCATGTCCATCATTATTGTTGGTGTTGGAGGTGCTGATTTCAGTGCCATGGAATTTCTGGACAGTGACAGTGGAGCTCTGAGATCACGTTCAGGAGAGGCTGCTATTCGAGACATTGTCCAGTTTGTGCCATTTAGACAGTTCCAGAATGTAAGTACTGTTTCTTAAAGGAGTGCATTGCTTCAGGTTCAGTTCTAGAAAGGTGTGCTCAGAACATGTGACACATGAACATAGTAGCATCTTTCTGTAGCTCTTTAAAGCAGCTGCATCATTTACCATCAAGGAAAGTTATAGCTGTTACAACTTTTAGTTGTAGACTGGTGCTCTGTTGGTCCTCCTGCACACTCTGAAGCATTCCCAAGTTGTTTATGAGCTGTTGCATTCATTGATACATGAACTTTGGTTACCGTATCCTAGAGGAAATAAAATCTTCTTGAAACAGACAATTAAGCTATCCAAAGAGCAGTTATGAATGAAATCTGGAAGCCTTTGTTATACTTTTCATCCCATATGGAGACTTAGTAATAGGTTTATGTGAGCATCCTTTTAAAGGAGTATCTTTGTGGGGGAGAGAAAAGTAAGTGTATGTCTAAAATATTTATGGATATTGTACCTCATGTCTCTGACCTATATCACTTCATTGAAGTAAACATACGTCTCCTTGCATAGATCTATTAGAGACATTACTGTATTACTAAAAACTTTTACTGTACTAGTTTGTTGTATTTGCAATACAGTCAATACTGTTTTTATTATTGCACCAAATCTCTCTCCCATAGAAAAAGGACCCAGGTAATCCATTTCCTTTAGGATCCTCTGTAGCTGAGTCTCCACCACATTCTAAACAACCTTGCTCAAGAAGATCAGATTGGATAATGGGTGAAAGTTATCAAAAATAGCCAGGTAAACCAAGGAACTGCCTGGGATTGGGCAGAGGCCTTGTTAGATCAGTCGCCTCAATAATCTAAATTTGAAGATAGCATGGAAGTCAGTTTCTTGGAAACTCTGAGTAAGTCCTCCATAATAGATCACATCTCATCAACTGTAATGGTATGACCTTGGGAGGCAGGGCAAAGAGACGCAACTGAGGGAAGGGACAGATAAAAGGCAGCTGGGCCCATAGCAGGAATGTGTGTTGGACAAGAGACTCAGAAGAGACCCTTCCTAGTTTCTTGGGCCATAAAGGAGACGGTGTGACAGATGTACTTTCACACTTGCAAAATTCTGTTAGTAGCTTTACAATAAAGTAGAATTAGCTCATCTAGTTGTGTTTCCTGTCTGGTCTACCTCATAAGGCTGACATCAATCTTGCAGGTGTGAAAATACATCTGTCCCCCATCTCCTTTACGGCCCAAGAAACTAGGGAGGGTCCCTTCTGAGCCCCTTGCCCCACCCACATTCCTGCTGCAGGCTAAGCTGCCTTTTATCTGACCCTTCCCTCGGTTGCGTCTCTTTGCCCTGACTCCCAAGATCATTCTCACATACCATTACATCAACTCTGAAATAAAGATCTCCCACATGGGTCAGAGCTAGTTATCTGCAATAAAAGTGGTCACCATAGAGGCCGGGAATTCATGAGCTGCTTTGGAATTATTTCCCAGGGCATAGAGGTTAAATCATCCAAGACTAAAAGCCTCAGGAACTACCAGCCCTGAGATGAGATGCAGAACTTCATGGAAGGCCACTGTAGGATTTGTTATGAATCTTTCAGTCCTGGAGGAACAACACAAGTTGTTATTCTTCAGTGTAGAAAATTGACTGATTTGGCTTCACTGAGAAATTGTTTAGCCATGCAAATAATAAAAGTGCTTGAGCATTGGTGCCTTTATATAGGAATCCTCAGTTGTCTGTGATTTGTTATGCATGAAAAGATCATTGTTTGTCTTGGAAGGAATTTCACTTTCTTCACTTAAAAAAAACTCTATTATTATAATGAAATAACAGAGAAGGAAAAGCTTATCAGTCACCCTAGAATGAAATAGCTGGCATTAATTTCATCTTATTACAGTCAGTAAGTAAATAGTTTATTGAATAAATCTCCAGACCATTTCAAGTCTTTGGTATCACACAATCTATTGGGTAAATGTTATCTCATAGCAATGTTTTTTGTAAGGGAAATGGAAAGTTTTGCTTTCTAAAAGACCCCTTCATTAAGGCCTGGAATGCTGTAAAATATCACAATATTTCCAGTCCCTGCTCCTACTCCCTCCATTACTTTCCATTGTTTCTTAAGGCAAAATGCTACAAGGCAAAGAAGGAGACAAGTGTTTGTTTTATTTTCTAAAGTTTTGCCACTGGGGGTTATACTTTAGTAGGTGCCAGTATATGTCTGTATGAAACGGGATTCACTTACTTTGAAAAATGGAACCGGATTATAGCACCTGTTGCTTGGATTTCAAAATATGTAAGCATGGTTGTTTGAGAAAGTATTCAGATGACTGAAATGGCTACCCCAGTAGCCACAGTTTAGTTTATTTATTGATTAGTCTAATGACCATATCAAATAAGATAAGATAAAATAATACTAAAAAAATTACAGTATAAAAATATTAAATGAAATAATCAGGTAAAACCCTTGGCAGTTGACCCCAATCTGATCTAGATAGGAAGCTCTCACTTGAATGGCTTTAGCTATAAACTTGGCAGTCCTCCTTACTGTCTGTGTGTTTGTAGCTTAGAGGAAGTAAGATAGCTTATTTATGGGGTCCCGATGGGCTATCCTGTCAATTAGCAACTTTAAATGCTGTGCTCTGGCTGAAGCATATAGTTGGCAGTCCAGGAGGATATGAGTGATGTCCTCTATTTGTGGCCACAGGAAGAGTTTGGCTTTATGAATCTTGCAGAAATCCCACTAATTAAGCAACTTACGTTCCTCAGTGTTTTGTTACGTGTTGCAACAGTGCATGGTTTTTATGGACATTGCATAATGTTTTCGCTTTATAATCATATCCAAAATGATCTGCTGCAATTTTTAACTGTATAAAGCCAGTGCCAGAATAAGAACTATCCAGCTCATAGAAAGACAAATCATTGGACAAATCAGCTTCTGGTGGCCATCTTTCCTGTGGAACACCGCTCCTGAGATCTTCCTAGATGAGTGAGAATTGAATCAGTTGGTTTCACTTCTGTCTTTGTCCTTTGAATTAGGCTCCCAAGGAAGCTCTTGCTCAAAGTGTCCTGGCGGAGGTGCCACAGCAAGTTGTGAGCTACTTCAGCATGTACAAGCTGCAGCCACCAAACAACCCTACAGCCAAGCAACAACAGCAGAAGCAGGCATGAATCACATGGTGGGAAGTGTCTGTGCCGCCTGTCAGTGGTGGCCCTTGATTGTGATGCACGATGAAAGCCTTTTCATACATTTTGCAAAAGACGTGACATGCTAAGATAGCCTTTCTCATTTTTGTTCTGAGTTGCCAAAGATGCTTTATGTTTAACACCCCATTGCAAGTGAAATTGCAAAAAGCAGTTCAAGCATACAAAGTCTCCAACAATATACAACTCCAGGAGCAGCAGAGCAGTTACATGTGCCTTTGAAATGATGGTGCAACTACCTTGGGTGCTTAATTCTTGCATGTGCTCTATCTAAAATATTCAGTCTTTTTTCAGACTTAAGAAGGATTAAGACCAGGGTGATAAATCCAGGATATGTAAGCATCTTTCTTTGTTCCTTCTCTGTGGCTTCTGCCCTTCTATTTCTGAACATTTGCAGTTTGATGAAGCAGTAAATAATTGAAAACTTGAGTATTATATGGAGACTGGAACAGAACTATATTACAGCTTAACAGATTCAGCTTGCATTGTAGTATTAAAGCAAGGTGACATCTGACATTGATACATGGTTGCCAACAGTTTATGTCTGTCTGTTCCACATAGAGGATATAAATTGGGTCAGGACTGCCTTTGTTGTTTATTATGTCACAAACCCATTTGACTTTTGAGGAATTTAATTGTGTAAAATAAGAGCATGGACTTAGAAGCTGTATCTGTGTGTGCCTGGGGAGGCTTATCTGTTTTATAGCTGTATATAGAGAGATCTCTATGTGCTAGAGTATCTGTATTATTTTGATATTTCATAAAGGTTTCTCTATGGGTATAGCTAGTTCCAGGATGCTTTATCACTTTCATTCAGTAATACAAACTGAAGTTCTTCCCACAGTTGATTTGGAGTAGCTAGAGAGAGTAAATTTTCTTTTCAGCACAATACTCATGTATTAGATTATCTTGTACTGTATGTTATTTCAGGTCCTTGCCCTTTGGGGATTTTTGCCTTTATTTAGTGATGGTTAGTGGGTTTGTGCTTGCATTTCATCTGCTTTCAGCATTTTTTCCATCATCCCACTTGCATGCTGATCAGTAGTCCAAAAGTGTGTTATTGGACATATTTTCTTGCCATTTGTTTGGTAAGAAAGAAGTGTACGTAACATTTCTGTTCTTTTGTCTGTATGCTCTGAGTGAAATGAATTGGACTGAGCTGTCTGAAAATGATTGTTAACTGCACAGGATGAATTTTGTAGGTCCTATTCAAAAGGCAAGAATGAGAAATCAATGTTAATAGCAAAGAACCTGATATGTATATGTTTTTCCAGGAAAGTAGCAGCTACCTGCCTTTGGTCTTGCAGCTTTGCATTATGATCATGTTAAAATGGAAAATATCTGCAGCTTATAATGTGTCCAACCAGTGCCATGCTTAGAACTAGACATGTATTTAGAATATTGTCTATTCATCTAATTAAATGTAATTTTCCCCATCAAATGTATTTTTTTCTATGATGATCAAATCTTTAGCGGGTCTATTATAGCAGCCTATTAGGAACTTCTTGCTTTGTTTCATGTACACCCTGCAAATGTGTAGGTGACTATTTATTTAGATCAGGGATTCCTTGCTAGTGGGTTGGTGAGCAACTAGATCCCAGGAATGTGTACATGTATTGTATAATGATATTCTTTATGAATATTACTTAGTGTACTATGACCAATTTGCATCAAAGGTTTATCATGTTTGGAGTCCCAAGTATTTCAGGATCAAAGAATTAGAATACAGAAGAAGCTTTTTTTAAAAAAAAATCTGAGATATTTGCTAAGAGCTTTTGTGAAAAAGGCTGAAGTTTTATTTTTGCACTTTGTTATTACCTTATACTGTATTTTCAGACTTCTAACAAAAGGGAAACAGCAATATCTCAGCCAGGGGCCATTTCCTGCATGCTTTCCACTCTATTCAACATATGATCTCTGTGTTAAGTCAGTAGCTGCCTATGGATGCCTCTTTGGCATATGCCAGGCTATGCAACTTTTTAAATGTATTTTTTTAATTGAAAAAAAAATGCCTTCTGAAAAATGATTATTTTGTGGCTAGCCTTGCCCTCTATGGCAGCCATTGTTCACAAAATTCAACAGGTTCTCAGTGTTCTGAAAAAACTGTGTTGCGCTTTCCTATTTTGAAAAAAGATAGCACAGGCCTACAGCTGTACAGCTGAATTCGTAGGAGCTAGGCAACTTTTAAATCTGTTGCATTGCATTTCTTAATAAAATAAAATAATATGATCAGATCTAAATCCATAAAATATAAATATTTGCGTAGTAATACTTACTTTTTCTTAGCTATGTTTTGAGCATAATTTTTCTAACAACCCATCAGCACCACCTTGTGATAGAATTTGATATTGGCATATTTGTACCAATAATTTTTAATTTTTCCTGTTTGATACCTTTCTCATAAAGCTGTATTTTGCTTTGAAAGTATCATATATATGGCTTGCGCTATCTTATTTCCTGCATATTGCTGTTTTTTGTATTTGATGTTGAAATTGACTTTGAATGTGATATGACATATTTTAGTAACATATAAACCAAATTTGTTATATCCCAATAGTTCTCTTGTCTTTTTACTGTTTCAGCTAGGAATATGTGTTTGCTGGCCTGCTGCTATTACTGAAGCAGAAGAGAAGAAATGTTTTTGCCATATGTTTTTCAAAAATTAGCTTACATTCTCAAATTTATTCTTCGACCAAAATATTGTTCACATTTATGAACTAGTCTTTTTTCACTTTGGTTTATTATTTAAAAAAAAAAAACTGATTTTGGATGTTGGTGGATCATTTGGATTGCCTAGGACATTATTGTCATGGCCATCTGAGGTAATATGTATTCTAGCAAAGTTTTGGTTTTTATTGGCCTCTATAACTTGTCCAACTAAATTTATACAATTATTTCTTGAACATATCAGTCCACCAAGTGCAGTTCCTGGCTCCCTCTAGATTGTGCCAGCAAAAGCTGATGAGGCATTCCTGTTCACACCATGGTGTCATAATTATCCATAAAGTATCCACATATTTTGGGGTTTTTTTGAGCTAGAATATCCTTGGCAGTTCCGTATTTTTGCAAGCTCTTATTTGTGCTATTAGAAACTTGTCCCTCTGTGCTTATCTTTCCACTTGATCTTTGAATGTTACCAGGACTAGCCATCTGTAAACCCTTGAATATGGCTGGGAACACAGGTAAGCTGATTGGTGTGACCTGCTTGAACACCCAAGAAGGGATAATTAAGAGTTTAGCAGAACAAATCTTGATATCTTATTTTAAAAAAATATTGTTGCTTATTCATAGTGGAGGAAAAGGGTTCTTCGGAAGCTTAAATGTGTGAAGAAGCAGAAAACTGAAATGCATTGAAAGCTTATGATTCATTTCTAGATACTTACAATACTGATAGTGATGCGCAAATGTTTTGAGCATAAAATACTCCCAAGCTCAAAGTGGCATTATGAATCCTATAAATTTTGCACACATCTTCAAGGTGTTTTATCACCCATGTCCATCATGTCTAAGATCAAGGGTAATGGGAGCTACAGTTCAAAGTATCCAGAAGTTAACAGACAGAAAAGCTGCCCAGGAGACTTGGTGATGAAAGGGCTAATAATGTGCTAGAAGAAATATGATACAATTTGATAAAAGATTTGCTGAATACATGGAGCTAACTACAGACACCCATATCTCTAACTATGTACAGATTTTACTAAGACATGGTTTTCTGAATAAGCCACAATTGCTGGGTTCAAGCTAAAATCTAAATCAGTGTTTCTCAACCTTGGCAACTTTAAGATGTGTGGGCTTCAGCTCCCAGAATTCTTCAGCCAGCATGGGGGCTGGAGGCTGGGGAATTCTGGGAGTTTAAATCCACACATCTTAAAGTTGCTAAGGTTGAGAAACACTGGTCTAAACTAAACAATTCACATCATATCATTTATTGAGTTGAGTAAAACCTGCCTTTGTTTTAGTTTCTGTTAAGTATTCTACAAAGATGACATTTGGTAGGGGGGGGCTACTTCTCAACCAACTTTCACACAGAAAATTTATTGGGAGTAACAGCAACCCTGTACAATTAGCATTCTTTACCTCCTGGCTCAATTCCGTAATTATTTAATATATTGTACTAATGGCCCTGGAGCAACCACCTTTGAGTTTAAGGCCTGCTGCAGACCTTTAATCCTCAAGGGCTCTGTATAAAGAATGCAAAGTGTCAAGGCTATGGATGTCTCCTCCTGCAATCCTCTCCATAAAATCTGATAACATTAGAACAAAAAAGGCTCATAAAGCAGCAGAATGGGTTTAAAATGGCCCAGTGCAGTAGGAATTGACCTTTCTGCCAGCAATGCTTTATTAGCCAAAAAGAAGAAATTGGACTATTTCCCTGGAGGCTTACTGTTATGAATGAAATAGTGGAACATGATGGAGGGCCATAGGAAAGGAAGTCCAGTGAAGAAATCTATTATTACCTCTTGTTCACAAGTTGTTCCTTTCCAAGGCTTATGCAGAAACCCCAAAGCAAGTTTTCTGGCAAGTAAAGAAAAATTTCAAGGGAGTGAAGAGCTTCCTCGGTTGCCACACATATTGCATTGTTTAGTGACTGTACCCAGTCAAACCTAAGTGCCAAGGGGCCAGGTGGTGGTGGTACAATGGCCTAAGAGGTGCAGAACCTTTTTGGCCTAAAGTCCAGATCAGCTTTTGAATGGTGTGTGGTGGATACATTGGGAACATTCAAAAAGATTTTAAGTAGTGAAAGAACTACAAATACATTAAATGTTAATATTTAATATTTAGTAACACCTGTTTACCATGGTGACCATCCTTCCTATCTCAATTCCCAGGATTAAAGTTTATGGCCAAAAAGTAAAAACCCTGTTCTTCCATATGCAAGAATCTTGTGCAGTGTAGATGACAGTACATGGTAGAGAATAATGAGTGTGGGAGCTTAGATCTTGGTGGGCAACAAAATCTGGAGAGACAGGGTCCCAGATGGTGGGTCGTAGTTGTGCACCTGCTGTTTAAGACAAAATGCAAGCTGTGCTAAGACTTTAAGTCAAGCTGGAGGACCTTGTTTCCAACATAGTTCATGGAACCATAGAAGAACAAAGACAAGGGAGTGCACAGAGACATTATTGAGATAGTTTCTGATGTCTCCCACTTGAAAGAGACCTTTGAAGATATGGGACAGGCTGACTAAAAGTTGTCCAAGATTTCCTTTAAGCAGGAGCTGAGCAGTTTCTCATCTAAATTCCCATCGGTAAGGGAGTTTTGTTTGGCGGAGTCCAGGAAGCGGGCCTTCTCTGCAGTAGCTCCCGGCCTCTGGAACATTCTGCCCCCAGAGGTGAGGCTAGCCCCTTCGCTCCTGACCTTCCAGAAGAACCTGAAGACTTGGCTCTGCCATCTTGCTTGGGGCAGGGATGGGAGAAGTTACTCCTGGGGGTGGCTGGTGCCTTAGGGTGCTCCTCACACAAATGGACTGAGTTAGATCATCTGCCACTTGAATTTTATTCTTATATTTGATAACTCTATTTATATTTTATGCATTTGTATGTATATTTTATTATTACTGTTTTAATTGATCGCTTTTATTGTAAACTGCCCAGAGTCCCTCTTGTGGGGGGAGGTGGTAAAAATTTGAATAAACAAAAGCTTTATGGTAATGATTGGATAAGCTCTTCCCCAAATTAATTAGGGCTAACAGATCTGGGATGGCCACAAAATGAGTTATTTGTATCCCAGAAGATGTGTGGTAGCTCTAAATTAGTGTATAATCTGTATCAACCCTACATGGCATAGGGCGTGGTTACCTTTGGCACCACCTGTCTCCCATAGTATCTGCCTGACCAGTTCAATATAACAGGATTGGTGCAGTCTAGGTTCCATCAATTAAACAGTGCCACATATCAGACCCTGGAAGCATGCCTTTTCTGTAGCAGTACCTGCCCTCTGGAATAAGGTTCCCCCTGAATTGGTTCCCAGCCTTTTAGTATTTTGAAGGGCCTTAAAGAGCTGGCTGTTCACCTAGGCCTTTGGCGAGAATGACCGATGCCCATTTCTTCCTTTCTGTTCCCATCTGGGTTTGTCTGTCTGTCTGTCTGTCTATTTCTTTTGCCATCGTTCTTTTGTCTTGTGCTGTTTTTGTGTTTTTATGTATTGTTCTTTGTTTTAAAATATTTCAACAATTGTAAACTGCCCAGAGTCACTGGGAGTTGGGCAGCATACACGTTTAATAAATTTGTTGTTGCTGTTAATATCCCAAACACTAATAGTTTGCAGTGGGGAAAAAATCCTGATGTGTATTTTTAATCTATCAAGATTGCAGAGGCAGGGCTTTAGAAGTCCTAGAGATTCTGATCTCTTGGTACTCCAAGGAGAATGGTAGGATTGCCCTCATATACATAATTTCAATAAAAAGCATCTTAATTTTGTTCATTTTATGGACTGACCTCTCCTGATGGTTTTTAATTTCATGTCTGTGTAGTAAGAACCAACCTTCAGAGGAATTATTTGGAAGCAGAGGTCAAATGTGTTATAAAGAGTTCAACAGGCCTATGTTTAAAATGGGAGTAATGGTGGAATAGCCACATTACTATGCCACCACCCATTGTTTTCATACCATACTCATTCTGTAAAAATGCCTGAGCTACTTATGTATGGTTAGTAGTATCAATAAAAAAGAACAGATTTCAATTTTTCAGCTGCATAATCTTATGCAACTTTACTTTTTGTTCGTATATTCATAGTTCTTCTCACTGTATTTATAAGAGGAATGCGGAAAATGTTCAGAACGTAAAAAATATTCTTTTGTCCAGCACTTAAGACAAAATGGGTTGGATTGTTTTGAATGACATTTTGAGTATTAAGAGTCTTGAGTTCTACAACTGGCTTGCCTAATAAGCTGTGACTGGCTTCTCTTTTTGTTCAATATAGCCCATACTGTTGTAAGAATTTGCTTATTCCTGTTCCAGCTGGCTGAAGGGGAAGGGAGAAGATAACTGAATATAATGAGCACTATTACATGTACTAAGTTAACTTCTTAAACCATAATTTGTCCATTTGCACTCAGAAGGGGAAAAAAATCTGCATCTCATATATATCTGCCAGCATAAGTGGACTCTGTAAGCTTAAAACTATGCTCTGTGCAAGTAGAGCAAATGTCTTTAGTGAATGATGAAAGATAGATATTTCTCTGGAACTATGAGAAGTCATACTGTACATACAAGTAGTCCTCACTTAAAAACCACAATTGGGACTGGCAATTACATCCCTAAGTGATACAATTGTTAAGTGAGATATCACATGATCGCAATAGACTTATGACCTTACTTCCACCTGTAGTTGTTAAGCAAGACATCACATGACTACAACTTGTGATTTTACTGCCAGCTTCTCCATTGACTTTGCTTGTCAGAAGCTGGCTGTGAAGTGCACAAATGGCAATCATGTGACTGCGGGGACGCTGTGATGGCCGTAAGTGTGAGGATTGCTCATATATTTTTTCAGCACCGTCATAACTTGAATAGTTACTAAATGGCAGTTGTTAAGCGAGGACTATTTCTATAGAGATATATAGAGAGATAGATACAGAAAAAATACAGATACAGAATGCACGTATGTAAAATTTATGTGAATAGAAACAGAAAGCAAAGCTCAAGGGATAACCAGTGTTAAAATGCCCAAGTTAGCAAAATAATTCTGAAAAGAAAACATTTAATGTTTCACAGCACAATGTTAAACCAATTATCCAGCACTTTTTAAAGTCAAATAAATTATAATTATGGAGGCTAACAGTTGTTTAAATGATGACACCATATTTTATTGCCTTCTAAAGAATTTAACATGCGGTAGGTACCTAAGAAACACACCTATCAAGAAAATGAAGCAAGCTAGGAAAGAAAAAACATGCCAAACAAGATGAAAATCATGAAATTGATAACTACAACCATTAGAAAGAAAATTGACATTTTTCTTATCAGTAACACCCATTTCAAATAACTTATTCAATGTATGTTGAACTACTAACACATTGATACTTCCTGTTACTACTTACAAACTACTGTCAGTGTCCATATGGAGTTAGACAAACAAAAGTATGCAATAATAATATGTCTGGCAGTTTATAATCTAAAATATTCAAAGCCAAATCCTTGTGTACAAATGTTATTTTCCTGTTTCCAGGATATGGAGGAGCAAGAACTTTACCAGTTATGCATGGCAAAGTCTAGCTCCTATTATCACCATACATTTCCTGAATATTACAAGGAGGCTTTTATGGTTCAAAATTAGCCAGAAAACTAAATTTCATGTCCAAATACACTAGTCTGCAGTCTGCATAAATAAAAATATTTTGGATAATTGATTGCACAAATCTTACATAGCATATTTTATTTGTAGTACTTGTGGAAAGGACTAGCACAGAATCCTACCCTGATCCTTGGAATGCCATGTCAGCCTCCTGGCTCTTAGCATTATTTTGCACATTTTCAAGCATGTTATATTTGCAACCATGCAAGCCAGCACACTGAACACTTTTCAGATCTATGGCAATCATAGGAAGATGCAGCAAAAGAATCTTTAGAAATCTCTCCTTTTCCAAGTTTTCTAGATGCATGGTCTCACTGGTATGAGTTCTCCCTGGAATTCTAAATATGCTATTTTTGTTTAATATTCTAGCTAAGAAGGAGTTTTGGAGAAACTCAAATACAATTGCAAGTGAGAATAGCAGTAAATGGTGACCTCCAGGCCCAGTGTTCCTGCATTTGCTCTACTCCATTGCTACTGGTTCTGCAAATCTTGGAAAATCTAGATATCCTTAAATATCGAGGGTAGATAGGTAGGTAGATAGGTGTGTATGTATATGTATATACAGTATATGTATATATGTGTGTGTGTGGGTGTATCTATATAGTAAGACACATGTTGATATAAACATTATTAGACTGTAATGCTATATGTTGTCTGGAAGAGTGCTTTATTGTAATCAGTGGGATTTATTTCTGAACAAATAAAGAGTACGCTGTTAAACATAATCCATCACAATTTATTTTCAGTTATCCCTCTAGATAATACGTTTACTTATCATAGCATAGTCCAGGTTTCCTGGATTGGCCTGATAACGAAACTTTTTTCCTCTGTTAATGAAATGGACCCTAGGGGGGAAAAAAAAAATCTCTTCAGGTTGCTTCAAGGTCACAAGTCTTCCAGTGAAAAGAATAACACTTCAGCCATTGTATCATCTGAATACTTGATTTCAAGGCCAATCTAAGTACCAGGTATAGACTGAGATTGGGGGAAGAGGACTGACATTTCCAGCAGCAGGAGTGAGACGTGTGACTGTTATTGAGGTGAAGTGAAAAATATGATGGGTAGTTCTGGAAGCTCGTTATTTACCCAAAAAACTGTTTATCCTGTTTTTTTTAATCATTTTTTTAAAAAAGCATTTAAAATACTGGATAGATTTGCAGCATACACTTAACTACATTACTGAAAGACCCAGCATGTCATGCAAACCCAGAAACTTGGTCATTTCTAAGTCAGGACTGGGTCTGAACAACCCCAAATAACCACAGATTAGTTTTGGGTTATACTTTATGCCAGTCAGCCTGGATTAAAGGACGAGGTGAAAAAACTGCAACTTATTTGACCAGTGGTCTGTAGGATAATGATCAAATTTTGTATTTCCAAATTATCCCTGTGGACTTACAGTTGGAATTCTCCTTTGATCTTAACAAAGAATGCAGTACCACTAACCCTCTATTGCCCCTTTTGCTTGTGGAGCATACGAAGAAGTCTGAGATGGGCTGTACTTTTGAACAAGAAGATAAGATATTCTCAGAACTGCATAGTGCTTGAGATGTCGCACAAATAAAAGCATCCACCAGTTATACTAGCTTTTTCTCTTTGATTTCAACAGTAAGGATATCACCTTCTCCAGATACAACCGAAGGAGCCATGCTAATGACAAGGTTTTGGTTAGTGATGCCTCTGAGCATCCGTGCTAATGGTGGTCGTGGAGAAGGCTGTGGTCTGCTGGAAGCAACTGCCTCATCTTTAGGAGCATAGGACTCAGCCTGTGTCTCTGGGACTTTGGTCTTGAGCTCTTGGGCCATTTGTTTTCCCTGTAGGTTTGGTTTGAAACTTACTTTTCCCCTTTTTCCTGCCTTTTCTCTTCCTTCATTCTCTTTCTTTGCTTGATCTTCCTTGGCTTCATTTTCATTCTGGAAAAAAAAATATGTTAACTTTTCTTCCCCCCCACCTTTTCATGTTTTTTGCTTTTTTTTTTTTTTTTTTTGCTTATTCCTCCTTTATATTTTCCTTCTGAACATAAACCAAATGTTATTAAATAAGGATGCTTAATTGAATGCAAGACCTCACAGCTTTGTCTGTTGTGACTAGAGGACCACAGTCTTCCAAGCATAGCTACTAGGCAACCCATTCTCACTTCAGAGTGGTTTTCTGGTCATGGACCACAGTAAATGATTGACTGATGTTGCACCTTGAATTCTTCACAAGTTCTACTAAGATGAGAGGTTGTTGCATAAACAGTCTCAGAACTTCCCAGAAGTGAATTCCACCATAAAATATCTCTAATATATCATTTGTTTCTACTGGAATAATTTAAAAATTTATATATCCTTTTGCACATTTCCCAGTATCTCTAAATCTTGTGGAAATACTTGATATGTGACTATTCAAACATTTTTCACTTGTATAACTGAAAGAATGCATGCCTTCTGTAGTATTAGTAAGGCATGTCATCTAGATACAGTATGGATATTTTTACACTTAGATCAGCCTCTTTCAAAATCCTGTGTTGTAGACCACCCAATAAGTTTTATATTCAAAGTATGTTTCAGGTGTTGTGTATGAAAACTGCTTTTCAACTCCTAAAGATAGTTGTAAAATTATTTTCTGAAATTATTTTTACTAGATGCTGGATGCCTGCATTTCAGTTGTTTCTTTAATCTGATCCATTTTCCCCCTTCTTCATTCTATACCAGGTTAGTACTTCATGAAGGCAGATAAATACCTGGGCCACCTCTTCTTTGTTTACCTTGTTAATTGAAGCTAAAATACCTCCTTTCCCACCAGTTAATGCTTTGAGCATCACAGGTGCTTCTCCCTTACGCATAAGGAGAGCCAGGCCTTTTACAGGTTGTGATGGTCCTCCAACAGGCTTGCTTGTCTTCTTCATGAGTATTCTAGATTGTAGAAAAAGAAGCAGAGGGTGGGAAAAAGCATCAAATGTAGCATCAAATGCTTCTTAGTAATTATTCTAATCTGTTAAATCTTCCGATCCTAGTTTCCTAACTAGCCAATGAATTATTTTTTTTTTAGGAACAAACAATTCTGCCTTACTTATAATTTACTTTCAGTCTCGGTTCACAAAAATGCATATTCTTCACCCAATTGTATTTTTTTTTCCTTTAACTTCTAAGCATTTCCTCCTCATTTTCGACTACATAGCCAGTGACTTTTTTTAGTTCATAAAAAAAGCAGGAAATTCCTTGCAAGAACTTTAATGCTTATCAAGGATGGTTGAATCATATACCATCTAGTCTACTATAGGGATAATATGAAAGAATTGATTTCTTGGTTGCCTTTAACCCCTGTAAAGGTATTAATCTGAAGAAAATTCCATGGATAATTAAATGTATATTTGCCTCCCCCTGAATCAGTACAGAAATAGCTCAGGGTGGATCCCAAATTTATTCCAGTACCCTGTTTCTGTAACAGCCAACCAGAATGTTTCCAGGTATCCCACAACTAGACAGGAAAGCAACAGCCATCAGTTAATAGTTAGAAACACACCACTTTTAAACCTTGAGATCAAGCTTGTATATATTCATCATACTGATCGGCCAACATGATGATTACCTGTTTTATATTCCATTAAAATAGTATTTTGCATGGATTTTTTTTAATATGTGCATGGTAGATGGACAATTTGTGTACAATTACTGGAGCTTGGAAATAATCCATTTAGTTTGAAAGATGAATGCTTAATTTTTTATTTTTTTAAAAAAAATTGTACACCATCCAGAGAAATGCATTTCTTAGGCAGTTTGAAACTGCAATAAAAAAATAAAATGAACTTATTTGAAACAGGCTAGAAATAGTAAAAAAAAGAAAAGAAAAGAAAACCCTGAAGAATCTAGCAATAAGTATAATATTTCTTGTTGAAAGGCTACATTTTGAAGGGAAAAAAGCCTCTTTGTGTCAGAAGTGAGTTTCTTACTGTTATTATTCAGGATATGATGCTACATTGCTTAGTAAGAATCTCTAAGTACCTCCATGTAGTGTTGGCATAAAACAATAACTTTAATACCTTTTGTTTAGAATGCTGTTTCTCAACCTTAGCAACTTTAAGTTGTGTGGACTTCAACTCCTAGAATTCCCCAGTCAGCATGCTGGGGAATTCTGGGAGTTGAAGTCCATACATCTTAAAATTGCCAAGGTTGAAAAACACTGGTTTAGAACTATACTTTTTGACATATTAACCTTGAATTCTCTCTCCTCCAGCACTACTTGATTCATAATAATGTCTCTCCTTCAAGTTATTGCGACTGTGATACTAAGATCATGGCTAAGATACCATAATGTACAGTATCATAGCAATTAGCATATGTTTCAGGAACAATTTTTTTTTCTACACATAGACATAAAAAACAGTATTTCCTCTTAGTTAATTGTTCTGTAGTTTTATGAATGGGCATACTTTCCCTTCTTTTTCAAGAGCTTTTCAGATTCAGGATAGTGCGCCAGGATTTCGTTCAGTGTCTTCTTGTCAAGAATAAAAAGGTTGGCAAATCCATGAGCAATCACATTCGCAGTCCGCCGATTTCCTCCACTGGCTGCTAATAGGCTGAAAGGGCAAAACAAATAGGTGTTTGTCTGTTTCTAATTAGCCATCCTATAAACGGTTTCTCCTACAGTTGGAGTATATTGCTGATCTTTAATTTGAATAAACTATTTAGCAGGTCAGATGTCTTACTCTTTGGCCTGTGCTTTGTGGACATGGAGAATGTATGTTCGCTGAACTGTTTCTGATACTTTTAACATTTGAAAATGCTATATCCCCGAATGGGTTCTTGTCTATTCCAGTTCTCTCTGAGGTTCTTCACATGAGTTAATCAACTTCTCAGTCTTTAACTTCAGCTATTTCTAGTCTTGAAATTAACATTGGATAGCAGGAAGGACAAGGCTAGCATGCTTTGGAGTAGGCAATCTCTTTTGGAGGCTAGGTAACACTATCAGCAATCAGCAGTGGATAGGAAACTCGTTTCTCTCCCTTTGGCCTGCACAGTCCATTCCTACATACAAGATCTCCATAGTTCAACCAAAGGACATTGTAAGACCCGCACAGCAAGAGAGAAAGGGTAACTGCATTCAGTGAGGCCAAGAGCTGCAAATGTCCCCTTTCCCTAATCTCTGAGTCATTCATATAAATCAGGACTGCTAAAAGTTCACTATTTTTAGTGAAATATTAGAGTGAAAACAAATCACTTTTGAAAGTATTAGATGAAGCCTGAATTATTTGTGATCTCAAATCTAAATGAAGCCTGGTAGTTCTTTATTCCTGCATATGATTCTTGACCCTGGAGAACCACTTTACGTGAAAGGCAACTTACGTTTGTTTGGCCTATTGGGAAGACATCACAATCTGGTCTCATTTAGACAAGACATTTAAATGAAAGCAAAAGGGGTAAGATAATTGGAATTAAAGCATATCATTGTGAATGAGAACCTAGTATTGGTCTCTGATTACCTTCTTGGTATATTGTTCAAATTCATATGCCACCTCCAT
The DNA here is from genome assembly GCF_035149785.1 of Candoia aspera. Lineage (NCBI taxonomy): Eukaryota > Metazoa > Chordata > Lepidosauria > Squamata > Candoiidae > Candoia > Candoia aspera. Next base: position 181,933,508 of record NC_086155.1, read on the forward strand.
GTATTTTTTATTTTATTGCAAAAGGTCTAAACTAGCTTTACCTACCTTAGTGCTATCAGATATACTGGAACTCTCAATACGATGGCCTGGGAATTGTTGGCTGGGGATTGTCTCAACGTAGCTGGACAGCACCATCTGTAACTTAAGGCTCATAGGAAGGACCATAGCCCAGTGGTAGACAATATGCTTAGTATGTAGATGAACTCAGATTCTATCCCTTTAGAAGGGTAAGTAGTGACTAAGAAAAAGATTTCTGCACAAGAATTGGGAAGCCACTGCCAGCCAGGGCAGATAAATAATCTGATTTGTGAATCCCTATGTTATTACTATGTCAAATGCAATAGCCATTGAAAAGGGTTTAAAGTTTTATCTGTTTTATGGACTTTTTGATTTTGTAGTATGCCACCCAGAGTCCACCAGAGTTGGGTGGCTATGATAAATTTAAATAAATAGAGAGGAAAAATCCCATTAGATTCCAGTTAATATAATACTAGAACCAGTATAATCCAAGCCAGAGTCAGTGCAAATAGAACTATTCCCATACAAAAAGAAAAAGGGACATATTGACTGAAGTTACATGGTGGTGAAATGTTAATTCAAATAAGACACAGGACTTTCTTTTACAGCCCTTTACAAGTACTAAGACTGTACAAGGACCATTGACAGCCTGACCTGACTTCTACTGGTCCAGTAATATTGGGAAACCTGTCTTGACTCATTCCTGATGCTAAGTATTATTAGAAAATTCAGACCTTCACCATCCCATTAACTGACACACGAAAAACATACATGCCAAATGTCATGACCTCGTTGCAAGGCACAAAGAGCCTCACAACGTGGATCATGATCATTAAGAAATAGAGGAAGGAGATAATCAAACTAGGGATTAACACAAGCACCCAAAAGCACCCACACCCATGGACCCATAGGCAGCTGAAAAGAAGGACGTCAGAGGAACGGAGATAAGCCGCACCTGGTGCCCCGGAGGACACAACCGACGCTGGGAGACAAAGGAAGGCACCGGGAAAACGCCCAGGCGGCCATCAAGGGTCCCATCAAGAGGGATCGGGACAATGTGGGGTGGGGAGCCCGGGGCAATACAAGAGGGTATAAAAGGGGCACCTCCACACCACCAACCCCGTTCCCGTTTTTCGTTCTGTCAGCTATCATTCCAATAAACCAGAAATCCTTAATACCCATTAAGCGAGTCTGTGTCTTATTGCGAAGCGAGGCTGACCCTGACACCAAATGGTCCCAATAATTTTTTTTGCATTTGATTAGAATGGGGTGAAACGTTCAGGGAAGTTATGCAAGGATTAAATTAATACGCTTTCATAGAAATCAGTGTAGGGGCTCTTGCATAACACTCCTTTATAATCTCAGTTCTTAAAGTTGTGGTAACCTTTCATATTAACAAAGATAGTGAGATGATTATAAAGGGATGAAGTGTGCCATATTTCACAGAATTAGTGCACAGATTTTCAGGTTCCATCGTCTTTTGGCTGCAGCAGTTGCTTCTCAGAATGCTTCTGCAGCATTCCCGGTAACATTTGGCTTGGTTAGCTTGACAGAGGCTAGGACCCTCAGATTCTTTAGTAATACTGCCCCATATGCTAATGCACACACAAACAGAATTGTCCAGGGCAAAATGGAACAAGGTGGTGGGAGATGCTGCTTACAAATTAAAGACAGGAGGAAGACAATCAAGAACTTTATATTTTGGTTAACATCAGAGAGTAGGGAGAAACTCTTGATTGTACTGATCTGTGATGGCAGACACATTTCCTCTGGAAATGGTATTCTTATAATAATTTGTTAAAACAGCTATTTGTTTAGCACTCTGAAACATTCACAAGATGAACCAACAAGAATACCTGATTTCCCCAAATACAGCTCCTGCTCTCAAGGTGACCAGGACTTCAGTGCCATCAGGACCTCCAAGTACTTGGACCTCACCTTCTTTAATGATATACATTTCTCTACCAATTTCTCCCTTGATGCACATAATGGGGAAAAACATATTAGTCATCATATCTAATTATGTTGGATGCTATCTGAGGAGGAATTAAACAAAAGATCCCATTTTCAACTTGGTGAACTGTATACAAACTAAATTCCTTCTCTTCACAGTATTGGTGAATGAAACAGCTTTCTTCTATGTGGAAAGGCAATTCATCTTTTTCCAAAGGTTATCTTAGACACATCATTATTAATTATAGTTTTAAGTGAGGACTGAGATTGCTCTGGACTTCTAAGTGGGACAATCTATGGTAATCTATGGGAGTACCATGCCCACATCAATTTTCTTGGACATCTCATCTTTCAGTGTCTTTGACCAATTTGGAACTGTTCAGCCTTGAAGACATTGTACTTCTATGGACCTAAACATTTTTCTATAAGAAGCACATAGACTTCCTCTCTACTGACATAGGTAACTGGTTTAAGTCAAGCATTACTTTTTGACCAGCTTTGAGCATGCTTTTGGTGGGGCAGTCTTTATTTCTTTAGGAAACTCACTCTTTACTGGCATCTAATGGTTATCTGGAGTTCTGCAGGCCAGTTAGGATAGCCGTAATAAGATGCAGTTCATCACTACAGTGAATCACTGTAGAGATGTGAATCTGGGAAGGAGGTAGCTTTCTGATTGTCACTAGAATTAACCATTTAATTCTTTTCATTCCTGCCAAATGAAAGAATTGGTTGCTCTGGAGCTCAAGATTTGTACCTTTGCTTCAGGTCTACACATGTACTTTCTAAAGAGATACTCTATTTTGAGAAAGATGAATTGGTTTGATAACCCCCTTTTATGGCTTCTCTTTAACTGGGAAGATTAACCTTCACAGAGCTTAGTCTCATAGAGTGAATAAACTTTCTCCTAATGGATGGTAGTGTGTTATAAATATCTGTTTAAATTCACCTTGCTTCTTTCAGTCTCCGAGACAAGCACAGCAACAGCAACCCAAACAAATGAAACAATGCACCTTCAAAAGTAAATCAGCATTTTAATTATTTTCCTAATGATCATTTGCATAATTTCAAAGGGAAAATCAAGAATAATCAACCAACCAAAGCATCTGCTGTTTCTTGCATATTTACCAGCTCATTTGCAAGCTGATTAGCATCCAAATGAAGACAATTATACCTGGACAAATAGAACTTAAATGTCTAAGCTTGAGATATACATACATACATACATTCCAATCAAAGTAACTGAGTATGCTGTAAAAGAAAAGTAGCATACAACTGGGACATATCTATCATATATACGGTTAGGATGGTCTAATGCCTTGAGCATTCCTTTAGTCCCCAATGCATTAAAATGTTTAACATGTGTGTGTTATGTTCTGTAAATAGCAGCAATAGGATACATGTGGATTGGGACTCTACCATGCTGGCTAAGAAGCTGTAATACTTTTCTAACATGCTGGAAACCCAGTGAAAATTATCTTCTCAAAGCTGCTATTTGCTCTAGGAAATATGCTTCCATTGGCATCAGTTGAAGTTTCTTCTCTGTGCCAAGCAGCAGTGAACAGTAATTTTTCATGGAACCAGAGCCAGAATTAGGAAACTGCTGACCTTGACTATTGGATGCATGAATATCAGCACTGATTATTCTTGGCAGAGCATAGTACATCTGTATCTCAAATTTTTCAGATGGCAAGTGACAGGATTTTATAACTCAGTCTCAAAAGTTCTTCTGAGTATATATAGTATTTATGTGCAAATTGTGCCTTCAACATTTCACTGTTAATGACATGTGCCAATATACAATTCATATTTAAATAGTACGTATTCATATTCTTTTTAAAAATTACCCTGTAAGTAATAAAATCCATATTCTCTGGACCAAACTAGAAATCTGAGAACACATGGTGATGATCATGCACTGCATTATATATGCTATATATGGTATGTAATTTATCTAATATTAATTTTGTTCAAATTTCATTTTTGATCTATAGCAGAGCTCCTTATTTGTTTTCATTTTCAAAATGAATCACCTTTTTGCACACAAAGTCACCAGGTAAATACACAGTGGATTTCAATCGCAGTAGCATGTCACATAACATTTGGGATTCACATCCCTGTTTAAAAGGAAAAAAAAATCCCCATCAGAAAAATATTTAAGTGAAATCTTAACAAGACTAAACAGCAATATTTAAAAGCAGAAATATAACAAATCCACTTGTCTAGCTGTTACATGTAGATCACAGTTGTGCACTGAATCATTTGCAGTTGAAATTATAAATTATGTTACATAATTTAGCACCAGTGGCATCTTCATATGTAATTAATAACTTGAAAACTATGTCCCCAACATTTATTAATAATAAAACAAAATTCAGATTTCAGATCCCATAATTTGAGCCATGAGAGCCAGTTTGGTGTACTGTAGTGGCTAAGGCATCAGGCTAGAAAGGCCAGGAGACCATGAGTTCTAGTCCCACCTTAGGCACAAAGCCAGCTGGGTTACCTTGGGCCAGTCACTTTCTCTTAGCCCTAGGAAGGAGGCAATGGCAAACCACTTCTGAAATTTTGCCAAGAAAACTGCAGGGACTTGTCCAGGCAGTTGCCAGGAGTCAACACTGATTTGAAGGCACATAATAATAACAATATAAAAAGTTTAAAAAATTGAGCCATAGGTCTCAAATTTGCCTCAAACATTTCATCATTTTTCTACAGGAAAACAATTTGGAAAGGAACTTGCTTTCTATGCTAGCAACAGAAGTGTACAAGGCTTAAGCCAGACCCTGCCAAGTCCCTGTCCCTAAGAAGTGACTAAGGAAATGGGTCACCAATTTCATCCTGTTACTTTCTATAGGACATTATAGACTAATGAATTACATGAACTGTATTACTTTAGTTAAAAGTGGGGACACACTTAACTGAATTAATTTCCATACAAACAATATATACTCGGATGCTAAAAAGGATTCCAGCCAAGTATCCTTTCTGACATACTAGTGTATGGGTATGTGTGTGTATGTATGTAATATCTTTCCTTTCTTGTAAGAAATGACAAGGGCGTATACAGGGTGGATCCTCTCATTATATCCTTACAGAAATAGTGACTAGTCTAAAGTTACTCAGTGAGTGCCATGATCAAGCAGGGACTTGAACCTGGATGTTCCCAAGCCCAGTGCCCTACATGGGCTCTCATTTCCTATGTGTAGGAAAATTTAATTAGTTTTTTTTTAAGGTAGGTGTGTGTGTGTGTGTTAACTATTTTATGAGACCCACAAGCAGCTAAAGTAAAAACACTGAAAAAGTTTTACTCCCACAGTTGTTCTTTGTGAGAACCAAAGCTAAATGGTGGGGAGCTGCTAGGAGATAGAGAACCACTCTCTTCTGGTAACTCCGGCTCTTTGCCATTCATTATTGGATCAAGCTCAGCCCCTTCTCCCATGTATCTTCCAGCTTTCCTATCTTAATCTCAGTCAAGAAAAAGGAACAGATGTCTAGTTATTTAACTGTTGGGAGCAAAGGCTGGAATGGCAAGAGTTCAAGAAATAACTGCTTGCTATGTGGGATGAAGTAGGCAGGTCCTTGCTTTGCTGAGCCTGCTGGATGGATCAGCATTGTACATGACCCCCCATCAGGGTCATGACTCCGTGTTGTGGACCAACATAATAGCTGCAATATCTCACTCTGATGTGCGAATGTATTTGTAGAACCTCTGTAGATTGTTCTCATTAAGCCACTGGTAAGAACTTGATGGTGCTCATCAAGCCCATAATAATTACAATAACTTGATTATATCTGTTGTCCTACAAATTGAACATGCTTCCTGCAATTGCTTGCTTTGCAAAAAAAAAAAAAAGCAAATCTTGCCAATGTGCGTTGTTATATTACACAAAGTTCTACTGACTTTGAACAAGTCAACTTTGCTGACAATAGCAAAGTTGACATCAGTTGCAATATCTAGCTGCATTTTTCCAGGCATCTGCTCCAGTAATTCTGATTCATCTGCAAGACAGAATGATAGAATTTGGTTTATACTGCTGGTTTACACTGAAAGATGATTCCACCCCACCAATAATTCGAAATAATTCAATTTAAAACAAAGAGTTTACATAATATTATCAAACATTGGTAATTCATTGTATCATCTGAATTGGGTTGTTTAAATGATATTATTCAATGAATGTTTATGCCAACTTGCTGTTCCTTTTCAACTGAACCAAATGAAATTGATGTTCCCAAAGCAGGGAATGGGGAAAATGAAACATTCTGAATTTTACCTAGCATTCCTTGTGAATCCCATGTATACTCATACCAAGTTCGAATACGATTCTGAACAGTCTTTGGAATTGTGTAAGCATTCATGTAAGAAACTGTGTTGTCCATACAGGCACGATAATAGTTTTGCCCTGCTGTTGCTGCTCCAATAATATCACGCATCTGCAAATATCAACCATTATCATTACATGTTATATTATAACAGGTTGCTGCTAACTTAAATTTTCAGTTGTAGATACAAATTGCTGTCTATGTGGTTGTCCTGGCTTTTCTAAATTATTAATTGATGGTATTTTATCTTTGAACATATTTTTAGCTGCTTGTTAATTCAGTAGTAGAAAAGTAGGTTATTTAATAAATGAAACATAGAGATCTGTCATACAGCAGATTATTTTCCAGCCTAACTCAGGATTTTCTATCCTGGCAGTAATTTTTTACACCACTTTCCCCTTTTCCTTTTGGATTTAAGATGAAATCTGCATGCAAAACATGTACACTGCAAGTAAAAGCTTTCTCATAATCAAATTAAAGTACTGTTCACCACTCTTTGAACTAGCAAAAAACTATACTGGTCTAAAATTTGCTGCCCCTGTGGGCAGTCCTTATCCCGCCACAGGCATGGTATCAACAAATTATGCTGTTCTTATTTATTGTGCACAGACACAGTCCAAGAAAGGCAACAATCTCAGGAAGGAACTTAACGAAGTGTTTCAGAGAGCTGTTAGAAGAGGCAGAAAGCAGTATTACAACAACATCTATAAAGACACTGAAGATGGAAACAGACCTGGAAAAACAAGGATCTTTGAACTGACAAGGAGGTTCAAATCTCAAATCGGTATGCTGAAGGATGCCAGTGGACAGACAGTAATTGATTCAAAGATGATCAAACAAGAATGGAAGGAATGTACTGCAGTAGAGAAGGCAACATCCAAGGTAACTTAGAGGATATTCCATATATACATGAGCCCCTAATATTAGAAGATGAAGTTCAGTCAGCACTGTGGTCATTACCAAGTTGGAAGGCTACAGGAATTGATGGAATATCTACAGAAGTATGGCAAGCAACAGAAGAATCTGTAAAGGTCCTAACAAAACTTTGCTAGCAAATGTGGAGAATGACACAGTGGCCAACAGATCAGAAAAGGTTGGTCTACATACCAATCTCAATTAGAGGAGCCTTAACAGAGTGTGCAAACTATTATAGAATATCCTTAATTTCATCTGCTAGCAAAATAAAGTTTAGGATCATCCAGTGCAGATCAGAGCCTTGCATGAAAAAGAATATGCCAGATGTTCAAGCTGATTTTACAAAAGGATGAAGAACAAGAGACATTACTGCTGATGCACATTAGATAACTGAGAAAGCGAAGAACAGTAAAACCAAGCCAGTATGTGCTTCACCGACTATAGAAAAGCCTTTGATTACGTTGGCCAGGTCAGGCTGTAGAATATCAGGAAAATAGGAATCCTAGAATATCACATTGTCTTCATGAGAAACCTATACAAAGGACAGGAAGTCCCGTCTGGATAGAATGCAGCGAATCAGATTGGCTCTAGGTTGGCAAAGGAATGAGATGAAGCTGTATTCTCTCTCCTTAATTATTCACCTATACGCTGAATATATATTGAGTGAGTGAAAGAAAATGAACATAGTTTTAAAGTTGTAGGACAAAATATCAATAACCAGCACTAGTTGAAATTAATATGTTGAATATAGCTGAACGTGCAACTGATCTAGAAGCTCAAGTAAGTGAAGGAGCACAGTAAAAAAAATGGGAATAAGATTAACTATAAAGAAGACCAAACTAATGACAACAGGTACAGCAATCAGTGTTAGAATTCACGAAGAAGATGCTGAAGTGGATAGCTTCTACCTTTTAGGATCAACTCTTAACAATAAAGGAAGCAGCAATCCAGAAATATACTGTAAACTAGCACTTGGTGGGGTGGTAATGAAGGCCTTGGAAAAGACATTCAGATGCTTGATTGGAATTTTGCAGACAATAGTTTTCCCTGTGACACCTTATGGAAGGCAAAGTTGATTTTGGAGAATCAGGATAGAAAGAGCATTGCTACTTTTGAATGTTGGTGTTGGAGAAGGCTCCTGAGAATACTATGAGTAGCCAAGAAAATAAATAAATAGATCCTAGAACAAATCAATCCAGAATTCTTTCTTAAGACACAAATGACTAGGCCAAAATTATCATATTTTGGACACATTATGGGAAGACCTTGCTCCCTTGAGAAGACCATAATGTTGGGAAAGGTGGAAGGAAAAAGAAAAGGATGACCAGCAGTGAGGTGGATGGAATTGATTTCACTGGTGATGGATGTACCATTGGAAGACCTGAAGAGCCAGGTTGGGAACAGTTCATCCTAGAAAAGGTCTATGTGTGTGGTAGCTAAAAGTCAACAATGATTTAATGGCATGGAATCAATCATCATCAAGGACAAGGAATGGTGAATTCCTGTCCGAACAGCCAGGAACCACGCTGAGACAAGGAATAGGTCTCTAGTGTTTTATTACTGCTACATAACAGAAAATCCTAACAAACTGAAGAAGCGTGGGAAAAACCCAGACAGATAAACCCCAAGGTTAAGGCGGGTCTGATCTGTGTCTCTTTGAATGGCTACCTAATTCCTCAGTACTACGCATGCGCTTTACAGCCTGGATGGGAGCCCCCTGCTCGCCATGCTTACTCATGACAATTCCCTTTACATTAATTTTTCACTAATTATCTCCAGCTAGCCTCTCCCTGATTACGCCTACCCATCCCATTAGATCTAGCAGAAAAGACATGTTTCAGGTTCCACTACTAAGGACCGTCACCTGGTGGAGCCCAGGAGGAAAGCCTTTTCTGTTATGGTGCCCACCCTTTGGAACATAATCTCCCCAGAGATCATATTGGCCCTGACCCCGTTGGCCTTTTGTAAGGCCCTAAAGACCTGGTTATATTACCAGGCCTGTGGGTCTGAAGGTCAGGTTGAACCCATGCATTGGCTTATGTTAATTGTTACTGATGATTTTGGTTTTACCTGACTGTTGTTGTATGTATACTGTATGTTTTTTTTTTCCTGTTTTTTATGCTTTTATATTTTTTAAAAGGTTAGCTGCCCAGAGTCATTAGTGAGATGGGCAGCCATATAAATTGAAATAATAAATAAATAACCATTCTCCTTATGTAATGGCATGTGGGAATGACCTTGGGAGATGAGAGGAAGATAACAGAGGGGCATAGCCCGCAGCTGCATAATGGGCAGAGAAAGAAACCCAGAAAGGAACCTCCCTAACTTATCAGACTGTAAAAGAGACAGGGTGGGTGGGTGGAGATTTGTACTTTCAGACTTGCAAGATTCTGTTAATGTAGCCATACAATAAAGTAGAATTAGCTCATCTGGTCGTGTTTCCCATCTGGTCTACTTGGGAAGGCTGACACCTTATCATGGTGTCAAATCACTATAGGTTTTATTACAGAAAACATCATAAATGCAAAGGTCAACTTAACAAATAATATTTTTGTTTACCTGGCCAATCAAACTGGAGAATACAAAGACCCCTGAGAAAAAATTCAGAAGCTGAAAGATTATTTCAAACATATTGACCGGTTCTGGTAGCCCACCAATAGTAATTAAAGTGCGAACAGCCCAGTAGTAACTTCTGAGATACCTGCAGATGTAAAACAATTACTGACATCATTACTTTTCTATAGATGGTTGCACTGATTATTGATGTTCAGAATAAGAAATAATGCCTTTTCTCTAAAACAGTTAATCATAGGAATAAAAATAATTAGGTAAAGATGTACAGAAATTTTCATCACTATTTTATCTAGATAAAGAGTAATAGAAACAGTGTGCCCTGTAAGTATAGCTGTCTAGCTGTACAAATCAGGCACTAAGCATACAACTGCTTGTACAGATGTGTTCTGCTCAATTACGTGGATCTATGAGTTTTTGTAGACTGGAATCTAAATTGACCAAGAGAAGAAAGGATTAAGAGGTTATGATTGGGTTCATTCATCAAGCTAAAACATACTTCCAAATTGGCTTCTAAGCCATGCTTCCACATTTGCTTCCAAAATTTGCAGAGGCATATAAATCAGTGTGCATTCTTCTGGATAAGCTATTAGGAGATTGCCCAATTCACACAGTGACTGAGCTCACATATCATACAAAGCCAAGGTTTGTTTTAATCATAGCTTGTTAAATCAATTCTGCAACATGGTAAACCATAAGTTTTAAGTTTGCAAATCACAGTGAGTTCACATACTTGAGAATCAAATAAACTATGTTATTGGTCTGTGTGCTATGTGAATTGCCATCTTCAAATACATGGAGAATAGGCATGTAAACAATGGAGCAATGTATGTGTAACAGGATATATAGTACACTGCTTACAGTGTCAGTTGGCTGAATTTAACTTTTCTGTTCCTGGAAAGCAAATTGGAAGAACTAGACAAAACAAGAAATGAAAGAAAAAACACTCTGTTCATATAGCATGAAATACAGTTGTCCTGTCTGTGTGACAAACTAGTCAATAGGGCAGGTGCTATGACAGAGAAGACACAACTTCTAGTTCCCACAGATGAAATTTCCTAATAGAAGGGACCTGGAGCATACTGTCCCTGCTAGATCTGGTGGGGTGAGCAGAGGCTATGGGAGACAGGTGGTCCTGCAAGTACCTAAGCCCTATGCTGTGTGGGGCTTTATATGTGACAACCAGCACCTTGAATTGCACCTGGAAGCCCACAGGGAACCAGTACAGCTCAAGGGACAGAGGTGCCATGTGGGCATATAGCAAAGTGCCCCAAACTGCCCACCCTGCTGCATTCTGGACCAATTGTAGCTTCTGAATGCTCTTCAAGTAGGGTGTATTACAGTAATCAAATCAGCTGGGACTAAGGCATGAGTTACTGTGAGTAGGGCCTCCTACTAGAAACAGGTGCAGTTTAATTTAATTTATTCAATTTATATAGCCACCCATGTGTCAGGAATGAGGCGAAGATATATGCTGAGTCAGGAATGAAGCTCTAGTCTTTATTGTTTCTACCCTATAACAGAATCTTGCCAAAACTGAGCAGAACTAGCAAACTCTAAGGCGGGAAAACTCCAGAAACTCTAAGGCGGTTCCTGTCTGATCCTCTTGGCCAGGTGCCCAAGGCGTTCTACACTGCGCATGCGTTTTTCCCCCTGGAAGGGGCCCCCTCCTTCCTCACCAGTGATCTCCATAACACCATGTCACATGTGTGACTCTAGGCGGTTTACAATAAAATGGCTAAAATAGATACAATAGATAAAATACACAAAATAAAAATAAAAACACATAGCAGCTGAGCATCATAAAAACCACCACCAACAAAGGCAAGAGACAAGTTGCATCACACGCTCAGGGACCCAGACCTGGGCAAAAAGCCAAGTTTTGAGGGCCTTATAAAAGGCCAACAGGATCGGGGCTAGTCTAATCTCAGGTGGAATGATGTTCCACAGGGTGGGTGTCATGGCAAAAAAGGCTCCTCCTGGGCTCCACCAGCTGACACTCCTTAGACAATATGACCCAGAGCACGTCCCTCCTGCCAGACTGGGTTGTGCAAAAGCCCTCTAGCCATTGCTACTACTGCTGAATTAGCAGGAGTTGTGAATCCAGGAGGACCACCAAGTTACACACTAGTTCCGTCTGGGGAAGTGCTACCCAATTCAGGGATAAAGATGGCAAATCTCTGGATCCAGAGGGCCTCAAAACCCATAGCCACTGAAAGAAATTGTACAGTTTCTCTGGGTCCAGCAACTGCTTCTTGAGGAGGGGGCAGATAACAGTAACTTTTAGAATAGATGGCACTACAGAGCATCTTACCCCCACTTCATTCCACCCACCCACTTATTTCAGTTTTTTCTTTTTGTGAAATTATACAGTATATAACATGGCACCTCTTCCCTAGTTGCTTCAGGCAGCCAATTACGATGAATACTGTTCCACAGTAAGCTACATGTTTCTTTAGAACATGTTTACATATGACCTTCACCATAAGTAAAGAAATGGTGGAATCTGATCCTGTGAAGCCTCTTAAAAGGAATGATATCTTCTGTTATAATCTGAATGATGCATTCTTTATTGCAACTGGACTTCTCTGACCCTTTCCAAATGTGGCTTTCTTATCATTCAGGGTTTCTTTACATAATAAGTTTAATTTATGAAGCCACATGATTTCTAAAAGATTAAAGAAAAAGATGAAATCATTAAGGAAATGATTAGCACTGACTGATAAAATGAGCAGGATGCTAACATTCACTACACCTGTCTTTCACATAATAAAGACATGTTACTGCTATTAGGACTGGAGCTAAAAGTTACCAGAGGAAGCACTTATGAATGTTTAGCATTCAATCAAGATTATGGGGGCAAGATAACATAAAACCACTTGCATGTTTCCTTTGCCATCATACACCCATTTAGTACTACCAAGTCCTTCGTAGGTTGAAGCCCAGTAATATAAACATGCGTTGATGTGTAAGACAAACAGCAGGTATCCAATAGTTCGGATGACCCTGTGAAAGAAAGAAAGAAAAGAAAGTTTATGTAAGTCTTGAGATAATACATTTTTTTCTGTGTTTGCTTTCCCTTAGGAAACCTTGATTTTGATCATTAGCAATGCCGACACCCACTACTTCTAATATTAACAGGATGGAAAAAAAAAGGCTGGTCATCTATCTTACTCTTTTGAAACTCAATCCCTATTTAACTGGTATAGGGATACCAGTGAATTACATTTCCTGTAGCATAACAGAGTCTATTAATTCAACTTATATGGAATATTTAGAAATATGTGTTTGTTTCTGTGAAATAATGTTTGGTTGAAACTGGTGAAGCCAGAATCCAAAATTCCAGACTAGAGAGAATTGAAATGAAAGCATATTCTAGCTGCCTCCCAAAAGCTTTGTCAAGCGCCATGTGGCTGACAAATTCAAGAACCAAGAAACACGGATTTCAAAAAGGCATCTTTAATGCTAGTCAGGGTAAAACCATAATCTTGAAGACTGAAAGAATAAATTCCCAGGCAGATTTATAGTAAGTCAATTAAGAAAGTCTCTTTGAAACACTTCCTTCCCACATCTCTGAATCTAGGTTGTGCTCCTTCTTTCCAGACCAAACTACCTTGTCTGTTTCTTACAGTCTCTGGAGTAGATCTTGTAGCCATCAAAACACCAATGAAGTGTCTTTTGGCTCAGAAAGGTGGGAAGAAAAATCCAAGAATTTATTTCCTAGAGCATAGATATACATAAGTCTTTGAATTTTTTATGGACAATAAATTGTTTTGCTGTTTGCAGTAAAGTTTCTAATCTAGTCAGGTTTTGTCTGAGAGGTTTTTGCTATGATAGCCAAGCCCTGATATGAAGCCTGACAGATTTTGCTCAGTATTGCAGATTCCATTGCATCATGCCAGGACTTAATTCTACAAACATGAATATTATTCATTTAAATTTCAAAATCTAGATTTCCCATAAGACTCTAAACACTTTACAACATGGTCCATCTGACTGCTTGAATTTGTCCATTATAGATTGCAACTAAAGCTGCAGAAAATTCCACACCACCCCCCAAATACTGAAATATTAAGACTATACAACATGATACTATAACGTTTGTAACACATACCTGTAGATGTATGCTTTATCCATTATTGCCTCTAACCGGTCATTAAATTCAAAGAACGTGAGATGCTGAATATAAATCAAGAAAGAGTAAAACCAACTCTATAATGCATGTTTGTTATAAACTGCCTATTTGTCCCTTTTTTTACAGGGTGGTTTACATTTTTTTTCCCAGATAGCAGATCAGTGTTTGTGACAGTGTTGTTTTAATCAGTTAACCAAACTTTCTTGACTAAGTTTTGCTGATTATGTTTATTAACTGATTTCTATATGATTGGCTTTTTGAAAGAGAGGCAACAATCTGGATAATTGGTTTCTAAATTTTACAAATTAAAGGGCACCTTTAGTCC